>NC_092722.1:15242132-15890974 GCF_047496885.1 Scyliorhinus torazame | reverse complement strand
ATGTTACTTTCCAAGCTTGAATGCTTTCCAAATCTTGCTGCAAGTGGGCATAGATTGCTTCACTATCTAAGGAGTCTCAATAGAGTGCTGAACACTGGCCAAAATCCAGGGGCTTTTCACAGTAACTTCATCGAAGCCTACTTGTGACAATAAGCGATTATTATTATCATCAGCAAACATCCCCACTTCTAAATTTATAATGGAGACAAGGTCATTGATGAAGCAACTGAAGATGATTGAGCCAAGAACATTGACCTGAGGAACTCTTGCAATGATGTTCCGGGCGGAGATGGTTGCCATCCAATCACCACTACAATCTTCCTTTGTGCTGGTATGACTGCAACCAGTGGAGAGTTTCCCCGATTTCCATTGACTTTAATTTTACGAGGTCACCTTGGCATCACACTTGGCCAAATGCAGCCTTGATGTCCAAGGGCAGTCAGTCGCATCTCACTCTGGAGGTCAGCTCTTTTGTCCATGTTTGGACCAAAGCTGTAATGAGGTCAGGAGGTGAGTGATCCTGGTGGAAGCCAAACTGAGCGTCCCTGAGCAGGTGAGTAAGTGTTGCTTCGTAACACGGTCGACAACAGCTATCATTACTTTCCTGAGGATGAGAATAGACTGATGGGGTAGAAATTGGCTAGACTGCATTTATCCTGATTTTGTGGCTGGGATAACCCTGTGCAATTTTCCACATTGTCTGATAGATGCCAGTGTTGTAGCTATACTGGAACCGCAAAGGCATGGTTAATTCTAAAACACAAGCCTTCAGCTGGGGTGTTACCAGGGCCCGCAGCCTTTGCTGTGTCCAATGTACTCAGGCATTCCATGATATCATGTAGTGTGAACTAAATAGACTAAAACCTGTCATCTGTGAAGGTTGGTCCTCAGATTGAGGCTGAGGTGGATCATTTACTCAGCACCTCTGTCTGAAATGGATGGCAAATGAGTCAGCCTTTTCTTTTGCACTGACGTGCTGGGCTCTACCATCATTGAGGATGGAGATATTTAGGGAGCTCTCTCCTCTCGCTGATGGTTTAATTTTTCAACACCATTCACAGCTGGACGTTGCAGGACTGCATGGCTTTGACCCGAGGTGCTGGCTGCAGAATCACTTCCCTGTAATTTGCCTTTTCCACTACTTCTCATGCACTGCATTGTGGCTTCATTCGGTGATAGTAATGGCAGAGTGAGGCACATGCAGGCCCACAAGGTTACAGTTTGTGGCGATGACAGTGATATATGGCAAAGGGGATAGTGATTGAGGTGCACTCGATGATTCCTGGGATCAGAAGGTTATCCTAAGAGGTGAGATTGAGTAGAATGAGCTGCTGTACTCTGGAGTTCAGAACAATGAAGGCTAAATCTATTTGGAAATGTACAAAATACTTGGTGCTCTTAAAAGATGGCAAGCGGATGATCCCCTTGGGCTGGACAGTCTTGAGCCAGGGGGCTAGTTTCAGGCTAAGTGATCAGCAACTTTAGGGCTGAGATGAATAGAGATTTCTTTAGTCAGAAGATTAGAATTCGCTGTATAAGAAAACAGTGGATATTCGGGGCTGGATTTTCGCAGAGTAGACTTGTACAAAATGGTCTGCAGGATCCAGCCCTGCCCCCACTTACGACATTCAATTTTTGCAGGTAGGGGAAAGGGTGCCGGGCTCAAACAGACTCCATTTTGTTTATTGCAAGGGCCTGAACCTAAAGTGGGGAGTGGGGGGGTCAGGAATTGATGGGGTAAGATATAAACCCTCTTAAACGATGGATAAGATCTGTGTAACTATCATGATCTAAAGTTTTTTTTTAATGTCCTGCTCCTTAAACTTCAAAAACAAATACAAATAAGCCGGAGCTGTCAGTGACTTAAAAATACCTCTGCTGGACTACTTTGGTTGCCAGGCCATTTGGTGGAAGTTAGGAAAACAATGTGGCACCTGGTCATCCAGTTTCAGTCGAGCTCTTTTCTGACATTTCCCAAAGGGCTATCAGTATGCTATAACGGCGGAGTTTCAGAAGCTACAATTATCTCAAAAGGGTGTTTAGAGTCCAAAGTTCGATTGACAGTCCATTAAAGGATTAGTTGCCTTTAATGTGAGGTATGGATAGAAGTTAGTTGTTTTTTTATAACAAATTCACCACAAGTTTGTTTTCACTATAAAATATGTAGGAGTGAGTGATGTATTTGTTAAAATTCCCATAAGGCTCATGAACTCTATCCATGATGGAGATTGGGTCAGTTGCTATGGAGCTAGCAGGGAACATATGAGAGGTGTAAGGGATGAGTGGGGACATGATTTGGCATGGAGGGCATTTCCCATAAGAAAGTTACATTTTAAAATAGTTTTTGACTGCAAAAAACCCAAATATGTTCCACGGGCTACAGCCTAAATAGTCTTGTGGTATCTTATTGATAGCGAGCAAAATATTCACAGGGCGTATTTTTTCAACTAATTCCAGAGCAGTTTTTGGATTGTTTATGCTGTTTTTTCAATTCTTGTTATATCTGGAGTTCAGCAGCAATTACTTTGTAAACCATAGATTTTCAAATTTTCAGCGGGAGGAGGAAGTTGCTTTGATTGGGCAGTGCGGGATAGGGTACAGACAGCAGAGGTTTAGATAAGTTAAGATTTTTTGGAGTATGGAAGTTCGAGATCGGCCAGAGGAATATTGGAATAGTCAGGTCTGGCAGTGATAAATGCTTGAACGCGAGGGTAGGATTTTTCCAAAGGCGAGGTTCCTTACCCTGCCACTCGGGAGTTGGGAGGGAAAACATCAGCATGGCTCACGGCCACCCCGCAGCCATTTATAGAATATTATTTGGCTGAAGACCAGACTTCTGCCCTCACTTGGATGTCTCTTCACAGAGAGCTGCCGGCCTATCAGGTGTAGTCCCAGCAGCGGCAGCAGCGGCTAGGATTGGAACTACGAGTAGTCCCCAGATTGGAACTAGAAACAGTCCCAGAGTCCTGGGACTCTGTCTAGTCTAGACACTAGTCACCTAAGTGCTGGGGGTGGGTGAGGGTCTTACTGCAGGGAGGGGAGGAGAGGTGAGGCCTGGTAGTTGAGGACAGAGGGGTCTTGGAGAGGCCAGGTGGGAGGGAGCATCCCTGAGTGAAAGACATGAGAGGGGTTGGCCGATCTGGAAAGGGCCCCCCCTCCCCCTCAAGGGAGGCAACCCCACCTGCCTACATGAGGTACAAGAAGGGAGACCCACCAGTCTTGCCACCCCCGCCCTGCACTCCTCACACCAGTCTCATGGAGGCCAGACTCAAGCAGTCCCTAAATTGGCCAGTTAAGGGCTTCACTGGGTAGAAGGCAGGTGGGTTGCTCCCAGCCCAATCCCCATAAAGTTGTGAACGGGTCAGAGGCAGTTGGAAGGGGGCAGGAAGGCCACCTGGGAAATTTACGGGCACACTTTCCTGTAACCAGTCAACAGATGCAAAGTTGGAGATGGCTGATGTTAGCGCAGCGGGGGCAGTCTGTCTTTGTGATGGAGAAAATGTGTGATCGGAAGTTCAGATCAGGTTCAAAGTAGTGGCAAATCAGCACTTTCCCTGTGAAACATGCCTGTTTATTGCAGTGGCTGCAAGAACAATGTGATCGAGTACTCAAAACAAAATCAGCACAACAGAATCACAGGGCATAATGCTTTGACATGAAAGAGATATGCAAACAATAATTATAACATACAGCAGGGTAAAGTTGAAGTAAACCAGCCGAGAGAGTGCTGTCAGAATCAACACAGCTTCCTTTCCTGCAGAGTGTTCATTTTCATAGAGGATATATAATAACTGTGCATAACAAATGATATGACATAGAAGCTAGTGATTCTTGTAAATAATCTTTGTATGTGTGCTGGCCACTTGTGATAAAATACTTGACTTTAAAGCACAGATTATCTTTTGAACAAAACCACTCGAGAGAAATCAAGAAGAAATACTGTAATATATTCCATTTCTTCATTAACACACAAGTTGAGGAATTAGAGGCTCAGAAAAGCAAATTAGTCTAATTTTCCAGATCTTCTTGATTCAACCAAGTGCACGCGGCTTATTTGTTGACTGATGTAGTGAGAGCTGCTTTGGAAGTGGTCCTCCTTTTGTCAGTCCATGTGAATCGATGGGCGGTTATTTCAAGTCGGAGATGGGGGCTAGCTTTTTGCGGGGAAAGAGGGGTCAAAGGCGGTTGGGGGGGGGGGAGGGGTGGATGGTGGGGGAGGTGGTGGGGGGTTGAGGAATGGGGTGCTGATGACGGATCTGAAAGGGGAGGAGGCTAGTACCCGAGGAAACGGGAACCATTTACAATACGGGGGGCCAGATGGGAAGCTAGATGCTCAGCAGGTTAAAGCTGTGGAGCTCCTTACCTCTTTCAGTCTTCCCTTCCTGATAATCTTCAGGCCTTTAAAACCCAACCTTAGCATCACCTAATCACTACTTCCCAATTTATCTCGACTTCTTTCCTCTTCTTTTCAATCTTGATGGAATCCTACCCTACGGGTCTTAGCTTTTCAATAGCAAAGGAGGAAAGCAAATGCATTTATAGCACCACTCCTGGGTATGAAAGAACCTACAACAAAGTCAGCTGCCTGGAATTGTACCCAAGCAGCCCTCCTGGGCATGCGACAGTCCATTACATGGTACGGGGCTGCTTTCATCACATGGCAATCCATTAATGACATAAGGCAGCTAAGGACATTTAAAGGAGAAAAAATGAGGTCAATCTTGTCCAAAGCTTTTGCCGCAATTCCAATTTTCCATAAAAACAGACAATCCTAGGTGGCAACTGAGTCAGGGAGCACCCAACGGATTTAGCATAGCTCCGTGATAATGTGCCAAACGACAAGTCCAGGAACAAGTGGGAGTATTTCATTTGGCCCACAGGGGAATTCATTTTGCTGGCAGTTTTGAAATTCCTGTTTGTCTTAACATCTGTAAAAACAGTATAAAAGCATATTTTTAATCTTTTCTGCATCTAAATACAATTGGAGAAGCCAGCTCAACTAAAAAACAATCCCAAAATATTATAGCCAATATCCCCATTGTTTTAGGGTGACGTTGACCCTGCAGACTTGGGCTGTGCCGTGGGCAAAGAAAAAATGATGAGTGAACCGATAATTTTGCTTGAAATAATCGCCCTGAGGAGTCAGGCCCATCACGTTTCATGGATTTAGGATTAAATCTCAGACGATTGCATCCTAATGGTGTTCTATTTCTGCACTGTTTATTTTGATATTTATGAATGAAACTTTTTTTTAATGCTGAGAAGGCCCTGCGAATGGTCAACTACAGGTCCGCAGATAAAGGCTGAAAGACTGGAAAGCAAGACAAGATAAATTATGAAATAGTTGCGATCAAAGTTGGATTTGAAAAGTCTATAGATTGTGGGGAAAGGGGAAATACAGATCCACAGTTTTGAGTTTGAGGAAAAATTGGTTACAAAAATGGACTGTACAACAAATCGCGATTTCAACAGAATGAAGATGTAGACATGAGGCAGAACACGCAAGAGTGTTTGTGGAGCTGATGAAGGAGGGTTAAAGGAGCAATTATCGTGGGGGGGGGTGGGGAAAGGTTATGAGGGAGAAAAGGTTGATGGGTAGAGGGCAGTGTTCAGAGATCTCTGTGGGAATTGGATTTGATTGGGAAGTAAGGGGGGGGGGGGAAGGAATGTTTGGGGTGAAGGAGGGAAGTGTTGGAGGAGATGGGGATGTTCCATTAAACGTGAGAGGAGATGGGAGGCTGTGTCTGCCAATAACTTATGATGAAGGGTGTCAGCAAGTAAAGCAGCAACATAACAGGCAGCTGAGGTTGCATGTGAAGGAAGTTGAATAGCGAAGCTGCAGGTGGAGGCCCGGATTGATTTAACTTTTCAGCCATCAGAGAAGAAGCTTGCATCTTCAGTTTGCTTTGCATTTGATTAAAGATTGAAGAGGTGAAAGTTGTTTATTCTTATCGAAGAACTTAACTTCAAAGGCTACGTGCGTACACATTTAAATGTTAAAGTATAAGTAAAACCTATTCGAGGAGGTTGAATTCACAGCCAGCATTTTGAAAGTTTTCAAAATGATGGGTGTGAATACGGCCTTACGAAATTTAATTAATTTAGTAGGATAGGCATTCGAAAATGTCAAGAATGGAAGCTCTGTATAACAACAGTAATTTTCATTTGAATTCTCACTGCGAGCATCAATAATTACTAGAACTGACATTTTGTTTATGCACCTCAATGCTCAAATCCCACTTCTGGAAAACTGCATTACCTCAACATCGCCAGAAGTGGAGATCAACATCTCCTCCCTCTGGTCTAGAATCTTAGTCATGGAAATGAACTCTTGCTCAGGCTGCAAACTGTTAATTCCCAACACTTTTAGTGGAATTGCTCAAAGACAGATTACTCACCTCCAACAGTGACGGTCTTTGTTCTTCAATTCAAAATTAAACTTCAAAATTACAACAAAGAGGTGCAAGTGGGAAAAAGCAATGCCTATCCCTTTAAGACTGTCTGAGACAGGAACCCGTGAGCCTTTCTTTAATGTCTCTCTACAGTGGCCCCTTTGCTAATCCCAATTAGATCAGATATCTTTGCCTGAAAATCTGTGAAAACAAATCAATATATCCTTCTCCCGCATGCCTTCAACTTCCAAGTTGCAGGACTGTGAAGATTGTCCCACTTAAGTAATTTTATTATATTTGTCAGCAGGATTCTATATTTAAGCATAATTATATCATTGTAAAATAGTTTAAATAGATCCTGAAGAACGAAGTAAATCTTTGACCAACATATAATTAATTTACAATGCTGCAGTTTGTTGTTAGGGTAGAACAGGCGTCAGAGTGTGGCGACTAGGGGATTTTCACAGTAACTTCATTGCAGTGTTAATGCAAGCCTACTTGTGACACTAATAAAGATCATCATTTCAGTGACACAGAGGCAGATTTAAAGGCTGTAAAGGAAATTGATCCCCCGATGAGATATTAATACTTCTGCTGCTGCCCAGTGTGGAAGTGGGCTATGCAGGGCCATTAACATCATAGCTTCACTCTCTGATCTGTGCTAATTGAGTCCAGAACTGGGATGGCAAATTGATATTTGATGGAGAGAACAATAAACCAAGATTCCGACACCAGCTCATCGTCCAGTGACATCTACTGGAGGGTGGGTGTGGGTGGACAGTGTCAGACTTGACCATCCCTTTGAGCTTCTCTGAATGTCACAAACATGAACCTGCTGAGGCCGAACGTCTACGCTCGCATGTGAGGAATGGAGGATGGCACGCTAGCACAGTGGTTAGCACTGTTGCTTCAGAGAGCCAGGGTCCCAGATTTGATTCCCAGCTTGGGTCACAGTCTGTGCGGAGTCTGCACGTTCTCCCCGTGTCTGTGTGGGTTTCCTCCGGGTGCTCCGGTTTCCTCCCACAAGTCCCGAAAGGCGTGCTTGTTAGGTGAATTGGACATTGTGAGTTCTCCCTCAGTGTACCCGAACGGGTGCCGGAATGTGGTGACTAGGGGATTTTCACAGTCATTTCATTGCAGTGTTAATGTAAGCCTACTTGTGACAATAATCATGATTATTATAATTGGTCATTGAACTACTTTCAACATATGTCAGCATCTCCAGGAAAGGAGGAGGAAAACTTTGGGGCTGATGGGCTGGGGGGGTGGGGGGGGGGGGGCGCAGTTTGGAGGTGGTGGTGAATGCTGTTGGGGTAATAAAAGGAACTTACAGGACAACTGGGATCAAAATGCTAATTTCTATAATCTTGGAGAGGTGCATGTAGCCAGCAAGCAGAATGAGGAGAGCTGAAGGCAAACGGTTTACTTTGATTATTGGCTTGTAGTGAATGTTCAAAGCCTGAATAATATAAACAGGAGGTCTGGAATCCTTGTTTAGACAGATACCTGCAAATACTGCATCTTATCCTCTTGTAGCTCCCTCATTGGGTACACCTGTGGTACTCCCCTTTCCAATGCTGAAAAGTCATACTTGGCAATGCGATCCACTGTTAGGATTTCAGTGGTGCAGTTATAATCATAGGGCCTCTCGTAGAATGATTCAGGGTGAATCGCTCCATCCTGGCTGTTTTCTGCAACAAAAAAATTCATTTGACAAGTTACTTCTGATTCAAATGTGTGTAAAGCTCAATGTTCAACATGTCTTCTTCTGGAACGCAACTTTAATGAAGCTTGAAATTAAATTTAAAAACAATTGCAAAATAAATGTTGCGCTTTTCACTACAAGGAAAAGTAATATGCATTGCACATGGTGGAAAATCGGCTGCAGTAGCAATTAAATTCACAAAGAGATCTTTAAACACTAACACACTCTGGACTAGATTGTGCAATTCATAGAGGTGCTGCACAAGTGGGGTAATGTTGAGCAAGGAAGTCATGTATTATTTTAAGGATTTTGTGCACCCTGAACTATACACAAAGTAGGGCCATTCTATAGATTGGGTCATGTGCACAGGAGCACTGCCCAGAGTGCATCATCCACTTAAGATTGTGGTTCAGGACCCACTCCAAAGATGTGAGCCCAAATATCAAAGTTGACAAACACTCCAGTGCAGTCCTGAGCAGGTGCTGCGCTGTCAGAGGTGCAGTTTTTCAGGCGAGATGTTAAATCAGGGTCCATCAGCTATCTTGGACAAGATCACATGACACTCTTTGGGCAGGCAGATAGTGGAAGTTGTATCCAGTGTCCTGGACAATATTTATCCCTCAATCAACATCACAAAAATATATTGGGCTGGATTCTCCGGTCGCCGACACCCAAATTGCATTCGGCGACGGGTCGGAGAATCCAAATTCCCAAAAGAATTGGGAGCGGTGCCGCTTCCGTGATGCTCCGCCCCCTCCAAAGTGGCGTATCCATGACCTCAGGCCATTGTCCGAGTCCCGCTCTCCAATGCTCCGCCTGCGACCGGCCGAGTTCCCGACGGCGTAGGTGGCGTGTGGTCTCACCCATTGCGAACTCAGCGTGGCGCTGCAGACTCAGTCCAGCGCCACCACTGTCAGGGAAAGGCCGATCCGCGGGTAGGGGGGGGACATTATTCGGGGCTGGGGGCACTGTGGTGGGGCAGTTTGGGGCGCAGAGCCAGCCGAAGCAGGGGACTGTTTCGCGGGCAGGGTCCACCAGCGGCATCTGTCATGAAGCACAGCACTACAGGCCACCGCTGTGTCCACGCGCACGCCACGGACCCGGAATTTCTCCGGGGCTTATTGGCAGCTAGAGCCGACTGCTCTACGCTGCTTTCCTGCTAGCCCCCAGCAAAACGGGGAATCAGCCCCCAGCAAAACGGGGAATCGGTGGCCATTTTGCGCCAGTTTTCCTACCGTTCCCACGCCGGCGTAGGGACATGCGCCGGGATTCTCCACCGAGGTGATACTCCGTTTTGCTGGTGCCCGGGGGTTTCCCGACGGCGTGGGACTGCCCCACAATGGGAAACCCCATTGACCGGCCAGCGTAACGGAGAATCCCGCCGGCCGGTCGGGGTAGCAATGTGGCGCGGCGGGGCGGAGAATCCCGCCCATCGTCTCCAAATCGGAGAATCCAGCCCATTATCTGTGGTCATTGCCACATTAATGTTGTGGGACCTTGTTGTAGGACAATTGATCGTCATAGAATCATAGAATTCACAGTGCAGAAGGAGGCCATTCAGCCCATCGAGTCTGCACCGGCTCTTGGAAAGAGCACCCTACCCAAGCCCACACCACCCTATCCCCATAACCCAGTAACCCCACCCAACAAACACTAAGGGCAATTTTTGGACACTAAGGGCAATTTAGCATGGCCAATCCACCTAACCTGCACATCTTTGGACTGTGGGAGGAAACCGGAGCACCCGGAGGAAACCCACACACACACACGGGGAAAACGTGCAGACTCCGCACAGACAGTGACCCAAGCCGGGAATCGAACCTGGGACCCTGGAGCTGTGAAGCAATTGCGCTAACCACTATGCTACCATGCGGTCATGGTTTCTACATTAAAGAGTTACATTTCAAAAGTATTTAATTGGTTCAAAGGCACTTATGGGGCATCAGGTGGTCATGAAAGGTGCCATAAAAATGCAAGATTTTTGTTGTGTGTTGCATGGAGTAGGACTAACACATACTTAGCTGCTGGCAGCTGTTCTTTAACTAGCTTTACTTACTCCTCCCCAACAGAGATGGCAGCAGAGAGGGCAATATAACAAAATGCTGAGACCTTGCAAATATACTTCATCATTTCCCCCCCCCCCCACTTTTTTTGCAGTCTTGTAGGAAGCTGTCCTTTGTGCAGAAACACCAGAGTTAGGACCATGTGCCACCACTTGGAGGTACTGCATTGCACACGAGACGGAGATGTACACAGGGCCACGCACTAAACAATAGCACCGCACAGGTTGCGTGTAGACAATGGTACCATGCAAATTGGGTGCACACAGTGGTGTTGCATGGGTCACATGTACATCGCACCAGCTCCTCAGATGAACCTGGGACAAAGACTTTAAATGGACAAAATCTACAATAAATGGCTGAACATGATACTACAGGGGTGGCACGGTGGCACAGTGGTTAGCATTGCTGCCTCACAGTGCCAGGGATCTGAGTTCAATTCTGACTTTGGGTGACTGTGTGGAGTTTGTATGTTCTCCCCGTGTCTGCATGGGTTTCTTCCAGATGCTCCGGTTTCCTCCCATAGTACAAAGATGTGCAGGTTAGGTGGATTGGCCATAATCAATTGCCCCTTAGTGTCCAAAAAGGCTAGGTGGGGTTGTGGGGATAGGGCGGGGGCATGGGCCTGGATAAGGTGCTCCTTCGGTGGGTCAGTGCAAACTCAATGGGCTGAATGGCCTCCTTCTGCACTATAGGGATTCTATGATATGGTATGGCATTTTAAAACTCAACACCAAGATACATTCAAGACATTAATTGATGCTAACCAGGAACATAATTCAATAAATAAGGAAGATTACCTTCATCTAGTTCATCGTTGGACATGATAGCTACACATTTCTCCCAGACACTTTTTACATCAGCCCTGTAGCGATCGCAAGCCCAAAGGAACAATGGCAGGAGAATGGACTGCACTATGGAGCACCATAGGAAACACAACACCATCCAAGTATAAGAGGTGTCATACTTGAGGCTTGCAAAACTCACCACCTGGAAAACAGAAAGGAGAAGTTTACTTGAAATCTGAAGAGCTGAGGAACAATCTAAAATACAGAATCCATCTCAAACAGTGCCATCTTCACTCATACATCATTTGTTCTTTCCTTCCCTCTAATTTTTTCCCCATCCCCATTGTCACTCCTCCTTTACTGAAGGCATTGTTGGGGTGCACGTGCACAGATGCTGACCACACACTCTGCTACTTCACGCAAAATGGCCAATCATGAGCAAGGATGAATCTACCCTGTGGGCGTCAGCAGGAGGCGAGTCCTCACTCTAACATCCACATCCAGTAAGAACTGGAAACAATGGAGATCCTGGCTGAATTCTTCTCTCTCGGCGATTGCAGCCAATTGTCGCTAACTGAGTACTGACTGGGGATTCCGATCTATACGACTCAATTTCATAATTAACCCACTGGGGGTACAGCACAAACCTCAAACTTTATATTTAATATAAAGATGATTTGGTAGAGACAGGTGTGATTTGCAGTTCTGATGACACCGAGCTTCCTAACCAGATTCCCTTTAAACTAAATCACATTTATTCATACACATCTCGGAGTTTATCTTCTCGCGCACTTGGGTGCTCTTTAATCTAAATTAGTACATAAAAACTCTCCCTTATGAACCTTATTGACTGAGATAATGAGGGGCTCCCCGATGAGAGTAGTACGAGATTGTAACTTCCACGGAAAAACGATCATATTGTAGCAAAAATGGTCCTGGTGCTAAAATAATTCTTCCAGCAATGTCTCTCCACAATTCATTAAGAATTGAACGAACCGTGGCTTGAACAAAGAGGCTGTGATCAGTTTTGTTTCCAACACCCTTTGAACAAGGAGTTCTATCTTTAAGGCCTTTGACTTTCTCACCTTTTCTCTAAATTCGGTAATTCCAGAATATTATTCGCAGATAATCTAAGGCAGGAGAACAGGTTCAAATTGGTGAGGCACAAATCTAGGACAGACTTCATGGTAGAATCAAAAAATCAAGCAGCAGGTTTTGCAATGGGTTTCTGGGTGGTGTAATGAAAGCAAAAATAGTGGAGTCAGTCAAGACTCTGTTAGATGCCGGTGGGGAACGCTGTAAACATTTTACTTGGCATGATGGGTGGATGGAACATTGTGAGTGTGTGGGTGATTTATTTAAGTGCATGGCCCTTTCAAATTATTTTGGGTAGCTGTGCACACACAGTAACTTAAAGGGGCGACATGGACAATTTCAGGCTGCTGCACCATGCAATTTACAGGAAATATCGGTCATCTGTACTGATCCCAGGATCTTGTGACCTTTAGCTTCTGCCAATATGGTTTCGTAAATGGCCAATAGCAGAATTCATTAGGCAAGCCATGAATGACCCTCCATGATCTGGGATAGCTTAAGTTTTTCTTTCTCTCCGTAGTGGGAAAGGCACTTGGACTCCTCTTTGCTCCTTCCCGTGCCCAGAACAATTGATGTTGGCAACCCAGTGATGAACAGGAATCGAATCCAGGGCGCGGAATTTGGAGCCATGCACATTGTATCATTCAAACTAACAATTTTCTCTCCTCTCCTTATCTTCTAAGCATTGTAACTCCTCAGCACAGATGCTGAACGACTATCTAATTGATTGGTCAAATAGCCATCCTTCATTTATGGAAGTTGACAATGAATTTTACCAGCCTATTCTACTGGGAAACACCACAACCTGTTCAATCCTAGTCAACTGGCCTAGAAGACAACTGTAGAATCCACTCGGTTACCCCCATTTTATAAGGCAGGATTTATTAAGGGAGCTGTCAGCACAGTTTTATTGGCCTGAAGAAGGAATTGATTCCTATTACACTAATGGATTCTGTTTATTTACAAAGGCCTTCATATCAAACTCGCAGAATAGCTGTTCTAAGGGAAGAGTTACTTAAAATTATTACTTGCAAGACTGATGGATTTTAGAATCAATCCAAGAATAAAAGTCATGCCAAGATCACAGCTCCCAGTGCCATGCCCTTCATAGCAACAAATGACTAATCCCTTCATGATCTGGGACCTTACTGGTGCATGCAGTGTAACCAATGAGGAAAATATTGGATTAGGTAGCAAAACCTGTCAGTGAGTCACAGAACAACAAAGCACGATTTCAGAAATACAAGGCGACAGTAGTGTTGTGTAGTGTAGACCCCAGCTCAATTCGGTGCCAATAATATTTAGTTAAGAGACTGCCCTTCCTGCAAACGCAAGGTAGCTGAACTTAATTATTTTATTTGGCCTTCTCTGAGGCTGTTTGCATCCTGGATGGCATGCTGAATAAATGGATCCCTCAGCCATGGTAGGCTCATTCAAAAAGTTAGGGGGCATGGGATAGAGGGAAATCTGGCTGTCTGGATACAGAATTGGCTGGCCAAAAGAAGACAGCGAGTGGCAGTGGATGGAAAGTATTCCGCCTGGAGGTCAGTGACCAGAGGTGTCCTGCAAGGATCTGTTCTGGGACCTCTGCTCTTTGTGTTTTTTATAAATGACTTGGATGAGGAAGTGGAAGGGTGGGTTAGTAAGTTTGCCGATGACATGATGGTTGGTGAAGTTGTAGATAGTGCTGAGGGTTGTTGCAGGTTACAACAGGACATTGACAGGATGCAGAGCTGGGCTGAGAAGTGGCAGATGGAGTTCAACCTTGATAAATGTGAAGTGATTCATTTTGGAAGGTCGAATTTGAATGCTGAATACAGGGTTAAAGGCAGGATTCTTGGAAGTGTGGAGGAACAGAGGGATCTTGGGGTCCATGTACATAGATCCCTCAAAGTTGCCACCCAGGTTGATAGGGTTGTTAAGAAGGTGTATGGTGTGTTGGCTTTCATTAACAGGGGGATTGAGTTTAAGAGCTGTGAGGTTTTGCTGCAGCTTTATAAAACTCTTGTTAGACCACACTTGAAATATTGTGTCCAGTTCTGGTCGCCTCATTATAGGGAGGATGTGGATGCTTTGGAAGAGGGTACAGAGGAGATTTACCAGGATGCTGCATGGACTGGAGGGCATGTCTTATGAAGAAAGGTTGAGGCAGCTAGGGCTTTTCTCACTGGAGCTAAGAAGACAGAGAGGTGACTTGATAGAGGTGTACAAGGTGATGAGAGGCATGGATAGAGTGGATAGCCAGAGACTTTTTCCCAGGGTGGAAATGGCTGTCACGAGGGGACATCATTTTAAGGTGATTGGAGGAAGATATAGGGGAGATGTCAGAGGTAGGTTATTTACACAGAGAGTGGTGGGTGCGTGGAATGCACTGCCAGCAGAGGTGGTGGAGTCAGAGTCATTAGGGACATTTCAGCGACTCTTAGACAGGCACATGGACAGCAGTAAATTGAAGGGGTGTAGGTTAGGTTGATCTTAGATTGGGATAAATGGTTGGCACAACATCGTGGACTGAAGGGCCTGTACTGTGCTGTACTGTTCTATGTCTGTCTGGAGTTGTAGCATATCTTGCCCGGAGGCAAATGCCATGACAGCAGCTTAGAACATGGTGCTGATAGATGTGGGGCTGGTTGGGGTACATGAAGTGCTGATTGACAATGTGAGTGGGAGGAAGGTGGGATACCATGGCGATACTGCGATTTCTATCTGAAAGCTTCAGAAGTTCCTTTTGTTGGTTCTCAGGGTGTGGGAGAATCTAGAATTGGGGGACGCAGTTTATAAAGAAGGGTTTTCCAATTTACGGACTGAACTGGGGCGAAATTCTCCTACCCACCCCGCCACATTTCTGCCCCGACCGGCCGGCGGAAGTCTCCGTAACACCGGCCGGTCAATGGGGTCTCCCATTGTGGGGCAGCCCCACGCCGTCGGGAAACCCCCGGGCGCCGGCAAAACGGAGACTCCCGCCGGCGGAGAATGACGCCCCTGATCTCTTCACACACCCTCTCTACTCAGTAGTACTACACTCCTGTATGCTTCACCCGATGTCTATATATTTACATTGTGTATTTATGTATGCCCTCTGTTTTTTCATGTATGGGATGATCTGTCTGGACTGTACGCAGAACAATACTTTTCACTGTACCTCGGTACACGTGACAATAAATCAAATCAAAGAATAAAATGAGGAGAAATTTATTCTCATAGAGGGTCAATGGTTTTTGGAATTCTCATCCCCAGACACAGCTGAGCCTGGGTCATTGAATAGTGTTTAAAGTTGATTTTGGCAGGAAAGGTGGCATTGCGGTCAAAATTAAATCATGCATGGTTTTATTGAATTGCAGAACAAGCTCAAGGGGCCAAATAGTCTATTGCTAATACCTATCACTTTATTTTCTTTTTAAACCACCGCAGTCCATCTGGTGGTGGTCTCAGGCGCGACACGGTAGCACATTGGTAGCACCATTGCTTCACAGTTCCATGGGTCCCAGGTTCGAATCCCAGTTTGTGTCACTGCCTGTGCGGAGTCTGCACGTTCTCCCAGTGTCTGCGCGGGTTTCCTCCAGATGCTCCGGTTGTCTCCCACAGTCCAAAGATGTGCAGGTTAGGTGGACTGGCCATTTTAAATTGCCCTTAGTGCCCAAAACGGTGATGTGGGGTGACTGGGTTACGTGGATAGGGTGCAAGACTACACTACTGTCGCTTTGTATTTCTGAAACTGTGCTTTGTTGTGCAAGTGTGGGCTTAAATAGGATGCACCTTCCAAGGGCTGATGCAGATGTGATGGGCCAAATGGCCTCCTTCTGCACTGTAAATCCTATGACAGGGAATTCCAGACTTATATCCCAGCAATTATGATGGAACAATGGTATACATCCATGCCACAACAGTTATCGCTTGGAGGAATTCCCAAGATCTTACTGCTCTTGTCTTTCTGGTGGTAGGGTTTGCATGTTGCTGGAACGCATCCTTTAGCTAAAACATGGTGCAGTCACAGTGTGCCAAGTCACAGTGTACCATTTTTAAATGCTGCCCCGATCTCTCGACCCCTTCGGCTACCCCAACACAGCCTCCGGACCCTTCCCAACTTACCTCTTAGGGGATCCTCGAGTATTCCTACACCCCACCTCATAAGGGCGAGGCACACCAGGCCCAATCCCTGGCATGGGCAACCTCACACCAGGGCACCTTGGCACTGCCAGCCTGGCACTGCCATGGTGCCCGAGTGGCACCACCAGGGTGCCAATTCCCAATACCAAGGTGCCCGGGTGGCAGCGAGAGTGCCAGGATACCACCCTGCCCAGAGCCCGACCACTCGGGGACCTCTGATGGCCTGGCTGATCCCCATGTGCCGTTACACCTGGCCCAGTGCCATGGCGAGGTCTCCCAGGCCCAGGCGTTCGATTCCAGGCTTCGGGATAATTGAGCTCAGGCATATTATTTAAATATATTCACCCAATGAGGGTGAAATCCAGATCACAAAATTTCGCGAGATCTCATTACATCTCCGAGTCAGCTGCGACAATGCCGTTCGATCACAAAATCAAGTTGTTGATTAATTTGAGAGCCAATCTAGGTGAATGAGCACAGGGATGATGATGTGTGACAGGGACCTGAGTGAGTTGGGGTATGCAGGCAGCAGCATTTTGGATCACTTTACGTTTAAACAGGGTAGAACATGGGAGACCAACCAAGAGTGTGTTGGAATAATCAAGGCTGGAGGTAACAAAGGCATGGGTGAGGGTTTTAGCAGATGATTTGAGGCAGGGGTGGAGTTGAGTGACGTTATGGAGGTGGAAATAGGTCCTTCGTAGACTTTCAGCAGATGATTTGAGGCAGGGGTGGAGTTGAGTGATGTTATGGCGGTGGAAATAGGTCTTTCGTAAACTTGAAGTCATCCAAATCTCTACTGCTCACGTCTAAACTCGCAGCAAGTTCGCCTGTCACCCCCCTGTGCTCACTGATCTACATTAGCTTCTGGTCAAACAACATCTTGATTTTAAAATTCTCATCCTGGTTTTCAAATATCTGACTGGCCTTGCCCCTCCCTATCTCTTCCAGTTCCACAGGCCTCCAAGATATCTGCACTCTCCAGTTAGAGCCTCTTAACCATATCCAATTGAACCACCATTAATGGTCATATCCTCAGTTGCCAGGGCCGCAAACCTGAGAATTCCCTCCCTGCACCTCTCCGACTCGAGCTTGCTTTCCCCCTTTGAGAGATGTCATAAAACCTATCTCTTTGACCAAGCTTTTGGTCACACAATATCGTCTTATATAGTTCAGTGTGAGAGCTAAGAGTGGCTGGTGTGGAGCCAAATCCAACATGTCAGCAAAGAAACTCCACTCTCCCCGAGCAGACATTTTATTTTATTTTCCATAACAAATGTTATTTATAAACCATCTTTCACATTGTGCAATACCCTGAGATACTTCCAGCAGAAAACAAGGGAGAAATTTTGGAAAACTGACTGAATGCGTGGTCAAAATAAGTTTGTTTTGAGAACATTGCAGGACCAGGAGACAGCTGAGAGGGAGACAAAATAGCAGCCAATATCTACAATGTGGTCACCTTGACATTAATACCTTAAAGCTCATATTTTTGCAATCATCAAAAATGTAATTATCAATTCAAATAACTAGGTTCAAATGCTTAACTTATGCTCATCTCTTTATTCCTCCTGTTTTCTCATTGCTCTTTTTCTAATAGGCAAGCTCTGCTGTTTTTATCCTTTTTTGTTCAAATGTTTCCGATCTCCTAGTTTCCTTGCTGTGTGCGCCTATTTTTGAACAATGTTTAGACATTCAAAATAGCAGATCCCCCAAATTGGCATGCTGGCCTTAATGATCTATAAAAATGTGTTCAATCGTAGAAGCATTGCTGATAATAAAAAGATACTGAATGGACTGCCACCTCTGAGAATTGTGTTTCCAAGAGTTACACCAGCATTGTTTTCAACTTGCCCTCAAGGTGTGACGTCAATGTTACAGAGTGGCACATGTTACAGAAACTGGGCAACTTGTATTCCGATTGACCTCAATTACAGGCAGTTTCTAACCACACTGCCAGTGCTACAACTGGGCAGCAAGTAGAACATGCACCCCAATAAATCCAGCTCAGATTGATGGGGTAAATGTCTCTTCTGAGATGTTGTGTTTGGGGTGATTCCAAGTGGACATGGGCCCAAAGCACAAAATGGTTCCCAGTTGGTACTAAGAGGAATACTCAGTTTGAGAAACAAAATTAATTTATATAACAGTTACCACTGCTCTGCTTAAAGGCTGGAATTCAGAGATGATGGACAGGATTCACCGTTGCCCGACCCGCTATCGTAATCGGCGATCGGGCGGATAATCCCTGTTTACGGGGAGTACGGCGCACCCCATTGGGACGACCTCAGGACGTTACCTGAAGGTCCTTCCCTGTTGCTCCGCACCCGATGGGCCGAGTTCCCAACCGCGCGGGGCATGTGTGCTCTCAGTTTTTGTGAACCCGATGTGGCGGCTGCAGACGGTGTCCAGCGTCGCCACAGTCGGGTGGGGGCCGTGCTGCTGGCCGGGGGGGGGGAACTTTGGCGAGGGCTGGAGGGATTGGTGGGGAGTGGCCTGGGGTGGTGAGGGGGTGTCCAGGGGGGCAGTATCTGACAGGTCGGGTCCACGCGCGGTCGCACTATGTTATACGGCGCGACCGCTGCAGGTCGTCGCCGCACGCATGTGCGGTCACAGACCCGCCAATTCTCCAGGCGCATATATCTGGAAGGACGTGCGTTTTACGTGGCGCGGCTGCTAGCCCCTCACCGGTCGGAGGATCGGTGCGGGGACGGGACCAACTATTTTGTCGTAAAACCGTACGCATCCTCCGGACATAGCCTCAAAATCGGAGAATCCAGCCTGATGTTGGTGGAGTACCGAAAACCTACTTGGTATCTCACTAGGCTACATTGGACTTGGATGCATCTTGTGCAGTGTGTCCCTGCTCAAAATGGAAAGTGTTCCATTTTCCATGTGAGCATTCTTTCTTAAGGACATATTCAGCCAAAAATGTAGGAGAGAATAAGAAGATCAAAGATAGCAAGTGAGACAGAGAATCAGAGTGAAATGGAACGGCATGGTGGCACAGTGGTTAGCACTGCTGCCTCACAACGCCAGGGATCCGGGTTCGATTCCAGCCTTGGTTCACTGT
The DNA here is from genome assembly GCF_047496885.1 of Scyliorhinus torazame. Taxonomy (NCBI): domain Eukaryota; kingdom Metazoa; phylum Chordata; class Chondrichthyes; order Carcharhiniformes; family Scyliorhinidae; genus Scyliorhinus; species Scyliorhinus torazame. The sequence goes on along the minus strand of NC_092722.1, from coordinate 15,871,754 downwards.
CTGTGTGGCGTTTGCATGTTCTCCCCGTGTCTGCGTGGGTTTCCTCCGCATGCTCCGGTTTCGTCCCACAGTCCCAAGATGTGCAGGTTAGGTGGGGTTACGGGGATAGGGTGGTGAGGGAGCCAGGGTAGGGTGCTCGTTCAGAGGTTTGATGCAGACAAGATGGGCTGAATGGCCTCCTTCTGCACTGTAGGGATCCGAGTTAAAATGAAGAACAGAAGGGTAAACAGGTTGGCAGAGCAACGCTGTGTAACCTTTTCTCAGCAAGGCCTTTTCAGATAGAATATAACGAGTAATATCTGTCTGCTGCAGTATGAAAGAAAGGCTCATATTCATCTTCATCATATCTCAGAAACAATTCACGGAGATTCACAAACAATCAATTGCTTCGGAGTTTGTTGTTACTTAGACAAACAAGGCAGCCACTTGGCGCACAGTATGACCATGCAAACCACATTAAGACGAATGATCAATCAATCTGTTTTGATTCAATGGTTTTGGATGAGGGAGGAATATTAGCTCAGGCACTGGCAATCGCAGAATGTACAACATAAAAAGAGACCATTCAGCTAATGGAGCATGCACCAGCTCCTTTGAAAGAGACATTCAATTAATTGCACTCCCTTGCCCTTTCCTCATAGCTCGCAGTTTTTTTTTCCCTTTTCAAGTAGATATCTAATGGTTGAATCCACTTCCATGACTCTTTCATGAAAAAATTCTAATTTCCCCTCTGCTTCTCTTGTCTTGTATCTGTGTTTCATGGCTGTGTCTTTTGTCAGTAGGGACTCAGTTCCTCTCCATTTATTCATCTCAAAACTTTTCATAAATTTGAACGCAACAAACTTGTTCTTTAAGTAATGTATCAGAACACTTGATAAGCACATAGGGCATGCTCGACAGTGTGCTAATCAGATGCTGCGATGTTCAGGCTGTGTTGACACGTTGACAAGTGATGAACTGCACCCAGAAAACAGCCTCTGTGTACACCCAGGGGTAGCACAGTTGCTTCACAGCTCCAGGGTCCCAGGTTCGATTCCCAGCTTAGGTCACTGTCTGTACGGAGTCTGCACGTTCTCCCCGTGTGTGCGTGGGTTTCCTCCGGGTGCTCTGGTTTCCTCCCACAGTCCAAGGCTGTGCAGGTTAGGTGGATTGGCTATGCTAAATTGCCCTTGGTGTCCAAAAATGGCTAGGTGGGGTCACGGGGATAGGGTGGAGGTAATGGCTTAGGTAGGGTACTCTTTCCAAGGGCCGGTGCAGACTCGATGGGTCGAATGGCCTCCTTCTGCTCTGTAAATTCTATGATGACTAGTAGTCTGTCTCACAAAGGGCAGGAGGATTTTGCAGTCTCAATGACCATCAATGAATCCTTCCAGGTCACAAAGAGCATCTGAACGGAGTTCTGCAGGTTCTCAGCACTCAGTGATGGAAGGAGAAAGGGGAATGGATTTGGAGGGAAACAGAGAATGAGGGAACCAGGGATGCAACCCGAGTAGGTCTGGCAGCAATCTGGGAACAGCCTATTCACCATTCCTCCCTGATGGGAAATAATGGGCAATGGAGGAGATTTAAGATGCAGGAGAAAACAAAACGTAGCTTTCTTCCACTCTTCTGCCATTCTTTCCTACCGGCACCGACTCTCACTGAGGTTTTTAAAAATTAATTTCCAGGATGTGGGTGTCGCTGGCTAGGCCAGCATTGGTTGCCCAGCCCTAATTGCCACTTCAGAAGGTGGTAGTGAGCTGTCTTCTTCGACCGCTCCAGCCCCTGAGGTGTAGGTGCACCCACTTTGAGAAGGAATTTCAGGATTTTGCCCCAGCGACAGTGAAGGAACGGCCGATATATTTCCAAGTCAGAATGGTGAGTGACTTGGAGGGGAACGTCCAGGTGGTGGGGTTCCCTGGTATCTGCTGCTCTTGACATTCTAGATGGTAGCGATCATGGGTTTAGCAGGTGCCGCCTAATAACCTTGATGAGTTACTGCATTGCATCTTGTGGGTGGTACACATGGCTGCCACTGTTTGTCAGTGGTGAAGTGGTTTGAATGTTTGTGGAAATGGGAGCAATCCACTGGGTGGCTTTGTCCTGGATGACGTTGAATCGCACTCATCCAGGCAAGTGGAGAGTATTTCATCACACTCCAGGGGCGTCATTCTCCGACCCCCCGCCGGGTCGGAGAATCGTCGTGGGCAGGCGTGAATCCCGCCCCCGCCGGTTGCCGAAGTCTCCGGCACCGGATATTCGGCAGGGGCGGGAATCGGGCCGCGCCAGTTGGCGGGCCCCCCCGCTGGATTCTCCGGCCCGGATGGGCCGAAGTCCCGCCGATAAATTGTCCGTCCCGCCGGCGTGGATTAAACCACCTTTTGAATGGCGGGACAAGGCGGCGCGGGCGGGCTCCAGGGTCCTGGGGGGGGGGCGCGGGGCGATCTGGGCCCGGGAGGTGCCCCCACGGTGGCCTGGCCCGCGATCGGGGCCCACCGATCCGCGGGCGGGCCTGTGCTGTGGGGGCACTCTTTCCCTTCCGCCTCCGCCACGGTCTCCACCATGGCGGAGACGGAAGAGACTCCCTCCACTGCGCATGCGTGGGAAACTGTCAGCGGCCGCTGATGCTCCCGCGCATGCGCCGCCCCGAGATGTCATTTCCGCGCCAGCTGGCGGGGCAAGAAAGGCCGTTTCCGCCAGCTGGCGGGGCGGAAATTCCTCTGGCGTCGGCCTAGCCCCTCAATGTTGGGGCTCGGCCCCCAAAGATGCGGAGCATTCCGCACCTTTGGGGTGGCGCGATGCCCGTCTGATTGGCGCCATTTTGGGCGCCAGTCGGTGGACATCGCGCCGTTTCGGGAGAATTCCGCCCCTGATTTGTACCTTGTAAATGGTGGAGAGGCTTTGGGGAGCTACTGGCTGCAGGATTCCTAGCATTTGACCTGCTCTTGTAGCCTCAGTATTTATATGGCTAGTCCTGTTCAGTTTCTGGTTAATGGTAACCCCCAGGATGTTGGTAGTGGGTGACACAGAAATAGTATTGCCACTGAATGTCAAGGGAGAATGGCTAGATCCTCTCCTGTTGGAGATGCAGACACCCCCAATGTTTGTGGCCTCGGCTACCTCTCTACAGTGGTTTTTCTTCAGGAATGAGACTGAATGCTAAATGTTGAAAGTTCAATGCAACTATAGAGGTGACCTTAGCTGATCTCTATCCTGTTCCTTGCCAATGGCCACACATCCTACTCTGGTATGGTTACTTGATGGCAATCAGGAATGCACCCTGGATGAATTTTCTCCTTCCTGGACTGTGGGGTTCTGAACCCAGTTATGGAACAGGAAGATAAAAGCAACAAGAATGCTTTCTCGACTGATAGCAGTCTCCAATCAGGAATCAAACCCCATATTTATCTAATGAATGTGCCTAATTTTCCTTTAATGTCATATAAATTGGGCTGCTATTTTATAGGTATTACCCCAATATTTCACACAAATTATCTCTGGATCATAGGTTTTACATTCATCATATTTTTTAAGCAGAAGCTAAATAATAAAGATCACTCTTTTATCACACTTTGCCATCAGAGTAAAATTCTTGATTAAAAGAAAGTTAGGTTTTCGAAATGTCATACGCATGTGGTACAGGAAATATTGGGCAGGAGTGTTACTTGTTGAATGACTTCAGTGGGACATCAGTTCAGACAGATATACTCTTTTCAAATCTTCAAGCAACGGAGGGGGGGCTGATCTATTAAAAAGGATATTCTTGTTCCGTCCAATCGTCTTCTTCACCCGAGTTTTCTGCCCAAAGGAATGTCTTGACAATTATTTGCCAAACCACGATAAAATGGCATGATTTTGTTTTACAATGGGTAGGACGAGGAGGCAAGCCCAGGGTCTGCCTCACAGGAATGAGAATCAAACCCTTTGCTGTGGCACTCATCTGATCTACATGCTTGCTAGTCAACTGAGCTAACTACCTCTCCCTTCACTGCTTCCCTATTCTTTATATTCTAACCGTTACTACTCACCTTCTCACCTTTATTCCCTTCTCTCTTCCGACTTGGAGCTAACAACGTATATTTATAAAGCTTTATTAACATAATAGAGCACCCCAAAGACGTCGCAGGAACATTATAAAACAAAGTATGGCTCCAAGCCATGTAAGGAGATATGGGGTCAGATGAAGAAAAGTTTGGTCAGAGGTAGTTTTAAGGCCTGTCTTAGAGCAGCAGAGTGAAGGAGAGGGGCAGAGGGGTTTCAAGAGGGAATTCCACGGCCTGGGACCGAGGCAACTGACAGCGTGGATTAAAATTGAAGATGCTCAAGCAGCCAGAAATACAAGAGCACAGATGTTTCGGGCGGCTGTGGGGCTGAAGGAGTTGAAAGACATCAGGAAGGACAAGGCCACGGGCGTATTTAAAAACAAGGAGGGGCATTTTAAAATCAGGATTGCTTGACCAGGAGCCAATGTAGGTTACAGAGTACGGGGTTGATAGGTGAACAGGACTTGGGCTGAATTACAACATGGGCAGCAGAGTTTTGGATGACACTGGGCGGGATTCTGTGATCCTGAGGCAAAGTGTTGATGCCGTCAGAAACGCCGGCCCCAACGTAACATGGCGCAGGGCAACAGGGGCCGGCGTGGAAGGAGGCCCCCAGCCAGAGAGGCTAGCCCGCCAATTGGTGGGCCCCGATCGCGGGCCAGGCTACATCGGAGCACCCCCCCCCCCACCCACGGTCGGACACCCCCTCCTCCCCACAGGCCGCTCCCGGACCGTTCAACGCATAGGTCCCACCAGCTGAGAGCAGGTGTGAACGGCGGCAGCGGGACTCAGCTTTTTTACAACCGCTCGGCAGAGCTGAAAATCGCGTCCTGGCGTCGGGGCGGCGATCGGCGGGCCAACCTCTCTGGCTGGGGGCCTCCGTTCTTCTGCGACGGCCCCTGTAGCCCTGCGCCATGTTGCATCGGGGCCGGCGCGTTGAAGGGAGCCACTGCGCGTGCGCGGATCCCGCGGCACCCAGTTCACGACTGGATCAGCAGCTGGAGCGGCGTGAACCGCTCCAGTGCCGTGCTGGCCCCCTCTAGGGGCCACAATTGCTGATCCTGAGGCCGTGTTGACGCTGTCGAGAAACGCGACGGGGTTTCCGACGGTGTCAACACTTAGCCTCAGGATCACAGAATCCCGCCCAGGATGTTTAATGATGGTAGAATGTGGGAGACCAGCCAGAGTTGTAGTTGAGTCTGAAAGGCATGAATTGCCCGTCTCTAAAACATTAAAGGTCTCTTAACCACTGGATGGTAAAGCTCGGCCTGGCTTCCCATCGTCCTCACTTGTAAGGAATTTGAAACATTTTCCTGGGTGAAATGTACAAGGCCTTGTTCAAATCTTGAAAATTCCAATTTGGTAGCCCTCAAAGCCATCTCTTTTCCAATATTTCCTCACAATGCAAAGTTCCTGATGTTTGGAATTATTTCTGCTGCACTCGGAAAGCCATTTTAAACATGTCAATGCAGGAAGAATGTCACAATGCCCTGTACTGTTCACTAGCATGGCTGAAATATTCATTGCAAACTACGAATATTGAATATACAAGTCAGAGCGAACATGGTAATAAATAATGGACCCTGATTATGGAATCTTAAGGATAAGCGGAGAGTATTGGGTAGAAAACTGGATTTATAATCAAGAAATAATCCTGTAAATCAGAATTAGCACAACACTGACACAACTGGCCCCAGATACCTGCACGAGTAACAAGAGCCTGTGAGAAATGTGGCTTTGAGAGAGTAATTAGGGGACTGCAGGGTCAGTAGGGAGAGCACACAGATTTCATGTAATTGACAAATGAACCAGCAGGGTGAGATGCGTCGTAGCGATCTGGAAGGTGCTGCCTGAAAGGTTGATGGAAGCAGATTCAACAGGAACTTTCAAAAGGTGAATTGGATGAACTCTCAAAAGGGATAAAAATTGTAATACGATGGGGGAAAAGGGGAGTTGCATTAATTGTGGGAACCAGAGTGACATTCAACTCCACCGTTAGAAGCCATAGGGCTACTGCGGCACAGTGGTTAGCACTGCTACCTCACAGCGCCAGGGACCCAGGTTCGATTCCAGCCTTGGGTGACTGTGTGGAGTTTGTACAATCTCCTTGTGTGTGCGTGGGTTCCCTCCAGGTGCTCCCGTTTCCTCCCACAGTCCAAAGATGTGTAGGTTAGGTGGATGCTAAATTGCCCCTTAGTGTCCGAAAGGTCCTAATGAAAGGTCACTGAAAGGTTACTGGGATAGGGCAGGCGAGTGGGCCAAGGCAGGGTGCTCTTTCGGAGTATCGGTGCCAAGTTGAGGGGCCGAATGGCCTCCTTCTGCACTATAGGGGTTCTATGCGAAAACAAAATACTGAAGATGCTGGAAATCTGAAATAAAAACAGAAAATGCTGGGGATACTCAGCTGGCCTCAGGTAGCATCTGTGGAGAAGAACAGAGTTAACTATTCAGGTCAGTGACCTTTCATCAGATCTGAAGACGAATAATTATCTGCTGATGATTGAGGCATTGCCTGTACCCAGAACAGACCCCAACAGTGGCTCGGATACTGGACAGACAACCCAATATTTTATTTTAGTTTGTAAGACTGTGAGGAAGCGATACCTTGCTCCAGAAGTTATTGCCTGAAGAAATAGGGATTTGGTATATTAAAACAAACTTTATTACTAACACGAGTGTTGGAATATCTTAAACATCACACTAGAAAATAACTTACAATTACTCTTAAACAATACTGCTCAATACTGTGAATACAATACCTTTAATTGCTATCTTTATTCCCATTCAAACCATCTCAGCTCTCAATCCACTATTAAAAAGCATTGGCACTCAGGCATACTTGCGTTACAGGGATGTTCTTTGAAAAAGAAAGATCTTTTGACACTGCTCTGAAGATAAGGGGCGGGATTCTCTGCCCACCCACCCCCCCCCGCGCCACATTTCTGCCCCGACCGGCCGGCAGGATTCTCCATTACGCCGGCCGGTCAATGGGGTTTCCCATTGTGGGGCAGCCCCACACCATCGGGAAACCCTCAGGCGCCAGTATAACGGGGAATCATGCTGGTGGAGAATCCCGGCCAAGATCTGACTCCTGTCAGAACCATGCAGGAACTTTGGCTGTATTTCTTCAGAAGGTGCTTCTCATCTTGTTTCAGCTCCCCTTGTTCTCAGACAAGTCTGCACTGCTTTAAAGAGTATTAATCTATTTTAACTGAACTGCAGTGAGAACATGTGGAAACAGCGTCATTCAGCTCAGAACGGAACTACTTTCTGCAAAATGCCTGATGCCTTAGATTTCAGCTTGGTAAGATGATGTCGTTGCTGCATGGAGCAAATTAACTTCACAGGGAATCCCCTTAATCTAAACAAAAAACTGCATTAGCCCAAGCCTTTTACGATGGTTTTGCACCCCTGGCTCCAAAAATATACTTGCCTTTCAAACTAGGATTTATTTTTAAACATGAGTGCAGCATTCATACACACACACATACACTAATGCAGGCTTTTAACCCTTACTGCACCAAATGCCTATAATACAATACACCAGAAATTCCGACATTCATCACAAAGATATTGTTAAACTAGAAAAGGATGTTGTTAAACTAGAAAGAGTGCAAAAGAGATTTACGAGGATGCTACCAGGACTCGATGGTCTGAGTTATAAGGAGAGGCTGGGACCTTTATCCCTAGAGCGTAGGGGGCTGCGGGGTGATCTTATAGGAGGTCTATAAAATAATGAGGAGCATAGGTAAGGTATAGTCGACATCTTTTCCCAAAGGAAGAGGATTCCAGAACTAGAGGGCATAGGTTTAAGGTGAGAGGGGAGAGATACAAAAGAGACCAGAGGGGAAATTTCTTCACACAGAGGGTGGTGAGCATCTGGAATCGGCTACCAGAGACAGTGGTCGAAGCGGGTACAATTTTGTCTTTTGAAAAGCAGTTACAAGGGCAGGGTAGGTATAGTGGGATATGGGCCAAATGCAGACAAATGGGACTAGCTTAGTGATAGAAACTGGGCGGCACCGTCAAGCTGGGCCGAAGGGCCTGATTCCATGTTGTAAACGTCCATGATTCAATGAATCAGTGCCCTGACTTTAAGCAACTTCACCAAGGGAAGCGTCAGTCCAGCTGTGCAACACATACTAGCAAAGCGGGTGTGTAATGGACTCCCAGCTTGTCTGCGACTGAACGGCAGATGTTCATACATGAAAAACGTGACAGTATAGTCAGTAAAATCAGTCAGGAGCTCGTTAACTGCTGCTTAATTCCTGCAAATATTTATAAATTCCCTTACACTAACCCGTATAGTTCATTCTTAAATCTTAATTATAATCAGTCTTTTATTTGCAGAAAAGGTTGTTGGAACAATGTGCCACAGGGCACAGACTCCATTTGAAGAAAATATTAATAAATACTTGAGGCAGAACAAAATATAAAGCTGTACAAGGATCGGCACAACCGTGAAATGAGTTAGTCAAAAAGCAAACCAAGACAAACATGACCGTTATCTTTGCTGAAGATTTCCATTGTACAAAATCAAAGACCAAATAAAAAAGCTTGCTGAATGCTTGTTAACTGAGTCGAGGCTTGTGAGGTTTTTGTTGACGGTTTCACCCATTGAAACATATACTTGTTCAACATTGAAACTATTCTAAACTGAGATTATCTCCACCTTCCCTTAAAGTATAAATGGAAATTAACCTGAGTAAGTTTCACTGATGTCGACTTGCAACATCAAGGAATTCACATTTACGTAGCTTTTTTCAGAACAGCAGAACGTCCGAAAGCCGTTTGCCGAGAATTAAATACATTGCAAGCGCAGTGAGTGTTGCAATGTTGTGAATCACAACCACCATTTGTGAACAGCAATATCACTGAAACAGCAATGTGATAATGATCAGATAATCTGTTTTGGCGATATTGAATAATGCAGAGGGGTCATTTGCATCCAATTGACAGGTTAGACAGAGCCTCGGTTTAACATCTCGTCTGAAAGATTGCATCACCCACAGCGTTAAAAGCCTCAGTTCCACACTGCTGTGTCGGCCTACGTGTTCGAGTCTCTGGATTGGGACTTGAACCTTCCGCCCCTGAGCCATGGCTGGCATGCATACAACATTCAGCTGTTCCTGCCATGCCATATCTCATTGATCTAAGGCCAGGGCAGTCCTCAGGTCTCCAATGCCACACTGTCGCTGAGCAACCCTACTGGTCAAGCTCAGAAAGGCATACCTTTTTTTTTTAGCATAAATTTAAAGTACCCAATTCCTTTTTTTTCTCCAGTTAAAGGACAATTTAGCGTGGCCAATCCTGGACATCTTTGGGTTGTGGGGGTGAAACCCAGGCAAACACGGGGGGGAATGTGCAAACTCCACACGGACAGTGACCCGGGGCAGGGATCAAACCCGGGTCCTCGCCGCTGTGAAACAGCAGTGCTAACTACTGCGCCACCGTGCCTCCCACAGCAAAGCACACCTGAGCAATTCCATGGTTTGGCAGCCCTGAGAGAGAAAAGAAAACCCTGCTGACAACTTACAAATAGGAAGTTGTGAAATTATGGCTGACAAATTTCATGAGATTTTATAAATTCATGTTGTTCATAAATGCCAGAAAATAGCTTCACAATAAAATTAACTATTTTCCACACCAGGACCATGAATGAACAACTGAGGACATAAAGCATTTTTAAATTGAATGCAGAGCCATAAATGTTCATTTCAGAAAGAAAACGTCATTCACATATTCAGTCCTGAAACTATACTGCATCTGATCTAACACAATAACCATACACTCGTGCTGATATTTATGAGAAAGCTTTAATAATCTTGGCTGTAGATAGTACAAAAATAAAGCACTAACCCTCTGCCAATTCTTATAAAATTATTGAATCTTGCATTAGTTGGTTGCACTCTTGTTCTGGTCAGGTCAAGGGGTTAACTGCCCCTCCTAGAATTTGGACACATAATGGAGACTGCAGTGCTGAGGGAGAGCCGCATTGTCAGAGCTGACGCCCACCAAACGAAGAGTACAACTGACACCCTATTTGCTTGTTCACATGGTTTCTGTGAATGTTATTGATTGCCTGGCATTCTTCCAAAGAGGTGAAGGAGCTTCCCCTGATCTTCGGGTCACTATTCTCTAACCCAATGTCATAAACACAGAAAAACCTGTCCCTCACTTTATCGACAACTTCAAGTGTGAAAATTGGCCACCATGTTTGCCCACAGCCGTTCACTTTGAAGTGCGGCGTTATGTTGAGTACTTTGTTTGATCTAATAAAGGGCTATGTCATGGACACATACAATGGCTGCAGCACAGAAGGCCATTTGACCTGGCATGACCATGCCAGCACTCTGAAAGAGTGATTCAGCTCATTCCCCAAATTCTTTCCTTGTAGCTCAGCGATATAGATGGAAATGTTTTAAGTTTGTGCGCATATATAATTCTGAACAAATAAATGATTGAAATCAGAAAGAAACACAAATGAGACGGGAAAAGTGTGAAGTTGCTGATATCCATCTTCGAAAGGATTTGTAGCACTGACCCTGGAGATTTACCTCATGGAACTATTCTTCTTCATTGTCTTTTTGCCCCATTGAATTGTTTTAATTTCACCACGGTTCCTGGGTACCAACTGGGGAAGGTTTCTTCTGTCTGCTAATGGTAAACCTGAAGCCCACACTTTATTATTTTGTTCACAATTTTACTGCACACTGTGGTTAGCACTGCTGCCTCACAACACCAGGGACCCGTATTCGATTCTGACCTCAGGTGACTATCTGTGTGGAGTTTGCAGTTTCTCCCTGTGTTTGCATGGGTTTCCTCCGGGTTCCTCCCACAGGAGGATGTGCAGGTTAGGTGGACTGGCCATGATCAATTGCCCCTTAGTGTCCAAAGATTAGGTGGGTTACGGGGATGGGGGCAGGGGAGTGGGCCTCGGTGGGGTGCTCTCTTGGGGGTCGGTACAGACTCGATGGGCCGAATTGCCTCCTTCTGCAGGTATTCTATGATTCTATGAAAAAGCAATCTACTCCCAGCGTGTAAATCTCTTGTATTAACAGCAAAAAAATCCAGTGACTTACCAAAACAGGAAATCCGGTCAAAAAGTCGTAGATAAAAACTATTCCACTGATTAAGTAAGTTATCTGGAGAGAGGTTTTTAATGGCTCAGAACCATCAATGGATGATCTTCTGTTACCCTGTGCATCTTCCACCACTATTGTGGGCACGTTGAATTTGTTCTTATTGGCATTGTTTCCAGCTTGAATGGTGAAAGTTTGAAAGAGGGCAATGCCAATGCATACCACACCCATCACTACACTCCCACTAATCAATAACAGGAAACAGACCCCGAAACCAAGGCCTATCTCCGTGACAATGAAACGACAGTCCTTGGCGTAGAAACGTTCTGTGGTGTCATGCCAACCTACTGCGGGCAACGTTGATAGGATAAAGGATACCATCCAGATCCCCATCACTGTGTGCACAGCTTGCTTCTTGGTGTTACTCAACCTGGAACAGTTAATAAAAACAGTTACACACCTGCCTGGTTCTAAATGCAGATTAACCACCAGTTACAATGTACTGTTTAGATATTGTTACTGAATAATACTTAATAACATTAACATTTTGTCTGGGCACTACATACATATGGCATGCAATTTACAGCCCACAGCAATAGGCCCACCCTCGTAAACCTACACACGGAAAATGACCTTCAAATGTTATCCGTGATTAATAACTGTGGGTAAGGTAAAGCTCATTTACAAATGGAACTAGGACATAACAAGGAATGGGAAAAGGCCCTGCAACCCACAGATCACATCCAATTTATCATAGGCCTCCTTCACTTATTTAAACCCTGGCCAGAAGTAATTACTCCCGCAGCTAAACAGGTAGAACACGTCAGAATGCTATCTGCAATCCCACATCTGCAGAGGTCACTGAGGGAGAACCATGGTTAGAAAGACTTGCACCGGTTCAAGGAGAAGACACAACACCAGCAATTGGGATGGGTAATAAATAAGTAAAAACAACATCCCAGCAACAAGTAAGTGTCACATTGTGGCCACCTGTTTGATGGTTCTCGGAGTAGTTGGGCGAAGGCAAAGAGTGCAATACCAGAAAGTAAATGTTGCGGGGTTAGTGAAGAGAATCATAGATTATGAGGAGGGAGATGAAGCAAAGCTTACCCAACAAAGGCAGGAAGGAGTCTTACGGACCAAAAACAACACCTTACATTTATATGGCACCTTTAAAGTAGCAAAATGACCCAAAGCACTTCACCGGAATAAATCAGACAAAAACTGACAACAAGCCAAAGGAAGGAGTCATTAGGCCAGGTGACCAAAAGCTTGGTCAAAGAGTTGGGCTTTTATAAGTGCCGGAGAAGCGGAGAAAGAGGCCGAGAGGTGTAGGGAGGGAGTCCCACAGCTTAGAGCCAAGACAGCTGATTTGGGGAAAGGAGAGGCAGGACTGGAAGAATGCAGAATTCTTGGATGATGGTCGGGCTGGACGAGGTTACAGATATAATGAGGATTGAGGCTATGGAGGGGTTGAATAGAAGGATGAGAATTGTTAAATGGAGACATTGCCCCATGCATCTTGAACCTGGTCCCCTGACCCCAGACCTTCCTGGGCTCCTCGGCATGTTGGGGCTACCTGTAGACTCAGCACTGGCCATCCAATTGGTCAGGAGCTCACCAAGGCAGAACCATCTCCTGAGGAAGGGGTGGAGATCTCACCTTAAACCAATCGGTTTGTTTCGATGTCACTAGCTTTCGGAGCGCTGCTCCTTCCTCAGGTGAATGAAGAGGTCTGTTCCAGAAACACATATATAGACAAATTCAAAGATGCCAAACAATGCTTGGAATGCGAGCATTAGCAGGTGATTAAATCTTTACAGATCCAGAGATGGGGTAACCCCAGGTTAAAGAGGTGTGAATTGTACCAAGCCAGGACAGTTCGTAGGATTTCGCAGGCCAGATGGTGGGAGATGAATGTAATGCGACATGAATCCCAGGTCCCGGTTGAGGCCGCACTCATGTGTGCGGAACCAAAACAGTTGCATTCTTGGACACACTGGTCTCCATCAAGGACGGTCACCTCAGCACTTCGCTTTACCGCAAACCTACGGATAACCTCATGATGCTCCACTTCTCCAGCTTCCACCCTAAACACATTAAAGAAGCCATCCCCTATGGACAAGCGCTCCGTATACACAGGATCTGCTCAGACGAGGAGGAGCGTAACAGACATCTACAGACGTTGAAAGATGCCCTCGTACGAACGGGATATGGCACTCGACTCATCGATCGACAGTTCCAACGCGCCACAGCGAAAAACCGGACCGACCTCCTCAGAAGACAAACATGGGACACAACCGTCAGAATACCCTTCGTCGTCCAGTACTTCCCCGGAGCGGAGAAACTACGTCATCTTCTTCACAGCCTTCAACACGTCATTGATGATGATGAACATCTTGCCAAGGTCATCCCCACACCCCCACTACTTGCCTTCAAACAACCGCGCAACCTCAAACGAACCATTGTGTGCAGCAAACTACCCAGTCTTCAGAACAGTGACCTCGACACCACACAACCCTGTCATGGCAATCTCTGCAAGACGTGCCAGATCAGACATGGATACCACTATTACACGTGAGAACACCACCCACCAGGTACGCGGTACATACTCGTGCGACTCGGCCAATGTTGTCTACCTCATACGCTGCAGGAAAGGATGTCCCGAAGCGTGGTACATTGGCGAGACCATGCAGACGCTGCGACAACGAATGAACGGACATCGCGCAACAATCACCAGGCAGGAATGTTCCCTTCCAGTCGGGGAACACTTCAGCAGTCAAGGGCATTCAGCCTCTGATCTCCGGGTAAGCGTTCTCCAAGGCGGCCTTCAGGACCCGCGACAACGCAGAATCGCCGAGCAGAAACCTATAGCCAAGTTCCGCACACATGAGTGCGGCCTCAACCGGGACCTGGGATTCATGTCGCATTACATTCATCCCCCACCATCTGGCCTGTGAAATCCTACCAACTGTCCTGGCTTGGTACAATTCACACCTCTTTAACCTGGGGTTACCCCATCTCTGGATCTGTAAAGATTTAATCACCTGCTAATGCTCGCATTCCAAGCATTGTTTGGCATCTTTGAATTTGTCTATATATGTGTTTCTGGAACAGACCTCTTCATTCACCTGAGGAAGGAGCAGCGCTCCGAAAGCTAGTGACATCGAAACAAACCTGTTGGACTTTAACCTGGTGTTGTAAGACTTCGTACTGTGCTCACCCCAGTCCAACGCCGGCATCTCCACATCTTAAACCAATCAACACTGCTCCTGGTGTTAAATCGCTGCAGGGGATTATGGGTGGGCTCTCTCTGATTCTGTACCTGGGCAGAGGTGGGGATGGGGAAGAGGTGGAAGCAAAGGGTGCGGCGTCCCATAAAATACAGTCCTCAGATGGATTTGGGCACTGGGATAGAAAGGAGATACAAGAGGAGTGAAAGAATTTGAAGCGTTCAAAGGAAAGGAAAGTGAATAAAGGAGAAGAGGAACCGTGGTGACATTTGGTGAGTGTTCTGGGATGAGTTGATGCTGAAAGATGTATCAAGTGGAGAGGCTTCAGGGAGGGACAAGGAGCTATGGGAAGGGGCAAGGAGCTACGGGAAGGGACGAGTAGCTATGGGAAGGGGCGAGGAGCTACGGGAAGGGGCGAGGAGCTACGGGAAGGGGCGAGGAGCTACGGGAAGGGGCGAGGAGCTACGGGAAAGGCAAGAAGCTGCGGGAAGGGGCGAGGAGCTACGGGAAGGGGCGAGGAGCTACGGGAAGGGGCGAGGAGCTACGGGAAGGGGCGAGGGGCTACAGAAAGGGGCGAGGGGCTACAGAAAGGGGCGAGGGGCTACGGGAAGGGGCGAGGGGCTACGGCAAGGGGCGAGGGGCTACGGCAAGGGGCGAGGGGCTACGGCAAGGGGCGAGGGGCTACGGCAAGGGGCGAGGGGCTACGGCAAGGGGCGAGGGGCTACGGCAAGGGGCGAGGGGCTACGGCAAGGGGCGAGGGGCTACAGCAAGGGGCGAGGGGCTACGGCAAGGGGCGAGGGGCTACGGCAAGGGGCGAGGGGCTACGGCAAGGGGCGAGGGGCTACGGCAAGGGGCGAGGGGCTACGGCAAGGGGCGAGGGGCTACGGCAAGGGGCGAGGGGCTACGGCAAGGGGCGAGGGGCTACGGCAAGGGGCGAGGGGCTACGGCAAGGGGCGAGGGGCTACGGCAAGGGGCGAGGGGCTACGGCAAGGGGCGAGGGGCTACGGCAAGGGGCGAGGGGCTACGGCAAGGGGCGAGGGGCTACGGCAAGGGGCTACGGCAAGGGGCGAGGGGCTACGGCAAGGGGCGAGGGGCTACGGCAAGGGGCGAGGGGCTACGGCAAGGGGCGAGGGGCTACGGCAAGGGGCGAGGGGCTACGGCAAGGGGCGAGGGGCTACGGCAAGGGGCGAGGGGCTACGGCAAGGGGCGAGGGGCTACGGCAAGGGGCGAGGGGCTACGGCAAGGGGCGAGGGGCTACGGCAAGGGGCGAGGGGCTACGGCAAGGGCCGAGGGGCTACGGCAAGGGGCGAGGGGCTACGGCAAGGGGCGAGGGGCTACGGCAAGGGGCGAGGGGCTACGGCAAGGGGCGAGGGGCTACGGCAAGGGGCGAGGGGCTACGGCAAGGGGCGAGGGGCTACGGCAAGGGGCGAGGGGCTACGGCAAGGGGCGAGGGGCTACGGCAAGGGGCGAGGGGCTACGGCAAGGGGCGAGGGGCTACGGCAAGGGGCGAGGGGCTACGGCAAGGGGCGAGGGGCTACGGCAAGGGGCGAGGGGCTACGGCAAGGGGCGAGGGGCTACGGCAAGGGGCGAGGGGCTACGGGAAGAGGTGAGGAGCAGAGGCAAAGAGTTGCGGGAAGAGGCAAGGAACTTCAGTAAGGGGCCTAATGATGTGTTTAGATGGACAAAAGCTTATTTAATTATTATTTTTGTCTTCTAAGTGCTGGTCTGGTCCCTGCATAAAAGTCTTCATCTTTAAAAGACATCAACTTCATGCTAGCTGTGTTCTCCTGACAATAGATTAATTATTCACTACGACTGTACCCCAGGGTCTGATTTAAATATTTGTGAATAGTCCCTCCCAAACAAATTAAAATTCAGTCACACCCCCTGTTCAATTATTCAAAGGACAGTTTAGTATATTAAATAAGGGTGTGCTGTACCGCAGCTCTTAACGAGCAGACGCTTAGCTGATCAAAGCAACCTCATATATGGGGAAGATGCTATCTTCCATAGAATCCCTACAATGCAGAAGGAGGCCATTCAGCCCATCGAGTCTGCAACAGCCCTCCGTAAGAGCACCCTACCTAGGCCCAATTCCCACCCTATCCCCTTAACCCACCTAACCTTTCGACACAAAGCAGCAATTTAGCATGGCCTAACCTGCACATCTTTGGACTGTGGGAGGAAATCGGAGCACCAGGAGTAAAAGCAAGCAGAGACGTAACCTAAGGTCGGAATCAAACCCAGGTCCCTGGTGCTGTGAGGCAGCAGTGCTAACCATTGTGCCACCCCACATGTCACTGTGCCACCCTCTGATGAAGGCAATAATACAAGGACTGGCGAGGAAAGAAGGGAAATGCTGCAGTGAAGAATGAGCCAGGTTGCCAACTACTACTAGACATATTTCAGGAGACGTCCCTCCTACCTCCCCTGACCTTGCATACTCAACCCGCCACCCATTCTCCACACCCCCAGCGTCACTCTCTCCACCATTTCTACAAATAGATATCAAAAGTACTGAAAGAATGAAAAAAAACATCGATCTTATGAAGCTCCTAACAATTTTTCTCCCGAGTTTGGAAATGTCCAGGATATTGTTACAATTATTTAAGATTTATTACTAATTAAGTTTTGGACTGTATCTTTAAAGTTAAGGTAGAATGAGCGGGATCATGTGATCTGTTCTGATGTCTGCCTGACCATAAGCCTTGGTGATTTGAAATCAAATTGTTTTATTGGGAAGGAGGTGCAAGTTAGAGACAATGACAATAACCTGTATATTAATAGTGGAGACTGAGAGTCTCCAAAGTTCCAGAAAGTGTTGAGAATATCCGTTGTAAACAGCTGTTTTTTGAACCACCTATTTAGTTCCCAGATGAAAAAGATTTGAGCTCTCAAGGATAGCTAATTAGCATGTATACCTAGATACAAGGCCTAAATGTTTCACATTGCCATGGGGAAGGATGCAGAAAAAAACCATTGTGAAGATCAGAATACAGGCTTCCCTACAAATCAATCAATATCACAGACCGACAGCATTTTTTTGTGGTCAGCAGAGAGAAGAGGCTGTTTAGATTTGCAAACTACTACAGCCTGATACATCGATCCACAGAATCCAGGAAATTTGTACTGGCACAGCCTGGAGGGAATATTCATCTGGACAAGCCAATGCTGGTACTGGATTTGCAAGATTCTCAGAAAGCCAAGTAAAGTGCCTGGAAGTGGTCATTTGAATTTACTACTTCATAAAATGGGGAAAATATGAACCCATTGGAAGTGACTGTGGACTGTCTACGATAAGGATTGTAATTCCATGGAGTGTGCAGTGCCTGATAAGTATGAAAGATAAACATTCCTTTCTATGATTAAATGTATAAGGTGCCAACAAAAATTGTGCTCAGTTAATAGTTTTTTTTAGTCATTTATTACAGCAAAAGTCTTAGAATGTGAAATCAGGTCCGTCATCCTTTTCTACTGGGAGTTCAAATTTTAAACTTTATCAGTCTCGAAGGAGAATATACCAATATTAATCTTTAATGCTTGGAAACTCCAGGGCAATCCTGGAGGATTGGCAACCCTACATCTGAAACGAAAGCCCAAAATGGCCAAAGGAAAGAGTAGCACAAAATGGAAGCCACCTATAACCAGGCTGTTAACATACCCGTGCTCAACCTCAATCTTCCACAATGGTGGTTGATGCAAGAAGCCTTTGCCGATTTCTGGAATATTTTCGATGCTATGGCCATAATGTGAAGAAATAGGAATGTGTGGTGGGCTGTGACAAGTAAATTTTACTGGGTGTCAGTGATTAGATATTGAAGAATAAAATGGGCAAAAAAGACCAGCCTCGTTGGCAGTTCAAGGAAGGAGTACATGAGTCTATGGCTCCCATTGTGAAACACCCTCTCCCCTTCTTTCAAGGCAGTCTCTAAAGACCTCTCGCCAGAGGGACTCAGATTATGTACTGCAAATTAATATTGCACCAGGGCGGAAGGGTGACGCAGTAGTTAGCACTGTTGCCTCACGGCGCCGAGGACCAGTGTTTGGTACTGGTCCCAGGTCACTGTCCGCATGGAATTCGCACATTCTCCCCGTGTCTGCGTGGGTCTCACCACCACAACCCAAAACGATGTGCAGGGTAGATGGATTGTCCACACTAAATTGCCCCTTAATTGGAAATAAAAAGTAAGACGTCTTACAACACCAGTTTCGAAACAAACTTGTTGGACTTTAACCTGGTGTTGTAAGACTTCTTACTGTGCTCACCCCAGTCCAACGCCGGCATCTCCACATCATGAAAATAAAAAGAATTGGCTACTCTAAATTTATTTTAAAAAATGATTGCCCCTTCTGTCCCTAGGCTATGCTGTCCCTTTAATGTTTATGACTAAGAAGTTAAGTCACATACTAACTCAGACTCTGCCCCTTGATGCCAGATTATCAAGTTTGAGCACATAAAATCTAATTTGTGAGCTCCCTGGAACTCACTCTCTAAATTAGAAGGGCTCCCATACGAGTCAGGTACGTCAGACTGAAGTTGCCAGAATTCAATAGGTGGGTTATTGATGGCCGAGGAGACTTGTGTCAGTTTCAGTTAATTAGGGAGGCGGCATTAAGTCTCAGTCATTACAAGTGGTTGATTTTGAAGTTTTGTGAGTTTCCTGTTTGTTGACAATCCTGCCACCAATATAATCAGTACACATTTGCCCGCCAGTGGAAATTTGCGACATAGCCTCCCGTCCACCCACTATCCTGCCCACTCCAGGCTGTAACATTGTGGGGGGTTTTTAAAGCCATTCCCACATGTGGGAACTGCGAAGGCAGGTATTTATTCCACAGCCCCAGTGGAAAATTCCCAAGGAAAGTAAGAGTCAACCATTCTCCTGTGAGAGTACCTTTAAGAAATGGGTGTTTATCAGTGATGTCAGACTGTGGGTGGAGCTGGGCTGTCTGTCAGCTTTTTACTTTCATTTTACGCTGTTTGCTGCAGGGCGTGTTTTAGTTTTGTTTTCTGCGCTGGAGCTGAAGCCAGACAAAGCAGGTGTACTGTTGATCTCTCTGCCATGAAAAAACTATCTCTTGATCATTTGGTGACTCCAGAATTATAATTATTCTCAGTAGTGAATGTAAACCTAATGTGCTTCTGTTAAAAGGAGTTTCTTTTGTCTTCTGGATGTTGTTTGGGAAGTTATTAAGGATTACTTAGTGTTGTATTCTTTGGGGGTTGTATTTGAATTGATGGTTGCTAAGATGTTCACTGTATGTTTTAAAAGGTTAACTTGGGTTCATAGAATAAACATTGTTTTGCTTTAAAGAATACTTTTCCATTTCTGCTGTACCACACCTGTAGAGTGGGCCGTGTGCTCCCCATACCACAATCTATTAAAAGTTGTGGGTCAGGTGAGCTCCATGATACACTTTGGGGTTCTCTAAACCCTGGCTCATAACACCATGTTGACCGGTCGGACTGAACTCGCACAGAAGGCGCCAGTTTTCCTTCCCCAAAAAACATCAGTAAACCAGTTGAGGTTTTAGCTTTTGATTTCCTGATTTTTTAAAACTGAATTTAATTTCTCAGGCTAACATGGTGGTATTTAAACTCATGCCTTCGCTCACTGGCCAATTGTGAATCGAAAGTCCTCTTTACATCACTTTCAAAAGACATTCGATACAGTGCCACACAACAGACTTGAGAGAAAAGTGACTCGTGGAATAGAAAGGATAGCAGCAACTTGGATACAAAATTAGCTGAATAATGGGAAGCGGGAATCATGTGGCGCAATTCTCCCATCGGGAGACGAAGTGCCGATGCCAGAGCGAAAACCGGAGTGTTTCACTCCGGCGTCGGAGGCCGTTCCCAGCCCCCTATTCTCCCGCCCCCGGGGGTCTAGGAGCAGCGCCGCGTCATTTATGTGCACCGGGCCTTGGCACCGCGTAAAAGCGGCGCCGCGTAAATGACGTCATCCGCGCATGCGCAGGTTGACCGGCGCCAACCTGCGCATGCGCAGTTGCCGTCCTCCCCGCGGCCGCCCCGCAAGAAGATGTCGGATGGATCTTGCGGGGCAGCAGAGGAAAGGAGGTCCTCCTTCAGAGACGCCGGCCCGCCGATCAGTGGGCACTGATCACGGGCCAGGCCCCTTTTGAGCTCCCCCCGGTGCAGGAACCCCCCACCCCCCCACAACGTTCCCACGCTGTTCCCGCCGGCAGCGACCAGGGGCGAAATTCTCCCCAAACGGCGCGATGTCTGCCGACTGGCGCCCAAAACGCGCCAATCAGACGGGCATCGCGCCGCCCCAAAGGTGCGGAATGCTCCGCATCTTTGGGGGCCGAGCCCCAACATTGAGGGGCTAGGCCGACGCCGGAGGGATTTCCGCCCCGCCAGCTGGCGGAAACGGCCTTTGTTGCCCCGCCAGCTGGCGCGGAAATGACATGTCGGGGCGGCGCATGCGCGGGAGTGTCAGCGGCCGCTGACAGTTTCCCGCGCGTGCGCAGTGGGGAGAGTCTCTTCCGCCTCCGCCATGGTGGAGACCGTTGCGGAGGCGGAAGGGAAAGAGTGCCCCCACGGCACAGGCCCGCCCGTGGATCGGTGGGCCCCGATCGCAGGCCAAGCCACCGTGGGGGCACCCCCCAGGGTCAGATCGCCCCGCGCCCCCCCCCCCCCCAGGACCCCGGAGCCCGCCCATGCCACCTTGTCCTGCCGGTAAATGGTACTCTAATTTACGCCGGCGGGACAGGCAATTTATCGGCGGGACTTCAGCCCATACGGACCGGAGAATCCAGCAGGGGGCCTGGAAGTGTGGTGGAGGCAGGTTCAATTGAGGCATTCAAGAGGGCGTTAGATGATTATCTGAATAGAAACAAGGCACAGAGGTACGGGGAAAAGGAAAGGGAATGGCACGAAGTTAGAATGCTAATTTGGAGAGCAAATGCAGACATAATGGGCCGAATGGCCTCCTTCTGCACCGTAACAATTCTGTGGTCTCTCTCTCCACCACTTTCATTCCCATTGAACTCATCTCACACCCTCCCACCACCACCTAAAGATTGTGCCGAGGTAACTATTGAGTCAGAGTTTGTCCGTTATAACAATCCTGGCGGGAAAACTGTAGGAATTGGAACACTCTGCCCCAGCCCAATAGAAGGGAAAGAGGCATTTCGCACTCTGACTGCCACTTGATTAAGCAGAAAGAAACTTTCCAACTTCATTTCAATGGAGACTTATTGCATTAATTCAACACAAATACCCAATGAAACATTGCGCAGTACCTGACTTGGACCTCACCTGTGACAAGAGGATATAACGGTCAGGTTGGGCCTGCCATCTGCCAGAAACACATAGAATTTGGCCACACCCATTACAGATTACTTATCACAAATAAAAAACAGGTTGCACTCGCAATGCTGCCACAGAAGAAGCACAAAGCTGGGCCGAGAGTGGAGGTCGTTTCCCAGAGTGAAGTTAAGTACCCATCTTTGATCATTAGAATCAACTAAATTGAATAGGCTCAAAAGAACTTTAATCTATTCATGATCCTTTCCTTTCCAGGACACTTGCCCAACCATCTTCCCATTGCCACCTGAACATCCACTTACACACAGACTGCAACTTCAGTTAAGATCTTGTGAATGGTGACACTTCCTCAGTAACACACTGGAGAATTAACATTGATTCCTCACTCAAGCCTTCATTTGGGATTCAAATCAGAAATGAAGAATGAAATGGGGAACTTACTATTCATGGGTAGCTATGGACAGTCACTACAGATGTTTTTGCGTAATAAATAAAAAGAGTGGGATAGAAATTCTGATTTGGCGGTTTGTTTTTCTGTCCAAATTCCTAGGGGTGCACATCTCCAAAAACCTGTCCTGGTCCACCCACGTCGACGCTACCACCAAGAAAGCACAACAGCGCCCATACTTCCTCAGGAAACGAAGGAAATTCGGCATGTCCACATTGACTCTTACCAACGTTTACAGATGCACCATAGAAAGCATCCTATCAGGCTGCATCACAGCCTGGTATGGCAACTGCTCAGCACAGGACCGCAAGAAACTTCAGAGAGTCGTGAACACAGCCCAGTCCATCACACAAACCTGCCTCCCATCCATTGACTCCATCTACACCTCTCGCTGTCTGGGAAAAGCGGGCAGCATAATTAAAGACCCCTCCTATCCGGCTTACTCACTCTTCCAACTTCTTCCATCGGGCAGGAGGTACAGAAGTCTGAGAACATGCACGAACAGACTCAAAAATAGCTTCTTCCCTGCTGTTACCAGACTCCTAAATGACCCTCTTATGGACTGACCTGGTTAACACTACACCCCTGTATGCTTCAGCCGATGCCGGTGCTTATGTAGTTACATTATATACCTTGTGTTGCCCTATTATGTATTTTCTTTCATTCCCTTTTCTTCCCATGTACTTAGTGATCTGTTGAGCTGCTCGCAGAAAGATACTTTTCACTGTACCTCGGTACATGTGACAATAAACAAATCCAATCCAATCCAATCCATTGGCTAATGGGCTGACAAGCACAGCATTGGAGTTTAAAGTATAGACACCGAGAAACAGCCAATGAACAATAAGTTGGTTCACGTATTACACAGAATGTCGTCTTCCCATCTAATAATCATAACCCAGGGCTTTAAGGGGAAATTAGCTCTCCGAATGAACAATTCTCCTTGAATCATTCTCCCGCCTTCTCCCTATAACCCTGCACGTTCTTCCTTTTCGAATAACAGTCCAATACCCTTCTGAATGCTTCAGTCAAAACCTGCCTGCCCCACACTCTGAGGTAACGCATACCAGACTCCACCCACTCGCTGCATGAAAACCTTTTTCCTCATGTTACTTTTGTTTCTTTTGCCACTTGCTTTCTGTGCCCTCTCGTTCCCGGTCCTTCTGCGAGTAGGAAGTTTCTCCCTATTGACTCGGTCCAGACTCATCATGATTCTGCATCCTTTTCTCTGAGGAAAACAATCCCAACTGCTCCAACCTCATAACTGGAGTTCCTCATACCTGGAACTCCTCATGTCAATCTTTTCTGTATTCTCGCTTTACATTGGTCCTAAAGTGCGCTGCCCAGAACTGGATGCAATACTTCAGCTGAGACCAGACTAGTGTCTTATACAGGTTCAACATAACCTCCTTGCTCTCATGCCCCTATTAATAAAGCCCGGGATACTGTATGCGTTATTAACTGCTCTGTCAACCTGTCCTGCCATCTACAATGGTTTATGCACATGTACATTGTGACCCCTCTGTGCCTGAACGCCAATCAGGTTTGTATCCTTTATTTTATGTTGGCTCTTCATGTTGCTCCTCCCAAATTAATCACTTCCCGAATGAATTTCATCTGCCAATTTTGTCAGCCCATTCCTCCAACTAGTCCATGTCCTTTTGAAGTTCTCCTATCCTCCTCACAGCTCACAATGTTTCCAAGTTTCATATCATCCACAGATTTTTACACCAAGGTCTATGTCATTAATATACATCAGGAAGAACATGGGTCCCAACAACAACTCCTGTGAACTCCACGACAAGCCTTCATCCACCTCGAAAACATCAATTGTCCAGCGCAGTTGGCTGGACAGCTGGTTCGTGATGCAGAGCGAGGCCAACAACGCGGGTTCAATTCCCGTACCGGCTGAGGTTATTGATGAAGGCCCCACCTTCTCAACCTTGCCCCTCGCCTGAGGTGTGGCGATCCTCAGGTTAAATCACCACCAGTCAGCTCTCCCCCCTCAAAGAGGAAAGCAGCCTATGGTCATCTGGGACTATGGGCAGCACGGTGGCATAGTGGTTAGCACTATAGCTTCACAAAGCCAGGGTCCCAGGTTCGATTCCCGGCTTGGGTCACTGTCTGTGTGGAGTCTGCTCGTTCTCCCCGTGTCTGCGTGGGTTTCCTCCGGGTGCTCCGGGTTTCCTCCCACAAGTCCCGAAAGACGTGCTATTAGGCAATTTGAACATTCTGAATTCTCCCTCTGCGAACCCGAACAGGCGCCGGAATGTGGCAACTAGGGACTTTTCATAGTAACCTCATTGCAGTGTTAATGTAAGCCTACTTGTGACAATAAAGATTATTATTATGGCGACTTTATTTTAAATAATGACATTTTGAATACAAAATCACCGTCTCCAGCAAGATCACTTATCGGGTGAGAAATTAAGGAATCCTGAGATCAACACGCAATAACAGACAGTGGCAGCAGTGACTACACCTACAGAGGAACAGTGGAAAAAGGCGGGAGAAGCTTAGAGAAACCCAAAATTCCAGAGCAAGTGAAGAACTGGCCAACCCAGCAACCACACCAGAAGGAAAAACACGGGGACAGCCCAGTGATTTGTAAGACAGGCAGCACGAAAATAGGGAATCTTGACCTCGGGCGATAAATCGCTAATACCCGACATCTCCCACAATCGTTCTAAAACATAGAGGGCCCCAGAAAGGCTGAGCAATGAACAGAATTAGCATAGGTGTTTCACCCAGTACTACAATGCTTCAGGTCTTGTGAGTAAAAACAACAAAGACCATCATGTTAGCACTTTCTTATATGCTGCCGGGAGCATCATTGATGGCGTACTGGTCAGAAAGGGGGTTCACAAAGAGCCAATCCCTCACAAGGATGCAATCGGAACCTTTGAATCATACTTCAGTCTCCACAGAAATATTATGATAGAGAAAGTAAAATTTAATCAATGCAGTCAAAAACAGGGTGAAAGGATTGACTCATTCATCAATGAATTGAGACAATTGAGAGTTTGGAACTTTCAGAGATGACTTGGTCAGAGGTGGAATAGTCATAGGTGTTGAAGATGAAAACCTCTCTTGATGTTTTACAATCTCCAGTAGATTTAACTTTAAGTAAAGCTGCATAACTGGCCAGACAGGCTGGGAAATAGAACAGAATAGAGGGAAATCCCCAGGAACACCCCAATGAAATTGTTCAGTTTGTGGGTTGGAAAACTGAAAGTATGGCGTGCCACCAAACAAGAAGCATCTTGAAAAGGCACTAATTGCCATTTTCCAATGTCCCCGCTTTTTCGGGAAGAAGGCGTACAGATGTGAAGAACGACCCACCCGAATAGTGGTGTCGTGGGTGTGGCACGATGGTACATTTTAATGTGGTGGCTGATCACCGACGGTGTTTATCAGACAGAAAAATCTGTTCAAAAAATTCAAGATGCTGAAAACTGGGAAATCGCCTTCATCCAGAGAAAATAAAAGGAAAATGAAAGACAATATTGGGGTGCTAACATTGCCAATGGACATCCTACTGAATTTAAATTGGACACAGGAGTGGGAGCCTCAATTGTATCTGATAAGAGTTTCATGGCAGAACAAAATACCAACCTTCCTCTATTCAACTCCAAGGTCCAGGAGGAATCGAGCTGAATGTTAAAGGTCAGCTTGATGCAACACTAAAGAACAAAGATAGGAACATTTCTGAAACATTATCCATTATTCAGAATCAAGAATGCTCTTTGTTGAGCAGAAAAGTCTGTATATGGCTGAACCTGCTCATTAAAGTTGGTGAAGTCAACAAAGAAGAGAAAAAAAATACTTTGCCGAGGATGCTGAAACGTTCATGACCTTAACTATTCAGCAATAGAGCAGAAGTTGTAAGAACTTTGTGAGGCTCAAAAGCAAGATGAAGAGTGCACATTCCTTCTGGACGGACGGCCACAGTACATTCCAAGCAACTCCGTCTTGAGGCAACATCACCACATTAGTGTTGTAGATGGTGTATGATTAGTGGTACCACAATTCCTCTGTCGAGCCAAAGCACAACAGTCCGTATGGAGGCCAGATATTTCATGCACTACTGAAGACACGGTCTCCAACAAGGTCACCTTGTATCATTCACAGACAGGAACAGAAAGAGCCACTTCTGCCCTCCTTCCCATCCAGGCCTCAGGAAGGCTTTGGAATGGGCTTCTTTGAATTCAAAGGGATAGTGTTTCTCTTAAATTATTCTCGCTGCGTAGAGATACAAAAGCAACATGGTTTCACCTCTGAAGCCATTATCACCTCCTTGAAGAGGATGTTCTCCAGACATGCCATTCTGGATGTTGTTGTCTCTGACAATAGACCATAATTTACCAATGAATGTTTCCAATCCTTCAAAGCATCATTTGGATTTGTCCACATCGCGGGTTTACCAAAGTACCCTCAGTCTAACGGAGAGGCTGAGCGAGGAGTACAAACTGTGAAAGACTTACTGAAGAAGAATGATGACATTGAGCAGATTATCCCTCTGCAGATTATCTGTTGCAGAATGGATTTGCTCCATGCGAGCTCCTGGTGGGCTACAGGCTTAGAACCCACTTTCCTTTCCTTCCTCACGCGTTGATAGCCAATGTCACGGTGGCAGACCGTGGTCAGATTAGAAAAAGGGAAGGAACATACACAGCAAGTCATTGAGAAGATGAATGAGAAGCACCTTAAAGGAGACCTGTTTTGATGTTCGGTAACCTTGTAACTAGTTAGTGATGTAAATAAAGGTATTTTCAACAGAAGACTAGAGCCTCCAGCAAGACATCTTTCAGAGTAAGAAACTACAGAATCTTGCGACAAACCCACAATAACACAGTTGCTGCTTTCCCTTTCACTCTTTGAGCTATAACTTTGCTCACAAGTATCAAATGCTTTTTGGACATCCATGTACAACACATCAACAACATTGCCTTCATCAATCCTCTCCATTATCTCTTCAAAAAATTTGTACAAATGTCGCAATCTTTTACTTAGGTGATTTACTCTTTGAAATGCGGTGACCTCTCCTATTTAAGTAAAACAGGCAGGAACTGGGGAATCTGTCCCCCCAATATCGAGATCCCTTCTCCAAGTGTTTGTCATCCTTCAGGATTCAGACTTTTGTTCCTGTTCAATCGGAAATCAATCTCAGCTAAGCCATGGGGAAACTATGGCAGCATCATCATTTGGAATATCGATTGAGGGGCAGCACGGTGGCACAGTGGTTAGCACTGCTGCCTCACGGCGCTGTGGTCCCAGGTTCGACCCTGGCCCTGGGTCACTGTCTGTGTGGAATTTGCACATTCTCCCCATGTCTGCGTGGATCTCACCCCCCACAACCCAGAGGTGTGCATGGTAGGTGGATTGGCTACACTAAATTGTCCCCTAATTGGAAAAACAAAATAGGGTACTCTAAATTTAACATAAAAAATGGAAAGTCGATTGCATTTGGGATATGTTAGGAAGAGTTTGGGTTTAAGAAACTCAACTTTTCTTGCCCTTTAATAGAGCAATTTTGAGCATCACAAATGCAATTATCTTCAAGGTGTATGCCTTCTGTCTATTCTACATGCAAGGTGTGTATCTTGGGAAGTGATGCAGAAACAGCTAGTTGCATGCCCAGATATCCCTGCAAGTAATGCATTGATCCCCACAGGAAGTAACCCTTCATTACCATCTCAAATTATAAAAGGTGGCCACAGTTAGGGCCTTAGTTCTTCCATTGTATCTGAAATGTAATGAATCTCTCTAAAACCCCTCCAAATGCACATAGGTCTTGTCCCTTATTGGAATATTGGAACAGGAGTACATCATTCAGCCCCTTTGACCTGTTCCATCATTCATTTAGACCATGGCTGACCTCTATGCTATGGCCCGATACTGGAGCATCAGCATCAAGCAGTTGGTGACGTGTGAGCGTAGCATGCAATATTTCATTTCGACATCCAGATTATAAAGGTGGCTGGCACATCAGATACACCAATATTGGAGAGAGAAGTGCATTTCAACACCAGAATGAGAACTTCAGACTCAATGGGTTTCAGATGTCCCCGTGAGCAGGAGGAAATGTACATGTGTGCATATTCTAGGAACATAGAAACAGGTATGTGGGTGAAGTCAGGGCGACGAATGGAGAAGCTGACGCCATGAGAAAGCCCATTGGCCACATCACAGATTGCAGAGCCACCCGCTTACCTGTAATTGACTGGCCACCTCACCATCCACATGCGGTGATAGGACAGGGAGGTCACGGAGAAGCAAGTCACCAGGGTCAGCGTATAGAACGTGGAAACGAACACTTTGCACAGCCCCTCGTTCCATTCATAGTCCGAATGTTGCCTCCTGAGTTGGATGACTGAGTACATCGTGATGGGGATACCCACGTTAAGAATGTGTGTCCCGGCCAATGTGCAGATGAGGAATTCCAGTGGTTTCCATTTCTTCTGCTTGGCGCTGACGCTCAGGATTCCCCAGGTGTTGGCCAGCAGTGACACTCCCGAGCATATTAGCCAAGCCAACGCGTTGTTGTATAAGCTCAGCTCGTCTGCGTTCTCACTCATGGCGGATCGTGGAGTTCCCATTGCATGGGACCTGTAGCAGATTGTGTGCAAGTGTGTGAGCGAGCAAAGGCATCCTAGGATTGAATCTGTTCCAGTGAGAAGATAGTCAATGGAGCCTCGGGCGCCTTCATCCCACACGTAGGAATATTGCACAGACCCGATAGATCATCATCACCTGCACATTAAAGAAAAGTATTAAACATTACACAAACATGGAATAGCAGAACAGGCTCGAGGGGCTGAATGACCCCAGTTCTGTTCCTTTGAGCTTCTCTCAAAGACCTAATGTGTAAAAGGTACCATCTGATATTGCACTAAACGTACAAACCTGATGGTCCCAGTCTTGTCCCCCATACTGTACTGATCTAACTAACTGCAGTGGGAGCTCTACAATTAGCCTCAGTGCCCCTGGAGGCAGGGAGCACCATCAGCCACTCCCAATTGCTGACTGACTCTCCTCACCTCTCACTGCACTTATGTTGTGTGTCTCTATGTGAACATGTCTGTGTGCATGAGCGCATATCTTCCTGCATGCGTGCACGTGTGTGCACCAGTATGTATGCCCATGTGTGCATGTGCCTGTGTGCGTGTCTGCATGCGCTCGTGTGTGGGCCTGTCCACGCACCATGTATGTGTGTGTGCGCAATATGCCAAATCGAATGTTGATATTTGGCAGATTTCCAATCACAGAAGTATAGCCACCTGGGAATGTGTGTGCAGATATGTCCTCTAACCCAGTGGAGTCATATCCAATTAAGGAGAACAGACCGGTAATTACACAGCAAGTTATCAGAAATGTTGTCATAGGCTTACGTCAATTGATTACTTTGAAGATAATCGTTGTTCTGTTGATAAATTTGCAAACGGTTTGCACACAGCAAAATGTCACAATCAGATGAATGAATCTATTTGTTAGTGGTGTGAATTGGGTGAAGAATTCGGGTCAGACACGGAGTGAAGTCCCAACTCTTCTTCAACTATTCCCTGACAATCCTAGCCCTTCCTGTCCGAGCTCGAGGGGGACTTCACCAGACTGTCTTGGACAGACTGGATTTTGGATCAACACTTGCGTCACACTTATTGCTGGTCTATCTTTCCAACTTCTGGGTTGGCCTGTAAGGGGCAGGGACTCCACCAGCAGAGGTATTGATGTAGGATGAGATAGGGGCTGAAGCAGGAACTCTCTACATCAAAGATACCCATGTCATTGGTCCTCAACAAGACCCTGTACATATGAGTGCCGGAGGTTGGTTTGGTCAGGCACATTCCCCACCCGCCCCCCGCCGCACACACACACACACCCAAACTCTGCAACCCCCCTCCCCCGACCGCCGATTTGCCAGTGCCATTTGCCAGATGCCATGTATCGACACCCAAACCCCCTCACCACCTGCTTCCCCCCCACCCCAACCCCAGAAACCTTGCCAGAGTCAGTGACGGTGATAAGCAGTAGGCAATTCTCCCCATTCACACAGGGGATGCTCCTCTCCGCCGCCGACTCCAGATTCCTGAACCTTCATCGGAATCACAAACTGGAATTCACTCCCACCCTGAAGCAAGGCACTGGGGTGCCAGCCAAGACTGACTGCTCAACCCTGCAATGAATCCCAGAGCTGGAGTAAAGCGAAAACAGGAAAGAAACTGAAAATAAACTGCTAAAAAGATTCAGCACAGCTCCTACCTGCATCGGAGACAAAGCGTTTTCGTCCACTTCAAGCACCCCAACTGGAAAAAAGCAAAGGACATTTCTTGGTGTAAATTATGGCAGGGAAAAAACCTCAAATGTCAGTCTCCTGCAGCAGGAAGCTCGATTCAGCAGCATGGCCAAAGGCTGAGCTGCCAGCAAATTCTTAAAATAAAACCGTAGCTGAAGAAGGAAGATGTACAGCATTAATATCCGAATTCGAGACTCACGCTGCATGTTTATTTAGCATCACAGGTTTCACAAGCAGAAATTAGCCTCTTGTCAGTTTTACACACAGTTACCTCTCATATCCAGACAGACACGTCACGTTGGGAAATGGTTGGGAATGCAGTTTAAATACAGAGGAGGGGTTGTTCAATCTCCAGGAACAGTTTGTGGAAAAGATAAAACATTAATGCAGGCTGATCCCTGCAGAGAGTGTTTCCATGGTCACGCAACGCGTTAGGGGTGATGCAAAACAAAGCATTGGAAAGAATCCAGTCTTAACCTCCTTCTCCTACCAGTGCCTAAATTCCCACCCTTGCCGCATTTTCTGTTGCCTTTCTCATCCCCACAGTGACAAGCATAATATTTCTCTGATATGGAAGGTAAAGGGAAAGGCCATTTGGCCCTAACAAGCTGAACAGCCCATTCAACCCTCTCCTCACCTTAACCTTCAATCCATTAGCTCTCGAGGAAAGAAAGACTTGCATTAATGTAGCACCCTTCACAACCTCAGGTGCTTCAAAAACAATTCAAAGCCAATGAAGCCAACAAAGGCAATGGGTGGCACGGTAGCACAGTGGTTAGCACTGTTGCTTCACAGCGCCAGGGTCCTGGGTCCGATTCCCGGCTTGGGTCACTGCATGCACAGAGTCAGCACGTTCTCCCTGTGTCTGCGTGGGTTTCCTCCGGGTGCTCCGGTTTCCGCCCACAAGTCCCAAAAGACGTGCTTGTTAGGTGAATAGGACATTCTAAATTCTCCCTCCGTGTACCCAAACTTGCGCCGGAGTGTGGCGACTATGGCTTTTCACAGTAACTTCATTGCAGTATTAATGTAAGCCTACTTAGGACAATAAAGATTATTATATGAAAGCCAAGTCGCGCTGGAACCAAATCATTCTGGCAGAACCTCATCCGAACATTGGTGAGAGCAGAATATTAATGAATAGGTGTAGCTTGATGATGCTCACTTGACTGGACACTGATATCAATGATAGTGAGGTTCACAACAGGGAGTCGATTGACATTTTTGGCTGCAGAGGTTTGCACTTATCTTCTGCACGCAAGATACTGGGTTCCATCGTAGTGGGGGATGGGGACCAGGTGGAGCCTCCTCTTTTGAATTGCCTGGTTGTCCATTATCATAGAATTTACAGTGCAGAAGGAGGCCATTCGGCCCATCGAGTCTGCACCGGCTCTTGGAAAGAGCACCCGACCCAAGGTCCACACCTCCACCCTATCCCCATAACCCAGTAACCCCACCCCACACTAAGGGCAATTTTGCACACTAAGGGCAATTTAGCATGGCCAATCCACCTAACCTGCACATCTTTGGGCTGTGGGAGGAAACCGGAGCACCCGGAGGAAACCCACGCACACACGGGGAGGATGTGCAGACTCCGCACAGACAGTGACCCAAGCCGGAATCGAACCTGGGACCCTGAAGCTGTGAAGCAATTGTGCTATCCACAGTGCTACCGTGCTGCCCATTACCAACGTCAAATGGATAAAAAGGGCCTCTAGAACTTTGGGGCCACTGAGTTCACCTGTAACCTGCAGCTTTTGATGTTTAGCAGACAGGTACTAGCTTCATTATATTAAGAAATCATTCCAATGTTTGGTGTTACCCGCATCATACCTGTCCACATACTGCATTGAACCATGGTCTGTCTCCTTGCATTTATTGCCCATCCCTAATTGCCCTTGAGAAGGTGGTGGTGAGCTGTCTTCTTGAACCACTGTAGTCTATGTGGTGTAAGTACACCCACAGTGCTGATAGAGAGGGAGTTCCAGGATTTTGAACCAGCAACAGTGAAGGAACGGCGATAATTTTCAAAGTCAGGATGGTGTGTGACATGCAGGGGAACTTCCAGGTGGTGGTGTTCCCATGTACCTGCTGCCCTTGTTCTTTTGCATGGTAGCAGGCGTGGGTTTGGAAGATGTTGTCTCAGGAATCTTGATGAGTTCCTGCAGTGCATCTTCTAGATGGTACGCACTGCTGCTCCTGTCTGTTGGTAATAGAAGGAGTGAATGTTTAGTGGATGAGGTGCCAATCAAGTGGGCTGCTTTGCACTTGATGGTGTCAATCTTCTGGAGTGTTGTTGGAGCTGTACTCATCCAGATACGTTATTCCATTACACTCCTGATTTGAGCCTTGTAAATGGTGGACAGACTTTGGGAAGTCAGGAAGTAAGTTACTCACCACAGGATTCATAGCCTCTGACCTGCCCTGGTAGCCACAGTATTTAAATGATTAATCCAATTCAGTTTATCATCAATGGTAACCCTCAGGGTGTTGATTGTGGGGGATTCGGCAATGGCACTGCCATTGAATGTCAAGAGGTGATGGTTAGATCCTCTCTTGTTGAAGATGGTCATTTGCCTGGGCACTCGTGTGGCGCAGGCACTGGCTACGTGCCACTTGTCAGCCCAAGGTTGGATATAGCCCAGGTCTTACTGTATTTGGACATGGACTGCGTTAGTTTCTGAGAAGTCACAAACAGTGCTGAACACTGTGCAGTCATCAGCGAACATCCCCGCTTCTGATAGAAGGTAATTGATGAAGTAGTTGAAGCTGGTTGGGCCGAGGACACACCCGGAGGAACTCCTGCAGTGGTGTCCTGCAACTGAGATATTTGACCTCCAAAGACCACAACCTCCAACCAGCAGAGAGTATCTCCCCTGATTCCCATTGACTCCAGTTCTGACGGGCTTCTTGATGCCATACTGAATCAAATGCGGCCTTGATGTCAAAGGCAGACACTTTTAGCTCACCTCTGGAGTTCAGCTCTTTTGTCCATGTTTGAACCAAGGCTGTAATGAGGTCAGGAGCTGAGTGACCCTGGCGGAACCCAAGCTGAGCGTCAGTGAGCAGGTTATTGCGAAGCAAGTGCTGCTTGATAGCATTGTTAATGACTTCTTCTATCACTTTACTGATGACAGAGATGGGGTGGTAATTGGTTGGGTTGAATTTGGCCTGCTTTTTTTGTATGGGACACACTTGGGCAATTTTCCATGATGCCACTGTTGCAGCTGTACTGGAACAGCTTGGCTAAACGTGTGGCAGGTTCTGGAGCACAAGTCTTCAGTACTATTGCTGGAATATTCTTAGTGCCCATCGGCTTTGCACTATCCAGTGCCTTCAGCCATTTCTTGATATCATGTGGAATAAATCAAATTGGTTGAATACATACCAAGCAAGATGAGGTTAACACAATCAGGATGGGTGCGGGGACAAATATTCGCACTAATACTGGTCTCACCAAGAGTTAGGCTCCCCACATGAATGGAAGACGCATTCCGTACATATTGATCAGAATTCCTCACCTCCCCTGGGAGTATGACACACTGCTATCATGAGAAGCCTGTCACCACATGACTTTGTTGAGAATTATCTGCTTGGTTAGCAGGGATACTTAAATCAAAGAATCAGACGTCACAGACAGAGGCCATTAGGTGGTTACTGACTTCCTGAAAGAACTATTCAGTTAGTGCCAGTCCCAGGCTCTTTGCCCTATAGTCCTGCAACTTTATCCCTTGCAAAGAATATGTCCAAAGCCTTTTTGAAAGTTCCTATTTAATCTGCTTCCACCAACTTTTCAGTCAGTGCACTGTAGATACGTGAATTAATACACCATGGGCTGGATTCTCTGTTCTGGAGACCAAGCGCTGATGCCAGCATAGTATGTGTGGATTTTCACGGCAGGAAATTCGGCACCAACCCCTCACTGATTCCGGTATCGGTGAGGGGCTAGCACTGGCGGCGAGTTAAAGTAGCGCCGTTTGCACCGAAAACGGGCAGAGATTGGTTGGTGCCTGGGCCGTGCATGCGCACAGCTGATGATCTGCACTGGTCGCGCCATAAAACATGGCGCTGGCCGTACGCAAAATCTAACCCGCCAACTGCAACCCCACAGCCCACCACCTAGCCACCCCCCACCAGTCCTCCCAGCCCTAGCGGATGCCCCCACCCGGCAAGCGGCATGGATCTCGGCTGAGTGTGGCAGCGCTGGGCACAATCCGACCACACTTGTCCTGCGCCATTGGGAACTCGGCCCATCGGAAAGGTGCAAGGCGAGCATCATGATGACGCCATTTTGGAGGGGGGGCGGACCGACGTCAAACTGGCGGCGGCCCCGATTTCGGCGCCAGAATCCATTCTCCGGCCGATCGCCGATCACGATTTCGGCATCGGGCCACAGAGAATCCCACCCTAGGGTTCTTGCTGTTGAAGGAAGCTCTGAGAGACATCCTGCAGTAATTGGCTGAATTCTAGTTGTTTCGAAACCACTGGAATTTAATCAACTGATTCGATAAATGTTAGTTGT
Organism: Scyliorhinus torazame; assembly: GCF_047496885.1. Lineage (NCBI taxonomy): Eukaryota > Metazoa > Chordata > Chondrichthyes > Carcharhiniformes > Scyliorhinidae > Scyliorhinus > Scyliorhinus torazame. The sequence goes on along the minus strand of NC_092722.1, from coordinate 15,836,866 downwards.
TATGATGAAGAACTTTAAACGGTGCTGGTTATATTTCACAGAGCCGATTGTCACGGTCATGAGGGGGGGGGTTTAATTTAAAACAGCTCTGATTTCTGCCCCCACATCCATAATCAGAAACTTTGACTTTTGATCTCCTCCCTTTATAAGTGGTGGTGTATTTTACCCAGCCCTTCCGTTTTGGAGTGATCCAATCCTCCATTAACAACCCCACAGCAAACTCGAGGGGTTAGTTTATTTTACACACAATCAAAATGCGGGAAGCGTGTTTGCAACTTTCCCCTCTCCTTTTTGTATTCATACGCTCGAAGAAGGCTAAGGGAAAGAGAGAGATACAGGGCAGAGATCACAGACAAAATAAGAATTATTGTTTCACGTTTGCAGAATCAGAAGTTCAATGGGGGGCTCCTTCGGCGAGGTGAGCCGGATGGAAGCTGATGCGGGGTAATCCCCTTTTCCAGTGGTGCTGAAGTCCACAACCGTCCACATAGAGATGAATCTGTCTTGTAGTAGGCACTGGTACAGAAGTTCAGATGATCCAGTAGAAACGGTGTAGATGAGGGCCAGGCAATTTAAACCGGGACAGAGCTCTGATTTTTCTGTTGTTTTGCTGATGGAGATCTAACTCTTTTAGCTTCACAAGGCAATATTACAGGTTCTAGCAGATTGGGGAGGGGGGGCTCATGTGGCGTAACTCCCACTTCTTCCCCTTGGTTTGGGCAAAGGATGTATACTCCTGGTCTGGATCCTTGAGGGGGTTAATGTTTCATCCATTAATAACTTTCCCACAGGTTTCAGGCTCCTTTATCCTCGCAGATGGATCGTTGCCATTGGCCAGAGTTCAGCCTCAGAAATGTAAAGGGGGCTTTGTGCATTTCCTTGGAATTTAATTTCTGCAGTCACAGGCGGCGTTTGTGTATCTTTAGGGATAACGAGGTTGATGTGGTTTTCTGAAGGCTAGAAATTCCTTTTTTGAGAGTCATAGTCACTGCAGTCAGTGTAAAGCATTTGTCCATTATATTAAAAAATATAAAGCAGCCAGCATGATATATATATATTTTCTTTTACACCTTCTTGGCAGGAGACAATGAAGGTCAGTAAGCAGCCTATATAACAGTTCACTAGGGAGACCAGGCTCTTAGTAGAAAGGTCTCCTGAATTCAGTGTCTACGCAGCTCTCATTTATCTCTTAAAGGTTCAAATTCCAAAAGTCATGGCTTCAACTACGTCCCCAAGACCTGAGCTCTCGGCAGATGGGTGTGCTCAACAGGCCGATGAACTAATGTTAAGATATTGTAACTTCCATCTTGTACATGACACCCAGCTAGGGTTGAGGAATAAAGGAATCACTCCCATAATCCTAGGTGACACCCCAGTGTGCCTGAGGGTGCCATCCTTTCGATGGGATATTTATCGCACATAGATAGTAAAGATCCCAGAGCATTATCCAAAGACCTCCCAAAGTCTTAGCCAACATTCATCCCTCAACCAAAACCTCATCCCATTGGCTCCTTCTGGCTCCTTGCTGTGTGTAAAATGGCTTTGCTATCTAACAACAATCACTAAGCATCGAAGTATTTCATCTCACATGAGGTGCTTTGCAATCGTTCCTCTTGATACTCTAAGGAGCTTATGGAAGCGTAGCTTTTTTTCTTGCTCCACACATGAAATAGAGCAAAAACCACCACCAGCCCCCAAGAAGCAAAAGGCTCAAAATCCTGAAAAGGTTCAATTGATTAATTTTGCATCATGTCTATCTCCAACACAGTGGTACTTATAATGGGTTCCAGGGACCTCCTCCTCTTTACTTGCAGCCCCCTAAGACATTTGGTGCACTTTTTGATTTCCTTACGCAGACTGGGTTGCCAGCTCTCCAGGGACCCCCTCCAGTCTCCAGCAATTTAAAGATTAATCACCTGCCCTGCTGTGAGCGACATTATCCAGGCAGTCATGAATTTTCTTTAAAATGGTCTTGTTCATTCACCATATAACTGCTGGAATTAGTAAAACTGGACCATTGACAAACACAAATCATCCAATCGGGTGACAGAGAGTCTGTTCACTGTCCAATTGGAAAGCAGTATGCTGGCCTGATGGGCTTCAGAGTAACCAATAGCAGAAGCCTGAGAGGTCATGTGATAAAACCTTTGGAATACATCAAATTAGAGTTGGCATCAACATACATGGGGGTGGTAACAGAGCAGGAATTTGCCTCTTCCTTTGCTTTTGTTTGCTAGAGGGTAAAAACGGAATATTACTCAGAGGCGGAGGCACTCCTGCAAGTGACAAGCCGTCCATTAAAGTACATTGATTGAGTAGGGATATTGGCTTTTTAGTTTAATTCATTCCTGCGGGCAATTGTCTGCCTTTTCAAAATCCAGTAACTGCCCTCATCAGCACGACCAAGATCAGAGACTCACTTTGTCGAGAAGTCACAATGTTCCACCAGCCTCTGATGCCATGCGCTGCAGCATTCCTCAAGGCCTCGAGCAAAGACATTGGTTGGGATTACGGATTTCAATGAACGGTTTGTGAGTCACCCATTAGTTCAATCAGTTAAGCCCGAGGACCCTGCAGTCAGCCAACCTTTCACGTCTTAGAGCACAGCGCATGATGGGGAGATTCATCCAGTCAGTACAAATAACAAAGAACAAGACAGCGCTAACCTCATCGAACAAAATACTTTGGATTAATTACATTATCCTAATTCTAGTAATGTTAACGTTGTTAGTTAGAAATCAATGAAACAGAACACAGTACTACCCTGTGTCAAATAGGTCCTCAAACAGTAATTACTCAGAGAAGCAATTATTTAATACAAGTAGATTGGTTTTCACATGCACATCCTCAGAAAGAAGAAAAGAAATTGAACTCTCTTTTTTGGGTTGAAAGTGCAGAATTCCCCCGACATGTTAGTTGCTGTGTTGGGGAGTATCGGAGTTCATTCTGCGGAGCGTACACTGCTCCTGACCTGGGCCCCCACCTTCAGCAAATTCTGGGGCCTGCATTGGTGCCGCCCTCTCCCGGAATCTCATTCCCAAGCCTCGACTCCTCTCCAGTTTTCTAGTCCCTCGATCCTCATTTCCTACTCTCCGGATGATAAACCGGGACATTTCCATGCTTCCATAGATACCTTCTCCTGGCCAATATTTGTTTCTCAACCAACAGGATTTTTGGTCATTGTCACAGCTGTGGGAGTTTGTGTTACACAAAGTGGCCGCCACCGTGTTTGTTACATTACAATAGTGAATGCGGCACGGCGGCACAGCGGTTAGCACTGCTGGCTCACAGTGCCAGGGACCCGGGTTCAATTCCGGCCTTGGATGACTGTCTGCACATTCTCCCTGCATCTGCGTGGCTTTCCTCCGGGTGCTCTGGTTTCCTTCCACAGCCCAAAGACGTGCCGGTTAGGTGGATTGGCCATGATCGGTTGCCCCTTAGTGTCCACAGGGATAGGGTGAGGGAGTGGGACTTTCAGAGTTCAGTGATGACTCGATGGGCCGAATGGCCTCCTTCTGCACTGTAGGGATTCTATGATTCCATGGGCGTGATTCACCCAAAAACTGCCAAAGTGTCATTTTGGGCAAGTTTGGCAGGGTGTTTTGGCAGGATCCAGGCCTGGATTCACCCACACTTAGTCATTTTTTGGGGCCTCGGAGAGTTTCTCCCTGATCTAGTCACACTTCGAAATGTTTTCATTACGACAGAGGTGAACTCACTGGCGAGGCCGGCTCCTCAGAGCTCGGGGCGCCCTTTTGAAAGGGTGCCCCGATCTCGAAGTGAGCTTGAGGGTCCCCACACCACCCACCCACAGACAATGCCTCGCCCCTGCAGACATGGGCATTTTCCATTTCCACCCCCAAGTGAGCCACCCCCTCTTTCAAGAAACACTGCTCACCCCCCAAACCTTTATGAAGCCCCTTCATACCCCCCTCTCCCTCCACCCTTCATTACCCCCTTCGCACCCCCCCCCCCACCCTTCATACCCCCACCCCTTTTCATGGGCATGGCTCCACTCAGACACTGACCCATGGCAGTACCAACCAGGTATCCTGGCACTGCCTCCTGGCACTGCCAGAGTGCCTGGGGGAGTGCCAGGATACTGGCCTGTCCTATCCTCAACCACTCCGGGGGGGGGGGGGAGGCTCAAATGGCCTCCAAGAACCCCGGAGTGGCCATCACACCTGGTCTCCAACTAGAGACCAGTTCTAATTGGCACCCAGATGAGATCTCGTCAGTGTTGCTGGTGACTCCCGGGAGCTGGGGAATAAATTAGACTAATCTGGATCGCACCCAGCAAGGGCGTGATGTGAAAATGGTGCCCATTACCTTTCCGTTTGTAACACTGTAACAACAATACTTGCTATTCTTACTGGCTCCACAGAATGACACTACAGCATCTTAAAACAATATCAGGCGACCTGCTGTTCTTATTTCCTCCAGAGGTGGCGCTGCATTCTCCCCCCCCCCGCCCCCCCGCCCGTTATAACCAGTCATGCCGCAAGACCATGGTCATACGATTCTGTAACAACAGAACTTACACCAGCACATTGACAAAGAGTCAATTAAATGATCACTGGTGGGTGGTCAATCCACAGACTGGCTTCAAATCTCTGAAAACCAGCATCCTTTATAAAAAGGGCCCTATTATAGATCATAGAATTTACAGTGCAGAAGGAGGCCATTCGGCCCATCGAGTCTGCACCGGCTCTCGGAAAGAGTACCCTACCCAAGGTCCACACCTCCACCCTATCCCCATAACCCACTAACCCCACCCAACACGAAGGGCAATTTTGGACACTAAGGGCAATTTAGCATGGCCAATCCACCTAACCTGCCCATCTTTGGGCTGTGGGAGGAACCCGGAGGAAACCCACGCACACACGGGGAGGATGTGCAGGCTCCGCACAGACAGTGACCCAAGCCGGGAATCGAACCTGGGACCCTGGAGCTGTGAAGCAATTGTGCTAGCCACAATGCTACCGTGCTGCCCTTCCAATGCAGCAGCCTGTAATCGCCTTGGATTTTGCTGGATCCTGGGGGCGCACTTTCGCTGCCCCCCTGACTTGGACACTGGTATCTTCCAAGTGTCCGGATTACTCAGGATAAAGGAGAACAGAGCAGTGGGAAATCCAGAGGCTGATGATGATCCACTGACCTGATTAACACTACACTCTGTATATTAACACTACACCCTGTATATTAACACTACACCCTGTATATTAACACTACACCCTGTATATTAACACTACACCCTGTATATTAACACTACACCCTGTATATTAACACTACACCCTGTATATTAACACTACACCCTGTATATTAACACTACACCCTGTATATTAACACTGCACCCTGTATATTAACACTACACCCTGTCTGCTTCACCCGATGCCAGTGCTTGTGTAGTTACATTGTATACTTTGTGTTGCCCTATTATGTATTTTCTTTTATTCACTTTTCTTTCCATGTACTTAATGATCTGTTGAGCTGCTCGCAGAAAAATACTTTTCACTGTACCTCGGTACACGTGACAATAAACAAATCCAATCCAATCCAATCCAATGCTATCTCACCAACACTGATCCTTCACATCAGACGTTCTATGTGGCAGACAGAATGACCCCCCGTACCTACCCACCTGCCCAGCAGGAATTCTCAGTACATCATCTTCCGAATGGAGGCCCAGTGATGGTGATATTTATTCTGAACTGCAGTGAAAATGGCATTGAGAAAGAAAATCAAGAGGAGCAACATGGCTCTGTCCGTCCGTCTGAATTGGTTTGTCCTTTCCGGCGTCCGTCTGTCTGTCTGTCTGAGTCTGTACTTTCCTGTGTTGGCCACCTGCCTCGGTCAGTCCTCTCCTGGTGTCCGTCTGTCTCGATCTGTCCTTTCCTTGTCCGTCTGCCTGTCTCAGTCTGTCCTGTCTCGGTCTGTCCTTTCCTGTGTCATCCATCAGCCTCGGTCTGTCGTTTCCTTTGTTCGTCGGTCTCGGTCTGTCCTTTTCTGTATCTGTCAGTCTCGGTCTGTCCTTTCCTGTGTCCGTCTGTCTCGGTCTGTCCTTTCCCGTGTCCGTCTGTCTCGGTCTGTCCTTTCCTGTGTCCGTCTGTCTGTCTCGGTCTGTCCTTTCCTGTGTCCGTCTGTCTCGGTCTGTCCTTTCCCGTGTCCGTCTGTCTCGGTCTGACCTTTCCTGTGTCCGTCTGTCTCGGTCTGTCCTTTCCTGTGTCCGTCTGTCTGTCTCGGTCTGTCCTTTCCCGTGTCCGTCTGTCTCGGTCTGACCTTTCCTGTGTCCGTCTGTCTCGGTCTGTCCTTTCCTGTGTCTGTCTGTCTGTCTCGGTCTGTCCTTTCCTGTGTCCGTCTGTCTCGGTCTGTCCTTTCCTGTGTCCGTCTGTCTCGGTCTGTCCTTTCCTGTGTCCGTCTGTCTCGGTCTGTCCTTTTCTGTATCTGTCAGTCTCGGTCTGTCCTTTCCTGTGTCCGCCTGTCCTTTCCTGTGTCGTCCGTCAGCCTCTGTCTGTCCTTACCTTGTCCACCTGTCTCGGTCTGTCCTTTCCTTGTCCGTCCGCCTCTCCCGGTTTGTCCATTCCTTGTCCGTTTGCCTGTCTCAGTCTGTCCTTTCCTGTGTCCGTCTGTCTGCCTCGGTCTGTCCTTTCCTGTGTCCGTCTGTCTGCCTCGGTCTGTCCTTTCCTGTGTCCGTCTGTCTCGGTCTGTCCTTTCCTGTGTCCGTCTGTCTCGGTCTGTCCTTTCCTGTGTCCGTCTGTCTCGGTCTGTCCTTTCCTGTGTCCGTCTGTCTCGGTCTGTCCTTTCCTGTGTCCGTCTGTCTCGGTCTGTCCTTTCCTGTGTCCGTCTGTCTCGGTCTGTCCTTTCCTGTGTCCGTCTGTCTCGGTCTGTCCTTTCCTGTGTCCGTCTGTCTCGGTCTGTCCTTTCCTGTGTCCGTCTGTCTCGGTCTGTCCTTTCCTGTGTCCGTCTGTCTCGGTCTATCCTTTCCTGTGTCATCCGTCAGCCACGGTCTGTTGTCTCCTGTGTCCGTCGGTCTCGGTCTATCCTTTCCTTTGTCCGTCAGTCTCGGTCTGTCCTTTCCTGTGTCCGTCTGCCCTTTCCTGTGTCATCGGTCAGCCTCGGTCTGTCCTTTCCTTGTCCATCTGTCTCGGTCTGTCCTTACCCTGCCCGTCCGCCTGTCCCGGTCTGTCCATTCCTTGTCCGTCCGCCTGTCTCAGTCTGTCCTTTCTTGTGTCCGTCTGTCCTTTCCTGTGTCATCCGTCAGCCACGGTCTGTTGTTTCCTGTGTCCGTCGGTCTCGGTCTAGCCTTTCCTATGTCCGCCTGTCTCAGTCTGTCCTTTCCTATGTCTGTCTGTCTCGGCCTGTCCTTTCCTGTGTCCGTCTGTCTCGGCCTGTCCTTTCCTGTGTCCGTTTGTCTCGGCCTGTCCTTTCCTGTGTCCGTCTGTCTCGGCCTGTCCTTTCCTGTGTCCGTCTGTGTCGGCCTGTCCTTTCCTGTGTCGGTCTGTCACGGTCTGTCCTTTCCTGTGTTCAGCTCCTGTCTAGGACTGTACTTTCCTGTGTCCGTCTCCTGTCTCCATTCCTGTGTCCGTCCGTTTATCTTGGTGTGTCCTTTCCAGTGTCTGTCTGTCTGCCGACTTTGGTCTTTGCTTTCCTGTCTGTCTGCCTCAGCCTATCCTTTCCTCTGTCTGTCCTACCCTCTCCTTTTCTATTTATTTTTTAATTAATTTTTTAAAAAAAATTTAGAGTACCAAAATATTTTTTTCTAATTAAGGAACAATTTAGCGTGTCCAATCCACCTAATCTGCACATCTTTGGGGTGTGGGGGTGAGACCCACGCAGACACGGGGAGAATGTGCAAACTCCACACGGACAGTGACCCATAGGCACCAGTGCTAACCACTGCGCCACCGTGCTGCCCTTACCCTCTCCTTTTCATGGTAGTTTTCAGCCCCAGACTCAGTGGGAATTTGTTACCTAACTCTGGTTGTTGGAACAGCTCGGTTAAAATGCTAATGTATGCAGTTTGACAGATGGAATTGCGATTTCTTTGATCAAGTGAGAAACTCAGTCTGGGGTCCTATTCAAAAGATGCTATAGTTTCAAAGCAGTACCATCTCACCTACCAATGTGCAAAGACTGCAAACAGCTCTGTTTACTTTGAGAGGAATGGCTTCACACGAAAGAAGGCTGACAGTTCAAAACACATTCCTGGCTGCAAGATTCTGAAATCAGAGCCAGAATTTCCATGCGCAAAATGGAGCCATGTCATTGTGGCTCTGCATAGACCCTTTAGAATCCCTACGGTGCAGAAGGAGGTTATTCAGCCCATCCAGTCTGCTCCGACCCTCCAAAGAGCACCCTACCCCGTCACCCCACCTAACCTGCATATCTTTCGATACTAAGGGGCAATGTTACATGGCCAATCCACCTAACCTGCAAAGCTTGTGACCGAGAGAGGAAACCGGAGCACCCGGAGGAAACCCACGCAGAGTCAAGGAGAACGTGAAACTCCACGCAGGCGGTCACCCAAGGCCGGAATCGAGCCTAGGTCCCTGGCGCTGTGAGGCAGCACTGCTAACCACTGTCCGTTATTCTATTCAACAAATCCTTTGGTTGCCAATAGATTGTTGGATGCGCCCAACTGAAAATCGCTGTTATGTCCTTATGAACTGATCTAGTTGATACAGTGAGGTTTTCTATCATTTCTGCTTCTGTATGTTATATCAATTGCAAATAAATCTAATATGATAGTTTAGCCTGCATGCATTTGCCTGGTTATTGTTGTATTTTGTTGGCCATAACCAGTTGTTGCATGTATTCTTTATTAGGTGATTTATTATATTTCAAGACCAAGTGTAGAAGTGGCAGTGCACAAACTTATACCTAGACAGAGAATGAAGTTGTAAGGACTCCATTTGATTACATAAAGTCTCAACCGGGTTCAAACACGAGTAAATGTGTTGGGGGAATAGAAACTCAAACTCTAGCAAATGCGCAAAGAAAATTGCAAATGCTGGAAATCCGAAGTTGAATTAGAAAACACGAGAAGAACACATCGCGAGTGTTTCAGCAACTGTAAAGAGAAGAGCTCTGTTGACATTTCAAATGTGGGCCCCTCAACAACAACAACTTGCATTTATATAGCGTCTTTAACATTGTAAAACAAGATGCTTCCCAGAAGGTTATTTGGACAGAACCTGACACTGAAAACCATCGGACATAATTTGCAATTGAAATTTGGAAGATATGCTAACACCTCCTAAACATACGACTTCTCCCACCTAAAAAAGCAAGAGGGAACGTCACCACCTTCATGACACACACCACTCTGACTTGGAAATAGAATCGCTGTTCCTTCAGTGTCACTGGGTCAAGAAGTCCGAACTCTCTTCCTAACACCACATGGACTGCAGTGGTTCAAGGCATCGGCACCCACTGCCTTCCCAAGGGCAATTAGGAATGGGCACTAAATGCTGGGTTTACGAGCGATGCCCATATCCCTTGAACAAATAATTATTTTGGAAGCCGAAACAACAGATACTCAATTTGATTAATAGCCAGTAGGTTGCTTATAGAAAACTGTTAAAATACAATATTAGCACCCTCAGTGAAGGCAAGGAACAACACTGAGCAGTAAATACTTCTCTCACCAGCTCCCAATTTCCCACTCTCAGAGATCTGTATAAAATATCAGTGTAGTGACAGAAAACATTCCAGACAGAACATTCTTATTCTCCGAGGAGGTGCAGTTTCTGATGGGGCAGTTATACAGGGGCCACAGGTGCAAATTGAAGAAGCCAGGAGTAATTTTATACGTGGATCACTTTATGTTGGATTAAGTATCTTTGCTGTGGCTGTTCATTCACCGCTCCTTCTACCAAAGTTAATTTGAAAGTTATTTCAGAAAGCTAACAGCTAGGGAGGACTTTGCTGCATAAAGCTGACTTGACACTTTGAGAACAGAAGTTGCTGGAAATAGTCAGCAGGGCAGCCAGCATCTGTGGAGAGAGAAACAGATAGAGATCATTCCGATGAAAGGTCATCGACCTGAAACATTAACTCTGTTTCTCTCGCCACAAATGCCACCTTGACCTGCTGAATGTTTCAAGCATTCTCCCTTTTATTTCAGATCTCCCAACATCTGCAGAATTTTGCTTCTGTATTGATGCCTTGCAGGTTTGCTGATATGATGTTGTTTTTAAAAAAAAGACCATTCGACAAGGAATTTGTTGCTGGTCTCCCGCTTCCCCCGTCCTGACTCCTGCGGGGCAGTGATGGTTGGGGACATCAGGAGAGGCCAGGGTCGAATGTGGCAGTGATCCTTTCCAATCCCTGAGCTGGGTTTACTGGAGAGCTTCCCACTTTCAGGGGATCAGACCCAGAAATAGGAGGAAGAAAGAAAGGGAAACATGACATGCACAAACTGTGGTTAGCACTGCTGCCTCAGAGCGCCAGGGACCCGGGTTCGAATCAGGCCTTGGGTTACTGTCTGTGTGGAGTTTGCACTTTCTCCCTGTGGCTGCGTGGGTTTCCTCCGGGTGCTCCATTTCCTCTCACGGTCCAAAGATGTGCAGATTAGGTGGGGTTATAGGGATAGGGCGGGGGAGTGGGCCTAGGAAGGGTGCTCTCTCGGAGGGTCGGTGCAGACTCAATGGGCCGAATGGCCTCCTTTTGCACTGTACGGATCCTGTGGTGTTTCTATGGTACATGTACAAAAATACAATAAGCACTGCTCCTGAATTCACGAGTGAACATTTTAATGTAACTCATTGCCGACCATTAAATTATTTTTGTACCATGCATTAAACCGACAACAAATGTTCAAAACCTACTTTTGCCTTTAAGGCCAGTTTGACTGAGTTGGTGACACTATTGGCTCCAAATTACAAAGTTGGGAACACAAGCCCCTCTATAGATTGCAGCCTATAACCTCAGTCGACACTTTGGGGCAGCAATGAGGGAGCATTGCCTTGTTACACAGGCTGCCTTTCGAAAGAGACACTAAACTGCCGTGAGTGTTAAAGATCCTAGGATACGATTCATAAGTCACTTCATAAGGCGCTTCTCCTACACTTTTGGCCTCTCCTTGTGCAAAAAGAAGTTGGATGATCTCCTGGTCTTCCAACATATTTGGGCAGAAAGGTGTCTTCTCACTCGGTCCACCTGTTTTGCATGCTGCCCAATATTCCGTCCCATTGTAGTTCATGGAATGGAACATAACTGTACAGTGGGTGGACAATTGGTTATAGCCCATTTTGTGTTACATCCCAGGACAAATATCCAACCCTGTCATCTGGCCATTGATATCTGCTTGTAGGAGCTAGCTGTGTGAAAGGTAGTCGCTATTTTGTCGAAGCACAAGATCACAAGAAATAGGAGGAGTAGCCATTCAGCCCATTGCGTTTACCCCATGATTCAATAAGATAATACATGATCTGATTGTGGCCTTAACTTCATTTTCCCACCTGTCCCCCATAACCCACAACTCCCTTGTCAATCAAAGATATCCCCACCTCATCCGTGAATTTATTCAATGACCCAACCTCCACTGTTCCATACCTTTTATCATCTGGTGTACCTCAATTTGATCTTTCCTGGGTGGCATGTGGTGCAGTGGTTAGCACTCTGAGTGCGGCGCTGAGGACCCGGGTTCAATACCATCTCTGGGTCACTGTCCTTGGGGAGTTTGCACATTCTCCCAGTGTCTGCGTGGGTTTCACCCCCACAACCCAAGGATGTGCAGGGTAGGTGGATTGGCCACGCTAAATTGCCCCTTAATTGGAAAAAATGAATTGGGTACTCTAAATTTATATATTTTTTAAATGTGATCTTCCCTCATTCTTCTAAACTCTAGAGTATAGAAGTAAATGGTTCAATCTCTCTTCATACAACAAAACCCTCACCTCTGGAATCAACCTTTGAACTGCCTCCAATGCCACTACATTGTTCCTCAAATAAGGGGACCAAAACTGCTCACAATACTTCAAGTGTGGTCTCACCAATACCTTGTATAGTTGCAACAACACTTCCTTACCTTTATACGCTATTCCCTTAGCTATAAATGTCAACATCCAATTCGCTTCATTTATTATCTACTGTGCCTGCATCCTAGTTTTCTAGTATGACTCATGAATGAGGATCCCGCTGCAACTAAGCACCCTGAAGTCTCTCCCCAATAATAAGTTGCCTTTCCATTTTTACGACCAAAATACAAGACATCACACTTATCCATGTTAAACTCCATTTGCCACATTTTGGCCCACTCACCTAACCTATCAATATCCATTTGTAACGTTCTTATTTCCTCATTGAATCTTCCCCAAGTTACTTCCAATGCAAATATACCCGTCCTTAATTGAGGAGAGCAAAACTGTACACAAAACTCCAGGTTAAATCTCAACTGGAGTACCGTGTACGGTTCTGGACACCACATTTTAGGAAGGACATGAATGCATTGGAGACAGAAGAGGTTTACGAGAATGATTCCGGGGATGAGAAACTTCAGTTATGAAATGAATGAAATGAAAATTGCTTATTGTCACAAGTTAGGCTTCAATGAAGTTACTGTGAAAAGCCCCTAGTCGCCACATTCCGGTGCCTGTTCGGGGAGGCTGTTACGGGAATTGAACTGTGCTGCTGGCCTGCCTTGGTCTGCTTTCATAGCTAGCGATTTAGCCCTGTGCTAAACAACCCCTGCTGTTATGAAGATAGATTGATAAAGCTGGGATATTCTCCCCCAGAAGAAAGAAGGCTGAGGAAATTTGATATAAGTATTCAAAAGTCCAGAGGGGCCTGGACATGGTACTTCGGAGCAACTACTCCCATTGGCAGAAGGGTCAAGCACCAGGGGGCACAGATTTACGGTAATTGGTAAAAGAAGCAAAAGCAACAGGAGGGAAAGCATGTGCACACAGTGAGTGGTTGGGGTGTGGATTGCACTGCCCGAGATTGTGGTGGAGGCAAGTTCAATCAAAGAATTCAAGAGGGATGTAGATGATTATTGAAACAAAGCAACATGCAGGGTTCCAGGGAGACAGCAGAGAAGTGGCACTAGGTGAAATGCCAGCGCAGAAAGCCAGTGCAGACATGATGGGCCTCGTTCTGCACTCGATCAATTCTGTAATTTTGTGGGTGTAATTCTCCCAAGTCCCCGCTGGAGAGTTCAGTAGCGGGCATATGGGGGGAGAGAATACGGTGGGGGGCCCAGTAATCAGTTTCATGCTGGCGTGAAATTACAGCTGGATCTTCCATTGGTGTCCACTAGAGGCCAGCGTGAGCCTCATTCGAATCCCATCAATGGGATGTAGATGAAGGCCTGACACCCCCCCCACCCCCCCATGTCAGATTCTCTGCAACGCCAGCGTGATACACGTTTGGAACAACGTGGCGTTCAGATGTCAGGACTCACCTGAACAATGGCTCGAGCTGCCTCTGGAGTTCAGGCTGCCCGGAAACCTGGACTACCGCAACAGTGGGTCAGGGGAGTATCTGAAGGTGGACCTTCCAGATTCGGTGTCCTGGAGGGATCTATCTTCCAACCTCAGAATGTTCCAGGAGATCCACCATATTCAGGAGGTCCACCTTCTTTCTTCGACAGTGGGTCAGTGACGTTGGCCGCCTATTCAATACGGCACCCGGACACGACGGCGGCCTGTCCCACCACGGAATACGGTGTAAAACAGCTGGGTGCATAATTAATGAGGACAGGCCTGGAGGATTTGGTGTGTTTTGCTGCCAGCCTCCGAATTGGGAAACATTCCACGTTCCCTCCCTATCACGGCAGTCTCAAAATGGGAGAAATCTGCCCTGTGTGTGGTCACACCAATGTCCTACAGTTGGAGCAAGACAATCCTATTTTTATACTCCATCTGCCTTGAAATAGCTCTTCCTAATTAATTGCTGTACCTGCACACAAACATTTAGCAATTCATAGACATGGACATCTGGATCCCTCTGCAGCATTCTGTGGTCACTCTCCATTTAAATAATAATCCGCTTTTCAATTCTTCCTGCCAAAGTGGACAACCTCACATTTTTCCACATTGTACCCCATCTGTCAATTTATTTATTTTTTAAATTTACAGTACCCAATTTTTTTTTTCCCCAATTAAGGGATAATTTAGTGTGGCCAATCCACCTAACCGGCACATCTTTGGGTTGTGGGGCTGAAACCCACGCAGGCACGGGGAGAATGTGCAAACTCCACGCGGACAGTGACCCAGGGCCGGGATTCGAACCCGGGTCCTCAGCGCCGCAGTCCCAGTGCTAACCACTGTGCCACATGCCACCCCTTCCATCTGTCAATTTCTTGAGCACTCTAACTCTATCTGTATCTCTTTGTATCGTCCTCACAACTTGCTTCCCTATTCACCTTTGTACCATCAGCAAATTTAGCCGTGTCGCCCAAGCAGCACCAAATGGTTCAACTTCAAAAGGAATTATAAAGCACTTTGGAATATTCAGAAGATGTGATAATGCACTAAATACACACACATGCTTTCAGCATATGTTAAAATATTTAAGAGACATGCATATTGAAGATACGAATAGCTACCCACTATCTCCAGTTAAGATCACCAGATGGAGTAAAGATTCAGTCATAAAGGAGCATCATATTCACTCCATTGGTTGATATTTTTAAAATAACCTGTTTCTGCTTTATGGCTGCCTGTACACTTGGTGGGACATTGGCACAGAGTTTTAACATACTAGCAGATGGTGTATCTGAGTGGGTACAGGCTCAAATGTTTCATTCTGACCAGTTGCCAAATCTCTGCTAGAAGGAGATGCCAGTCTCAAAAAAAAAAGAGTACGAGTCATCAGCTGTTGCCTCCGACATGCCTCCTGCTGGCTGCCTCTCCAGAAACAAAGGCAAAAAGGAGAGGGCCATTCATCCCCTCATGGATACTGCACCATTCAAATGGGATCAAGGTTGTTCTGCAGCTCAATTCCAGGTTACTCACCATTTGCTCCGTATCAACATAAAATGGGCTCTGGGACTCCCATCTATTACTTTGGATAAAGTGGTGGTTTTTGAACCCGTTGCCTTAATGACCCAAGAATGTAAACCACATTTAACAACATGCACTTCCCAGGGGGAGCCAAAGGCCATTGCCAGCACACATTGGAAAGTCTGCAAGCATTCCCCATGGCCTGCCTCACACTTCGTGAGAACCACAAAAGCAGTCATCATCCAAGTCTTAAACATGACGTACTTTTTCACCAGCTAGTCACCAGTTGTTCAGGATCACATGACTGTGACGCTGTTTAAATCAGGCCTTCTGCACAAGACAGAAATAGGTAAATCACCATAAAACACAATCCTTTTTGTTTTCGCCAACTGGTTGTACAATACACATCAAGAATGTTAATGACGACTTCCGGTGACGGCGGGCGGGAGGCGGCCGCACAATGGAGGGCTCCCGGTCGGCAACAGCATTTTCGGGGCTTTAAGCCCGGTCCCAGGGTCCGCGGAGGTGGCAGAAGAAGGGAGAAGGCACGGAGGAGGCACAGTGGAGACACAGGAGGAAAAAAGGAACAAAGAAAAATGTCGAGGGTGAGCAAGAAAACGGCCGGAAAAAAAACAGCTGGAGGTCCGTCGGGGAGTGGAAAGGTCACCGCGGGGTCACCAGGAAAAATGGAGGCTGGAGCACCAGGGAAGGCCGCACTGCTTACGGCTGAAGAAATAACTAAGGTGATGGCTGCGGAATTTGAAAAGCAGTTGGCGCAGATTGTGAAATGCATGGAGACGGTGAGGAAGGAGATGAGGGAGGTTGAGAGTGTGCTGGTGGAGGAGGCGGTTTCCCCGGTGAGGACGGAGGTGCAAGCGCAGTGGCGGAGGTGCGAGAGCAAGGGGAGGTGCTGAAGGAAGTGGAGGAGACGTTATTGCAGCACGGTGATCAACTTGCCTCAATGGGGAAAGAGATGTGGAAGGTGATGGATACTAACAAGGATCTGCGAGGAAAAATGGAAGACCTGGAAAACAGATCCAGGCAACAGAATTTGAGGATTGTGGGGCTGCCCGAAGGAGTTGAAGGACCGAAGCCGACTGAGTAATTTGCCGCGATGCTGGCAAAATTATTGGGGGAGGGGGAGGATCCCTCCAGATATGAACTGGATCGGGCTCATTGGTCGTGGAGGCCTATACCGAAGGCGAGTGAGCCGCCAAGGGCAGTGACTCTGTGCTTCCGTAGGTACAGGGTGAAGGAGAAGGTCCTGAGCTGGGCCAAGCAGAAGCGGGTGATGCAGTGGGCTGGAGCTGGTATACGTGTATACCAGGACTTTACGGTGGAGCTGGCAAGGAGGCGGGCTGCCTTCAACCGGGTGAAGAGGGCACTGTACATTAGCAAGGTGCGGTGCGGCATTGTATATCCAGCGAAGCTGAGGGTGACTTACAAGCTCAGGGACTTTTATTTTGGAACGGCAGAAGCAGCAGAGGAGTTTGCGAAAGCAGAAGGACTGTGGCAGAACTGACAAATTGAGGAATGGCCATGTGCCGATGTAACCTCGTGACTGTATTTTCTTCTTTTTTGTATCACTGCGCGCGGGTGTAGAGATTAAAGGAGCCAATGTGGTATATACTTGGACAAGGGAAGGGGCGGGACTTTCACTCGAAATGAGAGTTCTTTGGGGTGTAGGTGGATATGCGGGGTTTGTGTGCTAAAAGGGGATCTTTGGGCTTTCCTAGGGCTGGGCAAGTGGGAAAGGGACCCAGGCGGGGGCCTCCACGCTGGCCGGTTTAAGCCGGCCAGTGAATGGGAGTGAGGTGGGGGAGGGGCTGTGGCCATCGGAGCCTGGCAGAACAGGGTCCAAGTGGTCTAGCCGGGGTGGAAAGTTGGGGGGGAAGGAACAGAGGTTGGGATGAGGAGTTTTACATTTGCCATTTGTTTATGTAAACATGCGGGTTGAGGTTTGGGAGTTGGTGGGCGGATGGGATCATTGTTATTATGGGGACTGACATATCCTGCTGATTATTGTTTATTGTTGATGGATGTAAATGTGGGAGAAAACGTGAAAAAGGAGGAGAATTTTTAAAAAAAATTTTTTGACTTGGCTGAATTGGAGGAGAGTGGGCCTTGATCATAATGGGTTTGAGCAATTTTAATCCATTAGTGTCCAGGGGCCATTTTAGATATATACAGATTGTCGAAAGCCACCACTCTAGCCCTAGCACCTATCTTGGACTGGATTTTACAAGGGTTTGGGGCAGGAGGGGAATTCATTCAGCAGCCAACATGTTGGAAAAAACCTTCTGCATGCGCAAGACAAACTAACAAAGGCAAGAGTGAGACTTCCACCTCTCAGAGAGAGGACATCCCACCCTCGATCAATCTGTTTGGACAGCAGCTCGATAGTGGGCGCTGCTTGGACAGAGAGGAGAGGCAGGAAGGAGAACGATGGCCGTCGGACCCAAATCCCAGGTTTTTAGTGAGGGGGGGGGGGGGGGGGGGGGGGCGGGGGTGATCACCGCCTTTTTTAAATTGTTATTTTTGTTGCTGGTTTCCATTCCCAGGAAGTGTGCAAACTCTCCTGGGTTCATTATTGTCTTTTTGGCATTAGATTTCATAGTGCTTTTAACAAGCAGTCCATCTTTTTCAACTGAATGTGGACAACCTCACAGAGGCAGAACTCACAAACAGCCCCACCCAATCAGCCGTGAGTTTCTCTTGACCACCCACATTAGTAAACCCCCTCAAGCCACCAGACCCACTTCCAACTGTTCATCGCCAAGTCCTCCCCACCAAAATATCTCGATCTACACTTCATGCACTCTTCAACAGCTACATCTCCTGCTTGTCAAAAATATACCATTTAGGTTTTCTAAATTAATCATGGCACATATAACAAATTATCTTTTTCAATTGGATTTTTTGGAGATTCTGCCTTTAATTTTTCTTTAGAAGGTCAAAGGGTCCAGAATTTGGAAAATTCTATTTTCATCATCTGCTAATTCTTGTGGGCGACTTTGTTCCGTTTTTAATCCCGCTTAAAGGTTTGCACATTCTTGTGGATTGGCCAATAGCGATAAGGGGAATCCAAGCTTGGATCATAAATGCTATAGGCTTTGAGGGTAGAGGCTTATACAGCACCTTTCATAACCTCAGGACGTGCGTTTACAGCCAATTAAGTCCTTTATGGAGTATAGTTACTGTTGTACGGTGAGAAACAGAATAGCCAACTTACACATAGAAATGTGATAATGACCAGATCCTGTTTCAGTGATGTTCGCTGAGGGATAAATATTTGGCCTGGACACAGGTGAGAACTCCCTTTTCCTCTTCAAGGCTGTGCTTTTACCTCCCAACTTCAAACTTCGGTTTATTGCCTCATCACCACCACTCCCCCAGTGGTGTTCTGGAGTGTCAGCCTAGATAATGCGACCAAGAGGAAATTAAAGGCTAAATGAATAGGAAGAATTTTAAAAGGAGACAGATTCCTGGGGTGGTTGGATTATCGAATGAGGAGAGATTGGGTCGACTGGACCTGTATTCACTGGAGTTTAGAAGAGTGAGAGAGGGTCTCATTGAAACTTATAAAAGTCTGACAGGGCCGGACCTGGGCGCAGGGATGTTGTTTCCACTGGTTGGGGGTCTAGAACAAGGGGTCACAGTCTCAGGATACAGGGTAGGTCATTTAGGAGAGATGAGGAGAAAGATCTTCATTCCGAGGGTGGTGAACCTGTGGAATTCTGTTTCTCCTCACACACAATCGGTTTCCTTACCGCAGCCTTTCACAATTCCTTCCTATTCCTTCTCTCATACACTTGCCTTGTTTCCTTTTAAAAGCATCTAAGCTATTTGCTTCAACCACTTCCTGCAGTAGTGAGCGCATCGTTCAAACCACTCGCAGACAGAAGAAAGTGCTCCTACTTTCCTGTATTCACTGCCCTTAGTTTTGGATTCTCCCACAAATGGAAACATTTTCTGCTCATAATTTTTTTTTAAATTCAGGCCACCTTGAAGTCCTCCCTTTTCCAAAGAAAAGTCTCAACTTGTTCAATCTTTCCTGACAGCTGTAATCTTGACTGAATAGTTTGTAGCCTTGGGAGGGGAGGGGAGGGGAAGAATTGGAGCAGCAATATATATAGTAGCATGGCTAAGATATAGAGACAAGAAACAATGCGATAGTCAGAGTCAAGAGAGAGGTCACCTAACGCCATGATGAGCTTTTTCTTGCCCACTATCCAGGAATGTGTGGGAGGTGTTTGATTTACCTCCCCGAGTGCAGATACAGTCTTTACATTTGGAACATGTGAATTAGGAGCAGGTGTAGGCCATTCTGCCCCTCGAGCAGGTGTAAGCCATACAGCCCCTCGAACTGCCCTGTCATTCAATAAGATCATAGCTGATCTGATTGTGGCCTCAACTCCACCTAACCCCATGGAATAAAGAGCACTGGATTTTTATGTTAATCACAGCCCCAAGGAAAAGTTGATTTTCCATGTCAGCTATGGCTTCCTAACCTATCAATGGAGGCCGGGCAGGATGGAATAACAGGATTGACATGGGAAGAACAGAGGCCAATCACCATTCATGAGGAACCCACGTACCATCAAGAATATTGCAAACGCCCCTGTGTGGGTGTCGGTTAGACAAACTCATTTCAGAATGCATTCACAATACCCTCTTGATAGTAATGAAATGCAACTAGATGCACACTTACTAGTGACCATGCATCCATCCATCTCTCTTTTTGTTGATGTAGTCTTTTATCTACTCTGCACCTCACTCTAAGTGACACACATCCATGGCCAGAATTTTTCAGTCAGCTTGCATGGACGTGATCGCGGATATTCACTCTGCTCCTGCCAGGGATCGGGAGCCACCACAATCGTGTGCCAGCTGGCAATTAACAGCCAGCCAGCTTGAAGCTTGTTTGTTGAGGGGCCAGTGTTGCCGGGGGCCAGAACAGGCCAGGCACCTCCATGAAGTCAGCTGTGGCTGGGGATGGGGATTAAAAGGCCACCAGGAAGGACGCAGCGAAGGTCATGGTGAGGTGCTTTGGGAGTTTGCTCCAATTCTGTGTATCTAGATTCAAAAGACAGGGCCAATGTGTCCCAGGATTTGAGTAGCGTTGTCCTGAGGACCGAGCCAAGGGAATGACTTGCAAACCCACCTGCAGGCAATAAGTGGTCACTGGGAGATATTGCTACCACGTAGTTGCAAAAGGAGGATTCCATACATCAGCAAGAAAGTTTGGACAGAGATGGCAGCTATAGTGAACAGCTGTGCGGTCATCCTCACGGCCTGGGTGCAGAGTCGGAAGGGGATGAATGACTTTCTCTGCTCTGTAAGGATGAGTAAGGAAGCCCTCTTGCATCGTTCAGCGACACAGCAGCGACACAGGCTTTGGGCGCCCTCCAACTCAACTCAGTCGGATGCAATCTCAGGCCCAATCATCTCACAGATGGAAGTCACTGGGACAGGAGGGATCCTTCGCTTCGCCAGCAGTGCACTCACGTCGAGGATTTCCTGTTGGCGTGGGGGTGGCCACAATGGGAAACCCCATTGGCCGGCTGCTGGGAGAGAGGATCCCACTGCCGGCGGGGGCATGCTGCACCAGAAAACGAGTGCGGCGGGATGGGGAAAACCCGCCCACTGTCTCCCTTATGAGTCAGATCCTTCTTCAGCACTGTACCTTGGTCATGTCCAGATAACTGGATCTAATTCTACGTACATGGCCAGCAGGGGCCTCCGTTGGTCCTTTGTGACTTGGTCTTGTGGACAAAGCGCTGAAGAGGTCTCTGGATGGCTGGCCTCCTCCCCCTTTTTCTCCTCTCCATCTGAGGAAGAGCCTCCACCTGACACGACATTCACCATTTTTTAACCTTTGGGATTGCGGAGATGCTGACAATGATGCTCTGGGCAGCCTATAAGTACAGTAAAGTTGTCATAATCCCAGATGACCATAGGCTGCTTTCCCCTTTGAGGGAGAGCTGACTGGTGGTGATTTAACCGGAGAATTACCACAGCTCAAACGAGGGGCAAGGTTGAGAAGGTTATCATGAATAACCTCAGCCGGTACGGGAATTGAACCCACGCTGTTGGCCTCGCTCTGCATCACGAACCAGCTGTTCAGCCAACTGAGCTGATGTTTCCTTTCAGACAGAAGCCTTCTTACCTCCAGGAAATATGCGCTTTATTGTTCACAGGGCGATAACAAAAAATGTTTACTCCTGTTTACTCCTAACTGCACACTCTTTGCTCCGTCCTCAGCCCTTATACTCCGCCCTGGATTGAGAAAGTGAAAATTGAGCATTCCCCACCCGCCTGTTCAGCTCCTGTGTCAACGGCCTCTTAAACTAACCATGCACAGCCTCTTAAATTGCCCAAATTGACCCTTTAATTGATGTCGGTGGGCTACCAATATTCGGGCACTTCCACCCACCAAAAGATCGCAATGTGGTGTGATGGCGTCAGGAACCCCTCCTTATCGTCACAAGTAGGCTCACATTAACACTGCAACGAAGTTGTGTGGAAACCCACGCAGACACGGGGAGAACGTGCAGACTCCGCACAGACAGTGACCCAAGCCAGGAATCGAACCTGGGACCCTGGCGCTGTGAAACAACAGAGCTAACCACTGTGCTACCGTGCCACCCGGTCGTGCTCGGGAGTGCCGTGTGACTTCACCTGCACTGTAAACTCCAGGCCCATGTGGCAAAAGTGTGAAGAAAAGAGAAAGCCAGTCATTTAGCGCCTTCTCCCGACCTCAAAGTGGAAAGGAAAAAGCACTTACCAACCTCCACACTTTTTTCACAGAAAGCTATTAAACTGAAGTGGACCTCTGAATGTACCTCGTTACACCAATTACGAGCTTTGGGGATTAATGGGGTAGGACAAATAGAAACAGCTCCCCTTAGCAGTAAAATATTACGCTATCCATCTCCACACCATAGCACTTCTGCAATTATGAAGTAGCACCTCCTTCGATTTGTCACAAATATGTGAGGTCAGCGTTAAAATGCTGAAGGACATCTCATCGATAAACACACTAACACATGGCGAGGCCCATTATACTCAAATCCTGAAAAGCAGCTCATCAATAGTAATACCTGCAAGATAGGCAGCATAGTATTCAGATACTGCGGTCTATCTCATTCATAACAACATCTCCATTGAACAAAGGCCCTTAATGCTAAAATACTGAACAGCATCTCTGATAACACCAGCAGCACTGTTCATTTCAAAAGTGTAACAACTTAGAAATATTTTCATCACATGGCTTTCGTGCTTTTTTTTTTGCAAAACCATGAAGCTGAATACTTTCTTACACAATGAAAACAGAACATGAAAAGCAGACGGCAGAAGATCTATTTTTAGTCAACCGAGAAGGAGGTGGCTAATATGCTCTTGTATTAAAGGATGCTCGAGGCATGCTGCAAAAACCCTGCTACACTCCTCAAAAGCTCCACATTAAGAAATGCATAACTTCTGAAGAGATTTCCTTGACTTTAAAAAATAAAACCAGGCCGCAGTATTAATTAACCGCAGAAGAATATTGGGGCAAAAATACAAGGAAAATAGAAACAAGTAAATTAAAGTGGATTCATCGGGATACCTTGGAGCAAAGCCGTGATTGATTGTAACATGATTACAGTGAGGTACAGATTCACTGTAATTAGTATCAGCAGGATTGTGCTCTGGTCATTCCTTTAATCCAGTGTTGTTTATTGTTCAGAGATCCGTGCTCTGGTGCACGAGACACTTTCAATCGCTCAGGGTTCAGTGGAGCAACTGAATATGCGCATGAACATTTAAAGCTCCAATACTGCCTTTCAAATGGAAAAGTGCCAGCCTGAATTGCCCCCCCAGACAAATACAGTTAACCCTCAAAACGTACATTTTTTGACAACGCTCAGTGTCAAATTGTACCCTCTAACTCTCACACCCTGGGATGTTTTATTAAAGGCGCTCGTATAAATGCAAGCTATCATTGCTATCAGAACCGCCCCCGCCTTGAGTGACAGAGAATGTTTTTTTTTCATTTTAAGGGGCAATTTAGCGTGGCCCACCTAACCTGCACATCTTTGGGTTGGGGGGGGGGGTGAGACCCACGCAGACACGGGGAGAATGTGCAAACTCCACGCAGACAAGGACCCGGAGCCGGGATCAAACCCGGGTCCTCGGCAGCGTGACGCAGCAGTGCTAACCACTGCGCCACCCTGCCGCCCGTGAGCGACAGAGTAGGTTAGGGCCGATTTAAAAGAAGTTGTTCCAGATTATGAAAGGGTTTGGATCAGGGTAAATAAGCAGAAATCATTTCCACTGACAGGAAGATTGGTAACCAGAGGACACAGATGTAAGGTAATTGGCAAAAGAGCCAGGGGCAACAGAAGAGAAGATTTTTTGAGTGAATTGTTATGATCCGGAATTGTGGTTGTGGAGGCAGTAAAATAAATTTGAATAAATACTAAAAAAGGAAAAATCTGCAGGATTATTGGGAAAGAGCAGGAGCGTAGCACTAAATTGATAAACCTTTTACATAACTGGCACAGACTGAATGACCTCCTGTAAGATTCTACACTTCGCTTGATGATAGCCTAAACAGTGAAGCTATTTAACTGTGTTCAGCATCACAGTTAAACCCAATGAAAGAAATGGCCAGAACATAGTCCTGCTGTTATTGATCAGAATCAGGCCATGCCTTTCTGCGATCATTTTACATCAATCATCACTTTCCTTAATCATACCCAAATGAATCGCTGTAATTTATTTGTTGTTTCTGCTCCTTGTCTGTCCATCCCAACGTTTCTCTGAGATTATTATAAAGCTGCTTGATCAGTTGCAAACAGATTGGTAAAAATGTCTTTAGGGATGACCTATTTCTTAATGGAAGGCCTCTGTGGAATGTTGCTGGGCTTTTTCGGCAAGCCTCACCCAACGTCCTCAGGTTTACTTTCAATCACTGGTTGGTGGTTAGGAGCAACATGTTGCTTGAGTTTTCCTCTTGGAAGGAAAGAGTTGAATGATGGAGCAGGCTGGAGGGGCCGAATGGCCCACTCTTAATTTGCATGTTCCCAACTTGAATACTGCATCTGATACTTGGGGAGGTTAATCAAACACCATCCTCAAATTCCCGGGCAAGGGTCAAGTAAAAACTAATCATATTTGATCCCCCTCATATCTCTCGGATCATTGCACTGTTTCCCATCCCTATCTTCAGTTGGTGAGATTCCAGCCAGGCAGGATTATAGCTGATAAGGCCACAAACTGCCTTAGTTCACTCATCTTTTGAGAGCTACCTTATGTAAGCAGCGAAATATCCAAGGACATGCTTTGACCATCAAGGCAAGAAGCTGAGTGTGAAAGTGACTCCTTCAGGGGTTGTTGTGTGATGTCCATGTACAGGGATTTTATTCCCTGTAAAGAGAGTCTTCCATTGAATAACTTTAATGACTATTCAGTCAAGCTGAAAGTTTGGGAAGTTCTTATCAAAATTGACACCCAACTAATTGGATGAATTAGTACCTCAAACATGTGCATTCTCACATAAATGAGAATAGATACTTCAGAATTCCATTCAGAGGGCGGTCTAGCTAACCATCTTGATCTTGAAACCTGTGACGTGGTGAATTTTCCAGTAATGTGTTTTATTGTAAATGTCTCAAGTATCTAAATAATTTTTAGATATATTATATAAAGTAGGGCGGCACGGTGGCGCAGTGGTTAGCACTGGTGGCTCCTGGCGCCGAGGACCCGGGTTCGATCCCGGCCACAGGACACTGCCCGTGTGGAGTTTGCACATTCTCCCCGTGGCTGCGTGGGTCTCACCCCCACAACCCAAAGATGTGCAGGGTAGGTCGATTGGCCACGCTAAATTTCCCTCAATTGGAAAAAGAAAGAATTGGGTATTGTAAATTTCTAAAAAAAATATTATATCAAAGTAAGTAAGCACGCATAGGGTGCTTTCCCCTTTGAGGGGGAGAGCTGATTGGTGGTGATTTAACCTGAGGATCACCACACCTCAGGCAAGGGTCAGTTTGAGAAGGTCGGGCCTTCATGAATAACCTTCATTTTTTTTTTAATAAATGTTTTTTTATTGGATTTTTGCACAGAGTATATTTTGCCGTTATGTACACAGTATGTAAGTAGGCATCCATTTGTGTCGGCGAGGCACTTCCGGAGTGCAATCCTCGAGTGGGCCTGGTGCCGGTGTTGCCCCTCACTTCTCCCGATCGGATTTCGCCGCCGTTGTCTTCTAGTGCACGCTGCCGCTTCAGCCGGCCCTCCTGTCCGCCACCTGTATTCTCCTTTGTCTCTGTTACCTGTGGATGTCAGGTTGGTTAACGTTTCCCTGCCTCCCCCCATGAATAATCTTCATGATGCAGGAATTGAACCCACGCTGTTGGCTTTTCTTTGCATCACAAACCAGCTGTCCAGCTAACTGAGCTAAACCGGCTCCTGTATATTATATAATATAATAATAGTTAGCATTGTATCTGTGCAGTTATGGTTAATGCTTGTTCTTATTGAATGTTCAATTCCTACAAAAGCAAATAAATTCCCTTGATCGCTATTTTCTTGTGGAATAACCTGACAGAGCTCCAATTCCCACCATGCACAGTCAAGCAGCCAAATGGACCACATTAACTACCATCACAACAACAACTTGTATTTATTTAGCATAATAAATTGTCCCAAGGGTGCTTCATCGGGGCGTTATCAAAGAAAGATTTTATACTTAGCCACAAAAGGCAGGACAGATGAAAAACATTTGGTTAAAGAACTGGGGTTTAAGGAAGGTGTTTAAGGAGGAAAGAATGTGTAGTAGAAAAGCAGAGAGGTTTGGGGAGGCAGTTCTGGACCTTAGGGCCTTGGTGGCTGAGATCCCAGCTGCCAATGGTGAAGCAACTAATCTCCGAGATCCTTGGTTAGCCAGGATTGGAGGGGCAGTGCCAAAATCCCAAAAGCTTGTAGGGCTGGAAGAGATTACAGAGATTGGGATGGGTAAGGTCATGGAGCGATTTAAAACTTCTGCTAAAAATCAATGAATACAAGCGAAAGATCAAAGCTGCCAAATCTTTAGCTCACATGCGAAGAATGACTTGGAGATCTATCCCCAGCAAATGTCATCTCGAGAGGAGGGATGGCAGCTGGGTGGGCAGCAAGGATTAAAAACCAAAAAACAGAACTGATTGTGTTTAAAATCTTCTGTTTCAGGAATTTGAACTGGATAATGCTGTTTTATCACCAATCCTGGGCTGGCAGTCGTGCTGCACTGTCTGAAGTAGCACCTTTCACAACTACCTTTCCCCTGGATGGATGTGAACGATCCCATGGCACTATTTCGGAGACGAGCTCCCCTTGATGTCATGGCCAAGGTTTATTCCTTCGCCAACACTTGTAGAACAGATTATGTGGTTGTAATAACTTTGCCAAGGTCAGTCTCCCAAAAACAAACTACTTTCTTGCAGTAGCGATTAAGGTCGCAGCTGCAGCTTACAACACATACGTCCAAGCACGGGATCTACAGAGATGCCAGTCCAGGGTGGAACAGCTTGTTATAAGCTCCCATCATTGCTCACGGCTGAACTACCACCCATTTAATAGGAGAATTCATATTCCACAAAACCCACAGGGAAATCTGTTGACAACCCCCCCCCCCCAACTTTATACCCCCGTATCTTGGTGGCCACCACAGCATTCCTACCCCCTCAAATCTGTTTCTCCCTTGGTACTCCTTCGGCTAAGTGGTCTCTTCCACCTCCGCGATCGGTCTGAGGTCCGGTGATGGTGGAACTGGATCGGGAGGTGTGAACCGAATTGGAGACCTTCGCTTCCGGAGGGAGCACCAAAGGGTTAACGCGGATTCCTCCTCGGTGCCTGCTACAGTCGGAACACCTGCTTCCATCTCGGAACCAGGGTCCACGTTATCGTGGGAGATGGACACAGGGTTCTCTTTGGGCTGTTGCCCAGCACTAGTGGTAGCCACCTCTGTGGCCAATCATGAGGTTTGTACTTCGGAGGTGGTCCAAGTGTTTCCTCAAGACCTTATCTTGGACCCTCACTTTGTAGGACACGGTCCCGTTTTCTCCAATATGACCCCAGAGCCCCAGCAGGAGCCATCTCCGAAATTCGTCACAGAGACCAGATCACCTGTCTTGAATGTTCTATTGGATCTCGCAGAGTCTTAATTTCTTTTCTGGTTCTCTTGCTGGGACTCCACCCTCTCTGCCAGGTTTGGGAATAGTTGGTTTAATTTGTACTTAATCGCTGCCCCATTAACAGTTCCGCTGGGACTATACCTGTTGTAGCATGAGGAGTGGTCCTACAATCGAATGAAAACCATGCCAATTTGATCTCTATGAACACTACGGTTGCTTTTTCTTGCCAATTTTAACGGTCTGCAGTGCCCATTCTGCCCACCCATTTGATGATGGGTCATTTGGTGCTGTTATAATGTGTCTGATGCGATTGATTGCATGAAGCTTTGGAACTCACCAGGAGTGAAGGCAGTGCCATTGTGGGAAACCAGGAGGTCCAGTATCCATGTGTACAAAAGTTCTTACTGGTTGTCGTAGTTTCTCAATCAGAGCATGGGAGGTCGTGGAGCATATGCGGTGTATCTCCAACCATTTGAAGTGTGCATCTACCAGGATAAAAAACATGGTACCCATAAAAATCCCAGCAAAGTCTACATGCACGAGCACCCATGGCCTGCCTGGCCACTCCCATGGGTGTAGGGCGGCTGAAGGAGGGAGGTTGTAATTCTCCTGACATCAATAGCACTGCTTCACCAAGTCCGTGATGTCGGAGTGGAGACTCCCAATAAGAGCTTGTGAGTGGTCACTAATATAAAACGCCTGCCTTAGACATACTGGTGATACTACACCAAATTTACACCAAACACCGTCGCAAAGCCCTCCTTCAGAATTTAAGAATCCCTCTGTTCAGCATCCGAGAGAGTCCTGGATGAGTAAGCGATGGGTATTTCTGTTCCATCTTTCCAGTGGTGTGAGTACTGCCCCAATCCCATAAGGGGAAGCATCGCATGTCAGGGTGAGTTCATTTTTGTGGTCGAAATGGGCCAATAAATTGGACGACAGCAGCTTTCTCGAAGCCTCCACCTATGGCGCCTCCCAAGGCCATTTTTGGCACTTTCGCAGTAGTATGTGTCGTGGGAACAGCAAGGACTTCCCGTGATAATTGATTAGTCCTCGAAAGGATTTCAATTCCGTTGTGTTTCTTGGAGTTGGGGCTTCCCTGATGGCCCTCACTTTGTCTTCCACTGGGATATAAACATTTCTTTATCCATCCAATAGCCCAATTAAGTCACTTTGCTCATTTGGAAAATGCATTTTTCCCTTTTTAGATGTACCCCAGTTTTTGAAAATCGCTGTTTGCCAGGTGCTCTGATTCCGAAGTCCCCGTTATCGGAGCATCATCCGAATACTCCACCAGTTTAGGTAACCCTTGGAGTTCCCCATGACTGGTTGGAATATGACGAGACACCAAAGAGCAAGCGAGTATACTCACATAGGTCCTTATGAGCGGGAAGGTTCGTCGAATTAGTGTTGAAAATAGACGTGGCTCATATCTAACTTTGTGATTGTCTGGCCACCTGCTAGCTTTGCACACAGATCCTCTATTCACAGCATGGGGTACCTATCCAAATTGGAACTCCACTGACCATCAGTTTATAATCCCCGCAGAGGCAGACCTATTATCTGGATTAAGGATGGGGATGGCAAGCGCTGCCCACTCTGCGAATGGCATGGGTTTTATCTAGATTATCCAGGCACTCGAGGGCCTTCTCCAATATGGAACTGGTCTTGCTCTAAAATATTTAGGCGTAGTGTCGGGGGTCGACCTAAATTTTGGCTCAGGCTCTTTTTATTTTTCGAAGGCCCTCCTAGAAAACTTCAGGGTATTTGCTGATTACTTTGTACAGTCCTCCCACGCCCAGTCAGATCTCCAGCCAGTTCAGCCTGATCCGCTGGAGCCAATCTCCCCCCATAAGACTTGGTCCCTGTCCCTACACAATGATGAGTGAAAGTCAGGCTGATTGATGCCTGTAAGGTCACCGGGCACTTAATCTGCAAAGGTTCCCATGTAGGTGGCTAGTCTGACCCCAGTGACTTCTAAACTCAATTGTTGGATTCCCATTTGGAGGTGGTCAAATGTCTGCCTTCCAATGACAGAGACGGTAGCCCCTGTGTCATAATATGTCCTTGACTGCCGGAGGACGTGAGCTGAGCTCCGATTTGGTGATGGAATATTTACACAGGCACCTTCAGTTAGGAAATGGTCACTTTTGCATGAGGCCCCTCAAACTAACTGGTGGACTTTGCTATCTGATGCCCCTTGTAGTTCCTTTTTCAGGGTTCTCCAGGGATAGGGCTATCTCAATGACTGTTTTTAGATCCAGATTGGGTTCTGCCAGTAGCTTCTTCTGAGTTGTCAGATTGTTAATTCCGCACACCAATCTATCTCGCAACATCTCGGTCAAGGGTGGGCCGAATACACAACCTTCTGCCAGTTTCCACAAATCGGGTCAAACATTCGGTGGCAAGTTCCCCCTGGACTCTCATTGCCATGTTAAAGTGGGAGCTTTGGAGGATGATGGAGGGCTTCAAGATATAGGGCGGGATTCTCTGTCCTACCACACCTGTTTTCTGGTGCGGCGCACCCCCGCCGGCAGCGGTATTCTCCATCCCGGCAGCCGGCCAATTGGGTTTCCCATTGTGGGGACCCCCCCGCCGCTGGGAAATCCACGGGCGTGAGTGCGCTGCCGGTGAAATGGAGGATCCCGCTGATGGAGAATCCAGCCCATCGCAATTTTGCACTAGATCTACGAGTTTATCAAGTGTTATCAAGTCAGTGCATGTGGTAGTTCAGGATTTTTATCACTCTAAATGTCGGGGCCCCACATGCTGTCAGCAGAATCACTTTTTGCTTCTCCTCTCCCACAATGTTACCAACCCAGAAGAAGTAACACAGGTGTTCAGTCTTCTCCAGTAACATCATAGGTCTGAGTTTACCGTAGAGAGGTATTTTGTTTCTGACCAGATTAGCCGCTCGTTTTCGACTCTGAAGATTGCTGGGGAAAACTTGTTTTTACTCCTCATCGCCAATGCAATAACTTTGCCACGGCCAATCTTCCAACAACAAACCACTTTATTGTTGTAACATAAAAGGCCACAGCCCCGGCTTACAGCACATGCGTCCCGGCCCGGGCACCAACAGAGAGGCCGGGTTGAAACAGCAGGTTTGAACCACCCGCCATGAATTTCCTATTGGGTAAGATCCGGCTGCTCATTAGGGAGATTTACATTCGATGAAGCTCACGGGGAGATCTATCGATGATTCCCCCGTATCCTTTGTGGCCACCATAGTAATGGTCATGGTCATATTGCTGTTTGTAGCACGTGGATGTCACGTTTCCGACATTACAACAGTGACTACATTTCAAAAGTACTTCATTGGCGAGAAAGTATTTTGGGATGTCCTGCAGTTGTGAACGGTGCTATAGAAATGCAAGCATTTCTAACAGTTTAAACAAAAAGACAACTGCTCTCCCCTTGGTCGTTGGGGTCTTCCTAGATTTTCTTCTCGATTGACTACTGTGTGACATTTGACAGCTCGCAGAGAAAGGCAGGAAATTCTATAAAAATCCGGTTTGAAGCCATTACTATCAGTCCCACAGCTAGAACAAAGATCAACTTTAAAAGCAGGAATGAAAAAAGACCCCTCTGTATAACTGCACTCAGGTAATGAATCACAGGAGCAGAGTTCTAACGCACAGTTCCAAGGGATGGTATGCAGCAGTTCTGATCGGAGTTTCTCATTTCCTTCCACACATGCTTTTGTCGAAAAATGGAGGTCCAGCTATTTACCGCAGGTAAAGATGAATGAGCCATTTGGGTGTCCCACTGCAGGAAGGATGTCAAGGGAAATAAATGAGATTTCATTGTCTTCCGGGACAATTAGGAATGGGCAACAAATGATGGCCTTGCCTTGAAATAAAAAAAGACAATCCCAGAAGTGATACTTGGGCCAAAAGGCTTAATTTGCGATTGCGCAAAGTCGAGTTTTATGGTAGGATTTTAGTCCTGTGAATATAGAAGATTAATGGGCGTTCTATTTAATGTATTCATGACGATTGGAATGGACAGAGAAAAATAATTTCATCTGGTGATCTTTCCAGGAGCAAAACCTTCAAGGCCATACAAGGGTGATATTTGGAACATCTTTGTCACACAAAGTTCAGTGGAAACGTTTGCCCCACAAAAGCTGCTGAGGCTCGCTCAATGAAAAACTTTAAAATGGAGATTGAGATTTTTTTTGTTAAGCAAGGGCATGGAGGGTGGCACGGTAGCACAGCGGTTAGCACTGGGACCCTGGTTCGATTCCCGGCTTGGGTCACTGTCTGTGCGGAGTCTGCACGTTCTTCCCGTATCTGGGTGGGTTCCCTCAGGGGGGGGATCCGGTTTCTTCCCACAAGTCCCGAAAGACGGGCTTGTTAGGTGAATTGGACATTCTGAATTCTCCCTCTGTGTACCCGAATAGGCGCCTTAGTGTGGCGACTAGGGGATTTTCACAGTAACTTCATTGCAGTGGAATGTGAGTCTACTTGTGACAATAATAAAGATTATTATTAACGAATGTGGAACCAAGGCATTGGGATTCAGATGAATTGCGCGACGGCACAAGCACGAGGGGCTAAATGGTCTCCCCTACTGTTCCAATGTTCCTCGAAGAGAGGGTTTAGTACAAAGAGAGAGCTGAAAATCTGAGCAGCTTTACATTAGAACAGAGAAAGTTCGAAATGATCTGATGAAAGTGTTCAGAATCATTAAGGGTAAAAATCATTAAGGGTAGATAGGGTAAATCAAAAGAAACTCTCTCCCCTGATTAACAAGCTGATACCTGCAGGGTATCGATTAAAGAACAACCAAAATAATGAGTGGTGAGATTAAGAGAGTTCTTCTGCACTAGGTTACGTAATCCCCCCATACAATGGAAGCAGCATTCAAATTGTTTTTAAAAAGTTAAATGAATAAATATTTGAAAAGTACATTTTTCTTTTAATTTTACATGGGTCAGGTCAATGAATGAGGCGAAGTGGACTGCTCCTCCAAAGCCAAATCGTATGCTGCTGTGCTGTAAAATTTGATGCCTCTCGTTAGCCATAGTTATTATTGTACACCTCGAAGCATCTAACACTGCAGCTGCCATTGGCTGACAGGGCTGAGAAAAGGTCATTCTGCCCACCTCCTCAGCTAAGAATAACGTACAGAGCGAGGGAAGGAAAAACAAAATGCAACTTGTTCGCGAAACGTCAGCAGTGGCCATTCCTTTTCATACAGGGACAGATTCGTCACTGAAATCTTCACACATCCTTAAATCGATTATCTGATCATTGTCACGGTGCTGTTTGTGGGACCTTGTTGGGTGCAAATTAGCTGCAATGTTGTCTATGTTACAGCAGTGATTACACTTCAAAAGATATTTAAATGGATGCAAAGCAGCTTTGAGAAGTCCCGTGTTTGCAGAAAGTGCTATATAAATGCAAATCTTTCCTTTTTTACTCTTATTATTCCTCAATGTGTGCATAGTGAAGAATTATGGCAATAGTTGAGAAATAAAGATATTGTTCTGGTTAATGGTTGTGTTAGAAGATTTGGAATCATTCAAGAGAAAAATCTGGCCTTCACCCTTCCTGGGCTATTATTGTATAACTGACCAGCTGGGAGTGCATGAGAGGGCTGGTCCTTGATGCAAGGCCAGCCCTCAAGGGATGCGTTTTAGTTCCTCTTCTCTGCTGGACGCCACCGTTGACTCTGACAGCTCTTCCTGTGGAGCGTCGTCAGCATGGATCAGTATCCCAGTATGAAGCCAGCCCTACTTTTTATAACAACCTCAGTGCCGTCAACATTAAAACATTGCAAAGCACGTCACAGGAATGTGAACTAACAAAACGTGACGCAATCACAAAAGGAGGACATCAGCGCTGTTGAAGGAGTGAGTTTTAGGGAGTGTCTTAAAGGAGGAAAGTGAGATGGAGAGTTTTGCGGAGACAATTGCAGAGCTTGGGGCCCTGGAGGCTGAAGGTCCAGTGGCCAGTGGTGGGACAATTGTAATAAGAGATACGCAAAAGGACAGAATTGTAGAAGCTGAAATCTCCTGGGAGGGTAATAGGGCTGAAGACAATTGGGGATAGGGAGGCAGTGCAGAGATTTGAAGATGAGATACTGCTTCGCCAGGGGACAATGTAGAATTCCTACAGTACAGGTGGAGGGCATTTGGCCCATCGTGTCTGCACTGACCTTCTGAAAGAGGACCCTACCTAGCCGTACTCCCCGCCCTAACGTACACATCTTTGGACTTTAAAGGACAATTTAGTGTGGCCAACCTAACATAGAACATACAGTGCAGAACAAGGCCATTCAGCCCATCGAGTCTGCACCGACTCATTTAAGCCCTCACTTCCACCCTATCCCCGTAACCCAATAACCCGTCATAACCTTTTATGGCCACTCAGGGCAATTTATCAAGGCCACCTAACCTGCACGTCTTTGGACTGTGGGAGGAAATCAGAGCACCTGGACACGGGGAGAACGTGCCAACTCCACACAGTCACCCAAGGCTGGAATTGAACCAGGGTCTCTGGCGCGGTGAGGCAGCAGTGCTAACCGCTGTGTCAACATGCCACCTTAGATCAATGCGCACAGGGGTACTGCTTTAATAGGACATGGTGCAAGCAAGGTCATGGGTGGCCAGGAATCATTGGAATAGTCAAGTCTAGAGGCAACAAAATCATGAATGAGAATTTCAGCAGGAGGTGAGTTCATGTTCACAGTCCTTAGCATACTGAAAAGATCCAGCACAGACAGGATTTGAACCTTCCAAGTAGTCAGAATCCTACTATAATGGCAGAATGTTTCCAAATTCCCTTTCAAGTATTGCAGATGTTCTTTTAAGAGGCATTCTATTTAAAAAGAAATCCCTAACGGCAGATCTTGTATAGAGTTTATTTTAAGTGCAGGTGTGTACTCGATGGGTTGATGGCCTCCTTCTGCACTGTAAATTCTATGACCCTATAAGCACTCCCAAACTACAGAATGTTTTCATTTCCAGCCCATCTCCATAGGATCACTATCTCCTCTGAATCGAGGGCCTGAATGGTCTAGGCTGGTATTTATTCTAAGCAATTAAGAGTGCAATGGTGGTAGGGTTTTCCCAAAGAGCAGTGCCCAGTTAAACGTCCTCTACCAAGATTAAATTAGTGCTGATGTGCCCACAGGTATAGTGACGCAGCTTTTCCCAGGGATCCAAATCGTGCACTCACTTTGTCACTTCTAGCTCAGGCATTGTCAATGGTATATTACTCATAACTTCAAGTCTCACATCCAAAATGTGTCTCACGTTGGCAGCGCAGTTCATAACAACTGCTTCTCGCAAGGTCATTATGATGGGAAAGGCCATTCAGACATCTTTGTTCATCTATCCAGAAGAATCCTACTGTTCCCAGTACAGCACTCAAGTGTCCCTTCAATGAATCCACTGCTTTATCTGGAGGTTCATTTCAACATGTTGATTACACTTGGGTGTGAAAAATAGTTTCTCAATGATATCAATTCTTATATTAATGTTTTCTAATTTGAGTCTGTTCTCCGACATTCTACTCCTGCAATTTAGTGCAAAGTAAAATTCTGGGTTTACTTTTTCCATTCCCATAAACGACCTTATCGACCCACAAAAGATCACTTGATTAACTCCCTCTTTCCATGATGAAACCTTGTAGAAACCGGAAATAACTGCAATCGCTGATCAATCAGCCAACTCTGCACTGCCGCCCATTCAACGCAGTCTTTCCTCTGGAATTCAGCAAGAAACACTCTTCCAAAGATAACCAATGGTCCCCAGAGTTAAGCACTGAAGACGTTGTAAACGTGCCTCCAGAGACAGACTCTGAAATGCTAATCTCAGCCGAGCTGTTGACAATAAAATCAATACACAGTTTGTGAGGAACAAGACTAGCAGGCAAGCAATAAATATTTTCCAATGAGGAGCACCCAAGCCATTTACATAGCTAATGGTAATACGTAGAGAGAGTGCTACCCTGAATAATTTATATCATATATTGTAATGATTCTTATCGAAGGTGGATCATTCTGGTGCTTTTGCGAGTAATTCCTCATAGATTTGCCTTTGGCAATTTGGATAGTATCCCCATCATGTAAATCTCAGGGGATGTCCACAGCAGTTTACAGAGTGCCTTTTATATCAGAAAATATTCACTCAGTTTTTGCATAATATGCTCTTCAGGCAAAGCCTACATTGTCCCAGTGACTAATGCAACCCGTCAAATGGCTCCTACCAGTCAACCACGCAGGTGTTTCCGCGCTGGTGAGTTCCATGTCGGAAAACAGCTGTTCACACGATAACACATCACAACTCGGAGTTTCGTCATTACAACATCAGTGTACTGACGTCAAGCAAAGGCTTGATGAGCATTGCTTTCATTTTCTTTCTGTTCTTGCCTCAGATGAACTCCATTGAAGCCTCCTTCCTCATATAGACCTCAAAAGATTGAGCAAGAAATCTTCCAACCAGAATGTTAAACCCCAAGGAGTATAAAGTAGCTTGATCAATCTCACCTTCTACCCTCCCAATGCGTCATCTCCCAATCACCCTTGAGTGCTCAATGTATTTCAGCAAAGACTTGTACCATCTTCTACTCATTTTTGTACCTGCTTCAATCTTTCATTCCATCTAGAATGAAAGCCCAAACCTGGTGTTAATCCATTGCGACTTTTCTTTCCTTCGCTTTTATTCTTCTCACCTGGAGTGCTGATCTTTATTGCACACTTGACTCATTGCCTAAAGTTCTCAATGCAAAATTGCACAACCGAGATGAGAGTTTCAAACGTGCTGGCTGCCAGGAAGCTTGTGCCCAACATGATAGATCCAACACACACAGCCTTGATTCACAGGAAGATATTAACCACAATACCTATTGCATTATGAGGAATTAACTTTGGCCCTATTACACAGGAAGGTATTGACTTCAGCGACTGGCTTTTAACTCCTCCTTGTATGATGGAAATTAAAGGCAACTTCAGTCTGATACACGGGGAAGTATTAAGCTCAGTGCCTCGTGGTGGGAGATATTAACGTTAATGCTTGATGCTCTGGAAGGCACTAATTCAATGTCACAAAGCCTGGGAGCTGTTGATTCAGTGTCGGATGTGCTTGACCGTATTAACTTCAGTGCTAGATGTACTGGGGAGTAGAACATTAATTCCAATCCCAATACATATACCTTTAATAGAGCAAAGCATCCAAAGCTGATCCACAAGGGTGCTGATTACACACAAAACAGGGATTAGGTGCAATGGGGAGGTGGCCAAACGTATGTTTGAAGAGATTGACTTTGAGGGGAATTTTTAAAAGCAGGTAGTGATTTAGGGCGGCATGGTAGCACAGTGGTTAGCATTGTTGCTTCAAAGCGCCAAGGACCTGGCTTGGGTCACTGTCTGTGCGGAATCTGCACATTCTCTGTGTCTGTGTGGGTTTCCTCTGGGTGCTCCGGTTTCCTCCCACAAAGACGTGCTGTTAGATGAACTGGACATTCTGAATTCTCCCTGTGTACCCGAACAGGCAGCGGAATGTGGCAACTACGGGATTTTCACAGTAACTTCATTGCAGTGTTAATGTAAGCCTACTTGTGACAATAATAAAGATTATTATTAGGAAGGCAGAAGAATATAGGGAGAGAATTCCAGAAATCAGGGGCATATGGTGCATGATGTCTTTCATACTATAGTGAAATTTGGAGAAGGGTAGCTGCAGAGAAGTCCAGAATCCTAATTGAGACAGGTGCAGGCAGGGATGTGGAGGTTGCAGATTAAGGTAGGGTGAGACGAGGGAGGATCTATATCCACAGACAAGGATTTTAAAATCAAACCACTGAGGAAGGGAATGAGCTGCTGCAGCAGGCAGTGATATCTGGCGTGGTGAGTAAGCAGGACTTAGTCCAGGCAAGGAAGTGTGACTACAGGATGACTTGGAACTTGCTGTGTAAAGTGGAACTCGAGATTGGAAGTAACAAAAGTGTGACGGTTGGGAGATGGGGAGTGGGGGGTTGGGTAGGACTTTGGAACTGGAGTAGTGAATCTCCGAAAGCAGAAATGAGAACTCCAGGGCGAAATTAGATGAGGAGAATTCACACCGGGAGGTATTAGCCTCAGCGTCTGTTGTGGCAGTAGATGTTATAATTAAGCAATCAACATATCTGGTTATAGATTTCAGAATGAAAGGACATTCACTATGTGTCAGCGAGTCACGCCATTCTGAAAGGGGGGGGGGGGGGGGGAGAGAGAGGAGAGGGAGGGACTCCTGTACCCAGCTCCTTACCTGCCCAGGATGGGTCTTGGCGTGGAAGGGTATATGGGAGTGGGTCATGGAAGGGTATATGGGAGTGGGTCGTTGAACAGTATATGAGAGTGAGTGGTGGAAGGGGATATGAGAGTGGGTGGTGGATGAGTATATGAGAGTGGGTCGTGGAAGAGTATATGAGAGTGGGTCGTGGAAGAGTATATGAGAGTGGGTCGTGGAAGGGTATATGGGAGTGGGTCGTGGAAGGGTATATGGGAGTGGGTCGTGGAAGGGTATATGGGAGTGGGTCGTGGAAGAGTATATGAGAGTGGGTCGTGGAAGAGTATATGAGAGTGGGTCGTGGAAGAGTATATGAGAGTGGGTCGTGGAAGGGTATATGAGAGTGGGTCGTGGAAGGGTATATGAGAGTGGGTCGTGGAAGAGTATATGGGAGTGGGTCGTTGAACAGTATATGAGAGTGGGTGGTGGAAGGGGATATGAGAGTGGGTGGTGGAAGAGTATATGAGAGTGGGTGGTGGAAGAGTATATGAGAGTGGGTCGTGGAAGAGTATATGAGAGTGGGTCGTGGAAGAGTATATGAGAGTGGGTCGTGGAAGAGTATATGAGAGTGGGTCGTGGAAGAGTATATGAGAGTGGGTCGTGGAAGGGTATATGGGAGTGGGTCGTGGAAGGGTATATGGGAGTGGGTCGTGGAAGGGTATATGGGAGTGGGTCATGGAAGAGTATATGAGAGTGGGTCGTGGAAGGGTATATGGGAGTGGGTCGTCGAAGGGTATATGGGAGTGGGTCGTCGAAGGGTATATGGGAGTGGGTCGTTGAACAGTATATGAGAGTGGGTGGTGGAAGGGGATATGGGAGTGGGTGGTGGAAGGGTATATGGGAGTGGGTGAGGAAGAGTATATGAGAGTGGGTCGTGGAAGAGTATATGAGAGTGGGTCGTGGAAGAGTATATGAGAGTGGGTCGTGGAAGGGTATATGAGAGTGGGTCGTGGAAGAGTATGTGGGAGTGGGTCGTTGAACAGTATATGAGAGTGGGTGGTGGAAGGGGATATGAGAGTGGGTCGTAGAAGAGTATATGGGATGGGTCGTGGAAGAGTATATGGGAGTGGGTCGTGGAAGGGTATATGGGGGTGGGTGGTGGAAGGGTATATGGGAGTGGGTCGTGGAACGGTATATGGGAGTGGGTCGTGGAAGGGTATATGGGAGGTCGTGGAAGGGTATATGGGAGGTCGTGGAAGGGTATATGGGAGGTCGTGGAAGGGTATATGGGAGGTCGTGGAAGGGTATATGGGAGTGGATCGTGGAACGGTATATGGGAGGTCGTGGAAGGGTATATGGGAATGGGTTGTGGAAGAGTATATGGGAGTGGGTCGTGGAGCAGTATATGGGAGTGTGTCATGGAACGGTATATGGGAGTGGGTCGTGGAAGGGTATATGGGAGTGGGTTGTGGAAGAGTATATGGGAGTGGGTCGTGGAAGGGTATATGGAGTGGGTCGTGGAAGGGTATATGGGAGTGGGTCGTGGAAGGGTATATGGGAGTGGGTCGTGGAAGGGTATATGGAGTGGGTCGTGGAAGGGTATATGGGAGTGGGTCGTGGAAGGGTATATGGGAGTGGGTCGTGGAAGAGTATATGAGAGTGGGTCGTGGAAGGGTATATGGGAGTGGGTCGTGGAAGGGTATATGGGAGTGGGTCGTGGAAGGGTATATGGGAGTGGGTCGTGGAAGAGTATATGAGAGTGGGTCGTGGAAGAGTATATGAGAGTGGGTCGTGGAAGAGTATATGAGAGTGGGTCGTGGAAGGGTATATGAGAGTGGGTCGTGGAAGGGTATATGAGAGTGGGTCGTGGAAGAGTATATGGGAGTGGGTCGTTGA
This sequence comes from Scyliorhinus torazame, assembly GCF_047496885.1. Lineage (NCBI taxonomy): Eukaryota > Metazoa > Chordata > Chondrichthyes > Carcharhiniformes > Scyliorhinidae > Scyliorhinus > Scyliorhinus torazame. Next base: position 15,797,648 of record NC_092722.1, on the reverse strand, counting down.
ACAGTATATGAGAGTGGGTGGTGGAAGGGGATATGAGAGTGGGTGGTGGAAGAGTATATGAGAGTGGGTGGTGGAAGAGTATATGAGAGTGGGTCGTGGAAGAGTATATGAGAGTGGGTCGTGGAAGAGTATATGAGAGTGGGTCGTGGAAGAGTATATGAGAGTGGGTCGTGGAAGAGTATATGAGAGTGGGTCGTGGAAGGGTATATGGGAGTGGGTCGTGGAAGGGTATATGGGAGTGGGTCGTGGAAGGGTATATGGGAGTGGGTCATGGAAGAGTATATGAGAGTGGGTCGTGGAAGGGTATATGGGAGTGGGTCGTCGAAGGGTATATGGGAGTGGGTCGTCGAAGGGTATATGGGAGTGGGTCGTTGAACAGTATATGAGAGTGGGTGGTGGAAGGGGATATGGGAGTGGGTGGTGGAAGGGTATATGGGAGTGGGTGAGGAAGAGTATATGAGAGTGGGTCGTGGAAGAGTATATGAGAGTGGGTCGTGGAAGAGTATATGAGAGTGGGTCGTGGAAGGGTATATGAGAGTGGGTCGTGGAAGAGTATGTGGGAGTGGGTCGTTGAACAGTATATGAGAGTGGGTGGTGGAAGGGGATATGAGAGTGGGTCGTAGAAGAGTATATGGGATGGGTCGTGGAAGAGTATATGGGAGTGGGTCGTGGAAGGGTATATGGGGGTGGGTGGTGGAAGGGTATATGGGAGTGGGTCGTGGAACGGTATATGGGAGTGGGTCGTGGAAGGGTATATGGGAGGTCGTGGAAGGGTATATGGGAGGTCGTGGAAGGGTATATGGGAGGTCGTGGAAGGGTATATGGGAGGTCGTGGAAGGGTATATGGGAGTGGATCGTGGAACGGTATATGGGAGGTCGTGGAAGGGTATATGGGAATGGGTTGTGGAAGAGTATATGGGAGTGGGTCGTGGAGCAGTATATGGGAGTGTGTCATGGAACGGTATATGGGAGTGGGTCGTGGAAGGGTATATGGGAGTGGGTTGTGGAAGAGTATATGGGAGTGGGTCGTGGAGCAGTATATGGGAGTGTGTCATGGAACGGTATATGGGAGTGGGTCGTGGGAGAGTATATGAGAGTGGGTCGTGGAAGAGTATATGGGAGTGTGTCATGGAACGGTATATGGGAGTGGGTCGTGGAAGGGTATATGGGAGTGGGTCGTGGAAGGGTATATGGGAGTGGGTCGTGGAAGGGTATATGGGAGTGGGTCGTGGAAGGGTATATGGAGTGGGTCGTGGAAGGGTATATGGGAGTGGGTCGTGGAAGGGTATATGGGAGTGGGTCGTGGAAGGGTATATGGAGTGGGTCGTGGAAGGGTATATGGGAGTGGGTCGTGGAAGGGTATATGGGAGTGGGTCGTGGAAGGGTATATGGGAGTGGGTCGTGGAAAGGTATATGAGAGTGGGTCGTGGAAGGGTATATGGGAGTGGGTCGTGGAAGGGTATATGGGAGTGGGTTGTGGAAAGGTATATGGGAGTGGGTTGTGGAAGGGTATATGGGGTGTGGGGGGTCTGCCTGGTGCGTGCGCATTCTCATCAATTAACAGGGCGCGTACACGTGCACAGCACCCGCGGGCACGGATCTCCAACACCAATAGCCCGTGAAAAAAACCAGGCTGTTGCGGGGGCGCGCCTCCCCATTTAGCGCGCGCGCGCCCGCCCAGGGGGCGAGTAACAGATCGAGTGAATTTCGGGTGATTTCTGCAGGGTGTCCAAATGGATAAAGAAAAAGCAGCCCAAAAAAAAACTGTAAATAACCAGGACACAGGAGAAAGACTGGCTTCAGTTTGAAAAAAACATATTAAAACACTGTGAACGTTCAATAAATTCCAAATTCTTTTCCATTCAATAAATATTGCTATCTTGGAATTGCAAATGTTGCCAGAGGTGAGCATTAATATGCAATCTCTGCTATTTCTGCACATGTTGTCTCTCCCAGCTCTATTGTCTATTATTTAAGACATTACGGACATATTTATCTGATCCTTTCATTTGATGCCATTCACTATCAACTCTACATTAGAAAGCAGGAAAGGCTTGACAGCTCTCAAAATAGTTTCTGCCAATCTGAAATGTGCAAAACAAAATTGCGGTCCATCGCCCCCCACCACCACCCTATTTAAATATTTAATTTCCAGAACTTCAGACAGGAATCTTTCTCCCCTCGTGCAAAAATAGTTCTGCACGGCAGCGATTCCTAAATGAGGGAGAGGGGACAAGGGGCAATGTTAAGACATTTTAAATGTAAACGGGAAAACAGCACATCAGCAATCTACCTCCAGAGAGTTATGTTCAGCTTGCACAGACCTCCAGCTTATGCCACCACGGTCCACCGCCTCTTATCTTCTCCAGGTCACCGATCGCAGAGCCAAATATTCCCCCCAACTCGTAGCGCGGCGCACGGGGATAAAGGCGGACAGATGGAGCAGTCACCCCATCTGACAGAAAGCAACAACGTGCTACCTCTTAACCCCCTTCCAAATCAATCTAACACGCACCGTGTTACTGAGCAGCAGGCGAGAGGGAGAGCAGCTCCGTGGTTTCACTCGAGTGGCTGCAACCTCTCAAGTCATTCATTCCATCCACATGTATCCAAATATAAAAGCGCCTGGGTCCAGTGTGGTTCCCCCTCTGGTCTCTCTCTCTCTCTCTCTGCACAAGTTCTATTTCGGTTGCACTGAGTGAACGTTTGCAGCCAGGAGATGGACAAGGTTTACTGGTGATATGGGGGGAGGCTGGAATAGAGTGCAGCTCAATCCTCCGCGAAAGGGGAGTTATTCCCCCTTTACTAAGCGCATGCTCAGGATAGGCTCTCTCTCACACACACACACACACACAGGGATTTCCCTGCTAACCTTACTGTGGAAATTGGCCCTCAGAAAGCTGATTACAATGAGAACCGGCATTTCTCACGGGTGTTCCAACATAGGGCGAGGCATTTGACACAAAGAAGCAACGAGTGAGGCTTCACCCCCCAATACCCTACCTGCCCACCCGTGGCAATGTTTCACCTGAGTCACAGAGTTTTACAGCACAAAAAGAGGCCCTTCGGCCCATCATGTCTGCCCAACAAGCACCTATCTTTTTATTTAAATAAATTTAGTACCCAATTCATTTTTTTTCCCAATTAAGGGGCAATTTGCTAGCATTGCCAATCCATCTACCCTGCACATCTTTTGGGTTGTGGGGGTGAGACATGGGAGAATGTGCAAACATTGGGGCTGGTTTAGCACAGTGGGCTAAACAGCTGGCTTGTAATGCAGAACAATGCCAGCAGCGCGGGTTCAATTCCTCTACCAGCCTCCCCGAACAGGTGCTGGAATGTGGTAACTAGGGGCTTTTCACAGTAACTACATTGAAGCCTACTTGTGACAATAAGCGATTATTATTATAAACGCCACAACGAGCACTGACCCATTGCCGGGATCGAAGCTGGATCCTTAGCACCGTGAGGCAGCAGTGATCGAGCACATATCTGTTTGAATCACATTTTCCAGCACTTAGTCCGTAGCCTTGTACGCAATGGCGTTTCAAGTCCTCACCTAAATACTTCTTCAATGTTCTGAGGGTTCCCACCTCTATCACTCTTTCAGACAACGAGTTCCAGATTCCTACCACCCTCTGGACGAAAAGGTTTTTCCTCACATCTCCTCTAAGTCTGCTGCCACTTACCTTAAATCTCTGCCCCCTGGTTATTGACCCCTCTACTAAGGGGAAAAGTTTCTTCCTATCCACCCTATCTATGCTGTTCATAATTTTGCACACCTCACTCAGAACAAAGGTCTTTTTTTAATATATATTTAAGAATACCCAATTATTTTTTTCCGATTAAGGGGCAATTTAGCGTGGCCAATCCACCTAACCTGCACATCTTTGGGTTGTGGGGGTGAAACCCAGGCAGACACGGGGAGAATGTGCAAATTCCACACGGACAGTGACCCAGGGATTCAAATCCGGGTCCTCAGCGCCGTAATCCCTGTGCTAACCACTGCGCCACATGCCGCCCTCTGATTGAGGTCTTGACGATTTTGAAAGGTTTTGATATGAAGTGGAAAATATGTTTTTACTATATACGGGGGGGGGGGGGGGGGGGGGGAATCTAGGGACAATAAATTTGACAGTTACTAACAAATCCAATGGGAAATTCAGGAGAAAGTTTGTTACCCAGAGAGTGGTTAGAACATGGAACTTGCTAAGGCAGCAATTGAAGCAAAATCATTAGTGTACAGAAGAGAAAGCGAGATAAACACATGACAAGAAAGATTATGCTAAGAGGGTTAAGTAAAAAGGGATAGGAAGATACTGGTGTGAAAGCATGAGTGCCAACATGAACCAAAATGTGCTGAATAGCCTGTTTCCGTATTGTATATTGTACATATTCTTATGTGAAATTTCAAGACAGGTGTTGCGCTATTCAGCCAGCCGGTCATAGGTCAACTGTCGTAAATACAATACACTCTTCATCAAAATGGAAGTAATATATTGAGGATGTTGGAACTCTGAAGTAGAAACAGAAAACGTTGGAAAAACTCAGCAGGTTTGACAGCATCTGTGGAGAGAGATAGAAAATTAACATTTTGAGTTCAAATTGACGAAGTGGAAAAGTGATGGGTTTTACGCTGTTGAAATAGGGAGGGGGAGCTGGATCACATGGAGCGAAAGAGAAGGTCAGGGGTGGGTTAGCGGGTGGGGTAGATTGACTGAAAAAGATACCATGGAACATAAGGCAAGGAAAATGGTAATAGTAGTGGTAGTAAAGGAATAACACTGTCGCCTGTCAACGCAAGATGGCTGCACAAGATGGCTGCTGATACGTCTCTGTGCATGCGTACTTTTCTGCAACTACGCAGAAAACCAATGACATCATTGACCAGAGACCAGTCGTTAAAAAATGTTTAGAAAATATTGAGATTACATAAAGATTTGCTACCATACCAAATGGACGACCACTATCATTTCAATTTAAAAACACACTGCATTCATTTATTTGTCTTTACAAATAAGTACATTAGGCCCATGAGTCACCACTATTCTTAGAAGTCCCCCTATACCAAAAAGGGCCGACATTCTAAATGGTGATCAGGGATTCTCACTCCCTGACTCCGATGCAAGCTTCAGTGGGTGCTATTCAGGTCAAACTATGTTTTCAAGTTATCCCCCCGGTATAACCCATACCTTCACCAAAGATTTCATCTACTTACCACTTAGTAGCATCGATCCTGGGTCCCGCATTGCTAAGTAAGTAAAGTAGACTTTGGAATAACCACTATTTCAGGTTAAATTAAGTTATTTTATTATTATATTTTTTCTTTTAAAAGCTGCAGTTACTGTCTTTACAGGAAGGTAAAAAAATCTTGCTTCTGGATCCTTCTGGTTGGTTGAAGGGATCTTCAGGCCCACCTTGACCATCAATCTTCTTTTTAAAGTCTGGTCGTCTTTGGATGTCTTTGCTGGTTAGCTCGGTTGCTGTGTCCTATCTTTCCCATGTACCGAGCTGACTGTAATCTGACTCTGAGCTGCTTGTTCCTTCTCTGCTTCTCTGCCTCTCTGCCTCTGAGTTCTGGTTCTGGTTGCCCTGGTCTCTAGGTTTATATTCTCTTTCTAACAGTTATTACGTTTTTATGACGTTATTGTAAAGTAACTCTTATTTTCTTTGATTGTAAAAAGTATCTTTGATCTAAACCTTCTAATCCAACTAAGTATTCATTTTGACATGACTTCATCTCATAGATCTGATTACTTTGTTTCCTTTGTGATGTTCAAAATGCTTTGGTTTCAATAGAGGTGTGAATTTTGGTTTGGTTCCTGTCATTTCTATAGTTTTAGTTTCCAATTGTGTCCTCAGCTCATAATTTTGACTTTGATTTTGGCTTTGAATTATGTTTCTCGTAGACTGATAGTCTCCAGTTTTCTTTAATTTACCTGGTTTAGCAAATTTTCACACCTAGAATTATCACCAAATTCAACTGAACCTCATCCTTTCTTCCAGCTGCTAACTAAGATAGTTACTTTCAATGAAGGTGTGAGCCATTGTTTTTGGCTTCATTCAAAATCCTGTTTGTCTTGTTTGCTAAGCCTGCTTGGCCAAGGCTATCTGCATTTTACAATCCTCCCCTGGCAGCTGCTGTTAACCCTTTGTGGGATCTTTCCCTGTATCCTCTCATGTTTCTCTCAGGCCAGATATTGCCAGACTTCCATGTTTCAAATGACACATCTTTCCATATTTTCAATAACAGTCTCTAAGGAACTGAAAGGTATAATTGATATGAATTCTGATCTACGTCGCTTGGAAACACATCACAGAGTAAAACAGTCCATCTGCGCATAGATCAACAACTGCAGCCAAGAAACAAAGTATTGATCCAGAGTAGGCATTAATAGCAGAATTAAGCTCACTGGTGACTCAAACAAAAACATGAAAACAAGATACAGACTGGCTGGTGGGAGAGAAAATAAGTTCAAAATGGAGGATAGAGTTCAATGTTGAGTCCAGAAGCTGTAAAATGCTTAATTAAAAGATGTGGTGCTGTTCCCCCGCCATGTGTTGGGCTTCACTGGAACATTGTAGCGGACCAGGAACAGAAATGTGAGCATGAGAGTAAGATGGTGAACTGAAATGGCAAACAACTGGAAATCAGCAACCATGACCCCGACCTTCCTATCCCTGATCTTTTCCTCCACCAGACTCTCTCTTTTTTCAACAGCGTAAAGCCCATTTCAATCACTCTCCTGTTCCAAAGAAGACTTATATTGGACTCAAACTGTCCGCTCTGTTTCTCTCTCCATAGATGATGCCAGATCTGTTGAGTTTTTCCAACACTTTCTGATCTTATTATCCTCCCAATCATGCCACCTTACTTTCTCCTGAATGAATCTAAATCCCTTGCCTCTCAGTCCCTATCCTGCCCAGACTATTGAAATGCAGATTCATCTTTGCCTCATGATATCAGCTGTGCCTCAGAGGGTAGCAATCCTGCCTCGCAGTCAGAAAGTCATCGATCGAAGTCCCATTCCAACGACGATCACAAAACCTGGCTGTCACACCAGTGCTGCATTGAGAAAGTGCTGTGCACTCAGAGGTGTTGGTGCGATTTAACGGGGGAAAAAAAATCAGAGTCCACTTTTGGACACGTCTAGTTTCACGGTGGCTGCAGTGCCAAGAACACTCCGCCATTAAACGGCTCTTTGCCGTTTCTTTTGGCCTCGGTGGTGAATGCCCCGTCGTGGCTGCACTTACATCCTTTCCTGCACTGATGAGTCTAGTGAGGGCGAGATCCGGATCGCGAGAGGTCTCTCGCGAGATTCAATGACCTCGCTGTGACACCAAGTGTGGCGCGGCGAGGCCGATAAATCCGCCCTTTGACTTTCAGATAAAATGTCAAACCAAAGGTTTATTTATTCCCTTAAATGGATTTGAACAAATCCCTGCACAATTTTGAAGAAGAGTGAGGCAGTTGTCTCTGCTGTCTTGACCAAAATGTGCTTTCAATCGACATTACTAAAGCAGTAAATCTGGTCCCTGTTACATTGCTGCTCATGGAATCTTTCCATGTGTCAATTGACCATCGTATTTCCTACATTCCAACAGTGACCACACTTTAAAAATACTTCATTGGCTGTAAGACGCTTTGGAACATCCACAAAATCTATGTCAAATGGAAAGTTGAGTACAATAACAGAAGAAGTATTTTGTCACTGGTATTTAGTTTCTTCTTTTAGCAGAAATTGTCCTTTTGAGTTTAGTTAAACAATTTCTTTTTTAGCTCAAGGTTCTAGTCACATTCCATTGCTGACTCATTTCAGATGAGTTACTGCATCTTGTTGGCTGACAGGTAATTGCTAAATGGACCATGTATCATATTATGGTCGGTAATAGACATTGGATGTTCAAAGGCATTATGTGACTTCCCAGCAGTGGGTGAAAAGGGTCGGATTATCTGTAATTTACGCACTTGAGAATTTACCCTTTCGAGCCATTATACAGGGTCAGCACAAATAGACAATGAAGCTGCTCCTAACCCTGATAACCGACATTATAGTAATTAGCTAGAATCATACCTCCTCAGGGAGACACCACTGCACCATCCCCATTGTTTAAAAGGGCAGTCTGTGTCTGATATTGTGCACACTCCTGTATTCCAAGGGGCCATGTTGCCTGAAAACTGTTGGAAAACATGTAATTTTTACAAAAAACGTACTTCTGAGGGGAGAAAAGATGTCATTGCTGGAAAGTAGAACATATTGTGATATCAGACATCCAGTGCCAAGAGCAAACACCCCCATGCCGAGGGATGGCACAGTCAGCTGCAGAGTGAAGATGGAAAAGCTGGAGTCATACAGACAGTCAGTCAGCATCTGCAAAGAGAAAAGATAGAGCATAGCGTTTCAGGTTTGCTTCATCAGAACATTTACACTCCTTCATTCCAGAGTTCCACCTTTTATTTTGCAGATTAATGTTCCAATTTACCAAAATAACATGGCCGATTAATTTGGCTGCAACGCACTGCTTTCTAGGGTGCTTACCAGCCTGCCCACTCACGTGCTGGGAAAGACCCTCTCCCCTTCACCCCACCTCCACAAATGTCTACCCCGTGTCTCAGCTCCTTATTATAAACGAGGGTCTGAGCAAGATTGTCAACTAAGGAGCTGAATTAAGAAAACGCAAACTCATTACACAGAGAAATCTCACAGTCAGGAAACAGCAGACAATATCACATTATTTTGCATGGATTTAAATACATGTTTCTGCGGTGAAAAGTCAGCATCTAATCTGCCACCCAGTCTTTCTATAAAATTCATTTTACCATATGGAACCTTTTGTAAAACAAAGGCTTGCAAATCTATTTTTGAATAGAACTGATGTTGTTAGTTCAAAGGACATGTATATTTGGAGAAAAACATGGACAATGAATAGACTCTTTGCTGTCTCCTAGAAAATGCAGAGGGAGTTAGCCAGCGAACACATATTATGTAAAACAGAGGGATTTCAAAATGTCTTATGTGGGGAACAATCCCCAGATCTCTTGCAAAGTCCCAGGGACTCTCTGTGAACAATAAAATACTCCCAGGAACTGCATGTACTATCATGATCCTGTGCAGCTTCTGTACACATTAACACATTCCTGGGGAGCTCTTGGATATACCAACAGATTCCCAGGACCTCTTTTGTACACAGGTACACTGCTAGGGACGTCTTACACATGCCAATACACCTCTGAGGATTTCCTTCTGGGAAACAATTCTCTTCAAAAATAAATCATTTTTGACAAAGCACCTTGAGATATTTTGACATTGTGATAAGGTGTTAGGTAGAAACACCAGCCTCGTTTTCCTGTATTTCAGTGAGAATATAGCAGAAAGAAAAGTTTCCAAAATAGAAACAAAATCTGCCAAATGCTTATTTGCCATCCTCACGTGTTGTAGCTTCAGTATTTATGTACCTATTTTAGATTTCCAGAATTAATTTTCTTTAAACTTTAAAATGTGTTGATACTAGAAATTCCGTCTTCTGTTCTTTCAGCAGTACAAAGAACAAAGAAAATTACAGCACAGGAACAGGCCCTTCGTCCCTCCCAGCCTGCGCCGATCCACATCCTTTATCTAAACCTGTCGCCTATTTTCCAAGGATCTACCTCCCTCTGTTCCCCGCCCGTCATATATCTGTCTAGATGCATCTTAAATGATGCTACCGTGCCCGCCTCTACCACCTCCACTGGCAAAGCGTTCCAGGCACCCACCACCCTCTGCGTAAAATACTTTCCACGCACATCTCCCTTAAACTTTCCCCCTCTCACCTTGAAATCGTGACCCCTTGTAATTGACACCCCCACTCTTGGAAAAAGCTTGTTGCTATCCACCCTGTCCATACCTCTCATAATTTTGTAGACCTCAATCAGGTCCCCCCTCAACCTCCTTCGTTCCAATGAAAACAATCCTAATCTACTCAACCTTTCTTCATAGCTAGCACCCTCCATACCAGGCAACATCCTGGTGAATCTCCTCTGCACCATCTTTAAAGTGTCCACATCCTTCTGGTAATGTGGCGACCAGAACTGCACGCAGTATTCCAAATGTGGCCTAACCAAAGTCCTATACAACTATAACATGACCTGCCGACTCTTTTACTCAATACCCCATCCGATGAAGGCAAGCATGCTGTATGCCTTCTTGACCACTCAATCGACCTGCGTTGCCACCTTCAGGGTACAATGGACCTGAACTCATAACAATCCTGAGATTATTACCTTTGAGGTCCTACTTTGTAATTTATCTCCTAACTCCCTAAATTCTGATTGTAGGACCTCATGCCGTTTTTACCTATATCGTTGGTGCCTATATGCACCACGCCAATTGGCTGTTCACCCTCCCCCTTCAGTATGTCCTGCAGCCGATCTAAGACATCCCTGACCCGTGCACCCGGGAGGCAACATACCATCCGGGAGTCTCGTTTTCAACCACAGAAACGCCTGTCTACTCCCCTTACGATTGAATCCCCTATGACTATAGCCCTGCCAGTCTTTTTCCAGCCCTTCTGTGCAGCAGAGCCAGCCACGGTGCCATGAGCCTGGCTACTACTGCCTTCCCCTGGTGAGTCATCTCCCCCAACAGTATCCAAAACGGTATACCTGTTTTGGAGGGAGATGACCACAGGGGACACTGCTCTTTCTCTGCCTTTTGGTCACCCATTCCCTGCCTCTCTCACCAATCATAATCTGCGGTGTGACCAATTCACTGAACGTGCTATCCACGACCTCCTCAGCATCGCGGATGCTCCAAAGTGATTCCATCCAGAGCCGTCATGCGGTCTAACAGGAACTGCAGCTGGACACACTTCCCGCACATGAAGGAGTCAGGGGCATCGGCCGCGTCCCTGAACTCCCACATTGAGCACGAGGAGCATAGCATGGGTCTGGGATCTCCTGCCATCTTTACACTTTACCTGAACTGATTACAAATATAATATCAAATAATGAATAAGTGAAAGGAATAAAAATTTTACTTACCAATCACAATACTTACCAACACAGGAAGAGTTAAATTTCTCCCAGCTACTGCTAATCGGAGCACTTTCCTGACCAGCCAATCAGGTCACTGCTTTGCTGTGATGTCACTCTTCAAATGTATCCCCAAAGACCGTGTGGCCGCTGTTTAAGCAGCTAGTTTAAATACTCACTGCTCGACTCTGTAGCTCCGCCCACTCCAACAGTAGTTTCACAAAAATTCAGGGTGCTTGTGAGCGAGTGGGAATGGACAACTTTGAAGTGAGCTCGACAATGATGTAGCTCTGGGCTACTTGCCAGAACAGTTCCTTATGGTAGCGAGTTCCATGCACACTCTTCGGGTAAAGAGATTTCTCCTGACTTATTGATTACTGTCTCAATATTTATGATCTCCAGTTTTGAGCACCAATCCTTCCTTTCAGTGTAGCACATCATCAGTCACCATAGTCACCTCGACTGGCTCAGTGTAAAATGGTAGCATATCAAAATTGATGTGGCGGAGAACAAAAGTAAGGAAAGTGGCTGAAAGTGGACCTTGGGCATTGCGTCCAATTTCCAATTAGTAGTAAACAGCATATCTTTTCTGAACATTGCTACTACAGATCACACATTGCTATCACACATACATATGGTCACTGAGTGTCTTCGAGACAGAGTTGGATAGGTTCTTGATTCTTAAGGGGATCAGGGGTTATGGGGAGAAGGCAGGAGAATGGGGATGAGGAACATATCAGCCATGATTGAATGGCGGAGCAGACTCGATGGGCCGAATGGCCTAATTCTGCTCCTCTGTCTTATGGTCTTACATACGTGTGCGCATGAGTGTACAGATACTTGTAAATACATCATGGTAAAGTTATCATTCAATCATGAAGCACAGAATGAGGTCATGCAGCCCGTCATGTTTGTGCTAGCTTTCTGATAGACCTACCAATTAGTTCCACTCCCCAGCCCTATCCCCATCACCCTGTATGAACATTTTTCCTTTTTAGGTATATATCCAATCCTTTTTTGAATGCTACTACTGAATCTGTTACCACCACTCATTGCATTCGTTCCACATTATCATAACTTGCTGCATCAAAAAGTAATTTTCACCTTCCTCTAAATGTTATACCAATTATTTTAAATCTTTGTCCAGCATTTTTCCAATGACAGATTCTAGGCTAACTGGCGTACCGTTTCCTGTCTTCTGTCTCCCTCCTTTCTTGAATAAGGGTCCAGTTTTGGTTTTCCAATCCGCTGGAAACATTCCAGAATCTAGGGAATTTTGGAAGACGAAAACAAATGCATCCACGATCTCTGCAACCATTTCTTTTGAGACCTTAGGGTGCAGGCCGTCAGGTGGAGGGGGATTGCCCTGATACTTTGTCCCTAGTGATAGATCGATACATTTCTGCATACGGAAGGAACTAAGAGGTCTGGACATAGTGGTGGATGGTGGAATTGAGTTGGAAGATTAGCCATAGTCATACAGAATGGCAGAGCAAACCCAATGGGCTGATGGGCTGACTCCTGCTCCTATTATGTTATTATGTTCCCAGAGTGTCGGGAGCACATGGTGCTTGGTTAGGTATGACCTCTGTGGTAAATTTATCATTCACGAAAATCAATAGAATGCTAACTTATTAATGTAATTAAATTTAGCCAATGATTAATACTGCTATTGTTCATATTATAATTATATGAAAGCCCCATTGGGATTGCATTGACTTGATTCTTTAAAGCTGTCTGGTCTGATCAAACCTGAAACCTCATACTAGCTTTATTTATATGCCTGATGTTACGCAGATTGTCTTCCAACCCCTGGGTGTTTAGTAATTGGCAGGTTCTGTCCTATAGCCTGGAGAGATTATGCGACCACAAGATGAAATGTAAATGAAATGAAAATCGCTTATTGTCACAAGTAGGCTTCAATGAAGTTACTGTGAAAAGCCCCTAGTCGGCACATTCCAGCGCCTGTTCGGGGAGGCTGGTACGGGAATCGAACCGTGCTGCTGGCCTGCCTTGGTCTGCTTTCAAAGCCAGCAATTTAGCCCAGTGTGCTAAACCAGCCCCTCCAGATATGCATGGATGGGGGAGTTATTACTTAGTCCCTCTCAGCTCATTTTTTCTTCTTCATAAAGCACTTCCCAATCCCACGCCATCCACAACCTTGAAGGGTAAGGACATCAAATGAACACCCCCACCTGCTTGTTTCCCTCCAAGTCATGGACCATCCTGATTTGGAATCATTGCCATTTTGTCATCATCGCTGGGTCAAAATCCTGGAAATCCTTACCCAACAGCACTGTGGAAGCCCATTCACCAAATGCGCTACAGTATGTCAAGAATAAGGCCCATCAGCCCTTCAAAAGGACAACTATGGATGGGCAATAAATGCCAATCTTGCTAGAGATGCCATACCCCAAGAATGACGTTTTGAAAATCACATGTGAATACATAAAAACATTCACGTCTGTCTCCTGACCAATCCAGTCTAAGATGTTTGCCTCCAAAACCTTTCCAAAAAAATTCAAATAATTCACTCTGATTGCTGTCCTAAATTACCCTTTAAACAGTTTTGATGCCCCCTTTTTCACATCTGGAAGATTGTGGGTGTAATCTTATGCTCCCACTGTAACTTTGGCAGATTTTCCAGGGGCTGTTTAGCATAGGGCTAAATCGCTGGCTTTGAAAGCAGACCAAGGCAGGCCAGCAGCACGGTTCGATTCCCGTAACAGCCTCCCCGAACAGGCGCTGGAATGTGGCGACTAGGGGCTTTTCACAGTAACTTAATTTGAAGCCTACTTGTGACAATAAGCGATTTTCATTTCATTTTCATTTCATTTCATTCATTTCATTTCATTCATTTTATCTGCAGCTGGACTAATATGGAACTTTTACCCTCTGGTGTCTTTACTTATCTTGAAGTAGTACTCCAGATCTTAAATAAAAAATGCCGTTGAGTATATTTTATAGTTCTAAAAGGTCCTCTCTCAGTCAACTCCTTTCAAGACCCATAAGTTCAGGTTCTTCAGTTGCCTTATAATTTTTCATGGCAAGAACCAACCTTTTGACCCCTCTCTGCATCATCTCCATTGTTCCAATGTTTCCCGAATGCTTCAGTGAACAGAACTGAATGCAGTTCTCAGGATATGATTTGGAGTCAATGAAACTTCTGGGAATGGACAATGAGGAGGGAGGGAATACTTAAATATGCAGGAGATGAGATGACAGCTTCCCAGCAATGGGAATGGAAGTTGGGAAGTAAGTTGGAGGAGGATTAAAGGTGGATTGTGATTCATGACAGCAAGAGACGAGAGCCTATATTTCTTTTACAATTAAGGGGCAATTTAGCGTGGCCAATCCACCTACTCTGCACATCTTTCGGCTGTGGTAGTGAGACCCACACATTCACGGGGAGAATGTGCAAACTCCACATGGACACGGACAGTGACCCGGGGCCGGGATCGAACCCGGGTCCTCGGCGATGTGAGGCAGCAGCGCTAACCACTGTGCCACCCGGGAATCTTTTTTTTTTAATAAACAATTTTAATGAGGTATTTTTGGCATTACAAACAGCAACAGTATAAAAACAATGTACAGAGAATAATAAACACAGCGCAACCACCAACTTCCATCCCACCAAAGCCCACCTAATTGACCCCCTATTCTACATTATCCTAAACCCCCCCCGCTGATGGTTAATTCTCCGCAAAGAAGTCGATGAATGGTTGCCACCTCCGTGCGAACCCTAACAGTGACCCTCTCAAGGTGAACTTAATCTTCTCTAGGCCGAGAAAGCTCGCCATATCAGTTAGCCAGGTCTCCAACTTCTGAGGCTTTGAGTCCCTCCAAGCCAGCAGTATCCGTCTCCGGACTATCAGGGAAGCAAAGGCCAACACATCTGCCTCTTTCTCTTCCTGGATTCCGGGTCTTCCGACACCCCGAAAATCGCCACCTCTGGACTCATCGCCACCCTTGTTTTCAATACTCTGGACATGACGTCCGCAAACCCCTGCCAATATCCCCTCAGTTTTGGACACGCCCAGAACATGTGGACATGGCTCGCTGGTCCTCCCGCACATTGTACACAACTGTCCTCCACCCCAAAGAATCTACTCATCCGGGCCACTGTCATGTGGGCCCGGTGGACCACCTTGAATAGGATCAAGCTGAGCATGGCGCATGTTGCGGTCGCGTTGACTCGACTCTGCTCAACACGTCCGCCCATAAGCCATCCTCCATCTCACCATCACTCCTTCCACTTACGCCTCAACTCCTCGGTCTGCGTCTCCTCCGCCCCCATGAGTTCTTTGTAGATGTCCGAAACGCTCCCCTCTCCCACCCATCCCCTAGATACTACCCTATCCTGGATCCCCCTTAGTGGCAGGAGTGGGAAGGATGATACCTGCCTGTGCAGAAAGTCCTGCACCTGTAAATATCTAAATTTGTTCTCCTTTGCCAACCCAAACTTCTCCTCCAGTGCCCTCAAGCTAGGGAAGCTCCCCTCCAAAAACAGGTCCCCATCCTCTCAATTCCCGCCCTTCGCCATACTTGGAACCCCCCCATCCAAGCTCCCCGGGGCAAACCGGTGATTGTCACATATTGGGGACCAGACCAATGCTCCCACTGCGCCCACATACCTCCTCCACTGACCCCAGGTTCTCAAGGCCACCACCACCACGGGGCTGGTGGAGTACCTCGCCGGCGGGAACGGCAGAGGTGCCGTTATCAACGCCCCCAAACTGGTGCCCCTACATGCAGCTGCCTCCATCCGCTCCCAAACCGCCCCCGCCCCCACCACCCACTTCCTTATCATGGCTATGTTAGCCGCCCAGTAGTAATGACTGAAATTTGACAGCGCAAGCCGCCCCTTCCCCCCCGATTCCGCTCAACCATCACCTTCTTCACTCGCAGGGACTTACCCGCCCACACAAAGCACAGGATGATTTTATTAACCTTCTTAAAAAAGGACCGCACAGGGCAGCACGGTAGCCGAGCGATTAGCACAGCTGCCTCACGACGCTGGGGTCCCAGGTTCGATCCCGGCTCTGGGTCACTATCCGTGTGGAGTTTGCACATTCTCCCCGTATCTGCGTGGGATTCGCCCCCACAACCCAAAAATGTGCAGAGTTGGTAGATTGGCCGCGCTAAATTGCTCCTTAATTGGAAAAAATAATTCGGTCATCTAAATTTTTTTTAAAAAGGACCGCAGGGTGAAAATTTGGAGACACTGGAATACGAATAAAAATCTCAGTAGGACTGTCATTTTGACCGTCTGCACTCCCCCAGCCAACGATAGCGGGAGCGCATCCCACCTCCGAAACTCACCCCTCATCTGTTCAACCAACCGGGACAAGTTCAACTTGGGTAACCGGCCCGAATCGCGTGCCACTTGTATCCCTAAGTACCTGAAACTGCCCCCGACTAACCTAAACGGCAGCTCCCTCAGCCAACCCTCGCCTGGACTACAAACATCTCACTCTTTGTCATATTCAATTTATACCCCGAAAACCGGCCAAATTCCCCCGAAATCACCATACTTTCGCCCATCCCTGCCCCTGGATCTGATACAGAAAAGAGCAGGTCGTCCGCGTACAGCGAGACCCTATGTTCCAACCCCCCCCCTCCCCCCAGCCCCCCCCCCCCCCCCCCCACACCCCCCCCCCCCCCCCACCCGAACCAGCCCCTTCCCACCCCTTGAAGCTCTCAGAGCAATTGCCAGCAGCTCTATAGCTAACGCAAACAGCAGTGGGAGAGGGGGCACCCCTGTCTTGTCCCCCGGTACAGTCTAAAATAGTCCGAGGTTGTCCTATCCATCCTTACACTAGCCTCCGGGGCCTGGTACAACAGCCTGACCCAGTTGATAAAGCCCCTACTGAACCCAAATCGTCCCAGCACCTCCCATAGATCGTCCCACTCCACCCGGTCGAACGCCTTTTCCACATCCATTGCCACAACTACCTCAACCTCCCTACTTTCCGGGGGCATCATAATCACGTTGAGCAGCCTTCTCATATTGGCCACCAACTGCCTGCCCTTGACAAACCCGGTTTGATCTTCCATAATCATGTCCGGCACACAATCTTCAATCCTGGAGGCCAAAATCTTGGCCAGCAACTTAGCGTCCACATTAAGCAGTGAGATCGGCCTATATGACCTGCATAGCTCCGGGTTCTTGTCCCACTTCAGTATCAACGAAATAGTGGCCTGTGACATCGTCGGGGGCAGCACCCCTCTGTCCCTTGCCTCATTGAAAACCTTGACCAGCAATGGCCCTAAAATCCCCGAGAACTTCTTATAGAACTCCACCGGGTACCCGTCCGGCCCCGGGGCGTTACCCGACTGCATTGCCTTCAAGCCCTCACCTATTTCTTCGGCCCAAATCGGGGCCCCCAGCCCATCTACCAGCTCCCTACCCACCCTTGGGAAGGCCAGTCTGTCCAAAAAGCATCGCATCTCCTCCGGCCCCGTGGGGGGTTCCGAGCAATAGAGCCTCCTGTAAAAGTCCCTGAATGCCCTGTTAGCCCTGCCGAGTCCCTTACCAAGTTCCCATTCCCAACAATCACCCTCTCTATTTCCCTGGCAGCCTCCCTCTTCCTAAGCTGCAGTGCCAGCATTCTGCTGGCCTTCTCCCCTGTTCGTAAAACGCACCCCTCGCCTTCCTAAGCTGCTCCACTGCCTTACCTGTGGACAGCACCCCGAATTCAGCGTGCAGCCTCCGACGTTCCCTTAAGAGTTCCACCCCCAGGGTCACCGCATGTCTCCTGCCTATCTGTAGGGTCTCCTTAACCAGTCGGTCCGTTTCTGCCCTTTCTGTCCTGTCCCTATAAGCCCGGATCAAAATCAGCTCCCCTCTCACCACTGCCTTCAGCGCCTCCCAGACCACCGCTGCTGAGACTTCCCCCGTGTCATTAACCTGCAGGTAATTCTGCATGCACTTCCTCAGCCTCTCGCACACTGCCTCGTCCGCCAACAACCCCACATCCAACCTCCAATGCGGACGCTGGAAGCTCGGGAATCTATTTTTAATGTATTAGCATCTCAAACACACTCATGGTCGCCAAATTAAATTGTACCTTTGTGATTAAATCGCTTGTAGACGAGGAACACATGCTTTAGGATTCATGATTTGTTAAAGGTGGAGTACAGTTGCTAAGATAGCCCTCCTGGTGGATTTGGAGTGAGGAGGGGCTGCTTTTCCTTTGTGGGAGTGTTGCTGGACCAGGGGAGCGAGGAGGATGAGCTATTGTATTGAGCTCAGGTGGCAGTTGTTCAGGGAGGTTGGAGAGGGCTAACAGTCAAAGGGTGGATCGCTGCTGTCCAAAGGAGGAAGGTCAGGATGTGACGTCTAAAGAAGGATCATGAGGGACAGAGGGAAGGAGCTGGACAAGCTCTGCCAAAGAGCATGATAGAGGGATGATCAAGGGTGACTGAAGGTAAGTCGATGGTGAGACTGGAAGAGCTCAGGGTAACCAAGGGCAAGTTCAAGGTGATAGAGGGAGGGGCAAAGATGATGGTTGGTTGGACCATGGTGCAGAGTTGGAGGGGGGGGGGCGGAGTTCAGCGGTGATGGAGAGCCAGTCCTATGTTGACATATGGTCAAGTGCGATGGTGGGTGGTTTGAGGGTGGTTTGAGGGTCACGGAAGGCAGGGCTGGGCGATGGAGGGAGGGTTGAGGATGATGGAGGGAAGGGCAAATGTGACTGAGGGAGGGTGCAGGGTGATGGCTTGCAGCTCCAGAGTTCCAGACGTGTCAGATGGGGAGGGGATGGAAGCACAATCATCCTCTCAGACAGGCAGAATGATGCTGCTGACTTGCAGGGTGTGAATCAATGGGTGGAAAATCAAAGGCGATGGGACCGTGATTACTCATGTGTTGTGTGCAAATTATTTCACCACACGCAGGAACTTTGGAAATCTACTCTTAAATAAATGAAAGGTGAAGATTGAGTCAAAAGAATTTGTGATTGGCTGAATTCACTCTACCCCTTCTTTTCCCTCAGTTTATTTAGCACTATCTCAAGGGTTTCTCCTTCATTTGTGAGGTTCGACAGTAAGCTCTTCATTGTGGGAGGGCAATCCGAGGTCAATGGCCACAAGTAGACCTTCCTGCAGAGATCACTGGATAGCAATCGGTAATATAAACCCCTCGAGCAAAAATACAATCATGCAGATGCCGAGAATCCAAAACAAGTACAGAGAATACTGGAAATCCTGAGCAAGTCAGGCAGCATCTGAGGAGAAAAGATCAAGGTCATTTCAGGTCAATGACCTGTTGTCAGAAGCAGGAATTCTGTCTGACTCATTTTCTCACCTTAACCCAGAGATAGCAAAACCCGGAAGAGCGCAGTCTATTTCTGGAGTGACTTTTGAAAGGTCAGGGCAATGTCAAATGAACATTTTATGGTAAGAGTAACTTCTAGGTTTGATTCTTGCCACTTGACAACAACAGGAGACATGTATTTCAGTTCTAAATATGTTTTACGGATGAACAGATAATGCTCAGATAGGATAATGACGCAAAAAAGCACTTCACTAAACTCACCGTGATATCATTTCACAAATCTAATTTCCACTTCTGCCTGGGATGGGAATATTTCCAAGACGACCATTTGTCAGAAATTTGTGGGTTTAAATCCCGCTCCAGGATTCGAGCATTAAAAAAAAATCAAGGCTGACACTCCGATGAAATACTGAGGGAATGCTGCACTGTCAGAGGTACGAATGTTTGGATGAGACTTAAATGGTCTGCCCTCTTACATGTAGTTAATACGTCCGGTGGCACTATTTTGAAGAGGGATTGTTATCCCTGGTATCCTACTCAACTTGTCCCTCAATCGATGTCACAAAAACAAATGATTTGAACACAATTGTACAAACCCATCTGATTCGCTAATGTGCCCCCGAAGGAAGGGAAATCTGCCATCTTTGCCTGGCCTGGCCTGCACGTGACTCCAGACCCACAGCCTGTTGGTTGACTCTTAACTGCCCTCTGCAGTGGCTGAGTAAGCCAGTCTGTTCCTGGGCAATTAGGGATGGGCAATAAATGCTGTCCCTGCCAATGATGCCCACATTCCATGAAATATTAAATTAGAAGAATGGGGTACAAATTGAGAAGTAGCTCGGTAGATGGAAAAGGAGATTCAGAGACAAATAAGTAGAACATTGGTCAATAAATTAATACATACATTGATATGGAGAAATTAAGAGATAAATGATGATGTATGAAAGGGATTTTAAAAATTGCTCATATTGGCAATAATCTGAATAATCTAATTGTTACAGTTAAACACTCCTCAGGAAATTCTTTCAATTGTCTGATGTCATTCCAGCCACGGATCAACAGCTTGGGGACATCCTGGGATCCGGAGACTCCACGGGGAATAAATGGCAGAATCCAGCATTTCATTTTGAGGAAATCCAATATCAGCGATTTATTCAAGAGACTTCCTGAACCATCCTTTTCAAGCAATGACCTTTACTCAAGGATGGCATCAATATTGGTTAGTTTGAAATGTTTTGTTCGTGTCGAAAATGAAACGAGCTCTCTCCTCAGTGTTCCCCCGGCATCTGCAAATAGCTGTGTAAGGAGCAACGAAGACAGCTGGATCAGAAATAATGGTCCACCTATGTTTGCTGTGTTATATCGATATTATATTTGATATTTTTAAAATTCTATAGGATTGAAATCTATAATGCAGTTTTTATTTACTATCAGTTCAACAAGACTGAAGCACCTGAAAGATTCCCCCCTCTCTGCAAACAGACAGAAATACCACTCTTGTCACTTTGCCTTCATAGAATCATAGAATTTACAGTGCAGAAGGAGGCCATTCAGCCCATCGAGTCTGCACCGGCCCTTGGAAAGAGCACCCCACTTAAGCCCACTGCGCCACCCTATCCCCGTAACCCAGTAACCCCACCAAATCTTTTTTGGACACCAAGGGCAATTTATCATGGCCAATCCGACGAACCTGCACATCTTTGGACTGTGGGAGGAAGACGGAGCACCCGGAGGAAACCCGCGCAGACACGGGGAGAACGTGCAGACTCCGCACAGACAGTGACCCAAGCTGGGAAACGAACCTGGGACCCTGGAGCTGTGGAGCAACTGTGCTAACCACTGTGCTACCATGCTGCGCACTAAAGCTTTTTCCATCACCAAGTGAAAATGAAATCTATGGGGCGGGATTCTCTGATCCTGGGGCTAAGTATTGATGCCGTCGTAAACGCCGGAGCGTTTTACGACGGTATCAACAGGCCCCAACGATCAGCAACCCTGCGCCGCACAGGCGGCCAGCATGGCACTGGAGAGCCTCACGCTGCTCCAGCTACCGATACGGGCGTCAGAATGGGCGCCGTGGGTCCGCGCATGCGCGCTACGGCCAGCGCGGGTTTGCGCATACGCGTGGGTTGCCTTCTCTCCGCCGGCCCCGACACAACATGGCAGAGAGCTAGAGGGGCCCGGCGCGGAGGAACATAGGCCCCCACCAGGATAAGCCCGCCCACTGGTCGGTATGCCCCGATCGCAGGCCAGGCCACCGTGGAGGCCCCCCACCCGGGGGTTGGATCTCCCCCCACCCCCCCACCAGGCTGCCCCCCGCAACATGAACGCCGAGGTCCCGCCGGGTAGGACCATGCGAGAATGGCGCCGGCGGGACTTGGCCTAACTCGACGGGCACTCGGCCCATCGCACGGGGAGAATCGCCGGGGGGCAACTTTCAACGGCCCCTGACTGGCGCCGCGCAGACCGATTCTCTGATGACCGGAGAATTGGCGGAGTGGCATCGGAGCGGCGTTGCGTGAATCGCACCCCCCTCCCCCCCCTCCTCCGCCATCTCCCGGCTATTCTCCGACCCGGCGCGGGGTCGGACAATCCGGCCCTTGGAATTCCACTGCATCGGTAGAACAAATGGACCATTAACGTGTCAAATTTGGCATGAATTCTTCCAGTTAAATTCATGACAACTCAAAATAGCCCATCATTCCCTCACATTAACAATTTGAGACGTGGAACGTTGTTGCAGACTGTTGGGCGAATTTGATTTATTCAAACAATATTTAAAATTGTTTTGATCTGATTGATGCTCAGGGAATGGTTCCCTAGGCAACAGCTGCTCCACAGAAAACTCATCCAACTGGCCTGTTTTCATCATAGTTGGAGACTTGGATTAAACATCGCCAGAGCAGCACCATAGAATGCAGGCGCAGGCTGGCCTGTCTTCGATGAGCGGGCCTGTCAGCCTTAGCCTGAATTTAGTTACACTTTGAAAAAGCCTTGCTTAACTTGATAACGTTTAATTCTTAAATAATAACAGATACATGGAATTTACATCACAGTAACAGCCAATCAGACCAGTGTCTATCCTCCACTCTGCTTATTTACTCATTCCACATATTCTTCTAGTCCATTCTCCTTGATGCACTTACCTAGCTTCCTCTGAAATACAACATCCAAAGGAACTTTACAGGAGATTAATAAATGGGCAGAAAGTGAGGGTGAAGGTGTGTGTATTGGTTCAACATATGGTCCAGGAGTGACTTCCGATGCTGGTTATGCGGTGAGCGGCCACACACACGGAGGCTCCCGCCAGGGTACTTGGTTTTTGGACCTTTCTGTACAGTTTGTAGGCAATTTCCTGGACAAAATTGGCATTGTTTGATGGAATAAGACCCCCTCATTTGGGTAATGTCTGGTAAAAAATTTCACAAAACAGAAGTCAGGCAAGGGGTCGTCGTCAGACTCCAAAGTTTCCCGAGCCTCAGCAGAGGGAGCATGGCGGTGGCTTCTGCTGAGTCGGTGGCCCCTCTGTGGACAACTGAGAAGTTGGTTAGCTTCTTCTTTGGCCCCAATTCTGGTGGCCATGGACAAGACGGATCAGCGGATAGAGGTACAAGAAGCGTTGATACAGAAGATAGAGGTGGCGTTCTCTGACCATAATGACCGATTGCCTCCCTGGGGGCAGAGATAGCGTTGCTGGCTGAGGAGCGGAGAGTGCCAAAGGCTAAGGTTGACGATCTGGAGAACCATTCCAGACGTCAGAATTTAAGGAAGGCCTGGAGGGCTCCAACTCCATGGACTACAAGTCCAAGATGTTTGGAAAATTGGTGAGGGAGTGGGTCTTTCCAACCCCTCCTAAGTTGGAAAGGCCCATAGGTCGCTGAGACCGAAGCCCAGATTGGGGGAGCCAACTTGGGCGATCATAGTCAGGTTTCGTCGATACCTGTATAAAGACCGGTTCCTGAGGTGGGTGAAGGATGCTCGAGACTGCAGTTTGGAGGGCCACGCCATCAGAATATATCAAGATTTTGGGGCAGAGTTGGCAAGAAGATGTGCAACATTTAATAAGTCCAAGGCTACATTGTACAAGATTTGGTGTGATGTACCCCATTGTCTTCAGGTAACTTTCAAGGGCAGAGACTATTATTTTGATGCGCTGGAGGATGCAAATGAGTTTGTGAAGAAGCACATACTGGGGGTGAACTAAAGTGCTTGAGGACCATGGAGTTTGTTAAGTTCATCTGTTTGTGTATATTTTGGAGGATTTTAGTAATATTGTGGAGGGCTTGGAATTGTGCCTGGGCGTGTTGGAGGGTGTTCGTTTTGGGAATTGTTGAGTTCGTATTGCACGGTTAGGTTTTATTTTTGCGGGAGGGGGTTGGGAGTTGATTTTCCTCTGGTGTTCTGTTTTAAAGTTTGGTCGGGGTGGGGGATTGATCGTTGATATACTGTTTTGTCGACTTTGTGAAGGCGTCATCCTGCTGGAAGCATTGCTAGTTATTGGCAGCGGAGAAGGAGAATGTCTGCAGCTGGTTACCATGGGGGGTGTTTCTGTAAGGTAATGAGCTTTTTGGTTCTGTTTTGTTTGAACTTGGGGACAGGGAGGGGGGAGGGAAGCGTGTGTTCTCCTGTCAGTTGTTTGTTTGTCAGGATGGGGGTGGAGTTGGGAGGGGGAGGGGGTGGACTGATGACGGTGATGATTCCTATGTTTTTGGACTGGCTTTGTGGGGGATGTGGAACAGTTTTATGAAACTGATAGCGTGTGGACAGTGGAACTCTGCATGAGTTAAGCTGATGTAAGGTGAAATTAGGGATACTGACAAGGAGAGCTTTGTAAAATGTTGAGAAGATTTCGGTACGGTAGGGAAAGACATCAGCTAGGATTTTACAGAGCTTGACCGTGCACCTACCTGACCCAAACCCATGTGAAAAGGTGTAAGCCGCATGTCCCAACATCATGGCCTCTGATTTGAAAGGGAAATTAACCCCATTAAGCCTGCAATTTTTCCTAATTTTATGTGGCACGTGCACTTTTATGCTTGGCATACGGGCTAAGTGACCAGGTGGTGCTCCCGTTTTCTCACCGTTCCCGATTCAGGGTGGGATAAAATATCTGGGATGAAACAAAAACAAACTAATGCGTATGAGGGTTGAGATCTTATGTATTACGGCAGCATAGTGGTTAGCACTATGGCTTCACAGCTCCAGGTTCGATTCCTGGCTTGGGTCACTGTCTGTGCGGAGTCTGCACATTCTCCCCGTGTTTGCGTGGGTTTCCTCCGGGCGCTCCGGTTTCCTACCACAAGTCCCGAGAGACGTGCTGTTAGGTGAATTAGACATTCTGAATTCACCCTCCGTGTACCCGAACAGGTGCCGGAATGTGGCGACTAGGGGATTTTCACAGTAACTTCATTGGGGCTGGTTTAGCACGGGGCTAAATCGCTGGCTTTGAAGGCAGCACGGTTCAATACCCGTACCAGCCTCCCCGAACAGGCACCGGAATCTGGGGGCTTTTCACAGTAACTTCATTTGAAGCCTACTTGTGACAATAAGCAATTTTCATTTCATTTCATTTTTCATTGCAGTGTTAATGTAAGTCTACTTGTGACAATAAAAGATTATTATTATTATGCTGCCAGTTGCTTGATTGTGTATGATCGAGAGTTCGCAGCATTGTTTTGGTCATTGGACCAATTCTGCAGCTCCCTGAGGCAGCTGTCAACATTCAGGGTGCTTGTTGGAAAAGCCCACCTGCACCGTCACTTCTCTCAGCTCCCGGCCTCTTCCTGCCTTCCCGGCAGCGCTCAGCCTTTCAGAGCGCGCGCTTCTCGCTGGACGGCTGACTAATTGGCCAGCTTGAAATCGCGCTCTGGGACCAATGCAGCTGGAAACGTGTTTCACTCCCCTTCTGCCCCGCTGAGTGTGCGCGCGCCTGCAGGTGAAAAAAAGCAGGCCCTCTAAACGTACGGGCAAAAGAGAAAAGAGCATCAGAACCAGCAATTTTCACTGTATAAAAGTAAAGCAAGAAAAGTGTGATAGAGAGGAGGTTAGAAGTGAGAAACATTAATCCTTGGGATAAAGAGGGATCATTTTTATTTCCAAAGGAAGCATGTGAGGTCAGTCCTTATTTAAGTGCGGCATAAACACGAGAGAAAGCTGTTTTAATTTTCGCTTTGTTTCACTCAGAATTTGACTGATTGGAATGCTTTTTATTGTGGTGACATCTGTGTTGTGTCACTGAAGCAGGAGACAATCAAAGGACTAAGAGTGGATGAAAGGGGAAGAATCTCCCATATTCCCCTGGCAATTCCAGCTGCCAGTCACTTCGAACTTGAAGAGGCTGCAGAATCAGGAGGACATTCTGGAATATGCAAGCTGGAAGTAACGTTTTACAAAACAGCTTAAACCCTCCACATCATCAACAGGGTCACATGGGGATCAATTGGTTTTGGAACTGGAAAGTAAGAAGAGAGTTTCAGAATTATAAATCATTTCGAGCATACCGCCCCATTCACAGCGCACAGAGTCCTCCCTCTCAGTGAGGAGTTCTGGGCCCGCGCATTCTTTTAATTTCCCTGAGTGACTCCACTCCATCGTTCAGAATGAAAGCAGACAGATCCCATCGCCACGGTAACAGCAACAGGAGTGAGGCATTTTAGAGCTCTTCCCCTTGCACAGTGCTTTCATTAAGAGGTGAAGTTATACACAAGCTAGTAGATATCACAGTCTTGAACTTAATAAGCGGAATCTTTGGAAGGCAAAATAATTCAGTGGCGGGCCTTCCTCTGGGGTCAAGGACCACCGGGTTCAGAAGTGCAGCTCTGTCCAGAAATGCAAAGAGCTGCTCGACAGTCAGAATTGGTCGCTCTTCAGCAGCGCCTCCAGGGAGGCAGTGGCTGCTGCGATACTACACCCACCTGAGGCCTTGGATCAAGCAGGTACCAGGTAGGGTGGCAAGGGGCCCATAGGTTTGGTGTTGCTTGGGAGGGGATGGGAGATCAGCAGCAAGCACAGGGATGGGCTCCCCCCTTTCCAATGTCAGGTCCTTGGATCAGGCACTGAGTGTCTTTGAATGACGGATCTCCCTCAGTTGCCTGCAAGCAAACACGGCAAGATTTGATTTTTACGATTCCCACATGGTGAACCCCACCCCCTCTCCGCCCCTCCCCACCTTGCCCCCACTGATGGATTAATACCAGTGGCAGTGGGATGAGGCCCTTCAGAGGGCATTAACGGCCTCAAGTGGCAGCTGGATGGGCAAGGCATCTGACAGGCCTTCTCGGCAGGGACTTAATGGGCATGGAGGTGGGAGGTGGTGAGGTCCCCATCGATTCTGCCCAATGTGTGAGGGATGCAAGATTTTGTTGTTGATCCCAGATAGGTTCATGTTTGGGAGGATCCAAATTGAGTTCACACAGCCATCTAATCACTACTGTGTGGTCTTACGGTATGATCATTGTTCCTGGAGTTTAGGCTCTATTTCATGTCCTGTATGTAAGATTTAGATCAGGAACAATCTTGTCACTGGGGTAATGCAAGGCTTAACCATATTACATTCCCTTGTTGCATCTTCCTGATCACCCTTTTCATTGGACAATCAGCATCTGTTCTTTTGGGGAATTGGTTTTGATTCCAATTTTCTCTCTCCTCCCCGTCCAGCCAACATGACGAGTCTGAGATTGCCGTGGCAACATGCCCTTTGCAATACATGTTGTAGTCTGGAGCTGTGGACAGTGATGGTAGAGGCCTCAATTTTCATACCATCACAGAGCTGACCAGGAATCACGTCTGCTGTTTCCGCCTGTCACTGGTATTTGTTGGAAGTATTTACATATTATGAACGCACCTTCCTTGGTCACCAAGTCCTGGAGTGACTTGAACAGAGGCAGGAATGCTACACACCGCTCCACAAGATCTCCTCTGTTCCCATCATATTAATCATAGAATCCCTACAGTGCAGAAAGAGGCCAATCAGCCCATCGTGTCTGCACTGACCCTTCGAATGAGCACTCTACCCATGCCCAATCCCCCCGATCCCCATAACCTGATCTGCTCATCCCTAGAAACCAGGATGCAATTTATCATGGTCAATCCACCTAACCTGCACATCTTTGGACTGTGGGAAGAAACCTGAGCACCCGGAGGAAACCCACGCACACACGGGGAGAACATGCAAACTGCACACAGTCACCCGAAACCAGAATTGAAGCTGGGTCCCTGGTGCTGAGAGGCAGCAGTGCTAACCAGATGAGTGGAATTGAAATTCCATCCAGCTTAACTCCTTTGTACTCACAGAGCTGCCTGAGTGTGGGGTTCTATAATAATAATCTTTATTAGTGTCACAAGTAGGCTTCCATTAACACTGCAATGAAGTTACTGTGAAAACCCCCTAGTCACACTGCTCATACGGCAGTCATGCTTCCCCAAGTGAGAGGCAGGGATGTAACCCCTTGCAGTATTTGTCTCTCATGGAACCCCACCAAAGAACCTCACTATCCCCCTAGTGCTGACCCACAGTCTTCACCTCTGGCCACCCATTTTCCAGCTTCCACCAAGGACGGGCACTCCCTCAACGGCGATTTGAGCTCAAGCCCAGCAAGGAGGACACAGGATGTGATGCCTGCATGCCAGACTCCAGACCCCCTTAAAGCAAGGGTGGCCCGAAATGAAAGGAAGGTAAGGTCTGTGAGCCATCCCTCCCCCAGAGCGTGAGAGACTGAATCCCAGCCCCGCCCTGACTTGAACTTCCCTGTGTCCCCCACGCCTTCTCTGGTGCACCGTGAGCGTTGAAGACCCTGGAGATTCATAGCTGCCTGGCCGCTCACCCCCAATATCCCCCTCGGTGGTGAGGCTGCCAGGTTCACGTTTAAGCAAACCTGCTGTAAATGGCGCCGGCGTAACATCCCGCTGGCACCCGGCGAATATTTTGTGAGGGGGAAGGCCCAGAGTGGTATTCTAATGTATTAAAATGGGGTTCCCAGGTTCCTGTGACATGATTTGTAATCCTCCACCGGAGAGGAGGTGAGGGGGATGAAAATCGCAAATCCCAATCACACCAGAGAATCGTGTTTTGATTCCCTCTTGATTGAATTTTGAGACCCCGCCACTTTTTCACTGGCGGCTAGTACGGGCTCAAAATCATCCCGTTTAAAGGCAAAAATGAACCTCTGACAGGTTTCAATTAGCAAGCAAAATTGTTAATTAGATGAAGTAAATACCAGCAATAGCACAAGGTGCACTTTACTCATTGTTAAACCTGGCCAGCTCTTCAAGTAGGTGAAAATATTTTGCGACTGCTGCATTAAGCCTTGATATAATTAATATTCTGATAACGAACATCTTTTCTATTTCTCACCATCTATGGAAGCTATCAAGCTTGACTTTCTATCGCTCTGCACAAAAGCTTCAGGCAGATTTTTTAATTTAGCCAGGCAGGTTGATAAATACCTTTAGCAACATAATTGGGACAACGAAAATTTAAATAATGGTTGAATGCAAGAAATGATGCTGATCAAACACATGAGAATAAATCACGTAAGATGTTTCTGTTTTCAGACAGGGGTCACTGATAGTGATCAAATGCAAGTCTTTTCCACTCCCTAACCCCCGCGTGCTGAGGCCAGTTCTAATACCCCAACTGCTGAAACATTTTGACTTCAGACAAGATTGGGAAACTAACCAGGGACATTCTATCTGTCCGACTTGGTGCAACATTGGGCACTCAAGGAAACTACGTCAGAGTTATTTAGCAAGCGTTAATGTTTCTGGGCAGAATCTATCATCAACTATTCTTTTTAATGGTTGGTTAGAGCACAACTGAAGTATTCAGATACTTTAGGTCACAACTATCAACATCATGTGGGTTACCATTGACCAGAAACTGAACTGGCCTAATCATATAAATACTGTGGCTACAAAAGCAGGTTAGGGGCTAGGAATCCTGTTGAAAGTAAATCAACTCCTGACTCCCCAAAGCCTGTCCTATAAGGCACAAGTCAGGAGTGTGATGGAATACTCTCCACTTGCCTGGATGAGTGCAGCACCGACAACACTCAAAAAGCTTGTTACCATCAAATAATAATAATAATTGCTTATTGTCACAAGTAGGCTTCAATGAAGTTACTGTGAAAAGACAAAGCTGCCTGTTTGATTGGTAACCCTTCCACAAACTTTCACTCTCGATGAACAGTGGCAGCTGTGTGTACCGTCTGCAAGATACACTGCAGCACCTTCAAAACTCACGACCACTACCATCTAGAGGTACAAGAGCAGCAGATACATGGAGACACCACCACCTAGAAATTCCCCTCCAAGCCGTTCACTACCTGACTTGGAAATATATCACCATTCCTTCACTGTCACTGTGTCAAAGTCCTGGATACTCCCTCCCTAACAGCACTGTGGGTGTACCTACACCACATGACCGCGGTGGTTCAAGAAGGCTGTGCATCACCACCTTCTCAAGGGCAATATGGGATAGACAATAAATGCTGGCCTGGCCAGCGACACCCACATCTGCAAATGAATTTTTGAAACACAAAATAAGAAATCTTTCGAGGCAGAAGAGACTGAAGTTGGAGGTTGAATTCTGAAGAACAATTTGAGGAGCTAAAGCGCTTCAGTTTTGAAAATTGTATCTTAAGGGGACCCTGCAGAGGTATGTAAGATATTTAATTGGATAGAGAAAGTAAACCTAGAACAATAAATATAATTTCCATTGGGAGGAGGGTCAATAGCCAAAGGGTACAGATTTAGTAACATAATTAACAAAATAATTTAGGGGAGATGAGGATTTTATTTTTTCACAGCGAGATGTTATGAACTGGAATGTGCCACCTGAACAGGTGATACAAGGAGATTTAATGGTAACTTCCAAATGGGAGCTGGATAAATAGAAGTGGAAGGTATTGCGTGCATATGGGAAAGAACACAGGATGAGGACTAATTGGACAGCTTTTTCAAAGAGCTGTAATGGACATGATCGGCTGAATAACCTCATTTTGTGCTGTACAAACCTATGATTCGAATACAAAAGAACATAAGAACTAGGAGCAGGAGTAGGCCATCTGGCCCCTCGAGCCTGCTCCGCCATTCAATGAGATCATGGCTGATCTTTTGTGGACTCAGCTCCACTTTCTGACCCGAACACCATAACCCTTAATCCCTTTATTCTTCAAAAAACTATCTATCTTTATCTTAAAAACATTTAATGAAGGAGCCTCTGTTGCTTCACTGGGCAAGGAATTCCATAGATTCACAACCCTTTGGCTGAAGAAGTTCCTCCTAAACTCAGTCCTAAATCTATTTACCCTTATTTTGAAGCTATGCCCCCTAGTTCTGCTTTCGCCCTCCAGTGGAAATAACCTGCCCGCATCTATCCTATCTATTCTCTTCATAATTTTATATGTTTCTACAAGATCCCCCCTCATCCTTCTAAATTCCAACAAGTACAGCCCCAGTCTACTCAACCTCTCCATGTAATCCAACCCCTTCAGCTCTGGGATTAACCTAGTGAATCTCCTCTGCACACCCTCCAGTGCCAGTACGTCCTTTCTCAAGTAAGGAGACCAAAACTGAACACAATACTCCAGGTGTGGCCTCACTAACACCTTATACAATTGCAGCATAACCTCCCTAGTCTTAAACTCCATCCCTCTAGCAATGAAGGACAAAATTCCATTTGCCTTCTTAATCACCTGTTGCAACTGTAAGCCAACTTTTTGTGACTCATGCACTAGCACACCCAGGTCTCTCTGCACAGCAGCCTGTTTTAATATTTTATCATTTAAATAATAATCCCTTTTGCTGTTTTCCTACAAAAATGGATAACCTCACATTTGTCAACATTGTATTCCATCTGCCAGACCCTAGTCCAAATCCCTCTGCAGACTTCTAGTATCCTCTGCACATTTTGCTTTACCACTCATCTTAGTGTCGTCTGCAAACTTGGACACATTGCCCTTGGTCCCCAACTCCAAACCATCCATGTAAATTGTGAACAATTGTGGGCCCAACACTGATCCCTGAGGGACACCACTAGCTACTGATTGTCAACCAGAGAAACACCCATTAATCCCCACTCTTTGCTTTCTATTAACTAACCAATCCTCTATCCATGCTACTACTTTCCCCTTAATGCCATGCATCTTTATCTTATGCAGCAACCTTTTGTGTGGCACCTTGTCAAAGGCTTTCTGGATACGCCATTATACATCTTCGGACAGGAAAGGGAAGAATTGTGAAATACATTTTTTTAGGCCAGATGTCAGGAATTATTTTTTCACAGAGATGTTGCTAAGAAGGATGGCTGACATCTGGGTACTGAACTCAAGTGCGGAAAATAGACAGATGCTGCACTGGCCAGATGGTAGGGTTGGTATTCTTGAGAAATGAGATCAAATAGGCTGTGGGGCCTTGTTCATCTGAGCCTATCTTGTGATCATGAGAAAGTGTCACTGGGAACTTTAGTGCTTATTAAAAGTCAAATTTATCACACTGTTTAAAGTTTAATGAGCTGTAATTAAATGTTATTTATACTATCATACAACACAGATCAGCGAATTAGATATTTGAACAGATTTTTTTAAAAAAATGAATAAACAGAATATATAATATGGGGCATCAATCACACTTCATCTCTGTAATTATGTTCAAATTAGATTGCTCCTCTAGAATATTCCATCAAACATGTTAATCCATTTAAAGCCATATTTCACATCAAAGAAACAAGTGTTTGTTATGAATTTTACATCAAATACATCATGTTGAACATTAACCCATTTGCAACCATATGCAGACAAGGGGAGAAAGCTTGAGATTTTTAAACCTGTACTTTCAAAGCATGACTTTTTTTTGGCATCGTGCTCTGAAATACCAGGATGTTCCAAGATCTTGAAAGTACTCAACTGTGATGCTGGGCCGAATGATGGAAGGGGTTCACACCTTAGCTAAAATGGCACCGTAGCCCGATTCTGGAATCTGGCGCCCACTATTTTCATCAGTACAGGTTGTAATTTGTACATGTGTGGTTCATGGAGGCAACTGCGCAGGTCCAATTTTCATTAAGAGGCTTTCCAAAACACAGCTAGTCGGCATCACAAATTTGAGGAAGAGATCTAAAGATGTTGGATTTATTTAGAGAGGTCAGGAGCCCCTTTTGGAGAAGTCATTGCTTGTTAAGAGCAGACGTGAATATGTGTAAAAAGTGGATATGCTCTGTGAAAACGACAGTCCCTTAAAAGTTTTGAAAACAAAACAAGCTGCAGTTGTAAAACACTTCAGTGCTTGTAATTTCACTATTTGTTGACATAGGATTTGTGCTTCTGTTGCTTGGCTGCTTTCATAACCTATCATTATCACAATGTGGGGTCTGTAAATTCATCTTTGATTGATTGCTCCATCTGGTTTTAAAATGATTTCCTCTCTTTGATGTGGAGCTATGCCTACAAGTGAATGTTGTCCTAAGGGATTAAGAAAATAAAGGAAATATTTGTTTTGTATAAGAGATTAAGTACTTGAAAGGAGTGCTTGTTTTATAGGGGATTAAGTACTTGAAGGGATTATATTGTTGACAATTAGAATGTCTTTTTTAAATATAATGAAGCCTGTAATAGACACATTATTTTATTTCATTTCACCATGGCTCTACCTTTGGTAGATACTGGGTGAGTTGGCATGGAGGGTTTAAGGGCAAAAGATGATTATATGGGCTATATGGGTTAGCATGGGTTGGCACTAAGTTGGCATAGAAGTTATAAAGGGTCAGAGGGAAACATGGGATGTCATGTGTTGGTATGAGTTGGCATTATATCAGCATAAGGGCTAATGGATAGTGGGATGTAGGTTGGCATGGAGGGTTTGAGACGCCAAGGCGAGAGGGTAGAGGGGAACAGGTTGGCATGGAGGCTTTGAGGGGCCATGGGGGATGGATGGGGGGATGGCGTGTCATGGGTTGGCATGGGTGGATGTGCGTGAGGGGTGAGGCTAGAGGTCCATTTTGTGTTTTGTTGTTTTATTGTAACTGGGATGAAGCCGCAGAGCACCGAGGCAGGCCTTATATACAGGCCACCTTGGCACCCAGCAGCCCTTGTGGTTGCCTCCAAACTATTTCTGGAGTCGACATACCCGACTCGGTTTAGCATTCACCCCTACTCGAAAGACAAATTCAAAGATTCAAGGCACTTTGTCCTGAGCCAGGTTTGCGGAGTCAGACATTTTCCCGATTTTGCCCTCCTGACTTCTCCTTCCTACATTTCTCCTGGTGCCATCTCCAAACCAGGATATCAAACCTGAAATTGCCTCTTCCTTCTACAATCGCTAGGCATTCAAAGCCCACGATTAATCGAGTGAAAAGGCAAAGGCTTGCATTTCTAGCTGCCTTTTACAACCTCAGGATGATTAGTGGAATTTTAGAGCCAGTACTGTGAAAGTGTGGTCACTGTTGTAATGTAGGGAATGTGGTGCTGAATTTGTTGACGAACTGCGATCCCACAAATAGCAATGAGGTAAATGTTTGGGTGATCTGTTTTTAATTTAGTCATGTTGACTTGGAGGGCGATCATTGGCCAATACACTGGGGAGAGCGCAGCCACACTTCTTCAAATAGGGCCACGGGATCTTTTATGTTCACCTGAGAGGGCAATAAGGGATTGACTAAGCTTTGCATTTAGTTCAGCAATTTTCCTGCTTTGCCATCTCTCCAACTCTTTTCAAACTTACTTCTGTCCCCTGCCATGTGTTTTAACCCTTCCCTGCATGCTCCCCAGCGATATAAAAATGTGAAGCCTACCAGACTGATGATAAGCTACACAAAAATGGGAGCAGAATACATTTGAATCGAAAAGATGTTCTTTGTACTGTGCTTTTAATAAATCAGCACTCTTCAATAAAGTGTTATGGGCTGAATTTATCTTGAAGGAGTTTGCTGTTCGATCAATTAAAGCAATTCTAAAGCCACTTAAATCCTCTCAGCAACTGACAATAGAGGAGACCATTGCCAAGCTTAGTTCAGGAACAGCTTTCTGCGTATCAGCAACCACATGACAGCACTACACACTTATTCAATCAGTGTTAGATTGGACTTTCCACCATCTCAACACTCTTCATTTTGTATCAAACACCTCTTTCCTGGAGTATTAACAACCCATTGCAGAGGATTGGACGACATACAATGATACAATGACTACACTCTGCTCACAAGTACAGCATTGCATAAATACTGATGGAATCTCACTTGAGTTGAATGCAGTCTTTCAGCAAACTACGAGCAGTAATTACGAGTTGGTACCTTATCAACATTTAAGAGCTGTAGTTATATGTACAACCTACAGGAGGTGACACAGCAACTCAAGAGTACTTCAGCTGCATCTCCTTCTGCGGCGACGTGCACCACTGAGATTGAAAGCAGCAACTTACCTGTGTGAAAGCCATCAACTCCAAGTTTGTCTCTAGGTTATAGACCGTATTGTGCTGGTTCTATATTGCTGTTCATTGTGACTGGATCAGCGACCTGGAATTCATTCAAAGGAGAAGGCCCAGCACCAATCATTCATGGTGGATAATAAATACGGCCGCATCCGTTTTATTCTTACCGTGATAACGAGTAACAATCCCTGGAACAGTGTTCCCTAGAATCATACTGACCTATGATACTGCTGGACAAGATGGTCAGAGATGGGTGTCTGAAATGAAGGGAATTACAATAACCAAATCCTTTTATACTTGAAGTGAGACACAAGTTCCTTTGCATGTCAGTTTGTTGACTTTGAAGAGTGCGTTTGATTCAAAGGTTAGGGACAAGAGAACCCCATTGGATGTCTGGGGCTGCATTCTCCGTTTCAGGGACTATATCCCCACGCCATTGTGAAAACTGTGGCCTTTTACGCAGGAACACTGGTGTCAAAAGGCCACAGATTCACAGCCCTGCAGGGGGCTAGCAGGGAGCCGTCATGAAGCTCGCAGCTCCAGCTGCCAATGTGGTCGCCCGCACGTCCGGGTCAGCGGCTGCACCGTGCTGCATGGCAGACTCCGACCGTGGAGTTGGACCGCGGAAATAGAGCCCCCGATCGGCCGCACGCCTGACCTGGACCGTCCGCTCAAAAATACTCCGGTCCCATATGAGGCCACCCCCTGCCCTCCGATCGGCCTGTCCCTGACCATCCCGAACGACAGGACCATGAGTAGTCCACGCTGTCGGGAGTTCGGCCAATCGGAGGCGGAGAATAGTGGGACGGGCCTCTGGAAATGGCCGCAGGTGGGGGATACGTGGTGCGGTGTACTCCCCGAGTATGCTGCTTTTCGAGGGCTGGAGGATCGAGGAACTGGTGCCGGTCTCAATTCCATGCATGAAACTGGATTCTCTGCCCCGGCGCCGATCGTGATTACAGCGTCGGGATGCGGAGAATCCAGCCCCTGATCTTTTTTGAAAAAAAATTAAGAATACCAAATTCATTTTTTCCAATTAAGGGGCAATTTAGCGATTCCCATACAGCACAGAAGCCAGGTGAAACAAATTCTAACTATTCACCTAAGTGCAAATTAAAATGGACGACTATATTGTTTTGAATATTTAATGCGCTGCTAAATGTACTGCACAAAAATAATGCACTTCAGTTTAGCATGCAGAAGAACATATATTTATATTGTGGTTTCCAACTCATTTGGACACCTCAAACCACTTCAACAATGGTAGAATTCTTTTGCGTTTTTTTTTGTTATTGAAGTATGCACATTGCTGACATAGATTTGCAAAGTCAGCAATTATAATGATGAGTTCCCAGTAATATGACAGTATTTTGAAATTCATTAACTATGTATTGCTTTTCCAACTGCATACAATCTGTGCAAATCACACAGACCACACATGAAGTACAACCCACAACGTAAGGTTTAATAGCTGTGACTATGTCACTAGCATCATGAAACCTCTCTTATTTGCAGTATTATTCAAATTCATCTTTGATAATGTTACTGAACTTAAGCATGGATTAATCTACAGACATGTAGGTTTATATATCACTGTTGCTAAGTTTGCAGATGAATCAAAGATCTGTAGAGGGACAGGTAGTATTGAGGAAGCAAGGGGCTGCAGAAGGATTTGGACAAGCTGGGAGAGTGGGTAATGAAGTGGCAAATGAAATACAATGTGGAAAAGTGTGAGGTTATGCAGTTTGGAAGGAGGAATCTAGGCATAGACTATTTTCTAAATGGGGAAATGCTTCGGAAAGCAGAAGCACAAAGGGACTTGGGAGTTGTTGTTCACGATTCTCTGAAGGTTAATGTGCAGGTTCAGTCAGTAGTTAAGAAGGCAAATGCAATGTTAGCATTAAAGACAAGAAGGCTAGAATACAAGACCCGGAATGTACTTCTGAGGCTGTATAAGGCTCTGGTCAGACCCCATTTGGAATATTGTGAGCAGTTTTGGGCCCCATATCTAAGGAAGGATGTGCTGGCCTTGGAAAGGGTCCAGAGGAGGTTCACAAGAATGATCCCTGGAATGAAGAATTTGTTGTATGAGGAACGTTTGAGGACTCTGGGTCTGTACTCGTTGGAACTTAGAAGGATGAGGGGGGATCTTATTGAAACGTACAGGATACTGCAAGGCCTGGATAGAGCGGACGTGGAGAGGATGTTTCCACTTGTAGGAAAAACTAGAACCAGAGGACACAATCTCAGACTAAAGGGATGATCCTTTAAAACAGAGATGAGGAGGAATTTCTTCAGTCAGAGGGTGATGAATCTGTGGAACTCTTTGCCGCAGAAGGCTGTGGAGGCCAATTCACTGAGTGTCTTTAAGAGAGATAGATAGATAGGTTCTTGATCAATAAGGGGATCAGGGGTTTTGGGGAGAAGGCAGGGGAATGGGGATGAGAAAATATCAACCATGACTGAATGGCGGAGCAGACTCGATGGGCCGAGTGGCCTAATTCTGCTCCTGTGTCTTATGGTCTTATATACAGAATGTAGGTTCACCTACGGAAGTGCAGTTCATCCTCAGAAGTTGATTTGTGAGGGGCAGCACGGTGGCGCAGTGGGTTAGCCCTGCTGCCTCACGGCCCCGAGGTCCCAGGTTCGATCCCGGCTCTGGGTCACTGTCCGCGTGGAGTTTCCACATTCTCCCCGTGCCTGCGTGGGTTTCGCCCCCACAACCCAAAGATGTGCAGGCTAGGTGGATTGGCCACGCTAAATTGCCCCTTGATTGGAAAAATGAATTGGGTACTCTAAATTTTAAAAAAAAGTTGATTTGTGCTTGGGGCATGAGTAAAGATTATTGAAAGAGGACATGAATATTAACAACAACCTTGATATTTTTCCCCATCTGTTCTTCCTGCTTCGTCTTACTGAGGTGCGTTCTTCAGCATTTCAACCTATCATCCATTCCTCTTGTGTG
Organism: Scyliorhinus torazame; assembly: GCF_047496885.1. Classification (NCBI taxonomy): domain Eukaryota; kingdom Metazoa; phylum Chordata; class Chondrichthyes; order Carcharhiniformes; family Scyliorhinidae; genus Scyliorhinus; species Scyliorhinus torazame. The sequence goes on along the minus strand of NC_092722.1, from coordinate 15,759,974 downwards.
TCTTAGAGAGTGTATGTGGACGGGCTACATGTGTGTGCAAATTGCTGTGCCCACCCTCATGCCATACCCACATTCAGTCACAACAATGGTAGAAATAGAGATCAGAAGTGATTGGAAGCTGCCCTCTCTCTAGGCCCAGGACACCAATAGCAATGCCAGTGGTCCATCTTGGGTCCCACAAAATGTATAGACAAGAGTTTCACCTTTATTTATTCCTGGTATGTAGGTGTCGCTGGCAAGGTCATCATTTCTTATCCATCCCTAATTGCCCCAGTCCAATTTACAGGGCAGCTAGGAGCCAGCCACTTTAGTGTGGGACTATAATTACATATAAGTTGGATGACATGAGGACAGCAAATTTCCTTCCCTAAAGGACATTAGTGAAGCTGTTGAATTCCATGTTCACTGTCATTGATACCAGCTTTTTATTTCCAGATTATCTTAATGGAATTCGTCAAATTCTCAAACTGGGATTTGAACTCATATCCTGATGCATTATTAGTGTAAGTATCTGAATTGCCTTTCCAGTGATATAACCATTACATTGCAGTCTCGGAGCCTTCGTAGCCAGTATGATTCAATACCACATCAGGTGATTTATTTACCAAACCGTCAGAGGAGCTTACCTCATCCTTTCATGAAACATTCCATTTAAAAGGTCCTTCAATTAAGACAGCATCCTCTCTGTTTTCTTTTCTCTCAGCAAGGTCCACCCCCTCCTTCACTTCACTTCTTCATCCTCAGACAATATGATGACACCTACTTCAAAAGGATTCAGACATGGTGTGGGATGCAGATGAATCATCAAAGAAGATTGGAAAGTATAATTTATGAAAATATTACTTTGAAGTTAGCATCATCTGAGGAAATTCTTCCCTGAAGATTGCTGCAAAGAAATTAAAGGATATATTTTTTCTCAACAAACTTTGTAGAGTTCAGCTGGAAACAGATAACATGTAATGTCATATTGACATCCATAACATTCTAGCCTACAACACAAAATTGGCACATTTATACATCATATGATTTATATATCTCACGTTTATAGAATTAAGTAATGTAGAAATTACTGTTCACAATTTTAACTTTCAGATACTTAACACATTTATATTTTATTCCGTTTCCTCTATTTAAAGTTGATATTAACCCAGCAATTTGGTTCATTGGGTAACGCTTATTTGCATTAGAAGGTGGTAGGTTCCGAGTAGAATGTGGGCCGTATAGGCCAATTTCATTATTCAAAGTGGATGCCAACATTTTAGCAAAGATGTTGGCGGTTAGGTTGGAGGGGTGACTCTCCAAGGTGATTGGAGGAGGAGCAGGCGGGGTTTGTGAAGGGAGGACGGTTGGCACCTATTGAATGTGGTACTCTCTGGCGGAAGGGAAGGAGGTGGTGGTGGCGCTGGATTCGAAGAAGGCATTTGACCCGTGTTTATGGTATTGGAGAGGTTTGGGATTGGGCCTACGTTTGTGGTGTGGATGAGGTTGTTGTACAAGGGCCTGAGGGCGAGTGTGTGTACAAACAAGATGAACTCAGGGTACTTTCCTTTGCATAGGGAAGGAGGCAGGAGTGCCCAATGTCTCCCCTTCTGATGGTGCTGCCAATAGAAAAATGAAATGAAATGAAAAATGAAATGAAATGAAAATCGCTTATTGTCACAAGTCGGCTTCAAATGAAGTTACTGTGAAAAGCCCCTAGTCGCCACATTCCGGCACCTGTTCGGGGAGGCTGGTACGGGAATTGGCCTGCCTTGGTCTGCTTTCAAAGCCAGCGATTTCGCCCTGAGCCCTTGGCTATAGTGCCGGGGTGCCCGTAAAAATGGAAGAGGATAAAGAAGGGGGTGATGGAACATAGGGTGACCCTGTATCAGATGATTGTCTGCTTTTATTTCCAATTGGGTGCTTCAGTAGGGGATATAATGGGGTTGTTTAAGGGATTTGGGGCTTTTTCAGGTCACAAGCTAAATTTGGGGAAAAGTGAGTGTTTTGTAGTGTCTCCTCCGGCGGGGGTGCGGAGGGGGGGGGGGGTGGCGGCGGGTGGAGCAGGTGGGGGTGCCATTTTGTGTGTCGCCAATCCACTTTAGTATTTGGGAGTGCAGGTAGCACGGGGTTTGTGACCTTGGAGGAGCTGGAGATTAAGTATGGGGTCCCCCAGGGGGAGGGTTTCAGGTATATGCAGTTGGCCAACCTTCTCGGTGGCACTCTCTCCCGGTTGTCGGAGGTGGTGTTGTCGGTGGGGGTGGGGGTGCTTTGGCGATCTATGGGAGGATATTAGAGCAGCATAGTGTGTCTCTGGAGGGGGTTAAAGCCAAGTAGGAGGAAGAGTTGGGGATGGAGCTGGAGGAGGGATTGTGGTATGAGGTGCTGCGGAGGGTGAATGCCTTAACTTCGTGTGCACAGCTGGGGCTGGTTCAGTTAAAAGTGATACATAGGTTGCTCATGACCAACTCAAGAATGAGCCGGTTGTTTGAAGGGGTGGAGAATGTGTGTGAGGGGTGTGTGAGGGGCCCAGCCAATCAAGTGCATATGTTCTGATCCTGCCCGAAGTTGGAGAGGTTTTGGCGGTCGTTCTTCAGCACTATGTCGACAGTCTTACACATGAGCTGGGGAGCCCAATCCCCTGGGGCCATATTCAGGATGTCCGACTTGCCGGATGTGGAGACGGGTACGGGGGGCAGATGTCTTAGTCGTCGCTTCGCTGATCGCTCGCGAACAGATCCTATTGGGGTGGAGGTCAGCTTCTCCATCCTCTGCCTCGATGTGGATGAAGGATTTAATGGAGTTCCTGTGTTTGGAAAAGATGAAATTCGCCTTGAGGGGGTTAAGTGAGGGGTTCCACAAGAGATGGGTCTGTTTATCTTTCATTTTGGAGAGCTAGTTGTCACTAATAGGTCGGGAGATGGGTGGGGGTTGCTTCAGGATTATTTCAGTTGTAAATGTTGTGTTGTGTGATTGTTAAAGTGGTAAAATTTGAATAAAAATAAGTGAGCACTGTAGAAGGTAGGAATATACATTCGTTCTTTGAAAGAAATGTTTTTATTCAAAGGCTGCTAAAAATTTTGAACAATCTAATTGGTTAAAGAAAAGTTGTCAATGGGGAGTCCCTGATGCCATTGGATGAGTTGGAGTATCAGAGGAACCTGGTTAATGTTTTCATCCTTTACGTTTGCCTCTCTCCTTACACCTCATGCCTCTATTCCCCTTTGTTATTGCATTGTATAGAATTCGAGGTGCAAAACCTTTGTTGGGATACAATATAGCCATCCTTAAAGAGTTAAATATTTGTTTCCATGCTGTAGGGATGCAATGTGACGATTATGATTATTATATTGTAGAATTCAGCCCCAAACAAGACATTGGAAGACCATCTCGAGAATGACAGAAATGGAGAACAGAAACTGGCCCTTCAGCCCTCCTGACTAATCATCACCTGAGCTGCGTGGGGTCAAAATCCTGGAACATCCTAACTAACAGAACCTTGTGTCTACCTACACGCGCAACTGGTATAGTTCAAGATGTTGGCTCATCATCTTCTTCAGAGCAATTAGGGATGGGCAATACATGTGGGGTGGCAGGGAGGCACAGTGGTTAGCATTGCTGCCTCACAGCAGCAGGGACCTTGGATTACTGTCCATGTGGACTCAGTGCATTCTCCCCGTGTCTGCGTGGGTTTCCTCCGGGTGCTCCGGTTTCCTCCCACAGTCCAAAGATGTACGGGTAGATGGGTTGGCCATGCTAAATTGCCCCTTAGTGTCCAGGGATGTGCAGGTTAGGTTATGGGGTTAGGGAAGGAGTGAGGGGTGGGTGAGTGGTTATGGGCAGAGTGCTTGTTCGAAGGGTTGGTGCAGACTCGATGGGCCGAATGGCCTCCTCCTACACTGCACGTATTCCATATTTCAGGCCCTTGGCAGCATTTTAAAAAATAAATTTAGAGTATCCGATTCATTTTTTCCAATTAAGGGGGCAATTTAGCGTGGTCAATCCACCGACCCTGCACATCTTTGGGTTGTGGGGGCGAAACCCCCGCAGACACGGGGAGAATGTGCAAACTCCACACGGACAGTGACCCAGAGCCAGGATCGAACCTGGGACCTCGGCGCCATGAGGCAGCAGTGCTAACCACTGTGCCACCCGGGGCTGTTGGTAGCATTGCCCACATCCCATGAAGGAATAAATAATAGAAATTAAATTCATTCTCAGGACGTGGGCACTGCTGGCAAGATCACGATGTTCACTTCCGCACATTTTGATCCCAGTTCCTTTGAGACAAAGGTCAACATTCCACCCAACCCCATACCATTTATTTTGTTTCGTTTCTAGTTTGATGGAGCTCCCTGTCAGTTTAGTTCAGAAGGCTATCTGGTAGAGGCAGCCACGGGAATTGGTGTCTGCAGTATCATCTGGCTAGAAAGCATACAGCAAAACAATAGTGTCAGAGGAAAATTATCCAAGCCTTGTTAAGATGACAATGAATTAATCCTCCAGCAAACAGCCAGGCAAGCTGTCCCTTCTCCCAGAGTAATAGGGAAATGAGGATTAAAATTGCAATTAACGGATCATGACAGGATTCTTGAAAACTAGCAGCTGTGTGGGTGAGAACGCTGGGCGCATTGCATATCAACAGCACACCAGCAAACCACCACCCACTTTCCAATTGTGGACAAGGGTTACATTCTGGAAATACACAAAGCTGTGATCTAACCCGCTCATGATCCCCATAAGTCAGCAACGGTATAAAACTGCATCTGTGCCTTCTGTTGCTATAACCCTGTGTCAGAAATGAGACACTACTGCCAATCACCCCAAAGCAAAGCAGCTGTTAACTGACTGCAACCATTAGCCCCACGCTTGTTAGAAGATCCACTTCTGTCTTCATAAAAGTGTATGAATGTTTTTAGGAACAGGTCCATCATGTTCCTCCCCATCTACCTTGCTCCAAAACCCCCATTTCTTCCTTTGCTCCCCCTTTCCCACCCATGAGACACTCACCAATTCATGTTCCTTCTTCCTATTGGATAGCCAATGTGGTGACTTTATTCAAGAAGGGAGGAAGGGATAAGCCAGTCAGTCTAACCTCAGCAGTGGGGAAACGATTGGATGCGATTCTGAGGGACAGAATTCATCTGTGTTTGGAGAGGCAGGGATTAATCAGGAACAGTCAGCATAGTTTTGTTAAGGGGAGGTCATGTCTGACCAACTTGATTGAATTTTTCGAAGAGGTGACCAGGCGTGTAGATGAGGGACATGCATTTGATGTCGTCTACTTGGACTTCAGCAAGGCTTTTGATAAGGTCCCACATGGGCGAAGGCAAAAGCCATCGGATCCAAGGAAATTTGGCAAATTGGATGCAGAATTGGCTGAGTGTTAGGAAGCAGACGGTGATGGTCGAGGGGTGTTTTTCAGACTGGAAACCTGCGTCCAGTGAGGTCCCACAGGGATCGGTGTTGGGGCCCTTTCTGTTGGTGGTTTATATAAATGATTTAGATATGAATGTAGGAGGGTTGACCAGTAAGTTCGTGGGTGATACGAAAATTGGTGGGGTGGTAGATAACGAGGGCAATAGCCTACAGAGTGATATGGACAGGCTGGTCAGATGGGCTGATCAGTGGCAAATGGAATTCAATCCGGATAAGTGTGAGGTGATGCACTTGGGCAGGATAAACAAGGCAAGGGAATACATGATAAACAGCAGGACCCTGGGAAACACCGAGGATCAGAGGGGTCTTGGTGTGCACGTACACTGGTCCCTTGAGGTAACAAGGCAGGGGGATGCAGTGATTAAGAAGGCATATGGTATACTTGCCTTTATTAGCCAAGGGATAGAGTTTAAGAGCAGGAAGGTTATGCTGGAACTGTATAAAACGTTGGTTAGGCCACAGCTTCAGTATTGTGTACAGTTCTGGAATTCACATTATAGGAGCGATGTGATAGCACTGGAAAAGGTGCAGAGGAGATTTACCAGGATGTTGCCCGGGCTGGAGAGCTTTAGTTGTGAAGAGAGATTGGATCGACTGGGGTTGTTTTCCTTGGAGCAGAGGAGACTGAGGGGGGGACATGATTGAGATGTAGGAAATTAAATGGGGCAAAGATAGAGTAGACAGAAAGAAATTTTCCTCTTGGTGGAGGGATCAGTGACCAGGGGACTTATGATGTGGAGATGCCGGCGTTGGACTGGGGTGAGCACAGTACGAAGTCTTACAACACCAGGTTAAAGTCCAACAGGTTTGTTTCGATGTCACTAGCTTTCGGAGCGCTGCTCCTTCCTCAGGTGAATGAAGAGGTCTGTTCCAGAAACACATATATAGACAAATTCAAAGATGCCAAACAATGCTAGGAATGCGAGCATTAGCAGGTGATTAAATCTTTACAGATCCAGAGATGGGGTAACCCCAGGTTAAAGAGGTGTGAATTGTCATAAGCCAGGACAGTTGGTAGGATTTCGCAGGCCAGATGGTGGGGGATGAATGTAATGTGACATGAATCCCAGGTCCCGGTTGAGGCCGCACTCATGTGTGCGGAACTTGGCTATAAGTTTCTGCTCGGCGATTCTGCGTTGTCGCGGGTCCTGGAGGCCGCCTTGGAGAACGCCTACCCGGAGATCAGAGGCTGAATGCCCTTGACTGCTGAAGTGTTCCCCGACTGGAAGGGAACATTCCTGCCTGGTGATTGTTGCGTGATGTCCGTTCATTCGTTGTCGCAGCGTCTGCATGGTCTCGCCAATGTACCACGCTTCGGGACATCCTTTCCTGCAGCGTATGAGGTAGACAACAGGGGACTTAGAGTTAAGATAAGGGGAAGAGGTTGCGAGGGGATGTGAGGAAACAAATTTCACCAAGAGGGTGGTGGGAGCCTGGAACTCGCTGCCTGAGAGGTTGGTGGAGGCAGAGACCCTCAACATTTAAGAAGTAATCAGAAGTGCATTTGCGATGCCAAGGCATACAAGGCTTTGGGCCAAGTGCTGAAAATGGGGGTAGAATAGTTAGGTGGTTGTTTTTGACCGGCGCAGACACAAGGGCTGAAGGGCCTTTTCTGTTCTGTAGAATCTATGACTGTCTTTCAGCTCCCCTCACTAACCTGGTTGTAAGGGTCAACCACCCACTGCCTCTCTGCCCACCCATCTTACAGTCCTCTCCTTGTAAAAACTCTCATTGCTTCCCTGGCAATCCCAGTCATTGAAATCCTCCTCCACTTATTTATACTGTTCCATTCCATCTCTTTCAAACACCCAGCGATGTCTTCCCACACCCTAATCTAAATGACAAACCCTATCCCACATGAAAGCTTAGATACTTTCTTCACCAGTATTATGTGCTGGAACATAGATTTGGCATGGAACTAAAACAAGATCTTAAAACACATCACCTCGTGACGACATGTTCCAGAGACAGATCAGCACAGAATGATCCATTTGAGACATCAGATGATATGGTCTTCTGGCCAGAAACTGTTACGTGTCTGAAGGAAAGCCATAAGATTTCTTTAAGAAGCCTTACAACACCAGGTTAAAGTCCAACAGGTTCGTTTCAAACACTAGCTTTCGGAGCACTGCTCCTTCCTCAGGTGAAGGAGGGTTGACCAGTAAGTTTGTGGATGATACACATCGGAGCAGTGCTCCGAAAGCTAGTGTTTGAAACAAACCTGTTGGACTTTAACCTGATGTTGTAAGACTTCTTACTGTGCTCACCTCAGTCCAACGCCGGCATCTCCACATCATAAGATTTCTTCGCAACAGATGAACAAGTTTATAAAATTCGAACATCTCAAGTACAAAATCCAGGACAAAAACAGAAAATACTGGATAATCTCAGCAGGTCTGACAGCATCTGTGGAGAGAGAAGGGAGCTAACATTTCGAGTCTGGATGACTCTTTGTCAAAGCTGGAGAGAACTGGAAATGGGGTCAGATTTTACACCGTAGTGGGGGGGGGGGGGGGGGGGGGGGCGGTGGAATGCGTGGAGTGGTGGGGCTGGATAAGGGGCCAGCGATAGTTGAAGATTGACAAAGATGTCGAGGACAGAAGACAAAAGGAATGTAAACGAGGGTGATTAAGGCTAAGAAGGGTGCTGATATGGCACATAAAATGATTAGAATGTGTAAATGGCAGATCAAAGGTGAACAAAGGGCAATTAGGAATACTTGGCCCAAGTGGAGTGGGGAGGGGGAACAATGGTGAGGGAAAAACAGATCAATGGAAGAGTAAAAGCTACACGCACAACCAATTTACTATAATCAGTCAAGCTCATAACATGGCTCATTTACCCCTTCTAAAAATGATACACATACCTACTCAGGTAAACAAAAGGCACCTTTTTTACCCATGAGCTTAAGTTTTCGTTCCCTTTGCTTTCAACATGGACACATCTCAACCAACCAGAGTTGACCTGCCAACCAATCAGCAACCTTTTTCCTGTAGTATAAATTGTTGCGATCGTTTGAGATTTTGGCATTGTTGCATTTGTCCTGATGAATGCAAGACAGAAAACTTCAACAGGTCTCTCTTTTCAGCAACATTAAAATTGGTTTATGAAGACAAAGAACAATACAGCACAGGAACAGGCCTGTATCGACCATGGTATCTGCCTAAACTAAAACCGTAGCACTTACGGTGTCCAAATCCTTCCATTACCACCCTATTCATATACTTGTCTAGATTGCCCTTAAATGCTGCTATCGTACCTGCTTCCACCACTTCCCCAGGAAGCACGTTCCATATATTTACCACCCTCTGTGTAAAAAACTTGCCTCGCACATCTGTTCTAAACTTTTCCCATGTTGCCCAGTGCACTTTTGAGGCTGCTGCACTTAAACCTCAAGCATTGCGTGAAAGAGTAGTTTATTAACCTTTCTGATGTCTTGTTTTGTTTGTGAATTACAAAAGAGACTTGGCTGGATTGCTCATCTGGTAATTGGCCAGCCAAGTGTGGAACTGGGGTGCCGAGGAGCTAATCACAACCGGCCAGAATTCGGGATGCTAACATTGGCCTCAGTACCATTGAACTGGGATTGGGAGAAATCAGCTCCAACTCTTCATCATAATTCAGTTCAGGCAAGGCGGAGTTTGGTCTCCGCTTTAATACCATCCCATGGTCAAATAACCTACTGTCTGCTCCACACTTTATAAGGACAGGCAATTGAGTGAGGTGGCAGTAGGAAACTGCTGCTGTTTGCTGGCATGAGGTAAAACCCTCAGGAGAGGAGGAGGGTGCGAGGAGGAAGAAAGAGTTAAAAATTCGTGAAAGAAATCCATACAGACTTTTATTGATTTTGTTTTGATGTACCCGGGTCAAGCCAGCCCAGTTGGTCTTGCGGAACAATCAACACATATCCGACCATTACTGGCATGCTGCCTGCGATCTTCTGATACTTGCTAATCTTTAGGCTCGGCCCTGTCAGGAGGGAAGGGCCTTCAGGCAGCATTCCTCAAAGAGGGCTCTGCAAAGGAGCGTTAAAGGTGGTGAAGCCTTGATAATAACTGAGACATCGGCAGCATAATGCCATTCCTTTTTCAAATACTGGGGGAAAAGAAACAGCACGGTGCTGGTGCCATGAGAATGATGTCATTCATCTGTTTCCATAGAAACAGACATTTTTTTTTAAACCCAGAAGAATGCAGGCCTTTCTCGCTAATGAGGAAAACAGGCATCTTCTCTCAGGCACCCTTAGGCGTGTGCAACCATAGGAAAGCCATAGTTTCACACACAGGGAGTCCTCCAATTGGACAATGTTTCAGGGTAGAGAGAAGCAAAAAAACACGATTTTAAATCAGCAATGCATCCTATTTGCGCTATTCAAATGGGATGTTAACCTATTAAAAATACAAATTATTTTCAAATATCAGACACTCAAGCAATTATTTTCAGTGTTTCACTGCAGCGTGCATCAAACACTAATTAAGACAGTAATATGCACTAGCTTATAGCGTTGTTTTAGTGTCACTGACTAACTGCGACAGATGCCTGCAGTATGAGTTGCATGGATTTTAACGATAAATTACGCAGGAGAGACAATCAATTTAGATACATTTGGAGGCCGATTTCCTCCGGTCAGTGATGAGTTAATGACTTTATAAACATAACAGGAGGCTTTTAGATTCATTATTTGTCAGCATGGCTGAATTGGTAGCATTCCAATAGCGTGAGCCTGATCTACAGCTGGCAGCACAGGAGCAGTGCTAGATGATGGCTGTTTAGTAAAGGTGTTCAACTGAGGGCCCCGTCTGTCTGTTCAGGCTGTGATCCTACATGAAGCTGCCTCCTGATGTCCTGGCAAATGCTTCTTTCTGAGCTCATTCCGGTTCTTACTTTGTTCGCTAGGAAAATTGGCTGACTGGAGAAAAATCTTCCCGCCGTTGAGAGTCGGTTCCCGCCAGCAACCAGAGGAAATGTTCGCAATGTTCCAGTGTGAAAGGCTATGATTGGCCCAGCAATGTTAATTTAATTTGGGATGACTCCTGGTGTATTCACATTTCAAGATTAATGATGCGAAGTTATCTGGACTTCATGTCCCAGTGAATTTGTGCTATGTAATTTAGATACTAATGCTTGGACTGAACCTGAAGCAGAGTGAGGCTGCCTTCACTGGGAATTCATACACCTTCTTTGGTATGGTGCCAGCTCAGATACTGGCTTGGGACCAAGGCTCCATTTGTACCAAGGCAGTATTGGTCTGAAGTCAGAGCACAACAGTTATCGTGTAAATGCACATTTTAGATCAGAAACTCACATTAGATTTCAAACTCACAGGAGAGGTGATTATGCCAATGTGCCTTGTACAGCAACTTCTGCGTCCTGAACTACTGACCATTGAGCAATGCTGTAAATGGTTCTTCTTTACAGCAATGCCTTGCAGCATAGCTGCGGAGACTGAGAACAATCTGATTCTGGGTGGAAGCAGTGTGAGATCCCTTGGAAGAAACAAACGCCAAAATTCCTTGGCTTGAGAATTCCTGGCGTAAGTGTGGTCGCCAGAGCTTCATATTGGGTGTAGTTTCCACACTCGCCTGCCTGTCGGGGTAGGGGATGGACGTTAGAATTGTACAGAACATCTCCCCATCAGCACCCCCAACCAAAGTCCAGTCATGGTCTCATGACCTTTGGTCTTTGGGTACCTTTGGCCTCGATCTTACCAGTGGCACCTATGCCTACCCTTGTGGAGGCCGTTCCACCTCCAATCACTCAGCATACCAGCTTTGCTAAGAGATGACAAGTGCCAAAGGAATCTGAGGAGCAGGCATGTAAGAAATTCCCGTTGCTTGCTTCTGCCCTAGAGAGATTAAAGAGACAAGTTAAGTTTTCACTTGCAACACACAATACCCCAAGATGTAGTTCCAGTGGATGGGAATGTACCATAGTCACCCAAGTGGAAAATGTCCCCTTTAACTTTTAATCTCTTTGAGAGGAGCTCTGTGCTTCTGTGTAAAGGAATAACTTTCATTTACAAAGCACATCTTCAGGATGTTCCAAAATATTTCACAATCAATGAATTACTTATGAAATGCAATTATCTTGTGTTCTTGACAAATGCATCAACAAAAATGTGCCGAGGTCCCTCTGGGCAGGGAAATTGCAGTTTGAGCAACACCATATAAATAAGCTATTGTCTGGCTAGATCTGCTGCTGCGGATACTGGTCTCAGGGAGGTGGGGATCCTAGTGTCCATTTGTTAGGGTGTCAGCCGTGCCTCAATGATTCAGAGTCAAAAGCTGTTGATTCAAGTCCCCTCCAGATACTCAAGCATGTGGGCAGCACGGTAGCACTGTGGATAGCACAATTGCTTCACAACTACAGGGTCCCAAGTTCGATTCCCGGCTTGGGTCACTGTCTGTGCAGAGTCTGCACATTCTCCCCGTGTGTGCGTGGGTTTCCTCCGGGTGCTCCGGTTTCCTCCCACAGTCCAAAGATGTGCAGTTTAGGTGGATTGGCCATGCTAAATTGCGCTTTGTGTCCAAAATTGCCCTTAGTGTTGGGTGGGGTTACTGGGTTGCGGGGATAGGGTGGAGATGAGGACCTTGGGTGGGGTGCTCTTTCCAGGAGCCGGTGCAGACTTGATGGGTCGAATGGTCTCCTTCTGCACTGTAAATTTTATGAATTTAATCCAGGCTAATGATCCAGTGCCAGAATGAAGGAAATGTAGCAATGTTCAAAGTATCATCTTTTGGGTGAGTTGTTAAGCGGTGACTCAATTAGAGGTTGCCGGCCTCCACAGAAGTGCTTTTAAAACACATAAATCAGTAGCCCAATCCCGAATGGGACACCTCGTGTCCATGGACCTGGGACCAAGTTGCTTCTGCCCCCGGCCCGGGCAGTTCCCCCCCCCCCCCCCCCCAGCAAGCCTGACAATTTGTGAGGCTTTTTCAGACTTGTTTTGCCCCCTCCCCCCCCCCCCCCCACCCCCCTCCCCCCACCCCACCTCTGCAGCATGGTGCCCAGTCCCTGTTATATTACTTGTTTGTAATATGTCGTTACTCTTTGATTTACTTCCAGAATGATCTGATGGTTAGATTACACAGAAACTACTAATCTTCAATTCAAAGCAAAATGGGTTTAATGAATAACAAATTAAATATTAATGAGTTTGTCCGCTCTCACAGAACTATCACTGGTGATGAAGTAAATCAGAATAAGTATTAATTGTATTTAACTATAAGAATTAACTGAGCTATATCTCTCTCTAACTGCTGTCTAGTCACTCCTGGTTCGAAGATACCAAGATCCTCTGAGTTCACATATTTAGACATCAATCTAGTGCTGCCATCTAGTGGTTGTATTCCACTATGATGTAGTTGTTAACTCTTTATATACCAGCATGTATACATATCACTGCAGTCCCCGCTTGCAAATCCTGTCTGTCTGTGAGGGGCAGAGCAGTAGGGGGAGGTGAGCCATCTATCTGTGAGGGGGTGGAGCAGCAGAGGGGGAGGTGGAGCATGAAGTGTTCAAGCCTCTAATGGTATTAAAATCCATGCCCATTGCAGTTTAGCATGGATCTGCCGGAGGGGGGCACAAACTTCGATACCACCGCTGGCGAGGGACTGGAGCATGGCATCCGAATCAGTGCCGGGCACAAAATGGATTTTTCCCATGATGTGAAAATGCTGGAAACGCTCAGCAAGTCTGGCAGCACCTCTGGAGAGAGGAACAAAAAAACCTCCGATAGGAATTTACATTCAGCACATTTTATCCATGGGTCTCAAACTTACATCTTTTCACACTTGCTTTCAATCCAATTTGGGAGCTAATTAGCTCTTAATAATGTAATGATTCATCCCATTCACAGTACACCTCTCTTCCCCATCTTCCCACACACACATACGCACATATGTAATTAACTCTCACCTCTGCCATTTCTAAATATGTATAATCTAGAAATATTCAGGGGAAGTGCTTTTGGGGGAACTTTCTAAACATTAAAGATTTGCAATTGTAATTTAATTCTCTTTTGTTTTAAAGAATTTGGGCATGTCCAAATGTAGGATTTCAGAGTATTAACATTCTGGGCTCTGAGATGAAACATTGTGTGTTCTAGAAGCTTGAGCATGCTATCCAGGCTGAAACCCCAGTGCAGTACTGAGGGAGTGCTGCACTGTCAGAGGTGTCCTCCAGGTGAGATGTTAAGCCAAAGATCTGTCGCCCTCAGATGGGTGTGAAAGATCCTGTGCACTATTTTAAGAGCAGGGAAACTCTCCCCAGCGCCAATGTTTATCGAGTACTGCTGAAAAAAAGACATGCTGTCAAAGCTTTTCATCTTGCACTCATCAGGACAAACACCTGAATGCCAAATTTCAAAGGAAGCAGCAATGTGTACAGCATGAGAAAAGGCTGCTCATTGGTTGGTCAGTCAGCTCTGATTTGTTGAGGAATTGCCATGGAGAATGCACCAGACAACTATTGTTCTCCATTTTTAAATTTAATTTTAAAAAGGCACAATGCCTGGACATACACTTTCTGCCCTCTGTATGTTTATATAATAATCTTTATTGTCACCAGGCTTACATAGGCTTACATTAACACTGCAATGACGTTTCTGTGAAAAGCCCCTAGTCGCCACATTCCGGCGCCTGTTCGGGTACACAGAGGGAGAATTCAGAATGTCCAAATTACCTAACAGCACATCTTTCGGGACGTGTGGGAGGAAACCGGAGCACCCGGAGGAAACCCACACAGCCACGGGGAGAACGTGCAGACTCCGCACAGACAGTGATCCATGCCGGGAATCAAACCTGGGACCCTGGAGCTGTGAAGCAACAGTGCTAACCACTGTGTCTAGCAAGTGTAAGTGAGCTACATCACAAGACTGACAGATCATCTGAAATTGCTTGTCGGTGCAATTCAGAGCACGCTCAGGATTGATTATATTTATCCCTCAACCAACATCATTAAAACGGGTTAACTAGTCATTGCTGTTTGTAGGATCTTGCTGTTTGAAAATTGGCAGCTGCATTTCTTATATTACAACATTGACTCCACTTCACAAAGTACATTGACTGTAAATCATTTTGAGATGTCTGGCGATTTATGCCCCTACTGAAATGAAAATGAAATGAAATGAAAATCGCTTATTGTCACAAGTCGGCTTCAAATGAAGTTACTGTGAAAAGCCCCTAGTCGCCACATTCCGGCGCCTGTTCGGGGAGGCTGTTACGGGAATCGAACCGTGCTGCTGGCCTGCCTTGGTCTGCTTTCAAAGCCAGCGCTTTAGCCCTGTGCTAAACAGCCCCTTACTGGGGTCCAACCCTTTCCTGTGAATGGCCTTGAGACATTGATGTAACATTAAATATATGTGAGCAGTTGTTTGATTTCTGCCCACTCCCATCATCAATGCTCTCTAGAGTTAACCTTCCTTTATATCTGGTTTAGTCCCTTGGGTCACAAAGGGACAAGAGGTCAGAACTCGCTTTGTTACCATGGTGAATACCACTGAACGCGTGTTTCACCAGAGCCTTTCCAATTCCAAGATCCCTTTCTGATGCTTTTGTGCCTTCTTCCAAATAACCCTTTATTATCCAGAAATTATTTAAAATAGTGATTAAATAAAGAAAAGCATTCAGAAATAACTACGCCAACATTTCAAAGCTAAGCGATTCCACAACCAACGGACCAGATCTAAGATCTGCAGTCCTGTCACATCCAGCCGTGAATAGTGGTGGCCAATTAACCAACTCACTGGAGGAGGAGGCTCCACAAATATCTCTATCCTCAATGATGGAGGAGCCCAGCACATCAATGGAACCACCTTCTGCCAGAAGTGCTGAGTGGATGTCCACCTCGGCCTCCTCCAGAGGTCCCCAGCTTCACAGATGTTGGTTTTTAATCAATTTGATTCACTCCATGTGATATCAAGAAACGGCTGAAGGCTTTGAATATTGCAAAGACTGTGGCCCCTGACAATATTCCGGCAATGGTATTGAAGAATTGTGCTCCAGAATTGCCAAGCCCCTAGCCAATCTATTCAAGTACAGCTACCAAACTGGCATCTACCTGGCAATCTGGAAAATTGCCCAGTATGCCTGTACACAAAACAAAGCAGGACAAATCCAACTTGGCTAATTACCGCTCCATCAGTTTACTATGGATCATCGGTAAAGTGGTACAAAGGGTCATCAACAGTGCTATCAACTGGCATTTGCTTCGTAATAACCTGGTCACTGACGTTCAGTTTGGGTTCTGCCAGGGTCACTCATTACAGCCTTGGTTCAAACAAGAAAAAAGCGCTGAACTCCAGAGGTGAGGTGAGAGTGACTGCCATTGACATCAAGGCAGCATTTGACCGAGTATGGCATCAAGGAGCCCCAGCTGAACTGGAGTCAGTGGGAATCAGGGGAGAACTCTCCACTGATTTGAGTCGTAACTGATGATCGAGAGTGAACAGATAAGGCGTTAATTGGTAGGGTTGGATTTGCCCTGCTTTTTTTTTTGTGTACAGGACATACCTGAGCTGCTTTGTCCTGGATGGTGACAAGCCTGTTGAATGGTGTTGAAACTGAACTCATCCAGGCAAGTGGAGAGTATTCCATCATACTTCTGTCCTATGAGTCAGGAGGTGAGTTACTTACTGCAGGACTCTTAACCTCTGAACTGCTCTTGTAGTAACAGTATTTATATGTCCAGTCCAGTTCAGTTTCTGGGCAACCCTAGGATGTTGAAGGATTCAATTATGGTAATGCTGTTGAATGTGAAGAGGCTTTGGTCAGATTTTCTCTTGTTGGAGATGGTCATTGCCTGACACTTGTGGAGTGTGAATGTTACTTGCCATTTGTCAGCCCAAGCCTGGGTATTGTCCAGATCTTGCTGCATTTGGACATGGACTGCTTCAGTGTCTGCGGAACTGCACCCGTACCAGCCTCCCCGAACAGGCGCCGGAATGTGGCGACTAGGGGCTTTTCAAAGTAACTTCATTTGAAGCCTACTTGTGACAATAAGCGATTTTCATTTCATTTTTTTCACCTCTAAAATACCTGTACAGTCTGGTTGGTAAAATGGCTAAGTGTGGAATTTAGCAATCTTTGCATCCTGAAAAGTTTTGAACTACAGGTGGTATTAAATGCTGTCTTAAAAAATTAGTGGCGGACATAATATATCAATATTGTATTAAAAGTATAGCATATAGTTTCGACCTCCTGGATTCCACTGTTCCATCACAGTATGACAGGACTGAATTTGATGATCGGCCTGATCCCGAGGGTCTCGTGGAGGTTACAACAATGCATCTCAGCTGGTTAGCAGTGACAGCAGGAGGTGATGTTCCTTACTTCAAAGTAGCATGTACTTCTCATGTAAATAGTGGAAATAATCACATTTACACTCTGAGCTTGGTCAGAATAAATAAATCCTGCACAGGGTCGATAAGAACATAATCACAATAACTATCACTCAAAAGTAAAATGAGAAAGATTTCCATTTATCTGACATCTTATCACATTTTTTAGAATCCTCCAAAGTGCTTCACACGAATTACCCAGAAGTCACGGTTGTTCTGCCAGTGAGGATGATAGCACACAGCATCTTGCCGAAAATTCGCAATGAACAAATCAGCTTATCTGCTTTTGACAATATTGGTTGAGCTGGAGATCCTAATAACCACAAATGCTAAATATCGCTGGATGCTGTAAATCTGAAATACAAACAGAAAATGTCAGAGACATTCAGCAGATCTATGGAGAGAGAAACAGAAGACAGTATTTAATGGCGGTGAGGTTTCACAAGCCGGCAAGAAAGTTGTCCTCTTTCAGGAAGACCCGCTGAATTAAGTGCAAACCAGGCACTTAACTGGGCAGCTGCCAGGGTCAAGGTCCCCAGGGGCGGAGATCCCAGCCCCAGGAGCTGCTGGCCAATCAGAGGCTGGCAGCTATGCATTTCCTGGCAGCATCAGCAGGGACGATGGCCGCAGGCGCTTATGCAGCCACCTGAAGCCCAGATTCACTGGGAGACCCTGGCCACAGGTTGGTAATAGGATCATGAGGGGGGGAATCAGCAGCAGGGGCAGGGGAGTGACTCCCACCAGGCCCCCCCATTCCTAAAGCCGCATCTTTCAATAAGGCACTGTGTTCCTTTGAACAAAGGGCAATCTCCCTCCACCCTCCCCTTCCCACCCCCACCCATCCCTTCACTAGGGAGCCCACAAAAAATCCTAACAGGGTTTGCTTTTCAGGGTTCCCACAAGGCCGTCCACAGGATTTGCCAGCCCGGATCTAATCAAGGGAGAGAAGGGGAGGCAATGGGTATAGTATAAAGGGAATAATCAGAGACTTGGTGGGAGATGTAGTATAAGGGGTTAATTCAAACTGTATGACATATTAATGAGACACAGTGTATAGTATCACAAGAAATGATGCAACATCTCATGATTTTGCTCCCTCTTGTTCAACTTCATGGCCAAGATGAAGCCACAGTAAGTTGTTTCTTAATAATGTTAGTGCTTTGCTTGCTTCAGCAGATTCTGTAAATATTCTGCGTGAGCACAAGGCCAATATTACATGGTGGCTGCGAGTGAAGAAACAAGCATGGAAATGTTTCTGCCATTACCAGAATGCTTCAAGCAGGTCTCAATCGTGCATAAACTGAATTAGAGCCAAAGATTTGCCAGATATTACAGCACATTAGGCCTTGCTGCGAAGGAGAGCAGTAAGCAGGTCATCACGTGATTATATGTGATCGTTGGCAGTGCAGATGATATCCTAGTCAGGCAAGGGGTCAATTAAGTAAATATTATGTTTTATGAAGTAATAAAAGCACTTGCTGCCTACTTCAACATGCGAAAGAGTATCATTATTGATCGGGCAAAATTTAACAAGCGTATATCATATATCAATGATCCGGATAGACATGCAGAGGACTAGGAAGATGGCAGTTAAAAGATGAACTAATCAGGGACAGAATCATTGTTGGAGTCTTGGATGAAGCATTGTCTGCCCACTTGCAGTCAAGAGCTGATTTAACCTTAACAAAGGCAACTCAACTGAGCAGACAAGCTGAGGTCAGGAAGCGAGATTGATCAGTACTTCGGACAGTTACCATATCCCATAAATGTCTGGCTCAGTCGGGAATGTTAAACTTAGAGGTGGCTACAAAAGCAAAGGGGAGGCAGGAAGAGCATCCAGCAACTGCCGAGCTAACTGTAATCAGTATGGTGGGAAAAAACACAGGCGTGACCCTAACCCTAACCCTCTCATCAAACAGGCTGTCTGCCATTTTTGCAGAAAGAAGCGTCACTTTCAAGTTACGTGCCACAGCACGAAGCCTGAACAGAATAGGAAAAATGTAAAGCCTTTGGAATGTGGCTAGGCCCATGAAGCCAAAGATATCAATGATATTGAGGTGCCTTTCCTTGGAGAGATTCAGGAATCAAGTAGAACCTACTGCAGTGCTGATATCCCAGCAGAGGAAAACAGCACGTCCTTCAAGTTAGACACTGGTGCAGCAGTTTCAGTTCTTTCTGATACTGTACCGTGGTTGGAGAAAGGTTATCTTCAGCCATCATTCAAAAAAACTACATGGGCCAGGAGGTAAAGAATTCATGTCATGGGGCAACTGAATGTAACTCTTCAATATGGAGAGAGAAAAATCACTGAAACCTTCTGTGTGATCCTGAACAAGAGCTGCTCATTCTTAATGATGCACAAGTGAGTCCCCCTCTGACTCTCCTGGCCGGGCGGTCGCTGATTTGTCCAGCCACCCTCAGCCACCGGGTTTGAAGGTCCTGGCGCCATGTTTAAATACCAGTCCAGCTCATTCACATCACTCTCTCTCCAACCCACTTGTCTTCACCACACTGTGCAGGATGTCAGCAACCCTGAAGGAAAAGGCTAGCAACCTCAAGGTTCATTTTTCCCTTTTTTAGCCCAGATGTGCTGAAACCAAATGTAGCGCGACTAGACTTTTTCCCCTTTAGCTGAAATCAGAATTCAAACAACATTCGGATCTTCCTACCCTGTGTACCTTAGAACAATATTGCGAACCATATAAAACTCTGAGGCATCAAAGACATCTACAATGCAGCATCTAAATGCAGAATTAAGAAACAATTAAATTTACACATGCCAAAGAGCAAGCACTGATTAAAGAATTCATTATACAATGTCAACATATCAAATGTTCGGCCTTGAGAATGTCTGGAAGTTTTTGGTTCAATAATAGCCGAATTCTCCGGCCGTTTGATTCACTTTCCTGCCAGCAGGGCACTCCTGCCATGGTTTTCATGGCAGTGTGGGGCAGTTACAATAGAAATCCCTGAAAGTTGCCACCCAGGTTGATAGGGTGGTGAAGAAGGCCTATGGAGTGTTGGCCTTTATTGGTAGAGGGATTGAGTTCCGGAGTCAGGAGGTCATGTTGCAGCTGTACAGAACTCTGGTACGGCCGCATTTGGAGTATTGCGTACAGTTCTGGTCACCGCATTATAGGAAGGACGTGGAGGCTTTGGAACGGGTGCAGAGGAGATTTACCAGGATGTTGCCTGGTATGGAGGGAAAATCTTATGAGGAAAGGCTGATGGACTTGAGGTTGTTTTCGTTAGAGAGAAGAAGGTTAAGAGGAGACTTAATAGAGGCATACAAAATGATCAGAGGGATAGATAGGGTGGACAGTGAGAGCCTTCTCCCGTGGATGGAAATGGCTAGCACGAGGGGACATAGCCTTAAACTGAGGGGTAATAGATATAGGACAGAGGTCAGGGGTAGGTTCTTTACGCAAAGAGTAGTGAGGCCGTGGAATGCCCTACCTGCTACAGTAGTGAACTCGCCAACATTGAGGGCATTTAAAAGTTTATTGGATAAACATATGGATGATAATGGTACAGTGTAGGTTAGATGGCTTTTGTTTCGGTGCAACATCATGGGCCGAAGGGCCTGTACTGCGCTGTATTGTTCTATGTTCTATGTTCTATAAATCCCATTGACAAGTAGCAGGAGTAGAGAATACCGCCACCAGCGAATGGCGCCCCACTGAGAAACAGGCGCTGGGGGACCGGAGAATGCAGCCCCATATCTATAGTTAACGGTGAAGATATCAATAACTTATATAAATTAGATATCAATCACTACGGTGATCAATTTCCGAAGACAGCTACACACTTTAAAAGTTGAGGAAACTACTTTAGTCTTCAGTAACTCAAGGTTGGTATGATTGGAGCACACATCACCACTCAGTACGGACTGCACTTAGACCATCATTTTTCTTAGTTTTGAAGGAATTATGTGAAATGGCCCCCAAACCATTGGCAAAAATTCTGCAGTTAGATTTAATATAAAAATTATATTAACCCAAGAATGGCAGATGCCACAGTGCCAACAAATTTCATTAGCTGGTATTCCTTGTGAATAAAAAAACAGGATCTTGTTCATTCAAGCACAAACTTTCATTAATTTTGATCTTTAGACTTGTTTTCCAAACCTAGTAAATGATGTCATCACATATTAAACGGCTTGCCACTTCATCTGAAGTATTTCGAGGCAAATCGGTAAATGGGTTTACATAGGCCAGTTAAACACGATGTATAGGATTCTTGTCTCATACCTTATTTAGTACAGTTAGACAAATCAAGTACTTTAAAAAAAATTATTCCAATTAAGGGGCAATGTAGCGTGGCCAATCCATCTAACCTGCCCGCCTTTGTGTTGTGGGGCGAGTGGCAAACACGGGAAGAGTGTGCAAACCCCGCACGGACACTGACCCAGGGTCGCGATCGAACCCGGGTCCTCACAGCAGTGCTAACCACTGCACCACCATGCCACCTTCAAATCAACCACTTAAAGAAAATTTGAGCCTTACCAGGGAAATGATTCAGCTATTTATGTCACTTTTTTACATTAATTACTGATGCTAAAATTTACCTCATTTTTTCTTGCCCTTTTCATTCTTACTGGTGCCCTGTGCTATTGGATTTGGTCTGTCATAGAGTCTTCTCTGTATAATAAAAATAAAGTTCCCTGCTACTTTCAAATCTGTTATACTCTTTGCATTTCTTGGTCACCTGGGTTAGCGTGACATGTTAAGCAATGTCATTCTGCATTCACTGCTCACGATGCTCTCTACTCTACCTTGGCGAGACCAAATGCAGATTGGGCGATTGTTTTTGGGAACACCTCTGTTCAGGCCACAAGCCTGACTCTCAGCTTCTGGTTGCCTGTCATTTTAATTGCCCACCAAACTTTCATCCTGACCTCAGCGTCCTATGCTGTTCAAATGAAGCTCAACATAAGCTGGAGCAACAGCACCTCATCTTTTAATTAGGCAATTTGCAGTAGTGAAACTTAGTTCATTTTCAGTCATTTTAATTATTTAAGAGTGGCTTCTGGACCCATCACTGAACTCAACAAACTCGTATCGTAAACCTTTGTAAAAAATAAATTTAGAGTACCCAATTCATTTTTTTCCAATTAAGGGGCAATTTAGCATGGCCAATCCACCTAGCCTGCACATTTTTGGGTTGTGGGGGCGAAACCCATGCAAACACGGGGAGAATGTGCAAACTCTACATGGACAGTGACCCAGAGCCAGGATCAAACCTGGGACCTCGGCGCCGTGAGGCAGCAGGGCTAACCCACTCCGCCACCGTGCTGCCCTCGTATCGTAAACCTGACCCCAATCTCTTTGTAACACCCTGCATCATAATTTACCTTATATTATAGTTTTCCACATGTGACTGATTCACAACCCAAATCTCATTAAACCTTCATGTGGGCCTTTATGCTTTTGACATTCCCAAGTAAAGAGCGGACAATCAGCCAGAGTTATTGCTCCTGATTGTATTCCACTTGGAAAGTCTATGTTTGGACATAGCATCCAACTTGCCGCTGATATCTAACTGTCCAATAGCCTGCTAATCTCGGTCCATGACTGAAGAATGTCAACTTGGGAGAGCTGAGTAGAAAGCAGTCATGACCTGTCAACCTATATCCCAGAAAGGTTTGACACCTTCAGCAGACAAAGGGAGAAAGATGCAGGGGAAAATAAAACTGAGAAAAAGGCAGTATTTGTCATTTGAAATTTTGCTGGAGTGTTTTGTTTTAAGTTTAAGTCAAATCAGAAATTCACTTCAAAATTAAACACGAATGTTCCCAAAGCGATGTGCTGTTGTAAACTCGTTTTTAATTATTTAGCCGCTTGGAGGCTCAACAATTTGTAGTAGTGAAACTTTGTTCATTTTCAGCCATTTTAATTACTTAAGAGTGGCTCAATATATTTTCAAATAAATTAAGATGAATCATTTTGTACTTAGATTCTAAACACTTTTTGTGAATAAAGTTATGTTTAATAAGGACACGGGGAGTCCACACCGAATAAACAAATAAAGTTTTATTCACACCTGGTAGATCCCTACCAGGGTCCAGCTGTCTGTGCTTTACTGGCTGACCTTAAAGACATGGATTAATTGAGATACCCCACCCCTAATCGGGGAGCTCGTACTCCGCCAGGAGCAGGGGGAAGACGAGCAATCCCACCCCGTAGGTCCTGTGCGGGATATTATATTATGGATATTTATCGATCTTTTGCAGTCAAGAATTGGCACATTGGGAGTCAAGAATCTTGTCACACATGACTCAAGATTCTATGTTTTATTTCAGTAAATGCCTGATCAGCTAATGCCCTATTAATACCTGCTGGACCCCCTTTGCAATAGGCCTCGCTGTTGCTGTGGAGATAGACCCCTGTTGCAACAGTGCTCTCTGTTGCCATGGACACCAAGAATTCTTGCTGTGCAAGAAGCAGGTTTCCCACAATGCACCGAAGATTTAAGCCTAGCGAAGGGATTCATTAAATGGATCAATTGTGCAATAAGAGTCCCTGGAATAAACCTGACAATTTGCAAAATAGCACAATTATTATTTGACAGGCTTGCACAATCATACGTCGATTGTTTATTTTTTTCCCCAGCAGTTTCACATTATTGTTGAATCTCTGTCACCTCATATAATTGAACTTTTCTGTCACTGAATACAGACTTTGAGAAGGCATCTTTTCAGTATAAATCATTCAAACCTCATTTAACATCACCACACTGAGCAAGCACCTCTTCACTAATTCCACATACTAAAGGGTACGTTATTCAAACTTCATTTAACAGCACCACAAAGAGGAGAAATTATCTTTTCTATAATCCAATAGGCTGCATGTTATGTTTTATTCATAATACACCAGTATGGTCTGATCATGACAAGCTCACTTGAGCTCCTGTAGGCAGTGTGTTTATAACAAAACTCATGCCATTGATCAAAACCTATTCGAACCTGAACTTCAAAGTCATTTCAAATTCAAATAAGAACATCTTTTGAATTCAAAATCTTTACCGCGGGCTCCTATGCTAACTCAATGTTTTTAGAGTCTCAAATACTTATTTTTTATAAATAAATTTAGTATACCCAATTCATTTTTTCCAAGTAAGGGGCAATTTAGCGTGGCCAATCCACCTAGCCTGCACATCTTTGGGTTGTGGGGGCGAAACCCACGCAAACACGGGGAGAATGTGCAAACTCCACACGGACAGTGACCCAGAGTCAGGATTGAACCTGGGACCTCGGGGCCGTGAGGCAGCAGTGCTACCCACTGCGCCACCGTGCTGCCCCTTTAGGGTCCAAATATATTTAGAAATCTGTCTCCTTCCATCATCTTCCCTTCCTCCGACAAGAAATTGGATTAGATTATTTAGTACAGAACTCGGTTCATAGAATTATAGAATGGTTGCGGAACAGAAGGAGGCCATTCAGCCCGTAGTGTCTGTGCTCGCTCTCTGCAAGAACAATTCAGCTAGTCCCACTCCCATGCTCTTTTCCTGCAAGTGCTTTCTCTTCAGGTGCTAATCCTGAAAACCCCATCTGAATCTGCCTCCACCACACTCTCAGACAGTGGATTCTGGATCTTAACCACCCACTACAGTAGCACAGTGGTTAGCAATGTTGCTTCACAGTGCCAGGGTTCCAGGTTCGATTCTGGCTTGGGTCACTGTCTGTGAGGAGTCTGCGCGTTCTCCCCGTGTCTGCGTGGGTTTCCTACGGGTGCTCCGGTTTCCTCCCACAAGTCCCGAAAGACGTGCTTGTTAGGTGAATTGGACAGACTGAATTCTCCCTCCGTGTACCCGAACAGACGCCGGGGTGTGGCGACTAGGGGATTTTCACAGTAACTTCATTTGCAGTGTTAATGTAAGCCTACTTGTGACACTAATAAAGATTATTATTACACAAATTTATTTTTCCTCATGTTACCATTGGGTGTTTTGCCACTCATCTTTAACCTGCGATCTCTGGTTGTTGAGGCTTCCGTCAATGGGAAAAGTTTCTCCATGCCTCCTCATGTCTAGATCCCTCATTAGGCCCCAGAACCGGATGGGTTCCCGGTAGAGTTCTATAACGTTGGGGCAGACCTGGAGCCACTGCTGGTGAGGACGTATAATGAAGCAAGGGAGAGGGGGGAACTCCACCCTACATTGTGGCAGGTTTCCACCTCCCTGATTTTAAAGAACGATAAGGATCCAGAGCAGTGCTGGTCGTACTGCCCGATATCATTATTTAACGTGGACGTTAAGATTGTCATGTGAGAGTACCTTTAAGAAATGGATGTTTAAGCAATGTACCTTTAAGAAATGGAGCTGATCATATTACTGAAGTGATGTCAGACGGTGGGGGGGAGCTGAACTCACTTCTGCTTTTTTGAGTTTCAGTTTGAGAACGCAGCTGGGAGTGTCTGTGTGTTTTGCTGTGAGCTGCAGGAAGAAACACAGACCTGGTCTGTTGATTTCTGCAATCCAAAGACTATAAATATATTGAATGTAACCTAATGTGCTCCTATTTTTGAAGGTTTGAAGTCTTTTGGATGTTTCAAGGAACAGTTTGAAGGATTATTTAGTGTTGTAGTCTTTTGGGGTTATCTTTGAAGTAATGGGTGTTCAGATATTCAATGTTTGTTTTAAAAAGGTTAACTTGAGTTGATAGAATAAACATTGTTTTGTTTTAAAAACCCACACCACAATCTATTAAAAGTTGTGAGTCGGTTGAACTCCATGAAACACTTTGGGGTCTGTAAACCCGGACCCATAACAATTGGGGGCTCGAGGGGGATAAAAGATTGGATTGGCTTAACGAACTGAAAGACAGTGAGGGGTGAGCACATTGTGGTTGCTTTTCAGGTGTGGTATTTTAGTTTAAGTGGGGAGTGTGTTGTGGACAATGGCTGTTTCAGAGGCTCGGGAGTTTTTGGGGGTGGACACGCTAACACGCAATACCTTACGGACAGAGACTAAAAGCAGACTGTTAGATTTGGCAAAAGCATTGCAGTTAACATTGCCTGGCAAAATGCGAAAAGATGAGGTTACTTACCACGGTAGCTGAGCATTTAAATTTGCCTGAGATACATTCTGACTCATTAGAAATGGAAAGCTCCAGTTGCAGATTAAGCAATTTGAACATGAAAAAGAATTAAAGCAGCTTGAATATGCAATGAGCGAAAAAGAAAAGGAGAGAGAAGAAAGAAACAAAGAAAGAGATAGAGATAGAGAGGAAAAATAAAAGGAGAGAGAAGAAAGAAACAAAGAAAGAGATAGAGAGGAAAGGGAAAAAGTGAGAGAGTTTGAACTTCGTAAAATGGCTATGAAACATGAAAATCAGTTAAAATTGGCAGACGCAAAGGGAAACATACAGTTGGATGAGATTGATGAGGACAGTGAGACAGAGCGTCATAGTCGAAGATGTGGTGGGGATCTATTTAAATATGTCCAAACATTGCCAAGGTTTGACGAGAAGGAGGTAGAAGCCTTTTTCATTTCATTTGAGAAGGTAGCTGAACAAATGAAATGGCCACAGGCCATGTGGGTATTACTGATTCAAACAAAGCTGGTAGGTAGAGCTAGTGACATGTTTGCATCACTACCGGAGGAGGTATCTGGAACGTATGAGGAGGTGAAAAACCCATCTTAGGTGCATATGAGCTAGTGCCTGAAGCTTACAGACAAAGGTTTAGAAATTTAAGGAAAGAATTTGGTCAAACATACATGGAGTTTGAAAGGTTCAAGCAGAGTAATTTTGATAGGTGGATAATAGCTTTGAAAATAGACCAAACGTATGAAGCTCTCAGAGAAATTATACTTTTGGAGGAGTTTAAAAATTCAATTCCTGATGTAGCGAGAACTCATGTGGAAGAGCAGAGGGTTAAAACTGTGAGATTAGCAGCAGAAATGGCAGATGATTATGAATTAGTTCATAAACCAATTTCAATTTCAGCCGGTGAGGGATAGAAACTGGGGTCATGAGAAATACTCAAGTGGAAAATGTAAAGGTGATCTGATGGGAGATAAAAAAGAGAGTGTACCTCAGATTAAAAAATAAATCCAGGATGGTGGAAGAGAAATGAAAAGTTTCAAATGTTTTCACTGTAATAAACTCGGCCATGTAAAGTCACAGTGTTGGTAGTTGAAGAAAAGCACTGGGAAGGCTGATCTGGTAAAACAGGATAAGACAGTGGGGTTTGTTAGAATGGTAAAGGAAAGCCCAAGTGAAGCGAAGGAGGTGCAAAAGATTGTACAGCCTGTTCAAGAGGTGATTGATCAGAAGGTGCCAGATGTCTTTAAATAATTTACTTGTGTGGGTAAAGTTTACTCATGTGTATCAGGAGGAGCAGGTAAAGAAGTCACAATTTTAAGAGATACGGGAGCTAGTCAATCTTTAATGGTAAGAGATGAGGTGTTATGTAGTTTGGGAAGAATGTTGCCAGAAAAGGTGGTAAAATGTGGAATTCAGGGTGAGAGGAGCAGCGTTCCATTATATAAGGTAAGGTTGGAAAGTCAAGTGAAGAGTGGTGAAGTGGTAGTAGGAGTAATAGAGAAACTATCTTGTCCAGGAATACAGTTTCTCTTGGGTAATGATATAGCTGGATCGCAGATGGGAGTGATGCCTACTGTGGTTGATAAGCCAGTGGAAAATCAGACAACTGAAGTGTTGAAGGACGAATATCCTGCGATTTTTCCGGATTCTGTAATAACAAGGTCACAAAGTCACAGGTTAAGACAAGAGGAGAAATCAAAGAGTGAAGATGAAGTTGAAGTGCATTTATCAGAAATGATTTTTGATCAGATGGTTGAAAAAGAACAAGAACAGGTGGAGGATGAGGTGGACATTTTTAGTTCAGGAAAATTGGCGGAGTTACAACAGAAAGTTGCAGAAAAAAAAGGATATACCAGAAAGCATATACAGAAGAGGAATCTGACAGTATACCAGAGTGTTATTGCCGTAAAAGTGATGTTTTGATGAGAAAATGGAGACCTGTACATATGCAGGCGGATGAAAAGTGGGCAGAAGTTCATCAAGTAGTATTGCCGGTAAGGTATAGAAAGGAGGTTTTGTGAGTTGCGCATGAGGTACCAGTGGGAGGTCATTTGGGAATAAGGAAAACTCAAGCTAAAATCCAGAAACATTTTTATTGGCCTGGACTACATAAAGATGTAGTTAAATTTTGTCAATCATGTCACACATGTCAAGTGATAGGGAAACCTCAAGCAGTGATAAAACCAGCGCCCTTAATACCCATTACAGCATCTGAGGAACCTTTCACAAGGGTCCTAATTGTACCTTTTACCGCTTCCTACAACAAAAAGTGGGAATCAATATCTTTTGACTATAATGGATGTGTCTACTAGGTTTCCAGAGGCCATTCCAGTATGTAATATTACAGCTAAAAAGATTGTGGAGGAGTTACTTAAATTCTTTACTACATATGGACTACCCACAGAAATTCAATCGGATCAAGGATCAAATTCTACCTCAAAGTTATTCGGAGAAGTTATGGATAGCTTGGGAATAAAATAATTTAAATCAACTTCGCACCATCCAGAATCACAGGGAGCGTTAGAAAGTGGCATCAAACATTAAAGACAATGTTGAGGGCTTATTGTCAAGATTATACAGAGGATTGGGATAAAGGAATTCCATTCGTACTGTTTGCAATTAGGGATGCACCTAATGAGTCAACCAAATTTAGTCCTTTTGAATTAATTTTTGGTCATGCGGTAAGAGGACCACTTAAATTGATTAAAGAAAAGTTGATGGGTGAGAAATCGGAAATTACACTATTGGATTACGTGTCAGATTTTAGGGAACGATTAAATAGAGCCGGTGAATTGGCTAGACAACATTTGAAAGTTGCACAAAATGTGATGAAACAGGTAGCGGACAAGAAATCCAAAGTTCGTAGTTTTGCCAGTGGAGATAACGTTTTAGTGTTGTTACCAGTGGTAGGGGAGCCTTTAAAAGCTAGGTTTTGTGGACCGTATCAGATTGGAAGGAAATTAAGTGAGGTGAATTATGTGGTAAAAACACCAGATAGAAGGAAGACTCACCGAGTGTGTCATGTGAATATGCTTAAAAGGTACTTTAAAAGGGAAGGAGAGAAAAAGGAGGTTTTAATGATTCTAACTCAAAGTTACGAACCAAATCCAGATGACTGTGAATTTGAAATACCTCAAATTAAATTGGAAAATGAGGATGTTCTTAAAAATTGGGATGAATTAAGTTACCTTCAAGAGGAAAAACGAACTGACCTGAAAGAGTTATTGATATCACATGGGCAAGTTTGGAGAGATAAATTGGGAAGGACTAAAATGGCTATACATGATGTAGATGTGGGAAATGCTGTTCCTATCAAACAACATCCATATAGACTTAATCCATTAAAATTGACACAGGTTAACAAAGAGATTGAAAGTATGCTTAAAAATGGCATAATTGAAGTGGGTTGCAGCCAATGGAGCTCACCCATAGTGATGGTACCTAAACCAGGCGGTACCCAACGGTTGTGTGTGGACTATAGAAAGGTGAATGCAGTTACAAGAACGGACTCTTACCTTGTCCCACGTTTGGAGGATTGCATTGAGAAAGTGGGACAATCCGCTTTTATTTCCAAATTGGATTTACTTAAAGGTTACTGGCAGGTACCTTTACCCGAAAGGGCGAAGAAGATTTCAGCTTTTGTGACTCCAGATGGTATATACCAATTCAAAGTTATGCCATTTGGCATGAAAAACGCCCCAGCCATATTTCAACTGTTAACTAATACAGTCGTTTCAGGATTACCCAATTGTGCGGTATACATCGACGATCTGATAGTTTTCAGCCAGACATGGAAAGAACATTTAAAATATCTTATGGAGTTATTCGATCAACTTCAGGATGCGGGTTTGGTGATAAACCGAGCCAAAAGTGAATTTGGAAATGCCCAAGTCACTTTCCTTGGCCATACAATCGGACAGGTTCGATTGGTCCCACGGGATGTGAAAACGAAAGTTATTGGGGAGTTTCCGATACCCTCGACACGACGGGAAATAATGCGATTTCTTGGTATGACTGGATTTTACCGGAAATTTGTATCAAATTTTAGCAGTGTGGTCGCTCCACTAACGGACTTGCTCAAGAAGCGTAACAAATTCCAGTGGACAGCGTAGTGTCAACAGGCATTTGATGGCCTGAAGGCTGTGTTAACCACTGCTCCTGTGTTAGTCATCCCAAATCATACCAAACCATTCAAAGTGGCTGTTGGTGCGAGTGATGTGGGTGCAGGTGCAGTGCTTCTGCAAGATAACGACGAAGGGCTAGAATGGCCTGTTGGTTATTTTTCAAAGAAATTGAATTCTCACCAGAAAACGTATTCAACGATTGAGAAGGAGACTTTGAGTTTGGTGCTGACTTTGCAACATTTTCACATTTATGTGACCAGCAATCCGTCTCACACCGTCTCATAATCCGTTGATATTTTTGGAGCGATTCCGGAATAACAATGCGAGGCTGTTTCGCTGGAGTTTATTGTTACAGCCATTTCATTTAAAAATAGTACATGTGGCAGGATGGGAAAATGTGATAGCCGATGCTTTGTCACGAATGTGGTGAACGGAAGGATTTCGGTTGGAGGAAGAAGAACGAAAAAAAAAAATGGACTATATTATTATACCTGTTTGCGTGTGTTGTTTTTTTTTAACCGGTAAAGTATATTTACTGTGTGCATTTCTTAATTGATGGTGCAAAGGTGAAAAATGAAACCATCTTGAAGTTGATGGTTTATTTTTTTTTCTTGGGGGGAGGTGTTATGTGAGAGTACCTTTAAGAAATGGAGCTGATCATATTACTGAAGTGATGTCAGAGGGTGGGGGAGAGCTGAGCTCGTTTCTGCTTCTTTGAGTTTCAGTTTGAGAACGCAGCTGGGAGTGTCTGGGTGTTTTGCTGAGAGCTGCATGAAGAAACACAGAGCTGGTCTGTTGATTTCTGCAATCCAAAGACTCTAAATATATTGAATGTAACCTAATGTGCTCCTATTTTTGAAGGTTTGAAGTCTTTTGGATGTTTAAAGGAACAATTTGAAGGATTATTTAGTGTTGTAGTCTTTTGGGGTTATCTTTGAAGTAATGGGTGTTAAGATATTCAATGTTTGTTTTAAAATGGTTAACTTGAGTTCATAGAATAAACATTGTTTTGTTTTAAAAACCACTTGTCCATTTCTGCTGCATCACACTTGGAGAGCACGCCGTGTGCTTCCCACAACACAATATATTAAAAGTTGTGGGTCGGTTGAACTCCATGAAACACTTTGGGGTTCTGTAAACCCGGATCCACAACAAGATGTTGGGACAGGTTTTAGCTTTGTGAATCGAGGACTGTGCCTCGATGGTGGTAGGCGAAGATCAAACGGGTTTTGTAAAGAGGAGGTAGTGTTGATGAACCAAGTGAGTTTGGGGTATTTCGGGCTGCATCGTGTGATGGGGCAGGGGTGCCCTCTCTCCCCATTGCTCTTCGTCTTGAAGATAGAGCCCCTGGCAATGGCGCATAGGGCGTCAAGGGGCTGGAGAGGGATTGAGCCGGAGGGGGGGGGGATGTCGAGCGCAGGGTCTCATTGGATGCGGATGACCTGCTGGTGCATATTTCGGACCCGGTGGGTAGTAACGGAGGCATTATGGGGATCCTGGGGAGTTTTGCCGGTTCTCGGCATATAAGTTGAATATATGGGGAAAAGTGAGGTGTTCCCGATTGAGTCTAGAGGGCAGGAAAGGAGGCAAGGGAAGTTGTCATTTAGGGTGGTGGGGGCGAGTTTTGGGTATCCAGGTGGTGCGGAGTTGGGTGCAGTTTGCACAGGCCGAACCTGGCTCGGTTGGTGAAGCAGATGAAGAGGAAGAGGGACTTGACGAGGTGGGATGTGCTGCCGCTGTCGCTGGCGGAACGGGTACAGATAGTGAAAATGACGATGCTGCCAAAGTTTCTCTTTGTGTTTCAGAACCTCCCAATCTTCGTCCCCAAGTACTTTTTTAAGAAGGTCAATGCGCTGGTCTCTGTATTTGTGTGGGCGGGGAAGACCCCGTGGGTTAGGAGGGGTGTGGGAGTTGACTCTGCTGAATATGAGGAAGCACTACTAGGCGGCGAATATCGCTATGCTTAGGAGGTGGGCTGTGCGGGAGGGGTCAGTATGGGGATGGATGGAGGCGGCATCATGTAGGGGTACATGTTTAAGGACTTTGTTGTTGGCGCCTCTATGGTTGTCGCCAGGTACTCCGTCGGCCCTAAGGGTCTGGGGCAGTGGAGACAGCATTTGGGGCTGGAGGGTGCCTCGGTGTGGGCACCGATCTGTGATAACCATAGGTTTGCGCCGGTGTGGCTGGATGTGAGGCTTTGGAGGTGGTGGCAGGCAAGGATTGAGCGATTTGGTGATCTGTTTATAGGTGGCAAATTTGCAAAATCAGAGGGCCTGGAGGAATTGTATGAGATGCCCAGGGGGAATGGCTTTCTGTACCTGCAAGTTTGAGGCTTTGTAAGGAGGGAGATGCGTCCTTTCCTGGGCTTCCGCCGCTGGGGATGCAGGACAAGGTGCTGTAGAGGGACAAAATATGGGAGGGGAAGGTGTCGGATGTCTATAAGGAGTTGATGGAGTGGGAGGGAGCCATGGTGGGTGACATCAAGCGCAAGTAGGAGGAGGATAATTGCGCCCAATGTTTCCAATCTTCGTATCATTTGCAAAATTTGAAATCATGTCCTGGCCACCAGTCTAAGTCATTAACATATATCAGGAAGAGCAAGGGTCCCAATGCTGACCCCTGGTGAATTCCACGACAAACCTTCCTCCAATCTGAAAAACAACTATTTGTCACTACTCTCTGCTTCCTGTCACTCAGCCAATTCCTTATCCAAGTGCCTACTTCCCCTTTTATTCCATGAACTAGAATTTTGCTCGCAAATCTGTTGTGTGGCATTGTATCAAATATCTTTTGAAACTCCATATACACCACATCAACCGTGTTGCCCTTGTCAACCTTCTCTGTTACCTCCTCAAAAAACTCCAAGTTGGTTAACCATGATTTTCCTTAATGATTCCATTCTGGATTTCCTTAATTATCCTGCACTTGTCTAAGTGACCTGATTTTGTCTCGAAGTATAGTTTCCAGAAGTTTCCCTACCACTGAAATCGAACTGACTGGTCTGATGTTGTCAGTATTTTCCTTGCATCCTTTTTTGAGCAAGGGTGTAACATTCGCAATTCTCCAGTCCTCCGGGTTACATGGCTGGAGAAGGTTACAGAGGTAGAGAAGGATGAGACCAGAGAAGGATTTGAGAAGAAGGTTGAGAATTTTAAAACTGAGACATTGCTTAACTGGGAGGCAAAGTAGTTCAACCAGCACGCGGGCGATGAGTGAATGGGACTCAGTGTGAGAGAAGTCATGAAAACAAAAGTTTTAGATGGCCTCAAGCTTGTGAAGGGCAGAAGATGGGAGGCGTCCCAAGGAATGAGCTGAGGCAGGATAGAGTTGGATGATATTATGAGGTGGAAATAGCCAGTTTTAGTGACGGTGTCAATTTGTGGTCGGAAGCTCATCTCAGGTCAAATATGACACCATTGTTATACAGCATGGTGCTGTTTTTTTGCCTTGGGCCCTGGAACTTCATCTGTTTTTACCAAAGAAAGTAAGGAAGATTACAGGATACATTTCCCAGTCAGCAATATATTGGCACAACTGCTTTATGTGAATACACCAAATTCCAGTCTCTATGATTTTATTGGTTGGCTTGTTCATTTTAGTTAACTCCAAGGTCTCACGCTCTCTGCCTGTAATCTTCTCTAACTTTACAATCCTCGGACATACCTGTTTACACATTACATAAAAATACATTAAAACACGTGGTGGAGATCAGTTGTGATAACTTTTTTGGAAAGGATATTTCCTGAGGTTCAACTTCTGTGACATGTTGTTTACATGTAGTGGCATCAATTCAATTGAAGCAAAGAAACGTGGCCTACCTTACACTCCTCCATTCCTCAAACAGTACACAGGCTGCTGCCATAGGCTTATCCATGGCATATTCATTCCTTTTTAAAAAATAAATTTGAAGAGTACCCAATTATTTTTTTTTCAATTAAGGGGCAATTTAGCATGGCCAATCCACCTAGCCAGCACTTCTTTGGGTTGTGGGGGTGAAACCCACACAGACACGAGGAGAATGTGCAAACTCCACACGGACAGTGACACAGGCCGGGATTGAACCTGGGACCTCAGCGTCGTGGGGCAGTAGTGCTAACCATTGCGCCACCGTGCCACCCTTTTGTGCACCTTACTGAGATGAAATAAAGTTCGCTTTAGATTTGCTGCCTATCTGCTCAACGGAACCTACTAGATTTCCAGGAACCAGTGACCCAGAGACCAACTTGTGTTGCATTCACACCATTTCCACTGGAATGGATTCAAAAGTCAACTACATATATTTTGCCGTGCTTTTGTATATTTTAATTTTTCAACTACACGTTGTCTGTGCTTGTTGGGCTTACAATGAGACTCAATTGGTCGCAATGCCTGGACTTCTGAAACTAACTGATGGTGAATCATGAACAAGGAGACCGGTCACCACAGGCCTAATAAAACTGGTTTCACAGCAGAACCTATAGTTGCCATCAACTCTTTGGCAACTTTCCCAACTCAAGTGATTCCTCCAGGAAACCCTAGGGGGCAGGAGACGAAATCCGGTTCAATTTTGCATTGAAGACGACAGGTTTTATTCTTCCTGTTGCTGACGACCCCACACCAGACCACGAAGATTGTTCATCTAAATTTCTTTGCCAAAGTGGGGGCCATTCCAGAGAAATCAATGGGTTTGATTCCTCGTGCTGTTATTTCAAACCGTTATCCCCGCCCCAGTTCCCCATGCACTGTCAGTTAAAATAGTTCATCTCTTCTCAAAGAAAATTAACTTTATAAACATTTGGAACAAATCGCCCCTGTGGTGATCGACCTTCTTGTTGTTCCTGATCCACAGCCATCGGTTATTTTTGTACCGACGGAGACTGAAGCTGAACAATGTTTTGATCAAGATAGCAATATCTGAATGTACTAGAACTCCTTTAGCAAGATTTAGAGAACACCTCACCACAGGACATCTGGAAATATTTGATGGTAGCTGGTTGGAACAGAACGAATTTTAGAATGCAATGTGACTGCTGGTGTTTTGCACATAGCCAGGTCTCACTAACAGCAATGTAATAATGGTCAAATCTTCCGGTTTCCTCCCGCTGGGAAACAGATATTGGTAAGGATGCGGGCGTTGGGAAGAGCTCCCTTACTTTTCAAATCGTGCCAGAAGATATTTTAAATCCCCCCGATAAGTCATAAGAGGCCTCGGTTTAATGTCTCACCTGAAAGGCAGAGGGCCTTTGGCAGTGTGGCACCTCCTCAGTAGGAGTGTCAGCCGAGGTTTGGAGCTCAAGCCTCTGGGGCAGGATTTGAATCCGCAACCTGCTGACTTTGCGACACACTTGGCTGCCATAAAGTGGATTGGAATATAAAGTGCCCAGCCTGATACTGCTCAAATAAGTGTACAATTCTCCAGGCCTGTCCTCTCACTGTGTGCTGGCTTATCTTCCTGTTCACGATAAAGCCAGACAAATAAACAAACCAAAATTCCTCCTGTTCCAGCCGGTGTCATGTGAGAGTACCTTTGAGAAATGGGTGTTTATAAATGGGCGTGTATATAAATATCTGTAGTGAGAGTGTCTTAGAAAAGGGTGTTTACTGCTGCAGTGATGTCAGAGAGTGGGTGGAGCTGGGCTGTCTCAGCTTTTTACTTTCATTTTTTAGCAGGCTGCAGGGTGTGTTTTAGTTTTGTTTTCAGTGTTGGAGCTGAAGCCAGACCAAGCAGGTGTACTGCTGTTCTCTCTGCCATCAAAAGACTATCTCTTGATCATTTGGTGAATTAAAAGAATTATAAGTGTTCTCAGGAGTGAAGTTAAGCCTGATGTCTTTCTGTTTTGATGTTAAAAGGACGGCTTCATCATTACTTAGTGATGTATTCTTTGGGGGTTGTATTTGAATTGATGGTTGCTAAGATGTTCACTGTATGTTTCAAAAAAGGTTAACTTGAGTTCACAGAATAAACATTGTTTTGCTTTTAAAAAATACTTTTTCATTTCTGTTGTACCTCACCTGTAGAGTGGGTCGTGTGCTCCCCACACCACAATCTATTAAAAGTTGTGGGTCAGGTGAACTCCATGATACACTTTGGGGTTCTCTAAACCCTGGCCCATAACAGACTGAGGGGCAACACACTGATTAACAGGATTAATAATTTAGATCTTAGTGTGCTGACAGGTACTAATGGAAGCTGTTGGCATCAAAATGCAGCTGATGGTGGGTAGTGTAACAGCACTGACCATTTAATACAACTACTGCCATCAGCACGGTAGCACAAGTGGTTAGCACTGTGGCTTCCCCCGGGAGGTAATCCGATTTCCTGCCACAGTCCAAAGACGTGCAGGTTAAGTGGATTGGCCATGATAAAATTGCCCTTAGTGTCCAAAAAGGTAAGGAGGGGTTATTGGGTTACGGGGATAGGGTGGAAATAAGGGCTTAAGTGGGTTGGTGCAGACTCAATGGGCCGAATGGCCTCCTTCTGCATGTATGTTCTATGTTCTAAAGCAGGCATATAAGGAAGGCTGTCGGTTATGTCGAACAGTTCATTTCTAGTCAGTGGCTTTTGAGCAAACTCTCTGTGATGTTTAACTAAGCAAAATACTGGAATTTGAAACGAGAGCAGAGGATGCTGGAAAAAACTCAGCAGGTCTGGCGGCATCTGTGGAGAAAGAAACCGAGTTAACATTTCGAGTCCTTTTGGCTCTTCATCAGAACTGAACGGATGGCGAATGTGTTCGATATTAAAGTGTAGCTGTGAGAGATTGCAACAAAAAGCAGCAACTTTAAGAGCAAAACATGGCCTTGTGTAGGGGAGGAGATTTGCATTGAGGCAATACATGAGTGGGACATTTTTAAAAAAGGGAGTTTAAGATGGAGGAGAAAGGTCACAATCTAAAGCTGCCACGCTCAATGTTGAGACAAAGAACAGAGAAAAGTACAGCACAGGAACCAAGCCCTTCGGACCTCCAAGCCTGCGCCGACCATTCTGCCCGTCTAAACTAAAATCTTCTACGCTTCCGGGGTCCGTATCCCTCTATTCCCATCCCATTAATATATTTGTCAAGATGCCCCTTTAATGTCACTATCGTCCCTGCTTCCACCACTCCTCCGGCAGTGAGTTCCAGGCACCCACTACCCTCTGTGTAAAAAAACTTGCCTCGTACATCTCCTCTAAACCTTGCCCCTCACACCTTAAACCTATGCCCCCTAGTAATTGACCCCTCTACCCCGGGGAAAAGCCTCTGACTATCCACTCTGACGCTGCTCCTCATAATTTTGTAGACCTCTATCAGTTCGCCCATCAAGCTCCTTCGTTCCAGGGAGAACAAACCAAGTTTATTCAACCTCTCCTCATAGCTAATGCCCTCCACACCAGGCAACATCCTGGTAAATGCCGAGGACTGCAATGTGCCCAAGCGGAAGATCAGGTGCAGCTCCTCCAGCTCGCGCTGGGCATCACTGGAGCAATGCACCAGGCCAAGGACGGACACGTGTATGAGAGCAAGGCACTGAGTTAAAATAGCATGCAACAGGAGCGTTCTGCCCAGCCTGTGTTTAGCCACTGCTCCCCCCCCCCTCCCCCCCCCCCTCGCCCCCCCCCCCCCCCCCCCCCCCCCCCCGCCGAGATGTGTGCTCACTGCACGCTGCCCACTGAACATTACCTTATATACGGCTCCCTGGGGGGGCGGAGTCCCCCAGGGTTCCAAGCCCGGTCTTAAAGGGATCATTACGTTAAGGGTACAGTTATCATTCATCACAAAGGATGAATGTCGTAGGAAGGTAATGGGGAGTCAAGCATGTCGGAGGAGTGGCCCAGGGTTTCATGGAGGGTGCGATCTCTGCGGAATGCTGACTGGGGGGGGGGGATGTGATTCTTGATAGCATTGTGCTGGAGCTGCCAGAAATGGCAGAGGATGAACCTTTGAATGTAGATGCTAGTGGTGTGAAAATTGAAGACAAGGGGGATGCTATCATGGATCTGGGAGGTAGGTGAAGGGGTGAGGTGAGGGCAGAGGTGTGGGAAGTTAGTCAAACGCGGTAGAATGCCCAGCTCGCCATAGGTGGGGGTGGGGGTGGGGGCTCTGTTAAGCGAAAAGCACCATTTTCGCAGTGACTTCATCAGATGTGATGGAGGCAGAGAAACTGGGGGAATGGGACAAGTTCAGCCAGGCGGAGGAGAGTGGTGGTGGTTGCGGATTGTTCGGATCTCTGCTCAAGAAAGAAGCAGACAGCCCTTAGTGCATCCTGGAGGGGGCATGAAGGTGTCGAGGGATTGGACATCCACAGTGAACAGGGGGCGGTTGAGGCCAGGGAACTAGAAATTGTTGGTGTAACCTAAGGGCATCAGATAAATCGGGAATGTAGGTGGGAAGAGACTGGCCCAGGGGAGAGAGGATGGAGTCAAGATAGGAAGAAATGGGTTCCGTGAGGTCTGTTCGAGAGTGTCCCAGTAGACAAACATTGCCTTGCAGCTGTTTTGCTTTTGCTTCTGGTTCATCCTTGATCACCCCTCATATTAACCATTTTGTTTTGAATTTGGTTGCTGTTTTTTTCAGCCTTTTCCACTGCTAACCCCCCCCCCATGAATCCAAGCTGAGGGCCAGTGCCAATAATCAAATTTCTCCATTACGTTAGAAAAACGTTTCAGCCTGAATTCTCTGTTTCCCGACGCTGGCAGTGAGAATTGCGATTAGGCGTGGAATAGCGTGCAAAGGAAAAATCGCAACTCACGCCCGGTACCGACTCTGTCGCTATGCTCTGCTCCATCGCTGACGGCGTTATTGAAGTTTACGCCCTGTCCCGGGGGGGGGGGGGGGGGGGGGGGTCAAAGCAAAACCATCATTTGCATTGATTTAAATCTCAGTCGCGGGTTGAACACTTCATGCTCCACCCCTTCACAATGCTCCGCCCCTCTTAGGAGGAGGTCACATGGGTGCAAATTGATCCAAGCAGTTACAAGCTGGACCTGGGCGCCTTGACTGTTCAGGGGGAGTGGGAGGCTAAAAAAACATTTTCAACTCTTAAATATTGTTGGGCTTGCTGGGGGTGGCTTCCTGGGCTGGGGGGAATAGCGGGGAATGACTTGGTGCCAAGTCCGTGAACCTGAGGTGTCCCCTCGGGATTAGGATGGCCTGTCTCAGACTGCCATTGCTGTAGTATGTTATTGAAACACATCCCTTTGGTGCTACTTACATTGGCCCTTGGCTGCCCACACTGTTGACTGCTCACTGTGTCCTGTATATATTCAGAGAGCCTCTGGTGATGTGCGAGCCCACCTAGGCCGCCCATCTGAAAGCCCTCATACCCCAGCAGTATTGTCAACAGGATGGGCGTGGCCATGCTTAATTAATGGCCCACCAGGGGTTGGCACTCCTCAGAAGCACTGCCCCACTGCAGAGCTCAACCCAATCAGGGGGCACCTGCATCGCGGCCTTTGGAACCTCTCTGCTAACCTGCCCCTCTCAGGGAGAGGCCTCACCAGTGACCCCCACTCCTCAGGATCACGAGCAGTCTTCTCCTGGTGAGACTGGCAGCACTGGCTGCATCTGCCACCAGCTACCAGGCACTATGCAGGAGGGCGGGCTTGAGTCTGCGGCCTACCCTGGGGAATAGGGTGTCCTTCCTCCCCTCACTGGCATCGAGCAGTGGGTCCACCTCGGACCCCCGCTATCAGGGGGTGGGTCTTCTCTGAGCCGTCTTAGTTGCTGCAATGTGTGTGGTGAGTGGAGTACTTAAAAACCGCTTCAGCCGTCAGGCTCTTTGGCGCTAATTTTGGCCCCGGCAGTTACACCACCCGCTGGGTTAAAAATTGCTTCCAATTCTTGCCAGCAGTGTGCTGAATCGGGGAATCAATAGGAACCTCAACGGAAACGCAAATTGCGCATTATTCAGTCACTGGCCTCCCAAATGGAGAATCCAGCCCTTCATGTTTCTTTTAAATTCAATTTTTATTTTAAAGCTCACTTGTGATATTTTCAGCTTTTACCTAACCCCATATCTATGTTCCAATAATTTATTTTGTTTACTCTAATTAAACTAAAAGTGAAGGATATACAGTACACTTTACTTCCTGGTTTGCAATCTGTGAGAATACCACAATGTGATTGGCTGCTTATCTAGCTTGATGCCATATCTGTTTCTGGACACCTGAAGGTCCTTCATGACTTGGCCACAGGTTAAAAATAATGTCTGGAAAGAGGATATCCACACCACTAGGATCACTTTGTGACAACTTTCTTCAAGGTCCATGGCAAGTACCGTCACTTTAATGCTGATCATGAGATCCGAACCATATTATTCACTTAGGTTGAGATTTTAGTCATACAGAATAGAAAGAGGCCGTTTCTATTGTTGGCCCGTTGAGAGAGTTCTCCCATCAGTCTTACTCCCTCCTAACCGTACAGAGTTTTTACATTTTAAGTAAATACTCAATTCCTTTTTGAAAGCTACTTTTGAATCTCCTTCCAACTGTGTGATCTATTCTAGATTATAACAGCTCGCTACATAAAAACATGAATCTTCCCCTCCAACCCCGCTTCCCCAACAACTCCCCCCTGCTCCCCCCCTCCAGTTCCTTTGGCAATTATCTTAAATCTATGTTCTCTGGTTGCAAACGCTCCTGCCAGTGTTATAGGTGCTGAAAGAAAGCAAAGGCTATTAAGTCAAATGAATCCATTCAACAATTTTAGTTGACTCATCAAAGTTCACCTCTCTCGTACTTTAATTATTCTACCTTAGCATTCAACTGCATTAATCAGCTCAGTTGGCTGAACAGCTGGTTCAGACCAGCAGGACGGGTTCAATTCCCGCACGGGCTGAGGTTATTCATGAAGGCCTCGCCTTCTCAACCCTATCCCTCGCCTGAGGTGTGGTGATCCTCAGGCTAAATCACCACCAGTCAGCTCCCCCTCAAAGGGGGAAGCAGCCTGTGGTCATCTGGGACTATGGGGACTTTACATTATTAATTCAGAGCTGACACCCACCATTATTTTACAATCTGCAGTCAATCCATCTACCTTGCTACAATTCGTCCCATCTTCAGGTCTCCTAAAAATCTATCTCGTTAACCATCCCTTCAATCCCCTCTATTAATTATTTTCCTAACTCCTGTTCATCTATTTCTCGCACCATGGCCTGTTATGTCATAGTAAATATATCATCTAATACTTCATGTACCCTGACAATTAACTTCTTCCTATAGATTCTGTCGTGTTAGGTACACTGGTCTAACTGCAACTGTATGCAGCTTAGATCAGAAAGATACTCCAGCCCGCCTGTTTCGTCGTACAACAGAACCATCAGCAAGACGCACAACATACGAGTGTAGGGAAGCCTGTCGAACAATAACAGCTGGAGCTGACCAGCCTCATTCAAGGATCTTGACCCGAACAGCGTCTGACAGGGATAACACGGGAAAATCGGTGGCATGAGCATCATAGCCCTGTTTTGCCGGTCTTGCAGTTGCTGCACCGTCTGCAGCACCGGGAGGTGATCCAGGTTGGGCAGGTGTATGGCTGGAAGTGTCGTTCGCAGGTCCCTGTTCATCAGGAGTTGAGCCGGCGACATGCCAGTGGACAGTGGGAACGCCCTGTACGCAAGCAGCGCAAGGTGAATGTCAGACGCTGAATCCGCGGCCGTGCAGGTGAGCTGCTTCACTATGTGCACCCCTTTCTCAACTTTTCTGTTTGACTGCGGATCGTGTGGGCTGGAAGTGACGTGTTTGAACTGATACGACTGGGCAAACAGAGACCATTCATGTCTGCTGAAGCACGGGCCATTGTCATTCATGACAGTGAGTGGGATACCATGCCTGGAGAACGTCTTCTTACAGGCCTTGATGACAGCCCGAGATATGAGGTCTGAGAGCTTCACGACTACAGGGTAATTGGAAAAGTAATCAATGATTAACACATAATCACGACCATTTGCATGAAAGAGGTCGATGCCAATCTTGGACCGCGGAGAGGTTTCGATTTCATGCTGCTGGAGCGTCTCCTTGCTCTGCGCTGGCTGGAAGCGTTGACAGGTCACACAGTTAAGGATCATGTTCGCGATGTCCTGGCTGATCCCGGGCCAGTAGACAGCCTGCCTGGCTCTGCGTCTGCACTTCTCCACACCCAGGTGGCCCTCATGGATTTGACGGAACACCAAGCTCTGGAGACTGTGTGGAATTACAATCCGATCGAGTTTGAGGAGGATACCATCAACCACCGTCAGGTCGTCCTTTACATTGAAAAATTGAGGGCACTGCCCTTTTTGCCAGCCATTGGCTAGGTGTTGCATAACACGCTGCAAGAGGGGGTCTTTGGCTGTCTTCTCAC
Source organism: Scyliorhinus torazame (assembly GCF_047496885.1). Lineage (NCBI taxonomy): Eukaryota > Metazoa > Chordata > Chondrichthyes > Carcharhiniformes > Scyliorhinidae > Scyliorhinus > Scyliorhinus torazame. The sequence goes on along the minus strand of NC_092722.1, from coordinate 15,717,749 downwards.
GGATACAAACCACCTTCTCATCAGATGCCGGGAGGGTGCTAGCACACAGCTGCACCCGTGACTCAACCTGTGACTCAATTTGCCAGATGACGTTCAGTGGTTCACTAGGCACGGTGATGGAGCAGGACAGTGTATCGGCAATGATGAGCTCCTTGCCAGGCATGTAGACCAGGTCAAAGTTGTACCTTCTGAGTTTGAGGAGGATGCGCTGCAACCGAGGCGTCATGTCATTAAGGTCCTTGTGGATAATGTGGACCGGGGCCTGTGATCCGTCTCAACTGTGAATGTCGGAAGGCCGTAGACATAGTCGTGAAACTTGAGAATGCCAGTGAGAAGGCCCAGGCATTCCTTCTCGATTTGTGCATACCTTTGTTCAGTTGGCATCATTGCCCTTGATGCTTGGCAACCGATGAAGTTTCATCGCATTGCAGCAGGACCGCACCGATGCCATCCTGGCTCGCATCTGTCGAGATTTGCGTTTCCCTGTCTGGGTCTAAAAATGCCAATACGGGTGCAGTGGTGAGCTTGGCTTTCAGCTCCAACCTCTCTGCCTGATTGGCCGCCTTCCACTCGAAGGCAGTGGACATCTTCACTAGGTTTCACCGGGCCGTGATGTGTGAGGCCATGGTTGGGATGAAGTTGCCCAGAAAATTGACCATGCCCACGAAGCGCAATACCGCCTTCTTGTCTTCCGGGACCTTCATGGCTGCGATGGCCTTGACCTTGTCTGTGTCTGGGCGCACGCCCTGCTGAGAGATCTGGTCTCCTAGGAACTTGAGTGTCGACATGCCAAAGCAACATTTGGCCCTGTTCAGCTTCAGGCCATTGGCTTGGACATGGCGGAATACCTGCTGGAGACAGGAAACATGCTCCTCAGGGGTCGTGGACCATATGATGACATCGTCCACGTACACACGGATCCCTTCGATGCCCTCCATCGTCTGCTCCATGATGCGATGAAATATCTCCGATGCCGAGACGATGCCGAACGGCATAGTGTTATAGCAGTCCCTGCCAAACGGTGTGTTGAAGGTACAGAGCCTTCTGCTGGACTCATCCAGCTGGATTTGCCAGAATCCATGTGACGCATCTAACGTCATGAAAAACCTTGCATGTACCATCTCACTGGTGAGTTCCTCCCGCTTCGGGATGGGGTAGTGTTCACACTTTATATTCTGGTTGAGATCCTTGGGATCAATGCAGATGTGCAGGTCTCCAGAGGGGTTTTTTAACCACCACCATTGAGCTGACCCAGCCAGTCGGTTCGGTTACTCTGGAAATGATCCCCTGCTGCTGCAGCTCCTTGAGCTGTTCCTTCAGGCGCCCCTTCAGCAGAGCCGGGACCCGGCGTGGTGTATGGACCACTGGCTTGGCATCAGGTCGCAGTAGGATCTTGTACTGATATGGCAAAGTGCCCATCCCGTCAAACACATCTGGATACTGAGCGAGGATGTCGTCAATGACAGCTTGAAGATCCACGTTGGATGATGTCGTTGAATAAACCCGCTGCACCAGGTTTAGCTTTTTGCAGGCATGCGCGGCCAGTTGGGATGCCCTGTCCGGCTTGACAATTTCAAACCTTAGCCGTGCATGGGTACTCCGGTTGGAGATGAGTAGATGGCAGGACCCCAGTGCCGTGATGTCGTTATAGTCCAGGAGCTGGAAGGCTGCTGGAAGGACCTTAGGAGGCTTCTTGATGCGTTTGAAGTCTGCCTGTGAGAGGAGGTTGGCAGAAGCACCTGTGTCCAGCTATAACTGGATGGAGCAGCGGTTGACCTGCATCACCGCACGCCATTCGTCCTCCGAATCCACAGCGAGAATGGACTGAATGCGAGATGAGTTAGGTGTGGCATGTTCACGTGTGGCAATGATGTCCCCTCGGTAGGTGGACTCCAGGCACTCGTCCTCTGGATCCGTTGTACTGCCAGGATCAGAATCCTGTAATCGTCGTTGCACATTCTGGATGCGCCGCCGTCGGAATTGGGAGCGCTGGCCCCTGACTGGTGGTGCAGACCTGCACAAGGCTGCATAGTGTCCAGGCTTCCCGCAGTTTAAACACTGCAGGGCAGTGTCCCTTTCAGTTGCCACAGTTCAGGCACGTCATGACGTCAGAATCGTGACACAGTGTACGTTGTCGCACATGCGCAGTGCGGTCGGCAGACGTCTGCAACTGCGCAGTGTGGGTGTTGGCCGCTTCGTTATCCCGTTCGCATCGCGCTTGCGTGGAACTCCGGGAAAAGCGCGCAAGGTGGCCGCTGTCTTCAATGCTGAGGCGCTGCATCTGTGAGATAGCCTGCATACTCGCTGCCTCGTGGGAGACAAGTTTCTCATTTTCAGCCGATTTGTATTGGGAATACCGATTTATTGCGTGCTCATGCACTGTACATGTTTCAATCGCGACTGGCAGGGTCATATGCTTGATTTTTAAGAGCTGCTCTCTCAGAGGATCAGAGGGAACTCCAAACACGATTTGGTCTCTGATCATGGAGTCAGCAATATCACCAAAGTTGCAGAACAGCGCTAGCAGGCGGAGGCTGGTTAAGAAGGCATTGAAAGATTCATCTTTACCTTGAAGACATTGTTTGAATATGTAGTGCTCGAAGATTTCATTGGTGTCCACTTCACAGTGACTATCGAACTTGTCCAGGATGGTCTGAAACTTTGTCTTGTCCTGGCCTTCGGTGAAGTTACTCGAGTTGAAGAGTTTGATGGCTTGATCACCCGCTGTTGAGAGGAGAAGCGCGATCTTTCTTGCATCAGATGCACCCTCGAGGTCTGAAGCTTCGATGTACAGCAGAAACTTTTGCTTGAATATCCGCCAGTTGCCACTGAGATTGCCGGAGGTCCTGAGCTGGTGAGGAGCCTGAATCTTCTCCATAGTGCCGGGATACGTTTGCTGGTCGTCACGGAACGGACTGAGGTAAACCACCTTAAATTAGTAGTCTCCTGGTATCATCTCGTATTAGGTACACTGGGCTAACACTGGCTGCAACTGGATGCAGCTTAGATCAGAAAGATACTCCAGACCTTGAAGTTAGTTCAATCAGGTTTATTGAACTAATAGCACAGTTAGCACAGTTCTCTGTGAGTTCGACTCTCTGCTAACTTAAGTCTGGTTACTCTGTCTGACTGAACCAGACTAGCTCATGGCCACGTGGTGGAGGTGTGAGATTGTAACACCACCCTTGACTGACTCTCTGGATGTTCATCAGTGGAACGAGGCGGAGTGTGAGTGCCTCATGTCTTTTATAGTCAGATCCCACCCCTGAGTGTCCTGCCTGCTTATTGGTCATGTCCTGTTCTCTGTGTCCATTAGCTGCTTGTCTGTATATCATTATGTGTGTGTCTGCATATCATGACAGATTCCTTCCTTACAGTTGCTTAACAACCCCCTCCAGCCATCCACCTCCTGAGGATAAAACATTGGGGGAAATAGTGTTTCCAGGAATCTCTACCTGATGGACAACCCATTGGACAAGAACTCGCGATGCACTTTGTTCGTCCTCGCTGACGTTTGGGCTGAACAAACCTGAACCATTCTGTTCCATAATAATCTTCCCAAAAGGTAACAAAGTTCCCTAGTGAGCCCGTTTAGCCGTGCCTTTCCCAGCACTCGCAATGCCGATAAACACGTGGCTATTCAACGCTACTCGTTTTGAATAAGGGGCCTAAACGGTAACATGCGTCCGAAGCCGCACATCGTCCCATTTTTTACAACGGGAGCTTTGCCCGTTATCGCGAGAGATTGGGGCACCATTTTTAAATGGCATCAAAATCTCCGATTCCCACAACCTCCCCCCTCAACCTCTCCCCAGCTGAAACGCAACATAGGAGGAGCAACCCCCTCACATCCCCAACACCCACGGTGGGCAACCCCAGCCTGATCGCGCGCACGCAGAAAATGCCTGCCAAACCGGCATCGCATTATTGAAAATTAAATTTAAAAGAAACATGAAGGGCTGGATTCTCCGTTTGGGAGACCAGTGACTGGTAATTCTGGCACTGCCAGAGTGCCCAGGTGGCACCAGCAGTACCAGGACACCACCCTGCCCATGCAGCTGGATTCCCCTTGCAACTTAATCTCGGGCGGCATTGCGAGCCGGGTGGATCCCGGGAGCGGGGTCTCCTGGCTTGCGCCGGCCATGTTGCACCGCAGCGAGACGCGTTTCCAGCGCAGCATGGCCGGAGGCTCGTGCCCTTTAACTGATCATTGGTGCTCCTATTGATACATCGGAGCAGTGCTGAGGGAGCGTTGCATTGTTGGAGGTGCCGTCTTTTAGATGAGATGATAAACTGAGGCCCCATCTAGTAGACATAAAAGATCCTACGGCACTATTTGAAATGAAATGAAATGAAAATCGCTTATTGTCACAAGTAGGCTTCAATGAAGTTACTGTGAAAAGCCCCTCGTCGCCACATTCCGGCGCCTGTTCGGGGAGGCTGTTACGGGAATTGAACCGTGCTGCTGGCCTGCTTGGTCTGCTTTAAAAGCCAGCGATTTAGCCCAGTGTGCTAAACCAGCCCCTGCAACTGGCAACTGCAACTGGTCACCCCTTTGAAGGTGAGTAGGAATGTTCTCCCCAGTGTCCTGTTTGGAATGTATCAACTGACATCAACAGACAGAAATAATCTGGTCATTATTACATTGCTGTTTGTGGGGACATTTCCACAGGTAGTATTGAGGAAGCAGGCGGGCTGCAGAAGGACCTGGACAGGCTAGGAGAGTGGGCAAAGAACTGGCAGATGGAATACAATATGGAAAAGTGTGAGGTTATGCATAGGCTATTTTCTAAATGGGAAAAGGCTTCGGAAATCAGAAGCAGAAAGGGACTTAGGAGTCCGTGTTCAGGATTCTCTTAAGGTTAGCCTGCAGGTTCAGTTGGCAGTTAGGAAGGCAAATGCAATGTTCGCATTCATGTCAAGAGGGCCAGAATACAAGAGTAGCGATGTACTGCTGAGGCTGCATAAGGCTCCGGTCAGATCCCTTTGAAATATTGTGAGCAGCTTTGGACCCCGTATCTAAGGAAGGATGTGCTGGCCTCAGACTTTTGTATCTCCTGCCTGATGGAAGAAGTTGGAAGAGTGAGTAAGCCGGGTGGGAGGGGTCTTTGATTATACTGCCCGCTTTCCCCAGACAGCGGGAGGTGTAGATGGAGTCAATGGATGGGAGGCAGGTTCGTGTGATGGACTGGGCTGTGGTCACGACTCTCTGAAGTTTCCTGCGGTCTTGTGCCGAGCGGTTGCCGTACCAGGCTGTGATGCAGCCCGATAGGATGCTTTCTATGGTGCATCTGTAAAAGTTGGTAACAGTTAATGTGGACATTCCGTGGAAAAATGTAAGTCTTTGTTTATTTTCTTTATCTATCCTTTCCATTATATCTTTGCAATCATCAAATGAATAACCATCAAACGTGGTTGAAAAAACCTTAATGGTCATTGATGTGTTGGGTGTTCTGGATCACATACAGGTCACCAACACTTGAAATAGTGCAACACGATTTTATTGAATCATTAACTGTTTAACATACTCAGACTGTGGGTTTACACAATACTAGCTTTAACTAAAGACCTTTGCCTTGTCCTAACCAGTCAATGCACTCAGCACATGATGAATGTCTGTGTTACAGGCTGTGAGCTCTGTCCTCCTAGCAAGCTGCTACTCGAATGAGCGGGAACTCTGATGCCCCCTGTCTTTATAGTGCGTGTGCTCTAACTGGTGATTGGCTGCGGTGTTGTGTATGGTGATTGGTCCCACTGTGTGTCCATCAGTGTGTGTCTGCACCATGATATACTGGTGTATAATATACAGTCATTGAATTTGCTGCTTTTGATAGGTGCCCAGGGCAATGCCTGTCACTCTGTAACTGAGTGATACATTTTCTTGCTAGGCTTATATATGTGTTCTATCTATTTTTGTAAAGGTTGGATTAAAATAGGGGCTGGTTTAGCACACTGGGCTAAATAGATGGCTTTTAAAGCAGACCAAGGCAGGCCAGCAGCACGGTTCAATTCCCGTAACAGCCTCCCCGAACAGGTGCCGGAATGTGGCGACTAGGGGCTTTTCACAGTAACTTCATTTGAAGCCTACTTGTGACAATAAGCGATTTTCATTCATTTCATTCAAAATGGAGATGTTCCTTTCTAAAATGGATGATCACATTTGATAATAAAGGAAGATTCTGTTCATCGAGGACTGATCAAGATAAAAGCCTTCTATGATCATGCACTGTCTGGGGACTGTGTCCTTAACATTCAAATGAAAATTGCACTTCAAAAATGTTCTGATCATCCAAATGCTGCACCTCAGCAGTGCCCCACAGATATTAAGCTACACTGTGTATTTTTAAAGTCCATTTCAGCTTTCTATTACGGTTCCTGTAATATTTTAATGCTAGAAAAATTATAAATGTGTGTTTTATATGTGTCAAAACAGTGCAGGCATTTTGATATTTGATTTAATGAAGATTGATTGCCAAGACTAACTTTGAAGCAGGAGCATTCTTAAAACATAGCAGTGCCTGAAGTTCATTTATCAATTTTAGCACTTTAAACATAAGCCAGTATTACAAATTCCCATGAGGGGAGATCTCAAAAGACCTAAAGACATTGCGGCACTAGATTTTATTGAGCTGCTCCTGCTGTGATGAGCAGAAGGCTTGTTATGCAGGAGAAGCTGAGAGATCGAGTGAACATTACAAGGGCTGTCCAAAAGGGCATCTCCATGTCTTGTCCAGAAGACAATAATTGTGCTTTTAATGGGAGATTTTCCTGGGTCTGTGCACTGCACATTCTGAGTGCAGCAGGCAGCAGAGAATCGGACACGCTGGTGCACAAACTGGTAAAGGTGCCACCTGATTCTCCTCCATCAACACAGAGCACAATTGGGTGGCTACCTTTACAGGTGTGCTATCCTGCGGCTCATTTTCTACTCTTCACTGCATACGGAAGATAAAATATTTCCAGCTATACACCCAAGAAAATCCCCCCAATATAATCGCTCAGTTCCTGACATCTCTAAATACCATTTATTGGAAAATAAATAATAGTGTTAGCCTTTCCCCTCACGACAGTGTTACCACCAACAAAAGCAAACTGTCGATAATTCATTCATCTTTTGTTCGTGGGAGCTTGCTGTGCACAAATTGGTTGCTCCATTTAATTATAATTATATGACTTCCAGTGGCAGAGTGCGTGGGGAGGTCACACACGAGGTAGCCCCCTCCAGGATCTGCGTTTTTAATGCCTTTTTGCCTGTTTTTTCAGGAGATTTTTGCATGAAAGCATTCTGGGTCGCTAACACAGGGTTCTCGCACAGAGCACATGGCAAGACGTGTCATGATATGCAGACATGCAGATAATGAGATACAGACAGGCACAGACAGGCAGCTAATGAACACAGAGAACAGGACATGACCAATGAACAGGCAGGATACTCAGGGGTGGTATCTCACTATAAAAGGCACGAGGCACTCACACTCCGCCTCTTTCCACTGATGAACATCTACTGAGTCAGGGTGTATGTACAGTATCACACCTCCAGCACGTGGCTAAGAGCCAGTTTGGTTCAGTCAGACAGAGTAACCACACTTTTTTTTCATAGAATTTACAGTGCAGAAGGAGGCCATTCGGCCCATCGAGTCTGCACAGGCTGTTAGAAAGAGCACCCTACCCAAGCCCACACCTCCACCCCATCCCCATAACCCAGCAACCCCACCCAATACTAAGGGCAATTTTGGACACTAAGGGCAATTTAGCATGGCCAATCCACCTAAACTGCACATCTTTGGACTGTGGGAGGAAACCGGAGCACCCGGAGGAAACCCACGCACACACGGGGAGAACGTGCAGACTCCGCACAGACAGTGTCCCAAGCCGGGAATCGAACCTGGGACCCTGGAGCTGTGAAGCAATTGTGCTAACCACAATGCTACCGTGCTGCCCGTTTAGGTTAGCAGAGAGTTGAACTCATAGAGAACTGTGCTAACTGTGCTATTGGTTCAATAAATCAAAGTCTGGAGTATCTTTTGGTTAAAGCTGCATCCAGTTGCAGCCTGTGTTATCCCAGAGTACATAACATGACAACATTGTGAAACAGCTCATCTGCAAGGCTGCGGATTCTGCTTCGGACATCTCCTTTTTGCCCGTTTTTCAGAAGATTTTTGCATGAAAGCATTCTGGGTTGATAACACAGGGTTCCCGCACAGGACACATGGCAAGAAGAAAAGGGAGCAAAAAATCCACAGAAGATAATTTTTCGGCAGACTCAGAGGCTTCGTGCAGAGAAAATGGCGGCGGCAGTGTTGTCGACGACCGATAACAGCGGACATGCTGTCGGAGGTGCTCGCGAGGGAGCTTGAAAAACACTTTGACAAGCAAGGGAGGTTGGTGTCAGAGACCCTGCGAAAATCAATTGAGGCGGCGTTGGGCCCTGTCCGGGTGAAACCTGATGAGACCGCTGAGGCAGTAAAGAAGGATAGTGAGGTGCTCGAGGGTATGGAGAGGGCATTGACGAGGCAAGGTGAGCAGCTTGTGTTGTCGGATGCCAAGATGCCGGTGGATGAGAATAAGACATTAAAATCCACGGTCGATGATCTCTCAAATCGGTCAAGGAGGCAGAACCTCAGAATGTTGGGATAGCCGGAAAGGGGGGGGGGGGGGAATGCCTGAATATTAACCATGGATGTTTGGGATGATGATGGGCGAGGATGGTCTTGTGTCCCCTCGGAGCTGGACAGGGCTCATCGGACACTTTGACAGAAGCCCTGGCCGAACGAGCCACCTCGAGCGAGCATTATTCACTTCCGCAGCTTCAGGGAAAAGGAGAGGTTCCTGAAGCGAACCAAAGAACACCGTGGCTCAAAGTGGGAAGAAAACCTTGTGAGGATTTACCAGGACGTGGGGGCTGAGCTGGCGAGTTAGCGGGCGACCTTTAATAAGGTTAACGGTGTGCTGTATAAGGAGTTTAGTTTGGGGTGGTGTACCTTGCAAGGTTGTGGGTCACATATGAGTCAAAGCACTATTACTCTGAGGAACTGGAGGAAGCGGACACCTTCATTAAAATGCATGGACTTGGGTCGAATTGAATGTGTTGTATAATATCTTTGATGTATGTGGGTTGGGAAGGGTGTTGGGGTATCCTGCTTATAGTTGTTGATATTTGTTGATAAACTTTGTTTTTCTGTTTAAGGGGTCAATTTTTATGATGGGGTCTTTATTATGAGGATTATTTTATTCCTGAGGCTGGAAATGTCATTGTCTTTTTCTTTGTCGTGGTTGTGGGGCGGGGGGGGGGGGGGGGGGCGGCAGGAGGCTTTCTGTTTAGTTTATTAAAGCCTCAGTTACGTTCACCACTCGTCGTGTGTTCATTGATGGCATATCAGTGACCCCCAATTCAGTTGGTCACTCGGAAAGTAAGGGGGTTGGGCGGCCCAGTGAAGAGTTTGAGAGTTTTTGCTCAGCTAAGGAATTTAAATGCTGATCTGATGTCCACGGGGAAGTCAGTGGGCCAGCCGCGAAACTCGAGGGGGTTGGTTTATGCGTGAGGGAGAAGGCAGGCCGTCCTTTGGCTCACCAGTTGAAGCAGGAGAGTGTACAGATAAGGAACTCGAGTGGCAGTATGGTCTCCGCTCTGAGGGAGGTCAATGCGATGTTTGAGGTTTTTAACAGGGATCTCTACAGTTCAGAGTCACTGGGGAGTGGAGTGGACATGTCGGAGTTCCTCGATGGGTTGTCCTTCCTGGTGGTGAAGAGAGAGAGAAAAGGGAGGAGTTGGAGGCCCCGGTAAGCCCCGAGGATGTACTGAAGGGCTCTGGGCTGGTGCAGGCAGTGAAGGCCCCTGGCCCTGAAGAGTTTCCAGTCAAATGTTATATGCCATTGATAGTAGATATGTTCAATGATTCTTTAGCTCGTGGTTTATTGCCCGACACACTTTTGCTATTGTCGCTGCTCTTATTTGTGCTAGTGATAGAACATTTGAAATGAAAATCGCTTAATGTCACAAGTAGGCTCCAAATGAAGTTACTGTGAAAAGCCCCTAGTCGCCACATTCCGGCGCCTGTCCGGGGAGGCTGGTACGGGAATTGAACCGTGTTGCTGGCCTGCCTTAAAAGCCAGCTATTTAGCCCAGTGTGCTAAACCAGCCCCTTATTTGGCCAAAGCGCTGATGTTTTTCAGTGAATGGAGGTGGATAAGGCGAGGGGACGGGAGCATTCTCTAAGCTGATGACCTGCTCTTGTATGTTATGGATCCAGTCTCCACTATGGACGAAATAATAAAGCTACTGAGGAGCTTTGGGGTATAAATTGAATCTGGAGACGAGTGTATATTTTCCCATTAATTCCCCCAGGAAGGGGAGCCAATTTGGGGTATTGCTTCACTGCCTTGCCAGAGGTAGTTTCCATAATCTGGGTATCCGGCAGGCTCATGATTGGCCTATGCTTCATAGGTTAAACTATACAAGACTGGTGAGTAGGGTGAGGGCCGATTCACAGAAGTGGGATAACCCTCAGCTGTCCTTGGCGGGAAGACTCCAGACTGTTAGGATGAGCATTCTCCCAAGGCTTTTACTTTTGTTTCAATGTCTTCCTGTTTTCCTTGCTAAGTCTTTTTTTGCCAAGGTTAACAAGTTAATCACCTGTATTTTTGGACGGGGTAAGTCACCGAGAAGTCGTAGGGATATTCCTTCAGAGGAACTGGCAGTCGGGGGCGGGGGGGGGGGGGGGGGTGGGGCTGGCGTTACCCAATTTGCTTCATTATTACTGGTCGGTCAATTTTGACAAGGTGCTGGGGTTGTTTGGCGGGGGGGGGGGGGAGTCAGATTCTGTACGGGGAGATGGAGGCGAGTTTGTGTAGGGGTCCAAGATCATGGGCTTTGGTAACGGCTTTGCTCCCATTCTCTCCAGCAAGGTATTCATTGAACCTGGTGGTGATATCTATTTTAAGGATATGGAAGCAGTTTAGGCAGAATTACTCGCTGAACATCATGTTGTTGTTGGCCCCTGTCCGTGGCAATTGTTTGTTTGTGCTGTCGGGTTTGGGTGCGACGTTTAAGTCAGCAACAGGATCACAATCCATTTTTCCAAAGTAAATGGACAGACAGTAAATGCACACGCTTCTTTGGATTGTAACCTCTTTGGATCAATGTAAATGTGTGATGTGGCAGTTCCAAGCAGAGTTGTAGATTTATTGTAACTGAATTTTATTACACTGCTTTCAGCACTGTTCAGTCAGCTGTCTCCATAAATAGGCGCCTGGCATCTTTTATGTCCACCTGGGAAAGTAGGCAGGTCTTCGGTTTAACCTCCGATCCAAAATTTGGCACCTCTGATATTGTAGCATTCCCTCAGTGCTGCAGTGAAGTGTCAGCCTGGATCACGGGCATGGGGCTTGGGCCCACCACCTCTGACGCACAGGCAACAGTGTTTTGCACTTCGCCATGGCTGTAAAATGGACACAACGAGATTCAATTGCTACCCCCGGATCTGTGAGTACTGCACTGAGTTCAACCCTGGGCCATCAGACTGATGAATGGAAGCAATTCTCTCAGCCTTAGTTGAATCTCCTGATATTCAATACTCCGCTAAATGCCAGATAGATGGCCGGCCATGTGCAGTGCATCATAAACTGGAGGCCTTTTCTCCAAGCTATCAGTATGTTGAAGGGGCGGAGGCACATTTCCTGGGATTAATTTGCTATCTTTTCAGTGCATCAGAGCATCTTTATACAAAACAGAAAATGTTGTCATCTCAAAGTCGCCAATACACTGTGTGAATATGTGCAACACACTGTGTACATTCAGCAATAGTCAATCTCACATCAAAGTTGACTTTTGGCCCCAAAAATTTTTCAAATACCTTGTGTAGAATTTGCTGCCTGACTTCGCAAGGGCACACCAGTATGGCTCAGCTCACAGCTCCAGCCTGCGTTCAGAGCAACACACCAGAGACCAGGGTTTGAAGCTGGGATTTTCTGAACTTTTTGCATTGGTGCGAGATAACAAAGAAAAATTTGTCCACTGAGATATCAGAGAACTATAGCAAAAGTTTAATTTCTCATTGAAATGACAGAAATAAGTTTGCAACGAACTGCAGAGTCAGTGTACACCAGCCCGTGGTATCTGTGTGGAGTAACCAATCCGCGCGGTATCTGTGTGTACACCAGCCCACGGTATCTGTGTGTACACCAGCTCGTGGTATCTGTGTGGAGTAACCAGCCCGCAGTATCTGTGTGTACACCAGCCCGCGGTATCTGTGTGGAGTAACCAGCCCGCAGTATCTGTGTGTACACCAGCCCGTGGTATCTGTGTGTACACCAGCTCGTGGTATCTCTGTGTACACCAGCCCGTGGTATCTGTGTGGAGTAACCAGCCCGCGGTATCTGTGTGTACACCAGCCCGCGGTATCTGTGTGGAGTAACCAGCCCGCGGTATCTGTGTGGAGTAAGCAGCCCGCGGTATCTGTGTGGAGTAACCAGCTCGCGGTATCTGTGTGTACACCAGCCCGTGGTATCTGTGTGTACACCAGCCCGCAGTATCTGTGTGTACACCAGCCCACGGTATCTGTGTGTACACCAGCCCGTGGTATCTGTGTGGAGTAACCAGCCCGTGGTATCTGTGTGTACACCAGCCCGCAGTATCTGTGTGTACACCAGCCCACGGTATCTGTGTGTACACCAGCCCGTGGTATCTGTGTGGAGTAACCAGCCCGTGGTATCTGTGTGTACACCAGCCCGCAGTATCTGTGTGGAGTAACCAGCTCGCGGTATCTGTGTGTACAACAGCCCGCAGTATCTGTGTGTACACCAGCCCGTGGTATCTGTGTGGAGTAACCAGCCCGCAGTATCTGTGTGTACAACAGCCCGTGGTATCTGTGTGTACACCAGCCCGCAGTATCTGTGTGGAGTAACCAGCTCGCGGTATCTGTGTGTACAACAGCCCGCAGTATCTGTGTGTACACCAGCCCGTGGTATCTGTGTGGAGTAACCAGCCCGCGGTATCTGTGTGTACACCAGCCCGCAGTATCTGTGTGTACACCAGCCCGCAGTATCTGTGTGTACATCAGCCCGTGGTATCTGTGTGTACACCAGCCCGTGGTATCTGTGTGTACACCAGCCCGCAGTATCTGTGTGGAGTAACCAGCTCGCGGTATCTGTGTGTACAACAGCCCGCAGTATCTGTGTGTACACCAGCCCGTGGTATCTGTGTGGAGTAACCAGCCCGCGGTATCTGTGTGTACACCAGCCCGCAGTATCTGTGTGTACACCAGCCCGCAGTATCTGTGTGTACATCAGCCCGTGGTATCTGTGTGTACACCAGCCCGTGGTATCTGTGTGTACACCAGCCCGTGGTATCTGTGTGTACACCAGCCCGCGGTATCTGTGTGGAGTAACCAGCCCGCAGTATCTGTGTGGAGTAACCAGCCCGCGGTATCTGTGTGGAGTAACCAGCTCGCAGTATCTGTGTGTACACCAGCCCGTGGTATCTGTGTGTACATCAGCCCGTGGTATCTGTGTGTACACCAGCCCGCAGTATCTGTGTGTATACCAGCCCGTGGTATCTGTGTGGAGCAACCAGCCCGCGGTATCTGTGTGTACACCAGCCCACAGTATCTGTGTGGAGTAACCAGCCTGCAGTATCTGTCTGGAGTAACCAGCCCGCAGTATCTGTGTGTACACCAGCCCGTGGTATCTGTGTGTACACCAGCCCGCGGTATCTGTGTGGAGTAACCAGCCCGCAGTATCGGTGTGTACACAAGCCCGTGGTATCTGTGTGTACACCAGCCCGCAGTATCCGTGTGTACACCAGCCCGCGGTATCTGTGTGTACACCAGCCCGTGGTATCTGTGCGTACACCAGCCCGCGGTATCTGTGTGTACACGAGCCCGTGGTATCTGTGTGTACACCAGCCCGCGGTATCTGTGTGTACACCAGTCCGTGGTATCTGTGTGTACACAAGCCCGTGGTATCTGTGTGGAGTAACCAGCCCGCGGTATCTGTGCGTACACCAGTCCGTGGTATCTGTGTGTACACCAGCCCGCAGTATCTGTGTGTCCACCAGCCCGCGGTATCTGTGTGTACACCAGCCCGTGGTATCTGTGTGTACACCAGCCCATGGTATCTGTGTGGAGTAACCAGCCCACGGTATCTGTGTGTACACCAGCCCGTGGTATCTGTGTGGAGTAACCAGCCCGCAGTATCTGTGTGTACACCAGCCTGTGGTATCTGTGTGGAGTAACCAGCCCATGGTATCTGTGTGGAGTAACCAGCCCACGGTATGTGTGTACACCAGCCCGTGGTATCTGTGTGTATACCAGCCCGTGGTATCTGTGTGTACACCAGCCCGCGGTATCGGTGTGGAGTAACCAGCCCGCAGTATCTGTGTGTACACCAGCCCGCAGTACCTGTGTGTACACCAGCCCGTGGTATCTGTGTGTACACCAGCCCGTGGTATCTGTGTGTACACCAGCCCGCGGTATCTGTGTGCACACCAGCCCGCAGTATCTGTGTGTACACAAGCCCGCAGTATCTGTGTGTACACCAGCCCGTGGTATCTGTGTGTACACCAGCCCGTGGTATCTGTGTGTACACCAGCCCGAGGTATCTGTGTGTACACCAGCCCGCGGTATCTGTGTGGAGTAACCAGCCCGCGGTATCTGTGTGGAGCAACCAGTCCGTGGTATCTGTGTGTACACCAGCCCGCAGTATCTGTGTGTACACCAGCCCGCGGTATCTGTGTGGAGTAACCAGCCCGTGGTATCTATGTGTACACCAGCCCGTGGTGTCTGTGTGTACACCAGCCCGTGGTATCTGTGTGTACACCAGCCCGCAGTATCTGTGTGCACACCAGCCCGCGGTATCTGTGTGTACACCAGCCCGCGGTATCTGTATGGAGTAACCAGCCCGCGGTATCTGTGTGGAGTAACCAGCCCGCAGTATCTGTGTGTACACCAGCCCGCAGTATCTGTGTGTACACCAGCCCGCGGTATCTGTGTGGAGTAACCAGCCCGCAGTATCTGTGTGGAGTAACCAGCCCGCAGTATCTGTGTGTACACCAGCCCGTGGTATCTGTGTGGAGTAACCAGCCCGCAGTATCTGTGTGTACACCAGCCCGCAGTATCTGTGTGTACACCAGCCCGTGGTATCTGTGTGTACACCAGTCCGCAGTATCTGTGTGGAGTAACCAGCCCGCAGTATCTGTGTGTACACCAGCCCGTGGTATCTGTGTGTACACCAGTCCGCAGTATCTGTGTGGAGTAACCAGCCCGCAGTATCTGTGTGTACACCGGCCCGCAGTATCTGTGTGTACACCAGCCCGTGGTATCTGTGTGGAGTAACCAGCCCGTGGTATCTGTGTGTACACCAGCCCGCAGTATCTGTGTGTACACCAGCCCATGGTATCTGTGTAGAGTAACCAGCCCTCGGTATCTGTGTGGAGTAACCAGCCCGCAGTATCTGTGTGTACACCAGCTCGCGGTATCTGTGTGGAGTAACCAGCCCTGGTATCTGTGTGTACACCAGCCCGTGGTATCTGTGTGGAGTAACCAGCCCGCAGTATCTGTGTGTACACCAGCCCGTGGTATCTGTGTGTACACCAGCCCATGGTATCTGTGTGGAGTAACCAGCCCACGGTATCTGTGTGTACACCAGCCCGCGGTATCTGTGTGGAGTAACCAGCCCGTGGTATCTGTGTGTACAACAGCCCGTGGTATCTGTGTGGAGTAACCAGCCCGCAGTATCTGTGTGTACACCAGCCCGCGGTATCTGTGTGGAGTAACCAGCCCGCAGTATCTGTGTGTACACCAGCCCGCAGTATCTGTGTGTACACCAGCCCGCGGTATCTGTGTGTACACCAGCCCGTGGTATCTGTGTGGAGTAACCAGCCCGCGGTATCTGTGTGTACACCAGCCCGTGGTATCTGTGTGTATACCAGCCCGTGGTATCTGTGTGTACACCAGCCCGCAGTATCTGTGTGTACACCAGCCCGCAGTATCTGTGTGTACACCAGCCCGTGGTATCTGTGTGTACACCAGCCCGTGGTATCTGTGTGTACACCAGCCCGCGGTATCTGTGTGCACACCAGCCCGCAGTATCTGTGTGTACACCAGCCCGCAGTATCTGTGTGTACACCAGCCCGTGGTATCTGTGTGTACACCAGCCCGTGGTATCTGTGTGTACACCAGCCCGCTACCAGAAGGATGTGGAAGCTTTAGAGAGGGTGCAAAAGAGATTTACCAGGATTTTGCCTGGTATGTAGGGCATTAGCTATGAAGCGAGGTTGAATAAACTTGGTTTGTTCTCACTGGAACAACGGAAGTTGAGGGGCAACCTGATCGAGATCTACAAAATTATGAGGGGCATAGACAGAGTGGATAGTCAGAGACTTTTTCCAGGGTCAATTACTAGGGGGCATAGGCTTAAGGTGCAAGGGGCAAGGTTTAGAGGAGAAGTACGAGGTAAATGTTTTACACAGAGGGTAGTGGGCGCCTGGAACTCACTGCCGGAGGAGGTGGTGGAAGCAGCGACGATAGTGACTTTTAAGGGGCATCTTGACAAATACATGAATAGGATGGGAATTGAGGGATACGGACCCCGGAAGTGTAGAAGATTTTAGTTTAGACGGGCAGCATGGTCGGCACAGGCTTGTAGGGCCGAAGGGCCTGTTCCTGTGCTGTACTTTTCTTTGTTCTTTGTTTGTTCTTAACCTTGTGCCTAAAAATGTGTCTCAGGAATTTGACTTTTACATGTGTATACATGAAAATAAATATCAGCACTTAGTAACTGGGATGGTTTAGTAAATATGTCCGTTTTTTAAACATGTCTTAATCCATGCCCACGATGGAGGCTTCCTCTGTCTCCGCAGCAACAGGATGGACCACTACCAGCCGTCACACCCTCCCCTGAGTGCCTCCTCAGGACCTACGTGAGGGTTGCTTCTCGTTTCATAGGGAAGATTCCTCACTTCTCCAGTGTGCCGCCTGGGAAAGTGCAGCAGGCATCTGACACTCACCAGTCTAATTGAAACAAGGCCCAAGATCCAAGGCTGTTTGGGCCTCGGGTTTACTTGTTCTGGCCCAGGGATCACTCCCTTTACCCAGTCCATGCTGACCCCTATTTCCCAGCCAGAAGTCACCGTTGTCAGCAGGTGTGGGAAGTGGAAATAGTGTCAGAGTGAAAAGAGGAAATAAACACAATAAATACCACGTCTTCTCATAAGCCAAAGCCTGGCAGCATTTATTTTGATAATGATATATTTTAATATAATACCTGCAAACACAAATGTTTCAATGGAATGCATAGTTTTGCTTCAGTAGAATACTATTTAGGTTTTAAATAGTACACAATAGTGCTTTGGTTAACATTTAAGACTTAAACATTTTTCAAGTAATACAATGCTGAATGCTAATTACTTCCCATTAGCTGCCTTGGGCCACTCCTGGGATGGGTGTCATTGACCCTTCTGTACTTGAGCCGTCCTTTTTGCTTTAGTATTTAAGTATCTATTTTTTCCTTCTTCAAACCGTCTCTTTTCATCTTCTGTTTCAGTCTGTAAATAAAAAAGAACAACTGGTGATGTTGGTTGATTGAGTCAGGCATGAGGGAGGAGTCAGGCTTGACCTGTGGCAAATGCTAAAACGTGTTTCTTTTTTAAAAAATAAACATTTTATTGAGGTATTTTTGGTATTGTAACAACAAAATAAACAATGCATATGAAACTATAAACATAGTGCAAAAGCTGTCTCCCTTCCTGACAGGTCCCACCTTTATTAACCCCCTACTCTAAGCTAAACTAACCCCCCCCCCCCCTTTTGCTGATGATTAATTTTCCGCGAAGAAGTCGACGAACGGTTGCCACCTCCGGGCGAACCCTAACAGTGACCCTCTCATGGCGAACTTGATTTTCTCCAAACAGAGAAAGCTAGCCATGTCCGATAGCCAGGTCTCCGACTTCGGGGGCTTTGAGTCCCTCCAAGCTAATAGTATCCTTCTCCGGGCTACCAGGGAAGCAAAGGCCAGAACGTCTGCCTCTTTCTCCTCCTGGATTCCCGGGTCTTCCGACACCCTGAAAATGGCCACCTCTGGACTCAGTGCCACCCTTGTTTTTAACACCGTGGACATGACATCTGCAAACCCCTGCCAAAATCCCCTAAGCTTTGGACATGCCCAGAACATGTGGACATGGTTCGCTGGTCCTCCCGCACATTTTGCACAACTGTCTTCCACCCCAAAGAATCTGCTCATCCGGGCCACTGTCATGTGAGCCCGGTGAACGACCTTGAATTGTATCAGGCTGAGCCTGGCACATGTTGCGGACGCGTTGACTCTACTCAATGCGTCCGCCCACAGACCATCCTCTATGTCTCCTCCCAGCTCCTCCTCCCACTTGCGCTTCAGCTCCAGGGTCTGCGTCTCCTCTGACCCCATAAGTTCCTTGTAAATGTCAGAGACGCTCCCTTTTCCTACCAACCCTCTGGAAACTACCCTGTCCTGAATCCCCCTTAGCGGTAGGAGCGGGAAGGTTGACACCTGTTTACGTAGGAAGACCCGCACCTGCAGATACCTGAATTTGTTTCCCCTCGCCAACCCAAACTTCGCCTCCAGCGCCCTCATACTCGGAAAGCTCCCCTCTATAAACATGTCCCCCATCCTCTCAATCCCTGCTCTCCGACATATCCGGAACCCCCCATCCATACTTCCCGGGGCAAACCGGTGATTATTACAGATTGGGGCCCAGACCGATTCTCCCTCTGCTCCCACATGTCTCCTCCATTGCCCCCAGACTTTCAGGGCCGCCACCACCACGGGACTGGTGGAGTACCGTGCCGGCGGGAATGGCAGAGGCATAGTTACCAACGCCCCCAGACTGGTGCCCTTGCATGAAGCTGCATCCATACGCTCCCATGCTGCCCCCTCCCCCACCACCCACTTCCTGATCATAGCCGCCCAGTAATAGTTACTAAAATTTGGCAGCGCCAGCCCGCCCTCTCCCCGACTCCGCTCAAGCATTACCTTCCTTACTCGCAGGGACTTGCCCGTCCAAACAAAGCCAGTGATCACTTTGTTGACCCGTTTAAAAAAGGACCGCGGATAAAGATGGGGAGACACTGAAATTCAAACATGAATCTCGGGAGGACCGTCATCTTCACCGTCTGCACCCTCCCAGCCAGTGACAACGGAAGCGCGTCCCATCTCCGAAAATCGTCCTTCATTTGGTCTACTAGCCGGGCCAGATTTAATTTATTCAGCCGGTCCCAATCCCGTGCCACTTGAATGCCTAGGTACCTAAAGCTTCCCCCTACTAATCTAAACGGCAGCTCCCCCGATCGCCTCTCCTGTCCCCTCGCCTGGACCGCAAACATCTCACTTTTCCCCATATTTAGCTTATACCCCGAAAACCGGCCAAATTCCCGAGAATCCTCATGATTTTTCCATCCCCTCTATTGGGTCCGATACATACAGAAGCAGGTCGTCTGCATAGAGCGAGACTCTGTGCTCCACCTCCCCCCCGCGCACCCCGCACCCCCCACCGCCAGCCCCTTCCAGCCCCCTGAGGCTCTCAGAGCAATTGCCTCTATAGCTAGCGCGAACAACATTGGGGGAGAGGGGGCATCCCTGTCTCGTCCCCCGGTGCAGTCTAAAATAGCCTGATGTTGTCCTATTCGTCCGTACGCTTGACACAGGAGCCTGACACAGCAACCTGACCCAGTCAATAAAGCCCCGCCCAAATCCGAACCATCCCAGTACCTCCTACAAATAATCCCATTTTACTCGATCAAAAGCCTTTTCTGCATCCATTGCGATCATTACCTCCACCTCCCTACCTTCCGGGGTGATCACCATCATGATCACGTTTAACAACCTTCTTACATTGGCTACCAACTGCCTACCCTTAACAAACCCCGTCTGGTCCTCACGAATAACGTCCGGAACACAATCCTCAATCCTGGAGGACAAAATTTTGGTCAGCAATTTGGCGTCCACATTCAACAGGGTTATCGGCCTGTAGGCACCACACAGGGTTCTTGTCCCGCTTCAGAAACAGCGAAATCGTAGCCTGTGACATCGTTGGGGGCAGCTCCCCTCTTTCCCTTGTCTCATTGAACATCCTCATTAACACCAGGACCAATATCCCAGAAAACCTTTTCTCAAACTCCACTGGGTATCCGTCCGGCCCCGGGGCTTTACCCGACTGCATGGCCTTCAGACCCTCCACTATCTCTTCCAACCCGATCGGGACCCCCAGCCCTTCTACCAGCTCCCCGTCCACCTTTGGGAAATTCAGCCCCTCCAAGAAGTGCCTCATCCTCTCCGGCCACGTAGGGGGTTCCGACCTGTCCAGCCCACTGTATAAATCTCCACCCTGCTGAATCTCCATCCAGGTTCCCATCTCCGTCATTTACTTTCCCTATCTCCCTGGCTGCCTCCCTCTTTCTAAGCTGCTGTACAAGCATTCTGCTGGCCTTCTCTCCATACTCATAGATCGCCCCCTTGCTTTTCTCAGCTGCTCCACCACCCGCCCTGTGGCTAACAAGCCGAACTCCGCCTGTAGCCTCCGCCGTTCCCTTAAAAGCCCTGCCTAGGGGTCTCCGCATACCTCCTATCGATCTGTAGTATCTCCTTAACCAGTCGGTCCATCTCTGCCCTGTTCACCTTCTACCTGTGGGCCCATATCGAAAGCAGCTCCCCTCTGACCACCGCCTTCAGTGCCTCCCAGTCCACCGTTGCTGAAATTTCCCCACATGTCGTTGACCTGCAGGTAGTTCTGAATACATTTCCTCAGCCGCTCGCACACCCCTTCGTCGGCCAAAAGTCCCACATCCAACCTCCAGTGCGGGCGCTGTTACTGTCTTTACTAACCTGCAGGTCAACCCAGTGTGGAGCATGGTCTGAGATTGTGATAGCCGAGTACCCTGTGCCCACCACCCCAGCCAGTAAGGCCCTGCACAAAATAAAGAAATCAATCCGGGAGTATACTTTATGCACGTGTGAGTAGAAGGAGAACTCCTTCACCCTCAGCTTCCCAAATCTCCATGGATCCACCCCCCCAATCTGCTCCATTAACCCTTTTAGTTCCATTGCCATTGCTGCCACCCTGCCTGTTTTCGAGCTTGACCGGTCCAAGCCAGGGTCAATAACTGTGTTGAAGTCCCCTCCCATGACCAACCTCTGCGAGTCCAGGTCCGGTATCTTCCCCAGCATCCTCTTTATAAACTCCACATCATCCCAATTTGGCGCAGACACATTTACCACCTGCACCCCATCCAGTTTCCCACTAACCATAATGTACCGACCTCCCACATCCGAGACTATTGTACCCGCCTCAAACACCACCCACTTATTGATCAGGATCACGACCCCGCTAGTCTTTGAATCTAGTCCCGAGTGAAAGACCTGACTGACCAGGGGAATAGATAGAGTAGACAGTCAGAGACTTTTTCCCCAGGTGGAACACACCATTACAAGGGGACATAAATTTAAGGTGAAAGGTGGAAGATATAGGAGGGATATCAGAGGTAGGTTCTTTACCCAGAGAGTAGTGGGGGCATGGAATGCACTGCCTGTGGAAGTAGTTGAGTCGGAAACATTAGTGACCTTCAAGCAGCTGTTGGATAGGTACATGGATTACGGGAAAATGATATAGTGTAGATTTATTTGTTCTTAAGGGCAGCACGGTAGCATTGTGAATAGCACAATTGCTTCACAGATCCATGGTCCCAGGTTCGATTCCGGCTTGGGTCATTGTCTGTGCGGAGTCTGCACGTCCTCCCCGTGTCTGCGTGGGTTTCCTCCGGGTGCTCCGGTTTCCTCCCACAGTCCAAAGATGTGCGGGTTAGGTGAATTGGCCAATGATAAATTGCCCTTAATGTCCAAATTGCCCTTGGTGTTGGGTGGAGGTGTTGAGTTTGGGTAGGGTGCTCTTTCCAAGAGCTGGTGCAGACTCAGGGGGCCGAATGGCCTCCTTCTGCACTGTAGATTCAATGATAATCTATGATTAATCTAGGACAAAGGTTCGGCACAACATCGTGGGCCGAAGGGCCTGTTCTGTGCTGTATTTTCTATGTTCTATGTTCTATGACCCTGCCTTTCCTCAATCTAATCTGGTCAGTTACTCTAAGTTGCGGCTCCTGCAACATTACGTCTGCCTTCAGCCCCCTAAGACGCGCGAACACACACACCTCTTGACCAGCCCATTTAACCTTTGAACAATCCAGGTGATCAACCTAGTTGGGGGGCTCAGTGCCCCCCCCCCCCTTCGCCGATCAGCCATCCGCTTTTTTGGGCCCGCCTCATGGCCATGCTCCGTGCCACCACCAGTCCACCCCCAGGCAGCCTCCACCCCCAACCTCCTCTCTGTCCCTTAGCCCAAGTCCCGCCCTCGTCAGCAGAACATTTACCCCCCTCCCCCTCACCAGGAGCAACCCTCTGTAACTCAACCCCTTTAATAAACCGAACATATGCACCCCCCCCACTGTGCTTCCGTGAGCTAGCCCGCCCAGCTAGCTTGGTGGCCCCCATCCCTGGCGCCGGATAGTCTCCCACCTACTGACCCCCCCGCGCCCCCCCCCCCCCCCCCCCCCCCGCTCATACAAACATACTCCAATATCAAACAATTCACACACAATTGCCCGACAGAAAAACAACAAGATCTAAACACGCACACCTCCATCCCCAACAGTGCAAATGAAAACCTTAACTCATTCAGCTCTACCGCTGGTCCCAAATCAATGCAAAAGGCATTACAAATAGCTTTCACAAAACGAAAAGCGAGAAACCTTTTTTTAAAAAAAAAGAACAGAAAAACAAAAAAGAAAAACAGAACAAGAACATTGCAGCAAAGTTCAAAAGTTCTCAGTCCACCACCAGTCCTTTCCTTTTCGCGGAGTCCAGCGTGTCCTCAGGCGACTCAAAATAAAAGCGCTGTTCCTTGTGTGTGACCCAGAGACAGGCCGGATATAACCGTCCGAACTTCACCTTTTTCTTAAAAAGGATCGAGCTAATCTGGTTGAAGCCTGCTCTTCTCCTGGCCACCTCCACACTCAGGTCTTGGTAAATCCGCAGGATACTTTTGTCCCACTTAAGCTCCGTGTCTGCTTGGCCCACAGTAGAATGTGCTCCTTATCCAAGTACCTGTGGAATCTCACCACCATTGCCCTCGGGGGGTCTGCGGTTCGCGGCTTACTCGCGAGCGCTCTGTGAGCCCTGTCCACCTCCAAGGGTCGGGAGAATGTCCCCTCCCCAGCAGCTTCTCAAACATACTCGCTATGTATGCCCCAGCGTCCACTCCTTCGGACCCCTCCGGGAGCCCAACGATTCTCAAGTTCTGCTGGCAGGACCTATTCTCTAGGTCCTCCACCTTCTCCAGGAGCCTTGTCTGCTGGTCTCTCAGCATCCCCACCTCCAACTCCACCGCAGTTTGATGTTCCTTCTTCTCAGCCAGCGCCTTCTCTACTTTCTGGATCGCCCGATCTTTGCGTCCAATCTATGCTCCTGCCGCTCAATTGACTCTTTTATCGGGTCCAAGCAGTCAAGTTTCTGCTTAGCAAAGCATTCCTGAATAACTTGCATCAGCTGCTCCGTTGACCGCTGGGTCGACAAACCAGAAGTCCGGTCCTCCGCCATGCTGTCTCCCGCTGCAGCAGCCTTCTCTGTCGTTCTGTTTCTGCCTTTACGAGCGCTTCTATTCCGTCTCTCCATGCACCAATGTGGGAATTCAGTACACAATTGCCTCTGTCATCAGTTTTACAATTCAAGTCCGGTAGAAAATCGGGGGAAAAGGTCCAAAAATCCGACCAGAGCGGGAGCCACCAAATGTGCGACTTACTCCTTCATAGCCGCCACCGGAAGTCTAAAACTTGTTTCAATAGGGGCTGAGGAGGCAGCGATAATCAGATAGGATCAAAGTGCAGATTTGTTCCTCTCGAATTGTGAAACATTCTGTGCATGGTTAGCATCCTTTTGCATAGGTAATGAGCCTAGTAACACAACATGTTGCTGAAAGTGCCTTGGGATAGAAAACAATGTCAATTAGCACCATCGTACCTGATGTGTTAGGCAGGTAGGTTCGATGTGGACTGCACTTGATGCAGGGAAGCTAGAAACAGACGTCTAACACTGGAGAAGATCCAACACTGTTTTATTCAACGATAGAACTGATATACATATTCAGCTATAAGTCGACACTATACTGAACTGACTGGAGACCTTGTAGTAGCCTGACCAGACTTACTAGCTACCGCATGGTGTTTGCACTTGCTGGCTCGTGGACTCTGACTGTCTCAGTGGCTGGGTCCCGAGAGAGCGGGAAACCTAGTGCCCTCTGGCTTGATAGTGGTAGTGTCCTGTCTGGTGATTGGCTGCACTGTGTTGTGTGCTTACTGGACATCCTGTGTGTCAATCACTGCCTGTCTGCATCTCATTATATACATGAGTGGATATTATGACAGTACCATACAACTGATTGTTCATATAAAGTAGCTGGTCACTCAATTTACCACTAGCAATGCCACAGGAGGTCTGCATGGGTGCGCACTGTCGGGTTGGTCACAGCCCAATGTTCAGCTAATACTGTTAGTCTGGCAAAATGTCAACTTGGCTTTCTTGAAGGATACTCTGATTGCTGAGCCAGAACGTTATGCTTTCAAACCCAAGTTTAAGATTGTACAATTCAAGTTCAAATTTCAGTGCAGCGCCAGGGGAGCGCTGCATTGTTGGAGCTGCTGTCTTTGGAATGAGCTGTTAAACTACAGTAATCACTGTTTGTTAGGGTAGATATTAGAGATCTTACAAGCCCTTTGAATTGAATCCGAGAATTTGTTCCACTGTTTTGTGCAGTGTTCTTTCTTCAACCAATGTTATAAAAGCCACATTGTGGATTATGCAATGCGAGAGCCACTGGGTTGTTAACAACTTTGATCTGACAGCAGACATGATTAATTGAGGTACTATTGCATGCTGCTGCTCCTGGCATCATTGCAATTTAGAGCTATCAAAAAGTTCCTTCAAAGAAAAAAATGTGCTGTATTGAACATTTATCTTTAATTCTAATCCAATTGTAATAATTAGTTTGTAATTGAACCGTGGGTTGTAAGTAAGGGCACTGATTAAAAGACTCAAGATGTGTTCTGTTTCTGTCTGTAATTCCCAGACCTTTCCTGTGTCTATTTGTTCTTTAATTCTAATTATGATTTGTTATTCTCGAGTATGACTTGACCCACAATTTTGCCCTTCAATTGAGCCGACTGGCCCTCAATCTAAATCCCGCGTGGACCTACACATCTATTATTGGTCAATTCTCTTGTGAAGTTGAGAGCAGGAGTCTCTCTGATGGTTACGTGAGTGAGTGTGAGTTTTGAACAATTAATTGACAGGCCGGCTCCATGAGGCCCCATGAAGAACACTGCAGACCTAGAGAAGTGGCTACTGCATCTCTCCCAGGTACACAGTGCCATTAATAAACTTTGCAGCCTGCCATTTGCACGATTCATGTTCGTCAAGCCAAAGAAATCCAGGTTTGAATCCAGCATGCCCCACGGGATGACATCGATAATACAGCTTAGCAGAGGTGAGAAACAGGACCTCTTTCCCTCATTGTGCGCCAAAGATGCTTTCCAAAGAGACGATATCTCGCAATCGTGATCAAAGGCTGTAACCATGGTTGATTTTGGTAGGAAGAATAAGGAGGCCACATACTGCTTGACAAATAAAGTTTCATTGGGGTGGAGCTGCAAAAGGATCTCGGGGTGCAGGTACAAAAATTGTTAAAAGTAGGGAGGCAGGCTGATAAAGCCAGAGAGAAAACAAAGAAAGCACTGAGGTTCATTTCAATGGATCAGAAGTGAAAAGCAGCTGGAGAGGTAATGTTAAGCTTATACAGAACCTTTTAGTTAGACAACATCAAAAGCACAATGCACAGTTTGGTATCCATTTTATAAAAAGACAACAGAGGCACCAGAGAAAGTGGAAAATAGATGGACAGCAATGATACCAGAACTAAGAGGTTATGTCAGGAAAGATTCAACTATCCTTAGTGAGAAGGTGGCTGAAGACTGAGCTGGTAGAGGTCTTTGATGATTATGTAATTATTTGATTGGACCCACCACCTCTGACTCAGAGGCAACTGTGTTATCCACTGAGGATCTGTGTTCAGTATTGCACTGCTAGTGAGTTCAACGCTGGGCCATCAAATTGATGAATGGAAGCAATTTTCTCAGCCTTAGTTGAATCTCCTGATCTTCAACACTCTGGTAAATTCCAGATAGATTTGTGGCAGTATACAATGCATTAATAAACTAGAGGCTTTTCTCCAAGCTAGCAGGATGTTGAAGATGTGCAGGCGCATTTCCTGGGATTAATTTGCTACCTTTTCAATGCATCAGAGCATCTTCATACGAAGCAGAAAATGTTTTTTTTTGAGTCAAACAGAAAGTAACAAGGCAGTAAATGTTGTCATCTTAAGGCAGAACAAGTCATTAGCACTGCGGCTTCACAGCACCAGGGTCCCAGGTTCGATTCCCTGCTGGGACACTGTCTGTGGAGTCTGCACGTTCTCCCCGTGTGTGCGTGGGTTTCCTCCGGGTGCTCCGGTTTCCTCCCACTGTCCAAAGACGTGTAGGTTAGGTGGATTGGCCATGATAAATTGCCCTCAGTGACGAAAAAAGGTTAGGAGGGGTTATTGGGTTACGGGGATAGGGCTTAAGTGGGTCGGTGCAGACTCGATGGGCCGAATGACCTCCTTCTGCACTGTATGTTCTATGTTCTAATACACTGCATCAATATGAGCGACTGGGCGCGATTCTCCAGAAAATTCTTGGAGTGGGAATTGTCGCGAGCTTCCCGGTGCTCGGTCCAGTGAGGCTGGTAATGCAATTCAACTATAATTGGTCCACATAACGAGGCCTCACGGGCTTCTTACCGCAAATGAAGGCTCGCCAGTTCATTCACCGGCACCGCGCTCGCCAGCCCCCCCGCTAACAAGATCGAGCAGCACTTGAGCTGCACTTGCTCAGCCAACACCAGCCAGCTCGCAACAATGGCACCGAGGGGACCGGCCCCAAGATTCGGGGACGCTGAACTGGGGAGGTTGCTAGATGCCGTGGTGGCCAGGAGGGATGTCCTGTTCCCCAGAGGGTCCCCGAGAGTCAGCCACAAGGCAGCCAGTGCCGCCTGGGGTGAGGTGGCGGCAGCTGTGAGCTCGGTGATTGTGACCAGGAGGACTGGCCTGGGGTGAGGTGGCAGCAGCTGTCAGCTCGGGGAGTGAGATCAGGAGGACTGGCCTGGGGTGAGGTGGCAGCAGCTGTCAGCTCAGTGATTGTGAGCAGAAAGACTGGCTGGGGTGAGGTGGCAGCAGCTGTCAGCTCGGGGAGTGAGATCAGGAGGACTGGCCTGGGGTGAGGTGGCAGCAGCTGTCAGCTCAGTGATTGTGAGCAGAAAGACTGGCTGGGGTGAGGTGGCAGCAGCTGTCAGCTCGGGGAGTGTGATCAGGAGGATTGGCTTGGGGTGAGGTGGTAGCAGTTGTTAGCTCGGGGAGTGTGACCAGGAGGACTGGCCTGGGGTGAGGTGGCAGCAGCTGTTAGTTCGGTGATTGTGACCAGGAGGACTGGCCTGGGGTGAGGTGGCAGCAGCTGTCAGCTCGGTGATTGTGACCAGGAGGATTGGCCTCCAGTGCGGGAAGAAGGTCAATGACCTACACAGGGCAGCACGAGTGAGTAGATACCAACGGCTCCCCACCCACCCCTCCAGGGGGCACCCCCAGCAACTCCCCATGTGACCCACAGCCCTCCCTCCACCCCCCCCCCCCCCGCCTCTTCAACCCCTCCCAACCCTACCTTCACATGCCCTCTCTCCCACAACTGTGAACCACGCGTTTGGCTAATGATGCCCTCTCTGTGTCTCCTCACGAAAAGCTCTCCCGTAATTGTCAGGAGAGGGCCCAGACTGCTGGAGGGGTGCAGGACTTAAGAATCCTCATCTCTTTTGGGGAGCATGGCCTGGAGGTGACTGGGGGGACTGAGGACAGACCACGCAGAGCATGGCGGATGCCTCAGAGATGAGGAACCACCGGGCTCCTCCAAGGGGACCTGTCAAACTCGAGTAGTTATTGCCTCAGTGACTGACCCATCCCTCCCATTGACCACATGTCCATTCTCCCGCAGGTCCTCCAGCCGACGGCGCTAGCCCATCCCAGGCGGCCCCCTCTCCTGACTCCCAGGAGATCACCTCGGACGAGAGCTTTGAGGATGCAACTGTTATCACCGTGTCACAGCTGTCATCCTCACTCTCCAGCAGCACAGAGACACACACCTCGATCGGACATGTTAGTGGACAGGCTTCGGGGGCACAATCTGGTGAGCACCACACTGCTGCTGCTATACATCAGGTGGAGGCAGGAGCCCCCAGGTGAGACAGCAGTCGGAGAGCTGATGGATTCCATGACCCAGCTGGATCCCAGCCTGATGCTGACTGAGCCTGTGGTACAGAGGTACCCGGAGCTGTTGGGAGACGATAGGGAGCAGCTAGGACATCCAGGGGGAGATGTCAGCATCACTCCAGCAGCAGCAGATCCATAGTCATTGGAGGAGTCCCAGAGTCTAGGGGCGCAGGAAATGGCACCGGCAAAGCGTGGCACCGAGGCCAACAATGCTCGGGTGATGACACCGCAGTGGGGAGCCTCGAGCACGACATCGGCACCATTAGTGAAGGTGTCCAAGGCGTTGTGCAGTCAGTGACGGCCATGGCTGAGGGTCTCGGCAGATTGTCCGACTCGCTGGGGGATGTCACCCATTACCAGGCCGATCTTGATGAGGTTCTGCGGGACACGTCCCCTCTCAGAAATGGAATGGCCATGGGCAGCACGTGGCACAGTGGGTAGCACTGTAGCCTACGGCGCTGAGGACCTGGGTTCGAATCCCGGTCGTGGGGAGTGTGGAGTTTGCACATTCTCCCCGTGTCTGCGTGGGTTTCACCCCCACAACCCAAAGATGTGCAGGTTAGGTGGATTGGACACGCTAAATTGACCCTTAATTGGAAAAAAATAATTGGGTAATCTAAAATTTTAATTTAAAAAAAAAGAAATGGAATGGCCGGGGCACCTGGGAGCTTGCCCCAGTCTCAGGTGGGCATTGCTGAGGCGGCACAAAGCATGTCGCAGTCATGGAAGAGCATCGCCGAGGGCGTTGACACAATGGTGCGGACCATGGGGAACCACCAGATGATGCAGGCGCAGCCGGGGCTCGAACCAGCTGCCTCTCCATCCCAAAGTGAACCCCAGGGCCCTATGGGTTTCGGCTGGGGAGGAGGGGGCGCTGGGTGCCAACCCGGACCACTCGCATGGAGTGGCGACGGTGGCCACCAGCTCCACCGAGTTCCACCCCTCTGATGAGGCCGCGTCTTGAAGTCAGCACACAGGGCAGCACGGCTGTGCATGTGCCGGCGACAAGTGCGCCGGGGCCTTTTGGCTCAGGGCACCCAGAGGACACCCGCCAGGGGCATCGAAGGCCACGGGACGAGGTAGGCAACTGGCTGCCTCCACCTCAGATGTGCATCCTGGGGACAGGACACACCTAGACGTAGTGGTAGAGTTTGGAGGGCAAAGCATGTTGAGGATCACGGAGGGCACCCAGGAGGGGTTGGGGGGGGGGTGGATTGCACCATCGGGCGAGTGGGGAATTGTAAAACACATTCAACACCTTTATGCACAACCATCATGATGCCTCTGTCACTTTCTGCCGCAATGTGCATCGGTCCATGCACCCCCCTCCCTGTGGACTTATCCCCGGAGCTGTGTCCCATGCACTGGCTGTTCGGATGTTGGCTGCTGCGTGTGTGGTATTGCCTCCCACAGTGTTCAGGCACAGTGTCCAGGCATCAAGGAGTTATTGGGATTCTAGGCAGTGAGTCCTGCATGGCCCACCCACCCACAGGAATCCACTCGGGTTGTGTGAAATGCTCAATTAACCACGGTTGTCAATTCCCTATTAGCGATAGCCTTCAGCCACATGGCCAGAGGCCTCGGCATTCAGTGGGGGTTATGGATGGTCAGTGGGGCAGACGGGCAGGGACAGGGGTTGCCGCCGGAATGGGTAAACAATCCAGGATTTGGCATGGTTGTGCTACGTGTAGTTGCCTGCCTGTTGCTCCCCAACCCTCCTATGACGGCTCACCCGTGCAGAGGATCCCCCCCACCCCATGCTGAGCACTGGGATGGCAATCCCAGCACTCCTGGGCTCTTTGCCTCTGAGCAAAGATGGCTACTCACTTCCTTGGTTCCCCACAGAAGCCCTTCCGCCAGGTTCATGTTTTTCTTTCAGCGAGAGCACTTGCTGGGCAGGCCATTGAATGATGGGAGGCCATTGGATATGGGGTGGTTACCGTTAATTGTAAAGAAATGGGGCTTAAGTGGTGATAAATGGTTTCTCGCCTCGCTATGACAAGATCCCGGTTTCGCCTAAGGGAGTGGGCCGGTTGCATTGCAAATTGATTGGCGCCCGGCGGGGATCTCGTTTTAGCCTCTTCCGCTATTCACCGGCCTCGTTACGCTTGAGCAGGAGCGAAACAAGGCCAGAGTATACCCACTGGGTATACTTGAACTGTATATACATGAGCTGGTTAAGCACATGAAGGAGAAAGGAATAGAAAGGCTATCCTCATCGGGCCAGATGAAGAATGGTAGGAAGAGGCTTGTGTGGAGCATAAACCCTGGTGTGGACCCGTTGGTTCACATGGCCTACTTTTACGCTGTACATTCTCTGTAATATTTCCCTCTCTAGCCTAAGGACATTGATTTCAACTGTAGTAACCCTACTGCCATCCCAGAAGAGCTGAGCTAGTAATTGGGGGTGGGGAGGGGGAGGAGGATAGTCAGAGGGAGAGGGAAGTCTGGGGGTCGAGAAGTAGTTAGCATGTAAGGAAGGTAGTCAGAGGGATGCGGGATTAGTTGAGGTAGTCAGTGGGTTGGGTGGGTAGTTGGGAGGGGAGGGGGGGGTGATCAAGGGGGTGACGTCCAGTTGGTGATTTGGAAGGGTGTTGATGTTTAGTCAGGGGTCCAGTGGGAGGTTGAAGGAGTGGCAGTCAGTATCATGACTACTAGAAGTGGTTTTAACCATTCTAACTCTGCCTGGGTAACTATTCTAAGAGAGTTGGCACCATTCCAATTGTCTGATTTAAATCAGAGTATTGGATAGATCCAGATGCAGAGTAAACCTTCTCTGGGGTATAAACCCTGCTGGAGAACAGAACGGGCCTCAGTCTATATGACTCAGTGCTACACCGGGCAGCACATGTACCTATTAATTGGGGGAAGCTAAACTATAGCGAATAGCATAATGAAAGGATTACCTATAACCATAAGAATGGCACTAGCAGTACAAGGAATTGTAAAAGGCACTTTAACAATGTATTGGATGTGTTAATGACACTCCAATTTATTGCTTTAAAAACTGACTGTAAAATAGATACACATCCTCGTTCTCTGCAATTCTCCCTTAATGTCAGTCAACGTGTCCTACACTTGACAATTTTTTGCTTGCATAATGGAATGAATTTCGAGTGTCATTCCACCAGCATTACTCACCCATGTATTTGTCACTGAACATAATGGAGGTATAGTTGGTGTCAAGGTCAAGAGACTCTTAACCACACAATCACAGAATCAATTGGTGCAGTGACAGAAAGAACTATTAAACACTATTAGTAATTTCCACTGAGCCATGAGTTAAACAACTAAGGCTAGCACCTGCCTAATACTTAAATAACTAGCACAGCAAAGGGGCCACTTGAGCAGTTACTGGTTTAGAATTACCATAGCAATGTTGGAAACTCTGACATTTACCCAGTCAAGCCACCTGTTATTTCTCCCCTCACTGCGTGCTCCAACCCATCGCTGCTTCCCCGCCTTCCGACTTGAATCCCTTTTGGAAATATCCACTCTTCTAGCCTATTAAAAGGCCTATTAAAGCATCTGTCACTCCCTCTGTATGAGCAGCAGTCCAAACCCACCCCACTGTCCTCTCTCTACATAACGCCCCCTCCTGCACACCCACTGGGTCTACTACTGCCAACTCTTAACAAAGCCCCACCATTGCCCCAAGATTATTTTCTTCACTGCAAACTGTCTCCTTAACCCTGTTGCCTTTGCCATCAACAAGTGCAAGGAGTTCATGAATCTCTTTTGTCACTAAAATTGACTCTACCCATTCAGCTTGCTTGTCTCTTCCCCTCAATTCCTAACACTCCCAAAGCAAAATCTCCTTTAGGTGTTATCTTAGCTGTTTTTTTCTCAACTTTATTTCCTAACATTTGTCTCATGCCCTCTCCAAGAAAGTTTCGTTCACAAGACCATCTCCTATTGCGTTCACCGGTTAAACTGCTGACCACCCAACTTCTCTAGCCGCCCCACTATACCTGACATTATTCCCTTCATTAAGTATAACACTGCTCCTTTCATGTCTACTGTCAATATCACCCTCCTCGAAAGCCAACTCTCGACTCTTCTGTCCTTGCAACTGCAACCCCATCTGCAACCTCTATTTCCTGTCCAAAGTATGTTGGGGCCTCCCAAACCCATGCCCTTTTTCCCCAGAACTCGCGATTTGAATCTCTCCAATAAGAAATTGCACCTCTTGCCACAGTAATGAAGCAGCCTGAATCAAAGTCACTAACAACATCCTGTGTGTGCGTGACCATAATATACCATCTCTTCTCAGGTCGTTCTACAGCGTTTGACATGGTTGATTTACATTGTCCTCCTCAAACCTGTATTCACCCCTATTCTTGGGGGCCATACCATCAATCACCCATGGCCTTGCTCAGGAATTTCCTCCCTACTTAAAAGCTACTTCTTTGACTAAGTTTTTAAACCAGCTCTCTTAATATGCTTTGGCTTGGAGTCCATTTATATTGATCACAGTACTGTGATCCACCTTTTATCTCTGCTAATAGCAGAATATTTTTCTCATCAGTTTCTATTGAATGTTTGTCTCTGTCTATTTCTTTTAAAAGTCCTACGCAGCATGCTTTACACCATTTGAGGCCAGTGTGCCACACAGTAAGGTTCCAAGAGAATTGCAAAATGACTTTGAATCATTCTGTGAAATGAAAAATGAAATGAAAATCGCTTATTGTCACAAGTAGGCTTCAATGAAGTTACTGTGAAAAGCCCCTAGTCGCCACATTCCGGCGCCTGTTCGGGGAGGCTGGTACGGGAATTGAACCCACGCTGCTGGCCTGTCTTGGTCTGCTTAAAAAGCCAGCTATTTAGCCCTGTGCTAAACCAGCCCCTACAACTGGTGCAAGATCTTTCCGTGCATTTGCATTTTGTTGGAGCACTTTGAATTTTTTTTTCTTTTTAAAAATAATTTTTGATTACCCAATTATTTTTTCCAATTAAGGGACGATTTAGTGTGGCCAATCCACCTACTCTGCACATTTTTGGGTTGTGGGGGCGAAACCCACGCAGACACGGGGAGAATGTGCAAACTCCACACGGACAGTAACCCAGAGCCGGGATCGAACTTGGGACCTCAGCGCCGTGAGGCAGCTGTGCTAACCACTAGGCCACCGTGCTGCCCACTTTGAAATTTAATCAGTTTGCTGTGTTGAACCTCAGGAATGAAAAGCTAATTATTCAGAGGTGCTATGGATAAAATAAAAACAGATGCCTAATCAACAAGGAGCAAGTTACCAGAAACTAATTATGTGTAGCTGTCACGTTTTTCAAACACCTTCAGGTAGAATCGTGACAGTGCATCTGCCCAGGTATTTGTACTTGACATATCTTATATATTTATGCAACAATCACTATGTCACAGAACTGTATGAAAATGCAAATTGTATCACACAATTGCTGCATGAGAATTTGCAGAATAGTAGAAACTACAGTATAGGCAGAGGACAATCAGATTTTTGTGCTATGCTAAGGCTGGTTCACCATTGGACTGTTTGCTGTCATCCCATTTCCCTGTATCCTTTTCTATTCTTTTCAAATATGTATCAAAGTCCTCTTTAAATAATGTTATAGTCTGTATCTCCAAAACCACTTGCCCTGAAGCACTCCGTGTACTAATAACCCTGCATGAAAGAAAAATGCTTCTAATTTACACCTTCTTCTGATATTAATGATGATGAATTTAACTACTGCCTGCCAACTCCAAACCCTTAAGTTATTTGGAAGTCTCTATATGACCCACCTCCCCCCAACAATCTTTCAAGTCCCGAAAGAGGTGCTTGTCAGGCGAAGTGGACATTCTGAATTCTCCCTTTGCCTACCCAAACAGGCACCGGAATGTGGCGACTAGGGGATTTTAACAGTAACTTCATTGCTAATGTAAGCCTACTTGTGACACTAATAAAGTTTATTATTATTTTTTCACAGAATATTGGCTCAAGTTTCGGAAGCTTTTCTTCACAATTGCGCGATACCATTCTAGTGAATTTAGATCCGTGTTAATAGCTAATACCAAGAGGCAGCCTGAATACAGGACATGGAATCAGCATGATTCATATCAGATGAGTCAATGTCCTGCCAACTTGTAAGTAATAAAGTCAAAAGTGACATATGGCTTTGTGTCATGTTTTCAGTTTCCACAGCATCAGAGAAATCCTCAACGGAAAAAGGACACTGTTTATGACAAAATGTTTGGCAAACTGTTTTGTGTTGGGAGGAGGAAGAATTAATTGCTGTTATCACCATGGTGATGTCATGTGCATATATGTGTTTGGACTGTCTTTGTGGCAGCATGGGGGAAGAAGAATCACTTTCCAATCAGTGGCACAATGACACTACACATCACTCAGAAAGATTCCTTCTGGTTTGTTTACAAATATCAACAGGGAAAATCTTGCTGTAGTTCATTTACATTCCCGCCACACGTATAGATAACACAGCAGTTTGACACAAGCTTTGTGTTTGCAACAAACATGGAAAAAGGCTCTCCAAGACATGAAAACCGTGACACTTGATTAATGGGAGACAGAATGACAAAGTATCTTATCTGAGAAAGGGGACTGTTCTGCTTTGGTCTAAAACTGAAATCCGTACCAAATGCTCAAATGTAAGTCCAGAATAAAAAATTAAGTCAAAAACTGAGACTCCACCATGCATAGCATCCCCTGTCCTTTGTTTCACAGATGGCTTCTTCCGTCTCTTCTTTTTCCGTGAAATGCGAGGGAAATTCTGTTGCTTAACCGACAATGATTAATTACATTAATCTTCTTAATTGCGGTGTACAAGATTACAAGGGGCCAAGAGAGCATAGACAGGAAAGACCTGTTTCAATTAGCAGGGAGCTCAGATTTAAGGTGACTGATGGAAGGATTAGAGGGGACAGGAAGAAAAACATCTTCACTCGGAGAGTATGGGTGATAAAATTTAATTGCCTGGTTTTTGGTGGTGGAGGCACAAAACTCATTTAAAGGGTAAATGGATCAGCATCTGAACCGCTGTAACCTGCAAGGTTACGGACCAGGTGTCAGAAGGTGGGATCTGAATGGGCAGCTAGTTTATTTTTCGGGACAGAAGAATCTGGGGAGATGCTAAAAAGCAGAGCTGAGGAATCAGGGGCGAGATTCTCCGACCCCCCGCCGGGATGGAGAATCGCCGGGGGCTGGTGTGAATCCCGCCCCCGCCGGTTGCTGAATTCTCCGGCACCGGATATTCGGCGGGGGCGGGAATCGCACCGCGCCGGTTGGCTGGCCCCCCCCCCCCCGCGATTCTCCGGCCCGGATGGGCCGAAGTCCCGCTGCTAAAATGCCTGTCCCGCCGGCGTAGATTAAACCACCTACCTTACCGGCGGGAGACGGCGGCGCGGGCGGGCTCCGGGGTCCTGGCCGGGGGGGGGGGGGGGGGGCGCGGGGCGATCTTGCCCTGGGGGGTGTCCCCACGGTGGTCTGGCCCGCGATCGGGGCCCACCGATCCGGGGGCGGGCCTGTGCCGTGGGGGCACTCTTTTCCTTCCGCCTTCGCCACGGGATCCATCATGGCGGAGGCGGAAGAGACTCCCTCCACTGCGCATGCGCGGGAATGCCGTGAGCGGCCGCTAACGCTCCCGCGCATGCGCCGCACGGAGATGTCATTTCCGCGCCAGCTGGCGGGGCACCAAAGGCCTTTTCCGCCAGCTGGCGGGGCGGAAATTCGTCCGGCGTGGGCCTAGCCCCTTAAGGTTGGGGCTCGGCCCCCCCGGGATGCGGAGCATTCCGCACCTTTGGGGCGGCGCAATGCCCGACTAATTTGCGCCGTTTTGGGAGCCAGTCGGCGGACATCGCGCCGATACCAGAGAATTTCGTCCCTGGTGTCAGAAGGTGGGATCTGAATAGGCAGCTAGTTTATTTTTCGGGACAGAAGAATCTGGGGAGATGCTAAAAAGCAGAGCTGAGGAATCAGATCTGAGGAGGCTATTGAAAGTGGAAAGAGATGGAGTGGCAGTCCAGGGAGGTTCTGAAGAAAAAGTTAGGAAGAACTCAGAAGGTCTCCAGAGTTGATGGTGAAACAGGTGGGAGTTACACCCAGAGGGCCAAGGTCAGAAGGACTGAGGTACTGTGCTATGATGAAGGGTGAGGAGTCAAAGAACAAAGAACAAAGAAAAGTACAGCACAGGAACAGGCCCTTCAGCCCTCCAAGCCTGCGCCGACCATGCTGCCCGTCTAAACTAAAATCTTCTACACTTCCGGGGTCCGTATCCCTCTATTCCCATCCTACTCATGTATTTGTCAAGGTGCCCCTTAAACGTCACTATCGTCCCTGCTTCCACCACCTCCTCCGGTAGCGAGTTCCAGGCACCCACTACCATTTGTGTAAAAAACTTGCCTCGTACATCTCCTCAAAACCTTGCCCTCTCGCACCTTAAACCTATGCCCCCTAGTAATAGACCCCGCTACCCTGGGAAAAAGCCTTTGACCATCCACTCTGTCTATGCCCCTCATAATTTTGTAGATCTCTATCCAGTCGCCCCTCAACCTCTGACGTTCCAGTGAGAACAAGCCAAGTTTATTCAACCTCTCATAGCTAATGCCCCCCATACCAGGCGACAACTTGGTAAATCTCTTCTGCACCCCCTCCAAAGCCTCCACATCCTTCTGGTAGTGTGGCGACCAGAATTGAACACTACACTCCAAATGTGGCCTAACTAAGGTTCTATACAGCTGCAACATGATTTGCCAATTTTTTTACTCAATGCCCCGGCCAATGAAGGTAAGCATGCCGTATGCCTTCTTGACGACCTTCTCCAACTGTGTTGCCCCTTTTAGTGACCTGTGGACATTTACACCTAGATCGCTCTGACTTTCAATACTCTTGAGGGTTCTGCCATTCACTGTATATTCCCTACCTGTATTAGACCTTCCAAAATATATTACCTCACATTTGTCCGGATTAAACTCCACCTGCCATCTCTCTGCCCAAGTCAACAAACGATTTAAATCCTGCTGTATCCTCTGACAGTCCTCATCGCTATCCGCAATTCCACCAACCTTTGTGTCGTCCGCAAACTTACTAATCAGACCAGTCACATTTTCCTCCAAATCATTTATATATATGATGAATAGATGGAGAATCCTGCCCATGGAATTTGAATTCAGTGCTTTAGGTGCAGAGAGCCAGTGCAGATTGGGAAGGACAGGTTGAAATGTGAGTGAGACATAGTGCAGGAGATATTAATAAATGTGCAGTTTTTTTTCAATGAGCTACGAGTGTACACAGTGTGAAGCTGGTGTTGAAGCAATTGAAGGAAGGTAAAGCATGGATAATGAAGATGGCATCATGGAATACAATGATAGTAGCAGGAGTAGGCCATTCGGCCCTTCATACTTGCTCGTCCCCTTGATAAAGTCTTGGCTGATCTGTTTATGGCCTCAATTCTACTTTTCTACACACTTGATAACTTCCCTTGTAAATCAATAATTCATCAACTCAGCCTTAAATATATTCAATGACCCAGTCTCCTCTGCTCTCTGGGGAAGAGAATTCCACAGACTAACAATAAATAAATAATCTTTATTGTCACAAGTAGGCTTACATTAACACTGCAATGAAGTTACTGTGAAAATCCCATAGTTGTCACACCCCGGCGCCTGTTCGGGTACACGGAGGGAGGATTCAGAATGGCCAAATTACCCAAGAGCACATCTTTCAGGACTTGTGGGAGGAAACCGTAGCGCTCGGAGGAAAGCCACGCAGACACGCGGAGAACGTGCAGACCCCGCACAGACAGTGACCCAAGCCGGGAATCGAACCTGGGACCCTGGCGCTGTGAAGCAACAGTGGTACCATGCCACCCAATCCTCTGGGAGAAAGAAATTATCCTCAACTCAGTCTCAAATGGGAGACCCCTTATTCTTAAACTGCGCCCCCTAGATCTATGTATTATTAGAGTCTCCAGAAGGGGAAAATCTATTTTGGTATCAGGAGTGAACATTCTCGAAACTGCTTCTTATGCAGTTATATCCTTTCTAAAGTTAGGAGACCAAAACTGTACAGAATACTCCAGATGTCGTCTCATCAGAAGTGGAATAAGCAGTCTTGCAGCGGGTATTATAGGATAGGATTTGGAACTCAGGGTGGAATAGAACACCAAGGTCATGCATGTTGGGCCAGGCTGAAGACGGGTAGAGTCAGAGGGTAAAGTTATGGACGATGGTATCAACTCCAGGGCAGGACGGTAGCACAGTGGTTAGCACGGTTGTTTCACAGCTCCCGGGTCCCAAGTTCAATTCCCGGCTTGGGTCACTGTCTATGTGGAGTCTGCACGTTCTCCCCGTGCGTGGATTTGCTCCGGGTGCTCCGGTTTCCTCCCACAGTCCAAAGATGTGCAGATTAGGTGGTTTGGCCATTATAAATTGCCCTTAGTGTCCAAAAAGGTTAGGTGGGGTTACTGGGTTACACAGGTAAAGGGGATAGGGTGGAGGTGTGGGCCTGGGTAGGGTGCTCTTTGCAAGGGCCGGTGCCCACTCAGTGGGCTGAATGGCCTCCTTCTGCACTGTAGATTCTATGTCAACTAAAGGAGCAGTATATGCCTGGCGCAGGCATTGCAGCAGAAAGACTGCAGCTTTTTTGAGAGGATGAAAATGAGAAGCGCTTGCTTTGTGCTGAAATCTCTTTTACATATTTTCATGGTTTTCAACTACAAAGGCAAGTGAAAAGGAGCAATGGACTATTTTAAAGCCACGGCAGATGGGGCACACACTTCAGAGGAATCAAGCTGCACTCCAGAATAAAAATAAAACATTTGATCTATTTTTCTCATGGCACCGGTGTTTAAAATGAAAGGGAAAAATGCAGCAAATGACTTCTCCTAATTGTGTAACTAGATTCTATTAATATGTATGCCAAATTGTTTCTGTCACCTGTGTTATCTTCAATGACTGCACCGAGATAATAAATTCAGTTCCATTTCTCCATCGTCTATTGGAAAGGTGTCGGTTTGTGTCGGACAACAGTTCCATGGCTGTTAGGTGCTGCCTGTAGCTTGGCCATTCTTGCTGAATGAGCCACCACAGCAATATGATGCCGCAGTGTTAGCGCAATCCAGATAGTCTGTTGTGTGTTCATGGGCATTGTTCATTAGAAGCCATCAGATCCTGAACAGGAGCAGGAACATTGACGATTTTTCCCTTCTTTGTTTTAGGAATGCAGAGACCAATATTGAAGTCTACAGAGCTACAACAGATGAGATCAAATAAATCTGCACACAGTCAGTGAACGAAGCTGGGTCCTTCTGGTATGTACACCATAGTAAATCACCAGGTATTCACATCTTTTTTGTTTCCAATGCTAGTCCAAAGAACCTCATTTATGTAGCCTCGCTGGTTAGAGGACAGCAGTACAAGACCAAGCTCCCTATATCATGCTTCCTGTTACATTTCCACTTTGGAGACAGGTATACGTCAGTGAAAACTGACAGAAGATGAAGTAGGAGTGACAACAAATCTATTACCCCTGTCCTCACCATGGTGATATTTACTGCACCACCCTCCACTTAATCTTACAGAGATTTGACATGTGCAGAAATGGCATCAACTGCTATTACACTGGCAAGGTCTCCATGTGACATCAACAGATTAAAATAATCATAGCCACAACTCACTTCAGGACTTCAGGCAAGTAAGCTTGTGCAATATATAATTTCTTACATCCTGTTAAACTTGTAATATGAAACACTCAGCTATCTTATATCACTTTTTGTTAGCAGTTTCTGTAACATATTAAAAATCTAACCCTGCTAGAATTCAATTATTGTCATATCCATATTTTTAAGCAGATGAGTCTTAATACCTGCACTCAAGGCTACAAGTGACATTCACATGCTCTGTGCTCCACATGAACCATCCTTCTTCATCTAACCCTATTAGTGTAATACTCTATTCCTTTCTCTCTCGTGTTTATTTATCTTCCCCTTAAATGCATCTACGCTATTCACCTCAACTACTCCTTGTGATAATAAGTAGCTTTCAACCAGCGTACTACAGTAATCTTACATAAACTTCAATATTCTGTACTTTGTTCCAGACAATATCTCTTTACAATGGCCCATAACATCCTGGTTTCCTAGCTTTGCATTTAGGGGGTCCCCCAACGACGCGCCGGGGAATCTCTCAAGGAAGTTCCCGCGTTTGGGTTTACCTTGCAATTGCCCAGAAGTGTTCATTTCCTCTGGACAGATGCGCTGGGCTGGGAACCATCCGACAGAAGCTAACTTTGGATGGTTCTGCCAGTTTACCCTGATAGTTAATAATAATAATCTTCTATTGTCACAAGTATGAAGTTACTGTGAAAAGCCCCTAGTCGCCACATTGCGGTGCCTGTTCGGGGAGGCCGGTACAGGAATTTAACCCGTGCTGCTGGCCTTGTTCTGCATTACAAACCAGCTGTCCAGCACACTGAGCTAAACCTAGTTACGCGTTAGAGGAAAACAAAAATCACTTCTAACTCCAGAGTAACTATTTATAAAACCCAGACCCAGCCTTGCATGGGAAACCCCCTACGCACACGATGCCCGCAGGGGACCCACCACACCACCCCATCCTGACCTGACCACCAGCTCCCCTCTCCCCACCCCGACCTCTCCAAACCGCCTCCCAGTGCGACCTGGTCTGACACCTCCACTGCTGCTCCCCGCCTCGACTCCCCTGCCCCAGGTCTGACGATGAACCTCCTTCCCTCTGCCCTGTCAGACCCCCCACCGCACCCCCACCCCCGGTTGTCTGAACCACTTACCTTTGAAACTTACCCTCTCCCTTCAAATTCTTCCTTTAAATACTACCTTTACGGTGGCGAGTGCCATAAAAAGGGGGTAAATCTAAGCATCGCACAGCCCCTTGACAGCAAATGAATGGATGAATGATCTGATAATCTGTTTTTAGCTGTGATTGAGTGAGAAGTATTGACTGGAACATAAGAAGAAATCACCACTAGTCTTTAAATAATGCCATTACACAACCAGATGGTATAATGTCAGATCTGAAAGTCTGATCCCATCATCTAGCACAGTGCCAAACTGGATTATGTGCTTAAATCCATACTGGTTTGTGAATTTACAATGTCCTGTTTAACAAGGAAGAAGGTTATCAACGAAGTCAAGTTGAATTTGAGCCAACAGACTAGCATGCTTGCCCCCTCTTCTAGCGATGGTCCTTGTTTCCAGCAACCTTTCTTTCGTTCTCCCCTAGGTTCATTTAGACTAGTCAGAGGCGGATAGATAAAAAGAAACTAGTTTTGTTACAAAGTGATAATATGTACAATACTCTTGCGATCCCAGCCGGGTCTGAGGTGTCAGTTCTAAGTCTGGACGACTTTTATATCAAAGTCGATTACCCTGTCCATGGGATCCCGGCCCTCAGGGGAACTCCTACTCAACGAGGGCGATGGGGAGACAAATTGCTCAAACCCTGTAGGTCTCGTACGGGTTATAACAGTTCAGTTAAATTGTCCTTCACTCTTTTCCTGCACCCTGTATCCTAAATTGATTAAAATCAAAACTCTGCTTTGCAATTCTACTCATCGATTCGAAGGTCTTCAAAGGTACAGAATATATGAATTTCCTTCGTCTCTCCTGCCTTCTGCAATCTTCTAGATTTAAAAATTCAAGATTAGTGTGTTCGAATCACTGTTCCAGTTAACCAAAATGCTCTTCACTGCCTTGGTGCTAGAGAGTCAGAGAGTGTTTTCTGGAAGGAAAGAGGACGTTCGGCCCATTGTGTCTGTGCTGGCCATCAAGCATCCATCTACTCTAATCCCATTTTCCAGCACTTGGCCCATGGCATTGTATGCGATGGCATTTCAAGTGTTCATCGAAATACTAAAATGTTGTGAGGGTTCCCGCCTCTACCACCCTTTCAGGCAGTGAGTTCCAGATTCCAACCACCCTCTGTTACATCCTCTCTAAATCTCCTGCCCCTTACCTTAAATCTATGCCCCCGGCAACTGACCTCTCTATTAAGGGGAAAAGTTCCTTCCGATCAATCCATGCTGCTCATAATTTTATACAGCAAAAATTAAAGTTTAATACTCCTCAATGAGGTCATCCCACACCCTTCTCTACTCCAAGGGAAACAATCCCTGCACTCGGCAGTTATCCATGTTATCTTGCACTCTTCATCTAGTGTGGCCATCTAAAATGGCTTCCCACAAAGAACGCTGGGAAATTTGGCCAAGCCTGAAGACAGACAGGCTGCAGCCTGCAAATATACAAAGTGCGTAGCTCAGACTTATGCAGAAACTAACACAGGAACTAGGCATGGCCACTGAGTGCCCACCCCAAAATCAATGTGGCAGCTCCCTGATTGGACTAGATCGATCAGGGTGATGGAGCCCTGATCAATTGATTGACAATGACCCAGAGACTGGCCACAAAAGTTAGGCCACACTTGGAGTATAGTGTTCAATTCTGGTCGCCACACTACCAGAAGGATGTGGAGGCTTTAGAGAGGGTGCAGAACAGATTTACCAGGATGTTGCCTGGTATGGAGAGCATTAGCTATGAGGAGCGGTTGAATAAACTTGGTTTGTTCTCACTGGAACGACGGAGGTTGAGGAGCGACCTGATAGAGGTCTACAGAATTATGAGGGGCATAGACAGAGTGGATACTCAGAGGCTTTTCCCCAGGGTAGTGGGGTCAATTACTAGGGGGCATAGATTTAAGGTGCGAAGGGCAAGGTTTAGAGGAGATGTACGAGGCAAGTTTTTTTACAGAGGGTAGTGGGTGCCTGGAACTCGTTGCCGGAGGAGGTGGTGGAAGCAGGGACGATAGTGACATTTAAGGGGCATCTGGACAAGTACATGAATAGGATGGGAATAGAGGGTTACGGACCCAGAAAGTGTAGAAGGTTTTAGTTTGGACGGGCAGCATGGTCGGCATGGGCTTGGAGGGCCGAAGGGCCTGTTCCTATGCTGTACTTTTCTTTGTTCTTTGTTCAAAAGGGGC
Organism: Scyliorhinus torazame; assembly: GCF_047496885.1. Classification (NCBI taxonomy): domain Eukaryota; kingdom Metazoa; phylum Chordata; class Chondrichthyes; order Carcharhiniformes; family Scyliorhinidae; genus Scyliorhinus; species Scyliorhinus torazame. Next base: position 15,674,349 of record NC_092722.1, on the reverse strand, counting down.
AGGGAAATCCAAGCCGGTTAAAAGGTACTACGAGGGCCACCACTCTCTCTCTCTCGACCACAGCATCGACAGCCACCAACAACGGTGAATCCAGCACCAGCCAAGAAGAGCCCATGCCATCCACAGAGCAACCAGAACAGAGGGCACTGACTGCCTACAGGAACTTCAGCACTGTCAGACTACTGGAAATCAGATAAGGCCTTATCTGTATTTGCCGGTCACCTGGAAGTTAAGTTAAGGTCATTTAAGTGTATTAGTTTATAGTCCAATGTGCGTGAACGTGTGATTGATGAAGTAAATAACCTTGTGTATGTTAATAAACTATTATTGTACGAAACAACTTGTGTGATCATTTGTCCACCGTATACGGGTGAAACACACATTGGTTAGATAAGGAATGGAGCAACACTGGGTTTCACAGTTAAAATGAAAATTACTCAAGGAGGAGAGAATGTAGAATGCAGGGCCAAGCTTGCACATTGAGCGCAAAGTCTGAAGCCAAGACTCACTGATCCCCTCAACTTTGTGATAGAGTCTGAAGCCAAATTGCCTGACCTTAAAGCAGGAGCACATTTCACTGATGTCGGGAGTATTTCTGAAGAAGGGAGGGCAATATAACTTTGAAGAATCAATACGATGAACGAGTGTTGAATAAAATTCAGGAAGAACAGAGAGCAAGTGTAATTTTACATGTTAATACCTAATGTTGAGTCTGAATCTGTGCTACAAGCACTTTCAACTGCAATGATTCATGAGGAGCCTCCAGAATTCTTCTTATTCTCTATGCCTGAGAGGCACATCATGAATTTTTCATGAGTAACAACACTCAAGTGCTATTCCACATGCCTCAAAATAGCTTCAGAGATGTTATTTATATCGTGTTATTATTTGTACAGGGAAAAAAAGCACCCACAGATTTATGCCAGGATATCCATATTGCTCAGACAACAGAAAATCAATACAGTGATTGCTCCTCAGAGTGAGTTGCATGGCAACAGTTTGCCATCTAACCAGCTGGATATTAAGAAATTACTTTCTGCTCCTTGCATTTATTTTTCCCCCAGTTTATAGCCAATACTTCAAATCTGTTGACATATTCACAAAATTGAGCAGATACACAGGGACAGCCAACAGGAAAAACAGTACAGATTAAAATGGTCTTTTGAGGGGCAATCATTGCAGTACAAAGATGTACTCTACAAAATGTTCACCATGAGGGGACAGACCGACTCACCCAAACAGCACACACCCACTCACCCAAACAGGACACACCCACTCACCCAAACAGCACTCACCCACTCACACAAACAGCACACACCCACTCACCCAAACAGCACTCACCCACTCACCCAAACAGCACACACCCACTCACCCAAACAGGACACACCCACTCACCCAAACAGCACACACCCACTCACCCAAACAGGACTCACTCACTCACACAAACAGCACTCACCCACTCACCCAAACAGGACACACCCACTCACCCAAACAGGACACACCCACTCACCCAAACAGGACACCCACTCACCCAAACAGGACACACCCACTCACCCAAACAGGACACACCCACTCACACAAACAGGACACCCACTCACCCAAACAGGACACACCCACTCACCCAAACAGCAGATACCCACTCACCCAAACAGGACTCACCCACTCACACAAACAGCACTCACCCACTCACCCAAACAGCACTCACCCACTCACCCAAACAGCACACACCCACTCACCCAAACAGCACTCACCCACTCACCCAAACAGCACACACCCACTCACCCAAACAGGACTCACCCACTCACCCAAACAGCACATACCCACTCACCCAAACAGGACACCCACTCACCCAAACAGCACATACCCACTCACCCAAACAGCACATACCCACTCACCCAAACAGCACACACCCACTCACGCAAACAGCACATACCCACTCACCCAAACAGGACTCACCCACTCACACAAACAGCACTCACCCACTCAGGACACACCCACTCACCCAAACAGGACACACCCACTCACCCAAACAGCACATACCCACTCACCCAAACAGGACTCACCCACTCACACAAACAGCACTCACCCAAACAGCACTCACCCACTCACCCAATCAGGACACACCCACTCACCAAAACAGCACTCACCCACTCACCCAAACAGGACACACCCACTCACCCAAACAGCACATACCCACTCACCCAAACAGGACTCACCCACTCACACAAACAGCACTCACCCAAACAGCACTCACCCACTCACCCAAACAGCACACACCCACTCACCCAAACAGCACTCACCCACTCACCCAAACAGCACACACCCACTCACCCAAACAGCACACACCCACTCACCCAAACAGCACACACCCACTCACCCAAACAGCACACACCCACTCACCCAAACAAGACACACCCACTCACCCAAACAGCACACACCCACTCATCCAAACAGCACTCACCCACTCACCCAAACAGCACACACCCACTCACCCAAACAGCACACACCCACTCACCCAAACAGGACACACCCACTCACCCAAACAGCACTCACCCACTCACCCAAACAGCACTCACCCACTCACCCAAACAGGACACACCCAGTCACCCAAACAGCACACACCCACTCACCCAAAAAGAACACCCACTCACCCAAACAGCACCCACCCACTCACCCAAACAGGACACACCCACTCACCCAAACAGCACACACCCACTCACCCAAACAGGACACACCCACTCACCCAAACAGCACACACTCACTCACCCAAACAGCACACACCCACTCACCCAAACAGGACACACCCACTCACCCAAACAGCACACACTCACTCACCCAAACAGCACACACCCACTCACCCAAACAGGACACACCCACTCACCCAAACAGGACACACCCACTCACCCAAACAGGACACCCACTCACCCAAACAGGACACACCCACTCACCCAAACAGGTCACCCACTCACCCAAACAGGACACACCCACTCACCCAAACAGCACCCACCCACTCACCCAAACAGGACACACCCACTCACCCAAACAGGACACACCCACTCACACAAACAGGACTCACCCACTCACCCAAACAGGACACACCCACTCACCCAAACAGGACACACCCACTCACCCAAACAGCACCCACCCACTCACCCAAACAGCACACACCCACTCACCCAAACAGCACACACCCACTCACCCAAACAGGACACACCCACTCACCCAAACAGCACAAACCCACTCACCCAAACAGGACACCCACTCACCCAAACAGGACACACCCTCTCACCCAAACACGACACCCACTCACCCAAACAGGACACACCCACTCACCCAAAGAGGACATACCCACTTACCCAACCAGGACACCCACTCACCCAAACAGGACGCACCCACTCCCCCAAACAGGACACACCCACTCACCCAAACAGGACACTGACTCACCCAAACAGGACACACCCACTCACCCAAATAGGACACCCACTCACCCAAACAGGACACATCCACTCACCCAAACAGGACACTGACTCACCCAAACAGGACACACCCACTCACCCAAATAGGACACCCACTCACCCAAACAGGACACACCCACACACCCAAACAGGACACACCCACTCACCCAAACAGAACACACCCACTCACCCAAACAGCACACACCCACTCACCCAAACAGCACACACCCACTCACCCAAACAGCACACACCCACTCACCCAAACAGGACACACCCACTCACCCAAACAGCACACACCCACACACCCAAACAGGACACACACACTCACCCAAACAGGACACCCACTCACCCAAACAGCACACACCCACTCACCCAAACAGGACACACCCACTCACCCAAACAGCACACACCCACACACCCAAACAGGACACACACACTCACCCAAACAGCACAACCCACTCACCCTAACAGCACACACCCACTCACCCAAACAGCACACACCCACTCACCCAAACAGCACACACCCACTCACCCAAACAGCACACACCCACTCACCCAAACAGCACACTCCCACTCACCCAAACAGGACGCACCCTCTCACCCAAACAGGACACCCACTCACCCAAACAGGACACACCCTCTCACCCAAACACGACACCCACTCATCCAAACAGGAGACACCCACTCACCCAAAGAGGACACCCACTCACCCAAACTGAACACACCTACTCACACAAACAGCACACACCCACTCACCCAAACAGCACACACCCACTCACCCAAACAGCACTCACCCACTCACCTGAACAGCACACACCCACTCACCCAAAAAGCACACACCCACTCACCCAAACAGGACACACCCACTCACCCAAACAGCACTCACCCAAACAGGACAGACCCAGTCACCCAAACAGCACACACCCACTCACCCAAACAGCACACACCCACTCACCCAAACAGGACACACCCACTCACCCAAACAGCACACACCCACTCACCCAAACAGGACACACCCACTCACCCAAACAGCACCCACACTCTCACCCAAACAGGACACACACACTCACCCAAACAGGACACACCCACTCACACAAACAGCACACACACACTCACCCAAACAGCACTCACCCACTCACGCAAACAGCACACACCCACTCACCCAAACAGGACACACCCACTCACCCAAACAGGACACACCCACTCGCCCAAACAGCACACACCCACTCACCCAAACAGGACACACCCACACACCCAAACAGCACACACCCAAACAGGACACACCCACTCACCCAAACAGCACAACCCACTCACCCAAACAACACACACCCACTCACCCAAACAGCACACACCCACTCACCCAAACAGCACCCACCCACTCACCCAAACAGCACACACCCACTCACCCAAACAGCACACACCCACTCACCCAAACAGGACGCACCCTCTCACCCAAACACGACACCCACTCACCCAAACAGGACACACCCACTCACCCAAAGAGGACACCCACTCACCCAAACAGGACACACCCGCTCGCCCAAACAGGACACACCCACTCACCCAAACAGGACACACCCACACACCCAAACAGGACACATCCACTCACCCAAACAGAACACACCCACTCACCCAAACAGCACACACCCACTCACCCAAACAGCACACACCCACTCACCCAAACAGGACACACCCACTCACCCAAACAGCACACACCCACTCACCCAAACAGCACAAATCCACTCACCCAAACAGGACACCCACTCACCCAAACAGGACACCCACTCACTGAAACAGGACACACCCACTCACCCAAACAGGGCACCCACTCACCCAAACAGGACACCCACTCACTGAAACAGGACCGACCGACTCACAAAAACAGGACACACCCACTCACTCAAACAGGACACACCCACTCACCAAAACAGGATACACCCACTCACCCAAACAGGACACCCACTCACCCAAACAGGACACACCCACTCACCCAAACAGGACACCCACTCACCCAAACAGCACACACCCACTCACCCAAACAGGACACACCCACTCACCCAAACAGGATACACCCACTCACCCAAACAGGACACCCACTCACCCAAACAGGACACCCACTCACCCAAACAGGACACACCCACTCACCCAAACAGGACACCCACTCACCCAAACAGGACACCCACTCACCCAAACAGGACAGACCGACTCACCCAAACAGGACACCCACTCACCAAAACAGGATACACCCACTCACCCAAACAGGACACACCCACTCACCCAAACAGGACACCCACTCACCCAAACAGGACACACCTTCTCACCCAAACAGGACGCACCCACTCCCCCAAACAGGACACATCCACTCACCCAAACAGGACACTGACTCACCCAGACGGGACACACCCACTCACCCAAACAGAACACCCACTCACCCAGACAGGACACCCACTCCCCCAAACAGGACAGACCGACTCACCCAAACAGGACACACCCTCTCACCCAAACAGCACACACCCACTCACCCAAACAGCACACATCCACTCACCCAAACAGCACACACCCACTCACCCAAACAGGACACCCACTCACCCAAACAGGACACCCACTCACCCAAACAGCACACACCCACTCACCCAAACAGGACACACCCACTCACCCAAACAGCACTCACCACTCACCCAAACAGCACACACCCACTCACCCAAACAGGACACACCCACTCACCCAAACAGCACACACCCACACACCCAAACAGGACACACCCAAACAGCACACACCCACTCACCCAAACAGCACACACCCACTCACCCAAACAGCACACACCCACTCACCCGAACAGCACTCACCCAAACAGCACTCACCCAAACAGGCCAGACCGACTCACCCAAACAGAACACCCACTCACCCAAACAGGACACCCACTCACCCAAACAGGACACACCCACTCACCCAAACAGCACACACCCACTCACCCAAACAGCACACACCCACTCACCCAAACAGCACACACCCACTCACCCAAACAGGACACACCCACTCACCCAAACAGCACACACCCACTCAACCAAACAGCACAAACCCACTCACCCAAACAGGACACCCACTCACCCAAACAGGACACACCCTCTCACCCAAACACGACACCCACTCACCCAAACAGGACACACCCACTCACCCAAAGAGGACATACCCACTTACCCAACCAGGACACCCACTCACCCAAACAGGACGCACCCACTCCCCCAAACAGGACACACCCACTCACCCAAACAGGACACTGACTCACCCAAACAGGACACACCCACTCACCCAAATAGGACACCCACTCACTCAAACAGGACACATCCACTCACCCAAACAGGACACTGACTCACCCAAACAGGACACACCCACTCACCCAAATAGGACACCCACTCACCCAAACAGGACACACCCACACACCCAAACAGGACACACCCACTCACCCAAACAGAACACACCCACTCACCCAAACAGCACACACCCACTCACCCAAACAGCACACACCCACTCACCCAAACAGGACACACCCACTCACCCAAACAGCACACACCCACACACCCAAACAGGACACACACACTCACCCAAACAGGACACCCACTCACCCAAACAGCACACACCCACTCACTCAAACAGGACACACCCACTCACCCAAACAGCACACACCCACACACCCAAACAGGACACACACACTCACCCAAACAGCACAACCCACTCACCCAAACAGCACACACCCACTCACCCAAACAGCACACACCCACTCACCCAAACAGCACACACCCACTCACCCAAACAGCACACACCCACTCACCCAAACAGCACACACCCACTCACCCAAACAGGACGCACCCTCTCACCCAAACAGGACACCCACTCACCCAAACAGGACACACCCTCTCACCCAAACAGGACACCCACTCATCCAAACAGGAGACACCCACTCACCCAAAGAGGACACCCACTCACCCAAACAGGACACACCTACTCACACAAACAGAACACACACCCACTCACCCAAACAGCACACACCCACTCACCCAAACAGCACTCACCCACTCACCTGAACAGCACACACCCACTCACCCAAACAGGACACACCCACTCACCCAAACAGGACACACCCACTCACCCAAACAGGACACACCCACTCACCCAAACAGCACCCACACACTCACCCAAACAGGACACACACTCACCCAAACAGGACACACCCACTCACACAAACAGCACACACCCACTCACCCAAACAGCACTCACCCAAACAGCACACACCCACTCACCCAAACAGGACACACCCACTCACCCAAACAGGACACACCCACTCACCCAAACAGCACACACCCACTCACCCAAACAGGACACACCCACACAACCAAACAGCACACACCCACTCACCCAAACAGGACACACCCACTCACCCAAACAGGACACCCACTCACCCAAACAGCACACACCCACTCACCCAAACAGGACACACCCACACACCCAAACAGCACATACCCACTCACCCAAACAGCACAACCCACTCACCCAAACAACACACACCCACTCACCCAAACAGCACACACCCACTCACCCAAACAGCACACACCCACTCACCCAAACAGGACGCACCCTCTCACCCAAACACGACACCCACTCACCCAAACAGGACACACCCACTCACCCAAACAGGACACCCACTCACCCAAACAGGACACACCCGCTCACCCAAACAGGACACACCCACTCACCCAAACAGGACACACCCACACACCCAAACAGGACGCACCCTCTCACCCAAACACGACACCCACTCACCCAAACAGGACACACCCACTCACCCAAACAGGACACCCACTCACCCAAACAGGACACACCCGCTCACCCAAACAGCACAACCCACTCACCCAAACAACACACACCCACTCACCCAAACAGCACACACCCACTCACCCAAACAGCACACACCCACTCACCCAAACAGGACGCACCCTCTCACCCAAACACGACACCCACTCACCCAAACAGGACACACCCACTCACCCAAACACGACACCCACTCACCCAAACAGGACACACCCGCTCACCCAAACAGGACACACCCACTCACCCAAACAGGACACACCCACACACCCAAACAGGACACACCCACTCACCCAAACAGAACACACCCACTCACCCAAACAGGACACACCCACTCACCCAAACAGGGCACCCACTCAGCCAAACAGGACACCCACTCACCCAAACAGCACACACCCACTCACCCAAACAGCACCCACACACTCACCCAAACAGGACACACCCACTCACCCAAACAGGACACACCCACTCACCCAAACAGGACATACCCACTCACCCTAACAGGACACATCCACTCACCCAAACAGGACACCCACTCACCCAAACAGGACAGACCGACTCACCCAAACAGGACACCCACTCACCAAAACAGGATACACCCACTCACCCAAACAGGACACACCCACTCACCCAAACAGGACACACCCACTCACCCAAACAGGACAGACCGACTCACCCAAACAGGACACCCACTCACCAAAACAGGATACACCCACTCACCCAAACAGGACACACCCACTCACCCTAACAGGACACACCCACTCACCCAAACAGGACATCCTCTCACCCAAACAGGACACCCACTCACCCAAACAGGACACCCACTCACCCAAACAGGACACACCCTCTCACCCAAACAGGACGTACCCACTCCCCCAAACAGGACACACCCACTCACCCAAACAGGACACTGACTCACCCAAACGGGACACACCCACTCACCCAAACAGAACACCCACTCACCCAGACAGGACACCCACTCCCTCAAACAGGACAGACCGACTCACCCAAACAGGACACACCCTCTCACCCAAACAGCACTCGCCCACTAACCCAAACAGCACACACCCACTCACCCAAACAGGACACACCCACTCACCCAAACAGGACACACCCACTCACCCAAACAGCACTCACCCACTCACCCAAACAGGACACACCCACTCACCCAAACAGGCCTGACCGACTCACCCAAACAGAACACCCACTCACCCAAACAGGACACACCCACTCACCCAAACAGGACACACCCACTCACCCAAACAGGACACCCACTCACCCAAACAGGCCAGACCGACTCACCCAAACAGCACACACCCACTCACCCAAACAGGACACCCACTCACCCAAACAGGACACACCCACTCACCCAAACAGGACACCCACTCACCCAAACAGCACACACCCACTCACCCAAACAGCACACACCCACTCACCCAAACAGGACACACCCTCTCACCCAACAGGACACACCCACTCACCCAAAGAGCACACACCCACTCACCCAAACAGGACACCCACTCACCCAAACAGGACACACCCACTCACCCAAACAGGACACACCTATTCACCCAAACAGGACACACGCACTCACTCAAACAGGACACACGCACTCACCCAAACAGGACACACCCACTCACCCAAACAGCACACACCCACTCACCCAAACAGCACACACCCACTCACCCAAACAGCACACACCCACTCACCCAAACAGCACACACCCACTCACCCAAACAGCACACACCCACTCACCCAAACAGCACACACCCACTCACCCAAACAGCACACACCCACTCACCCAAACAGCACACACCCACTCACCCAAACAGGACACACCCACTCACCCAAACAGGACACACCCACTCACCCAAACAGGACACACCCACTCACCCAAACAGGACACCCACTCACCCAAACAGGTCACCCACTCACCCAAACAGGTCACCCACTCTCCCAAACAGGACACCCACTCACCCAAACAGGACACACCCACTCACCCAAACAGGACGCACCCACTCACCCAAACAGGACACCCACTCACCCAAACAGGACACCCACTCACCCAAACAGGTCACCCACTCTCCCAAACAGGACACCCACTCTCCCAAACAGGACACCCCCACTCACCCAAACAGGACACCCACTCACCCAAACAGGACACACCCACTCACCTAAACAGGACACACCCACTCACCCAATCAGGACACACCCACTCAGCCATACAGGACACACCCACTCACCCAAACAGGACACACCCACTCACCCAAACAGGACACACCCACTCACCCAAACAGGACACACCCACTCACCCAAACAGGACACACCCACTCACCCAAACAGGACACCCACTCACCCAAACAGGACACACCCACTCACCCAAACAGGACACACCCACTCACCCAAACAGGACACACCCACTCACCCAAACAGGACACCCACTCACCCAAACAGGACACACCTACTCACACAAACAGGACACCCACTCACCCAAACAGGGCATACCCACTCACCCAAACAGGACACACCCACTCATAAGCCCAATCTCTTGCCCTCGACCCCTAACCTGACCTGCACATCCTTGGACACTAAAGGGTAATTTAGCATGGCCAATCTACCTAATCTGCACATCTTTGGATTGTGGGGGTAAACCGGAGCACCCGGTGGAAACCGGCACAGTCACGGGGAGAACGTGCAAATCCACTCAGACAGTGACCCGAGGCCGGACCTGAACCCGAGACTGAGCCGCTGTGAGGCAGCAGTGCTAACCAGTAATGATTGGTAGAGGCTGTAGTCCACTTCCCTTTGCCTTGACATTCGGCAAAGGGAATCCAATTACTGCTTTAATTCAGATCAACTAAGTCTTCACAGCCTGTGGACAGACTTGAGGTGTGGCTGAATTATCCACCAAGTCATCAAGAGCGTTACCATGAACGTTTCTGCTATTAACTAATAACAGATTAATCAATTATTGCGCAGTTAATTGACTCTAGTTGATGACTCTTCTCATGGATCGAACTCCCATATTTTTATAGATCACAGGGACCAATTGTCTGATCACAATGATTTAAAAATTTCAATTAACCTGATGTTTCAGATACAATTAAATTGACAAAGACACAATGGCAGGCCGGCAGCTGAGTTCCGCTCTTTCAGGCAATAATAACATTCTGATAAACATTCTATGCACAATGCTCAGCCACTAAATGCCTTGGATTACCTATTAGAGTAACTTTAGTTTGGACTGTCATACTCTGGTGTGCATTCTGGCAGGTACTATCTGCTCGTACAACAATATTTGATATATTAGGATTTTATCAGCACAATTGGATTACAAGGATGTGTTAGGATTTCAGCTATGCAGCTGCTTTGACATAAAACAAGATTGTGTCAGATTGACGTTTCTTGTTGGGAGTTTCTTGCAGGTCCATGAGGGTATAGCCCGTTGAAAAATACAACACATGCACAACAGGTTGAATGGCCTCTGACTGTGCTGCCTGAGTCTCTGAACGTCAGGTTTCTGTATTAACAAAACCAGGAGAGGTATATCATTGAAGGCCCAGCTTGGAGGTGTACTCCATCATCTCAAAGAGCCGTTCAATTTAAGGTGATACAACTGGTCCCAGTAATCCCAGAATTAAAACAGTCAGACAAGATTTCTGTTCAAATCACATCCCATGCATTCTACCAGGTAGTGGATATATATGGACATTGGATGAAGAGTTACTTGAGCTCAGGTGTGATGCCGCTAGTGTCTACCACTGGAGGAGGCGCTGGAGCAATATCTCAATGATTTAGTACCTTTGGAATAAATTATGGGAATTAGAGAGAAAACTTGGAAACTGTCTCCCGCAGGGAAAACAAATATTTTAGCATAGCACTTATCCCATTGTACAGGGTGGAGGTAGGGCAGGGGATTCCAGAATTCTATACTGGGGATTCTGATGTCTGACCTGAAGGAAACAGTGCCCCTGCTCCTCCTAGCCCACAAGTGGTGCTGTAAAAACAGTTCCCCTTCTTCCCAAATCTGTCCTCACCTCTCTTGAGCTTCCGGACTTCTTAGGCATGGGAAACAAGGCTGCTCGCTGTCAAACCTGCAAAAAGCCGGTTAAATCAGAGGCTGCCAACTTCATTGACATATTCAAAATGCCAACCAAACCGCTGGGTGCTATTTGACTGCCTGGCGGCTTTTGCGTCTTCCCTGTCAAATGCGGAAGTCAGCAGGTTGGATCCGGCTTCCTGGTTGCCTTGGAAGTTTTCATGATTTTAGGTGTGTCCAACCCCAGGCCCTCACTCATTTTAAAACACCCCTCGTAGTGTTGGCGACTCTCCAAGATTGGCCTGGAGGCTACAGGAATTGAATGTCGCTATTTCAAGCAACGCCGGTGAAAGATCCTTGTGACATTTTCAAAAAATGCTGTGTTTTACTTTTATCTTCGTTGAGCACCTTTCCTTTTCCGATTAAACTATTGGAGATACCAGGATAAAGGCTGTTTGACTGACAGGCAAGAATTAACCAATTGTATAAGGACAAGTCTGTTGCTTTCCAATCAGAGTGAGAAGGTGGGGCATCATGAGGGTGGATGTGTTGGGCAACTAATAGCATGAGCAGGGCAGTGCAACTCGACTGAGATCACATGGTGGGCAGAATTTACTGGCTGTTCACGCCGGAAGAATATTCCGGTCCCACCGACGGTGCACAGGTTTCCCGGTGACGAGGGGTGCGGTAAAGGGAAATTCCGTTGATACGGGACCAGAAAATCCCGCTGGCGGGCTGCCTCTGCTGCTGAAAAACATGCGGCGGGTTGGTTGCTCAGTACAACCCGATAACTCTCAAAGGTCTGACCAGTTTCTGATTGTGATAGACTGAGATCGCAGGATCAAAATACACACAGTGAAAAGCAGAGATATTCAGATTTATATGAATGATATGATGGAGTGCTCACCTCTTCAGGATGTATAACCAAAACTATGGGCGCGACTCTCCGGCCTTGTTACGCTCTCGCTCGGGCGTAATGAAGCTGGTGAATAGTGGAGAGGCCAAAAACAAGATCCGCGCTGGGCGCCAAACAGTTTGCGATGCAACCAGCCTGCTCCCCTAGGCGAAATCGGGATCTCGCCGTAGCGAGGCGAGAAACTAATTATCACCAGTTAAGCCCAATTTCCATACAATCAACGAGAGCCCCCCCATATCCAATGGCCTCCCGTCATTTAGCGGCCTCCCCAGCAAGCGGCCATGCTGACGCCTATTAGTACTCCTTTTCAAAAAGGTGAACCTGGCAGAATGGCTTCTGTGGGGAGCCGAGGAAGTGAGTCGCCATTTTTGCCCACAGGCAAAGAGCCCGGGGTCGCTGGGCGTGTTAGACGTTTAGCTGCTGTTGTATAAAGAGTCAATGGTACTGTTCCTTTTTACTAACACCTATATTTCACTTTCACAGACTCTGTACAAAACCCTATCTTCACATCACCTGACACAAAGGCCACCTGAAGCCGCTTTACATATCAGTGTCAATTATTGGATACTTAACATAAATGAGACAGCTAATTGGAATGTCTCTTAACCCATTACTTAACAGTCTCCCCTTCCTTGGAGAAAAAAAATAATTAGGTGAAAACAAAATTACAAGAAACTCAAAAACACGCACGCAATTTCCCCCCTTCTCTTTTTTTTCATTTTTTCACAGAAACAGGTGCCCTTCATTAACAATATCCAAATGTTTCTGTGAACTAGCGCCTCTTTTTGTAAAACAGTCCGAGAATTGATAGCTACTGTCGACCCATTTCATTTTTGATATCTCCCCTCTGCCCAACATCTGCTTCAAACTTGCGATGTCTATCCTTAACCTTTTTTCATTGACACTTTTTGTAGGGTGCACATTTTCCCACAGGGATTTATTGTCAATGTGACAGTCAATAGGTATATTACCCAAATCCCCTGATCCCAAAATTTCTGTCAATATCTGAGATATATAAAAGGCCATATCCACCGCCTCGACAAGGCTTAACGTCTCAGCAGCCAAAGTGCTTTTGACCACTCTCCTTATTTTCTTTGTTTCCCACATAAGAGGGCAACATTTACCATTGTTCCCCAAAAGGAAAATTATAAACCTCCAGCGCTTGAAACCCCATCACATAAATTTGTGTAGGACGCATCACTATAAACTCTGAGTTTCAAGTGCTGAGGTCACCTAAAACCAGGAACCTCAAAACACACTCCTGCATTTTTAGTTTGACCAACGTTTTATTTGCTCTTATTATGTCTTCCACTTTGGGATCATTCACTTTTGTACTCAACTCTAAGACATCAAAACTCAAGTCCGGTCTAGTCTGTCTACCTAACCAATTCAGTTGCCCAATTAAACTTCGCAGTTGCTCTTTTTCTATCTTTGAAACCATTGCGTCTTTTTGTGAAACCCGGCCACGACTAATTGCTATAGGGCTAATGCTTTCTAAATAAGATTGCTGACGAAAAGTTGCCCCTAACTTAGTCTGCCCGATTTCCAGTCCAATATATTTAAATGCACTGGAAGCCTGACTTCCAACCCTTAATTCATTCCTCAAACCAAAGATTACAATGGCTTCGAAATCACTCATCCCACCCCACAAAGAATCATCGACATGCATCATAAAGATGCCAGAAAGATTTCCTTCATAGTGCCAGTAAAACATTGCCAGATCTGCTTTCAACTGGCAATAGCCTAACTTTAACAAAACTGACTTTACCGAAAAATACCAGACTCTAGACATATCATTTAATCCATATACACATTTGTTCAACTTCCAGAGTACCCCTTCTGTGTTAGCTGCCTCTTTAGGAGGATGGAGAAAAATGTCTCGCTGGAGCTGATGCCCCTGCAAGAAGGCAGCTTTTATATCTATAGATTTGCATTCCCGTGCCTTTGTGGCTAATAGAGCCAAGAGGATCTTTAAAATCACCTTTCCTGCCGTAGGTGAATCTACCCTTAAATCCTGATCTTCTAAGTTTTCTTCAAATCCCCTTGCCACAAGCCTGACCTTTGCCTTTTTAGTTCCATCCAGAAGAACCTTTCCCGTGCAAACCCATCTATGGGATAGAGCTCTTTGTCCCCTATCCGGTACTTCCGTGTATACCCCAAATTCACTCCAACTATGCAGTTCTTGCTGTTCGGCATCTTTGATAACTTTTTCATCTAATTTATTGGAAGCCACCAAAATCTCACATGCATGTGGGCTTCTACTCCTATTAGTATTTGTAGTCTTACTCATGTTCCGAGATCTTGATAAACTATGCCCCCTCTCCCGCCTGGTATCTCGTTCTGTACTGCTACTGCTTGATCTTTCCCTTCTGCAGTGGGATGTCCTTTCAATAGTTCTCGACCTTTTCCTGCAGACCTGTTCACTATCCGATGTACTATCTGAACTGGCACTATGTTTCTGTGCCCTCCAATTTTGAACTTCCTATTCCCAATCCATTGTCTTAACTCCTTCCCCTGAATGCTGTACATTCAACCAATGTTTATACTTTACAGTGGCCTTCCCTGCTCTACTAATAACAGTTGCATCCTTCCATTGACTAGACCCTTCAGGCATGTATGTCACTTTTGTACCAACTTTTGGCAGTTGTCCTTTCGGAAAAATTGCCTGTTCTAATTCATCAGAAGTGTTGTGTTCCTCTACAGAAACCCTGTCTATATCAGTTAACTGGTCCTCATGGTTCTGTAACACTTGCATACCAGATGACTCTGGTTCTTCGTCATGTCTGTCTGCTCTGTCTAAATTTGAAAATTTGTACCCATTATTCTTTATGAATGTACCCGAACAGTTTGATTGCCATGTTGCAAAATAATTGTTTTGCCTCTATGCCTATGATCTTCCCTGGGCCTTTCCATTCATTAAAATTGTCTCTCTCATAGTACACTATGTCTCCTGCTGAAAAACGGCTTTTGATAGCCGTACATTATGTCTTATAGCTCTGCAAATTCTTTCAGAGACTTCTGCTTTCAAAAAAGCTTTTCTACTGCTATGTAATGCATTTAAATGCTCAGCAAAGGCAGAGCTAATTCCCAAGCTGGAGGCTGTCATCTAAAATGGACAGAATTTTAGGATTTCTACCAAACACTAATTGATAGGGACTATAGCCCCCAACCATCTGCAATGAATTCTTTGCATGTACTTTGTAAGTCCACCACCTTTCCAAAAACTGTTGCCTTATCCTGTTCCATATCCAGTTTCATGTGTGCTTTCTTCAGCGACGGTCTGCTCAGAAGCAAAGGTATCTCACTTGATACAACATCCGTGCTAATGAAATGATTCATTCAGGCGATATTGCAAGGGATCACCACTCTTTTCAGCGACTTCAGAGTATTATCATCCCCAAACCTGAAACTTGTGCAACTTTCAAATTCTTTAACCTTGTTACGATTTTCAGCATTTAAGGAGTCCAGGTAACATTTTAATCAGTCAATTCCACACACAGTAGATGTGCAGCCACTGTCCAATACAGCACAACTGAAGGATTCTGCAACCAACACCCTCATTACCGGCGTAAAACTACTTGTTGATAGGACAATACCTTCTTTCTGGTCACTATCTTTTTCCTCTTCTAACTCTTCCGTGTCATGTGTCGCTTCAAACACTCTATTATAACGTGTTGGACAATTGAAAGCATAATGGTATTGAGAGTCACATCGAAAACATTGATTTATCATACCCCGGGCATTTCTGGGGATCATCTTCCTATTGTAGGTTCTAGCTGGGTTTCTGTCTTCATAATTTTCGGGTCCTGATCTCCTTCTATGGTCTTGGAACCTGTTTGTAGCCGTGCGATTTCGCCACCCTGTTAGTAGTGTATTTTCCACATTCTGCTTTATTGCAGACTGACCTATTTGGGTCATCAGAGCCATCGGAATCGAATGTTTCCCCAGAAACCTTTCTAAAGCTTCTGTCATCTGATCGAATAAGGTATCCTTATCCGCAAACTGAACTCCTGTCAAAACCAGGAGCCTATCCGTGTTGCTCACTCTAGCACAGTCAAGTAATTTAAAGGCCGACTGTGCTAGACTGTGGAAATTCCAGGTTGTGTTTCTGCAGCCTTTTATATAGTCTGCCAAATTCCATTATATAGTCTTCCATGGAGAAATCCTCTATTTTCTGGAACCTATCAAAATCTGACTGTGCTTCACAAGTCATCCTTTTTATAAATCTTATCCATATAACGTAGTAGAGTCTCCAAGTCTCCTTCTGAGTCTAACTCTTCCAATTCCAGCTCAGAAAACACTTTGCTTCGGATTTTACTGTCATAAGGTAGAGAAAGAGCCAATGCCATACCTTGTTTTCTCTTTCCCAACGCAGTTACCTTAGTCCACATAACTACTGCACTTCTCCATTGGTCGTACGATCCCCTTTCAGAAAATAAGGGGGGGGGGGGGTAGTCATATCCGGCAATCTTCATCCTAGGTTCAGCCATATATCTTCTTTTTTTTTCTTCTCACTCACTCCTTGATTTGGTCTGGAAAAGTTGTATCTTTCAACCCTTCACATTTGCACAGCAACCATCCTCTGCTACAATTTGTTAGACGCTTAGCTGCTGTTGTATAAAGAGTCATAGGTACTGCTCCTTTTTACAAACACCTTTATTTCACTTTCACAGTCTGCACAAAACCCTATCTTCACATCACCTGACACAAAGGCCACCTGAAGCCTCTTTACATATCAGTGTCAATTGTTGGATGCTTAACATAAATGAGACAACTAATTGGAATGTCTCTTAACCAGTTACTTAACAGGCTTGCCACCCCAGTGCTCGGTGGGTGGGGGGGGGGAGGACCCTCTGCAAGGGGGGTTGCCATGGGAGGATGGGGGGGGGGCGCTGGGGGGCCAGCCGGGGGCCAATGGCACATGGCACCACCATGCCAATCCCTGGATCGCGTGTACCTGTTCCTGGGGCAAGCCTTGTCCCTGACTATCTGCCCCACTGACCACCTATAACCCCCACTGACAGTTGAGGCCTCTGGCTGTGTGGCTGAAGTCTAATAAAATTTGGACCAACAACCCTCCGAGTAACACCAGCACCCTTCGGGTAAAGTCCCAGGAGAGCGGTGGATCTAGCGTTTAGGGTTTGGGAGGGGGTGGAGTTAGGGGAACGATCACGTTGACTGTGGAGTCAGGTATAGGGGAACCCTCTTATTCTCCTGGTTCCTCAATATGGTTTCGATTTGAAAGAACCTTCCTTCAGCTGGCGGTCTCTGAGACCGCTGTAGAAATTTGAGTTGGTCTTGACACTTATTCAATTCATTTTACACTTATTTCAGCAAACAGTCCTTGAGGCCACTCATTTATACGACCAAGGCTTGTTAAACACAGCTGCCCACTACACAGACTTGTACAGATATTTAGGAGCAGTACACATCCTGTACAGGTGTTTGGTCGCGTCCAGGATGCATTAGCAGAAGTACAGATGATCACTAATGTCCATTTCACATTATACGATATCACCATACAATCCTTCAACAGATCTTTAAACAACAATAAACAATGTCAAAAGGAGAACTGGAGTATTGGGTTGTACTGTTAAAGATTGAGGCCAGTGGCATTAAATCAGTTAGTTGAAGAATGTCTCATTTCCTGGCAATCCTTCTCTTTGTGATGTTCCAGTCAGGAATTAATTACACTGCTTGATTGTGCTGATTCAAGGGAGATTTTACATTTGGAGTTATGCTAATGAGTTTATATGAGAACTTGATTATTACTTCATCTTCATAAAACCGGCAGAGAAAACTGCATGTTCTGGGTGCATTTTGGCAACTGTGGCCAAAACACCAGCATGCTTATGATACGATCAGGAAGCTTTTCAATTTATGTGATTTATACTGATGGCACAGGCGATCAAAGAGACGGAAAATGCAGTGCGAGGTCCCAATGAGAATAAATGTAATTTTCCCTCAAACGATATTCAGATTGCAGAGTACAAATGGCCATGAAAATTACACTGAAACATAATAACATCAGAACGTTTAATATGTTTGTATGAAACTCCTTTGTCAACTCTTTTATGGGAGACATTAAGCTGTTTAAAATAAATGGATTAACCTCTGTAAAATGTCAAATATGCACTATTGTCCCACATTGTAATTTCCCGGGGCAAGGAGGAGCTGCTGGTAACTTTTAACTGCAACTCACAATGTTTTGCTAACTATGTAAAAAGGACTAACTGTAGCCCTTCATTCATTATCAGTGAACGCCACATTGATGCGCATGCTGTATTGATTTTACAACAGACAGGAAATATTACAAGGCAAGAGCAAAGCTCAGCTGATTTCCTGAAGGAATGATTTGCAAAATATTTTAATGCAAATTTAGGCAAAAGCAGCAGACTCAAATACCAACATTTTTTCTAAAACTTGGTTTTGAAATTAAAGGGTGACAGTATTTATTCTGTGTTTTATTTGTGAAGGTGACCGACAACAAGGCTGTGGAATGAAATGGTTGCTTAGTTTGCCATTTGCGATAGTTTCAAGCAGGGCATCACGCAGAAAGCAAACTCAATATGGCCTCGCCCTCAGAGCACTGCCCACCAATGCAATAGTTTGGCACCTCTATTTCTCACAGCTGCTTCCTTTGTGTTGCTGGACTGTTCAATTCGTGTCAACAAGAAATCCTCAATTTTAAATCTGGAAAAACTATGATGAGACTACCTAACTCTATTTAGCTCTTTTGCTGCCATCACAAGAAGTCTCGCTGGTGCACCTTCAATGCTGCTGCCATATCTCAGAGGGCACAGTGTCATTGGACCGGACCCCACTTCCCCAAATCGTAATCTACCTCCCGACTGGCAAATGAAAGAGGTGTTTTCAGACAATCTGAGAAAAAAGTTAATGATGTAGAACTCGCTCCATGGCGGATCGGAAGGAATATAGGAAAACAAAATGTTTCTCCAAACCAAGAAGATATAAGGAAAGGTGCAAAAGATTACAATATAAATCAGAAAAGTGATATTGTAACAGTTAAAAAGTGAAAGAGGAAGGAGATGATAAACAGGAATAAAGTAGTAATCATTTCAGAACTACTTTAATTAAAATATTTTAACACAATAATGCTACCATAAATGTAGGCATTATTGACATATAGCAGTATCAATTCTGTAGGATACTTGCCATGATTAAGGGCAGCACGGTAGCATTGTGGATAGCACAATTGCTTCACAGCTCCAGGGTCCCAGGTTCGATTCCGGCTTGGGTCACTGTCTGTGCGGAGTCTGCACATCCTTCCCGTGTGTGCGTGGGTTTCCTCCGGGTGCTCCGGTTTCCTCCCACAGTCCAAAGATGTGCAAGTTAGGTGGATTGGCCATGATAAATTGCCCTTAGTGTCCAAAATTGTCCTTAGTGTTGGGTGGGGTTACTGGGTTATGGGGATAGGGTGTAGGTGTTGACCTTGGGTAGGGTGCTCTTTCCAAGAGCCGGTGCAGACTCGATGGGCCGAATGGCCTCCTTTGCACTGTAAATTCTATGATAATTCTATGATGTGAGCAGATAATATTCAAGTGGCCATCTCACTGGATACAACACGTCATGGGGCTCCTAACAATCTCAGGGTTAAAGGGCCAAAAACACAATACATTTTATCCAGTCTCAATGTATTGGATTTGAATTCTGTTCTTGCTGCTGACTTTGGTTGTTGATTTCTTCAGCTTCAGATGGATCTTGCCTAACATAGGGTGATGATCAGATCCTACATCAGCCCCTCAACACCTCCAGGGATATCCTCCATTTGCTGCTGCTGCATATCATAGAACATAGAACATAGAAAAATACAGCACAGAACAGGCCCTTCGGCCCACGATGTTGTGCCGAACCTTTGTCCTAGATTAATCATAGATTATCATAGAATTTACAGTGCAGAAGGAGGGCATTCGGTCCATTGAGTCTGCACCAGCTCTTGGAAAGAGCACCCTACCCAAGGTCAACACCTCCACCCTATCCCCATAACCCAGTAACCCCACCTAACACTAAGGGCAATTTTGGACACTAAGGGCAATTTATCATGGCCAATCCACCTAACCTGCACATCTTTGGACTGTGGGACAATCTTGTTCAGGGTGTTACCACCTGGGGACCTGCATGTCTTTTTGTAGATGTCCTTGTGTTTGAAGGAGGTTTTCCCAATGTTGAGCCCATTGCTGTCGCAGAAGGCCAGTAGACACTCACCATCTCCATTCAACATGCTTGCTGACCCATGGGGCCCAATCCTAATGTTCAGACTTCTTGTCATTGATCTTAACATTGAGGTCACTGATCAGGAACCTAATCATAGCTGGGTTCCTCATCCAGCATGCCGTTCAATGATGGTAGGATTAATCTTGCCCCCCCCTGTACCCTTCTCCGTTGGTGTATAAACTTAGAGAGTCACCAAAACTTTGCAGTCAGAAGGAGGCCATTCAGCCCATCAAGTCTGAACTGGGTATTCTACCTAATCCCACTTCCCTGCAACAACCCCGTAACTTTGCACATTCCTTCTTTTCAGATATATATAATTTTTATCTAAGCCCATTCACCTGACCTTTATCCCTATTTAGTCTCTTTATGTGCTCTTCACAATTTACCTTCCTACCTAACTGTATCATCAGAAAATTTAGCAACTATACCTTAACAAAGGCACGAGGAGTCCAAGGCGAGTTGTAGACACAACGTTATATACATGAGGCCCGACTATAGCGTACTGGGTCCTCTCTCCTTTCTAGTCAGCCTCACACTGGCTGACCTTTTATCCTCGTGCTAGTAAGCTACTCTGATGAACACATGTAAACAATCATCCTCAACTAGACGTGGCATGTGCAGTTTATTACACCCCTCGCCCCCAAAGTCTGAAAACCCATGAACGACAATGACGAGGAGTCGACAAAATCAAAAAGTTGAAGGAAAGAAACGGAGGACGAAATCGGCATAGCATCTGCAGCGGTTGGAGGACATGGAAGAAGAAAAAAAAAACAAAAGCGTCCCAGTTCCAGCAGGACAGACAGGATGGGGTATATCCAGCCAGACATTATGTCTGGCTGTTTAGCCACTTTTGTCTACCCTGGCTCCTCTTCTCTGCAACACAGGGGGAAGGCTCCATCATGGCTGAAGTCTTCCTTTGCCACTCATGCTCTGCAGGCAGCTCCCACCTCTTGGTAAGGCTCGGCGCCATTAACGCCAAGTTTTCCTCCTGCCCAATTAGGGCATTTATATTTGAAGGTTGTTCTGTGTGAGCAAGGCAGATGCAGCTGATGTTCCTGATCCCAAATTGAAAATCAAGCCCTGCCTGTGCCTGACCCTAGAGAGCAGGCATGGCTCCAATTTCTGATACTCAATGAGTCCCATTAGAAAGTGTCATGTTGCATGAGAATGCAATTCTGTTCATTTCTCACAATCTCTGGAACAAACATCGTTGCATTTTAGAATTTCGGCATTTAGCAGCACTTGGGGAATACGTCAGAGATTCTGTCTGCCAGCTGCTAATCCTGATTTTCAATAAATAATTTATTCTTTTTAAATTATTAAAAAATCTTCTGCTCTCTGGTTTTCATTGTGGATGTTGTTCAAATGAAATGTAAACTTTGGTTTAAATTTCAGTCCTTCCAAGGCATCCACTGGGCAGTTGTGAAATAACGGCTGGGCTTCCCATTTTTCCCGAAACTATGATTGCTTATATTTTTGGAGTGCGCAAAAGGAATGTAATTACTTCCATCTCATTCTCACTAGGTTATGCAAGTAGTTTATTAAAAGCAGTGGTAAGACAGCTCAATCTACTCTAGATCATTCAGGAAACCTGTGGCCTGAATGAGGTAATGGATGATCTTCAAGAAGGAATTGTTTTATTAAATGCAACATCAAAAAAATGGAATTAGGTAACAGCAGAAGAATATGGCTAACAGCATATTAACTGATGGTAAAAGATCAATACAAAATGTAGTTAGCTGTAGATGTCTGTCAGCTTAGCTCAACTGGTAGCAGTCCTACTTCTACACACAAAGTCCTGGATTCAAGCCCACCCCAAATCATAATCTAATCTGACATGCCGTTGATTTGAGAGAGTGCTGCATTGTCAGAAGCGATGTCTTCTAGATGGCACATTGAATCAAAGTCCTGTCTGCCTGTTCTGGTGGACACAAAAAATCTGCAAACGTAAAGGAGTTCTTCCAGTGTCTCTATTAATATTTACTCCTCAGCCAACACCACCAAAACAGATTGGTTGGTCTTTCATCCCATTTGGTGTTTCAAGACCTTGTTGTAAGTGAATAAATAAACTACCTGTGTCGACCGACTGGGGAAGCATTGGTGCAGTGATAATGTAACCCAGAGATACTGAGATCAGAGTACTTCTCTGGAAACCCCGCTTTGCAACCCGCCACAGCAGATGGTGGAATTTGAATTCAATTTTAAAAATCTGGAATTATAAACCTAATGATGACCATGAAGCCATTGTTATTGTCGTAAAAACTCATCTGGTTCACTAATGTCCTTTAGGGAAGGAAATCTGCCATCCTTACGTGGTCTGACATACATGTGATTCCAGACCCACAGTGATGTGGCTGATTCTTAACTGCCCTCTGGAATGTCCCAGTGAGTCACTCAGTTCAAGGACAATAGGGATGGGCAAATAATGCTGGCCTTGCCACAACGCCCACATCCCATGAAAGAATAAAGAAAAATAAATAACACTTCAAGAGGGTGCAAAGGGAGATTTCTCCCCTGGGGCTCAGAACTGGAGGGAGAATTTCCATGTACAGATTTTCTGTCGCACTATTGCGACAACTGTAAAATTTCTGAGAACTGCTGCATGAGGCACTGATATCTAAAACAGAGCCCAGAACATCCAGCAATAAAGATAGCATCATGTACTTTTCAAATGCCCCCAAACATTCTCGTGTGTGTGTGTGTGTCAATGTTCCCATTGAAGTGAATGGGTAGTGTCCCACTATCACTGTTGATGTACCCCTGCAAACAAAATGCACTCCAAAGCTGAGTACGGGAGTGGTGTTTGCGCCATTAGCTGCCGGCTGACCGTCGGTGGTGGTCAGCTCAGCTGAACTGGTGGAGAGGCGCCAATGCCCTGAAACTTTGGGGTTTACACTCTTTAAATAAAAGCTTAAAAGAACATAGGGTTTTTCTCTAAAAGGAAAGTCCATTTGGGCTGCTGGTTGCAGTTAGGATGAAAGGTCTCCCAAGAGATATTCATCTTTTCACTTCAGGTGCTGCTGGCCTTTTGTACAACACCAGCATTTTACTTCAAAAAACAGAACACAGATACCAGTCCTGTGAAAAACCGATACAGTAAAGTTTCTGATGTTGACCAAGTACATTTTGTAAGTAGATAAGCTTCAAATGTTCAGCTCTGAAGCTGGCAATGGATGTTCTGATAAACGGTAATGGATGTAAAGAAAACAAAAACATGCCCAATGTATAGCAACAAGACAACTTACCCAGGGGATGAGCAGTAAGAGTGCTATTTCTGTTTAGCTTCTACCCACCCATCTCAGTCATTCGTAGTGGAAATGGATTTAAAAATAGCCTCAAAGATATTCTCAATGTCACCTGAAGACAGTTTTTAAAAAGTGGCTGGGTAAAGTGCTATTTATATAATATAGAGGCAGCAGTGCTACTTATATACGTTGTAAAGATCACAGTGCTATTTATAGGCATTGGACAAGGTTATGTTCCTATTTTAGCACATCAATAAGGATACCATTTCTCTCCTGACCACCATCAAATATGTTTTTTTTTCTATTTAAGCTACAAATACCACTTGTTCCCTGAAGGCCAAGGTTACTGCTGGGAA
This sequence comes from Scyliorhinus torazame, assembly GCF_047496885.1. Lineage (NCBI taxonomy): Eukaryota > Metazoa > Chordata > Chondrichthyes > Carcharhiniformes > Scyliorhinidae > Scyliorhinus > Scyliorhinus torazame. The sequence goes on along the minus strand of NC_092722.1, from coordinate 15,649,240 downwards.
AATAATGAGCTCAGATTTGGCACAAAACAGTGTGGACAGTATTTTAAGATGAAGGGACAAATAAAATGTGACAGTGGTTTACATATTGAATAAAATCAGGCTGCGTCACTCGTCCTCCGCGGATTTGAAACCACGGGCAATACTGGTGATCTATTAGGCGTGAGTTGCGGGAAGAAACAAGGGGATAAAGTGAGTGACGTCAGAGGCAGATTGCGACAAATGCGATGCAACAAATAGACAGTGAGAAAAGTGTTTCTTTGTGATTTCAGTTCAATATTTCTCTACACTATCGAAAATTCAGCACTGTTAACCTCATCATATTTCCTTGTCAACAGACAGTCTTTTGTGTTGTCTTGTCTCGTACTGCCAAACCATATTTGCCACCTGACATCAATGTCAGAAATACATTAGCTTTTCAGGCTTGGATCAGTATTTGGTGGACCAGTTAAAGACAGCACTGAAAGCAGTCTTCACTTCTTGTCGATACAAATGAATTGATTGTGTGGATAAGTTGAACTGCATGCCAGCCAGCTATCTGAAGAATACTCTTCCATCTTGATCAAAATCACTCGATGATTTCTTGATTTCGAATTGTATTAAAAACTACGCTTGGTGCTCATCATTAAATATGGTTGAGCTGGTCTGTTCCTGTGCAAAGCCTCACTAATAGCAGCAATGTTGAAGATATAGAACAATATATCTTTAATTGGGTGGCAGCACGGTGGCGCAGTGGTTAGCACTGCCGCCTCACGGCACCGAGGTCCCAGGTTCGATTCCGGTCCGGGGTCACTGTCCGTGTCGAGTTTGCACATTCTCCCCGTGTTTGCGTGGGTTTTGCCCCCACAACCCAAAGATGTGCAGGGTAGGTGGATTGGCCACACTAAATTGCCCCTTAATTGGAAAAATGAATTGGGTACTCTCAATTTTTAAAAAACTTCACAGAGCGTGGGAATGGAAATACTCGGGTGTCAGCCCTGCTCAGTAAAATGAGGGAGCAGCTGTTGTGTTTTACTTACTTACTCAAAAGCAGTCATAGAACAATTGTACAAACAACAGATTTTCTTTTTTCCTCATCTCTTCTGAAAGTCATCCATGCCACTCACTTCAAGTTGGGTATCATGCCCAGAGCTCTCAAGTGGGTTTTAAATGGCTCACCTCTAGCTGTAGAGCCTTACACACCCAAAGCCAGTTGATCTTCTTAAATTATTCCAGATCAGTGGGGTGTATCCCTACATGGAGACAGTATGCGCTTCATATCAAGCAATTAGAAGTCTACCTGTTGGGGTCTCGATGTTGTGCTTTCATAGTGTTTCCTCACAAGTAGGCTTGTAGCTGAACAGGGGCACTTTAAGAGAACGATTGTGTGATGACATCGGAAAGGATGTCAACGGCTGTTTGTGCGGGCAAACGGAGAGTCTAACATTGTAGCCTATAGTGTTAACATGTTCCAAATAAAGCTCTACGTTTTGGTTGAGTCTCCAAAACCTACAGGCTCAATCTTGAATCTACCACGCAAAAACTGGCGACGAGGCAGGCAAACAGCGATTGTAGGCTCCCGAAGAGATAATAAATAATTGAAACGATCGTTACATGGAAGCTGGTGATGGGGGAGCCCAACAACGGTTGCAGCCACCGGAGGAACCGAAAAACCTTCGAAAAATCCGAAGGAAATAACCTTGGAGAAAAGCCTGCCACGTGCTCCACCGGAACGAACGTGGTGAGCGTGGGTTGCAAGTATCCTTCAACAACAAATTTAGAGCTGGACCTGTTACAAATACAAAGGGAATCCTGAGGATTCTGGTACAGCTGGAAAAGCCTGGCACAAAAACATAAAAAGAACTAGTGGAAATTTTGCAGGGCCACTATTCACCGAAGTCTTCAGCCATCGCAGAAAGGATTACATAGGAAACATAGAACATACAGTGCAGAAGGAGGCCATTCGGCCCATCGAGTCTGCACCGACCTACTTAAGCCCTCACTTCCACCCTATCCCCATAACCCAATAACCCCTCCTAACCTTTTTTGGGTCACCAAGGGCAATTTAGCATGGCCAATCCACCTAACCTGCACGTCTTTGGACTGTGGGAGGAAACCAGAGCACCCGGAGGAAACCCACGCATGGGGAGAACGTGCAGAATCCGCACAGACAGTGACCCAGAGGGGAATCAAACCTGGGACCCTGGCGCTGTGAAGCCACAGTGCTATCCACTGTGCTACCGTGCTGCCCTTAAATTAGGTTTCACAAGCCCAACCAAGAAGACAGTGAATGAATTACACAGTTTGTAGCTACCCTGATACCATCAGAGAGAGATTAATCTGTGGTTTAAGGAGGGAAGCTTTTCAAAAACGGTTGTTAACCAAATGTACCCTGATCTTAAAGAAAGCTTTGGAAGTTGCTGTGTCCATGGATTGGCAGACAAAGAAGCTCATCAGTTGAATTCAAGCACAAGAATTGAGAAGATGTCGGCTGAAACTCAAACGCAAGCACCGACTCACACTTGCCATAGGTGTGTAAATACCGGGCACTCAGCAGGAGATTGTTGAAGTAAAGACAATTTGCAGAAATTGTGGCAGAAAGGGCCACATTGCACATGCTTGTTGGAGAAAAAAATAAGATTCAGGTGAATGTTGCAGGAAGCAAGAGAAGAATCAAGACAAGCTGCATCAAGGAAAAAGTGTCCACTTGGTACAAAAAGGATGTGGGAAGGAACTCGATTCACAGTCTGAAGATGCACCGTCCAATCCAGCTGTGCCAAGGGACAACCTGGACCTTCCCGAGAACCTGACCAAACCAATTGGGGCCCTCAATTGTGAATCAAACACCGAGTCAACCTCCGATCTCTTAAGCATGGTGATAGGGTTCCGCGCATATCAAACATCCAGTTGACTAAAATAAAATGCATCCTCAACTAACGCACTCTTACATTTTATACATTCTCCATTCTCTATAATTCTAAAGTCATGAAAAAAAAAATCACTGGCCATACTGTGCAAGTCAGTGATTGTAAGAGAAAGATGAGTTAAAGTTACAGTTGTGATTATCTGCTGAGTGATTGAAGTCTTTTTAAAAAAAATGTTTTATTGAAATTTTTTTCCCAAACAACAATTTTTCCCCTCTTACAAAGCAAACGCAACAATAACAATACAGAAATTTTTCACAATACACAAATAACAAAACCCCTTTATCTTTGACCTAAACTAAACTAAACCCCCGCCCTCCCTCCCCCCTCCCCCCCCTTCCCCCTGGGTTGCTGCTGCTGGTCATCTGTCTTCCCTGTAATGTTCCCCTAGGTAGTCGAGAAATGGGTGCCACCGCCTGGTGAACCCTTGAGCCGATCCTCTCAGGGCAAACTTTATCTGCTCCAGTTTAATGAACCCCGCCATATCATTTACCCAGGCCTCCAGTCCGGGGGGTTTCGCCTCCTTCCACATGAGTAGGATCCTGCGCCGGGTTACTAGGGACGCAAAGGCCACAACGTCGGCCTCTTTCGCCTCCTGCACTCCCGGCTCTTCCGCAACTCCAAATAGAGCTAACCCCCAGCCTGGTTTGACCCGGGCCTTCACCACCCGCGAAATCACTCCCGTCACTCCCTTCCAATACCCTTCCAGTGCCGGGCACGCCCAAAACATATGTGCGTGGTTTGCCGGGCTCCCGCCACACCGCCCACATTTGTCCTCCACTCCAAAGAACCTGCTCAATCTTGCTCCCGGTATGTGTGCTCTATGTAGCACCTTAAATTGAATCAGGCTAAGCCTGGCGCATGAGGAAGAGGAATTTACCCTGCTTAGGGCATCAGCCCACATATCCTCCTCTATCTCCTCCCCTCGTTCTTCTTCCCACTTTCCTTTTAGTTCGCCCACCGACTCCTCCCCCTCTTCCCTCATCTCTCGGTAAATCTCTGACACCTTGCCTTCTCCGACCCACACCCCTGAAAGCACCCTGTCCTGTATCCCCTGTGTCGGGAGCAACGGAAATTCCCTCACCTGTTGTCTAGTAAACGCCCTCACCTGCATATATCTCAAGAAATTTCCCCGGGGCAACTTATACTTTTCCTCCAATGCTCCCAAGATTGCAAAAGTCCCATCTATAAATAAATCTCCCACCCTCCTAATTCCCAACTGGTACCAGCTTTGAAATCCTCCATCCATTCTTCCTGGGGCGAACCTATGGTTGTTCCTGATTGGGGACCCCACCAGGGCTCCCCGCACCCCTCTCTGTCGCCTCCACTGTCCCCAGATATTCAATGTTGCCGCCACCACCGGGTTCGTGGTAAACTTTTTAGGTGAGATCGGTAGCGGCGCCGTCACTAGCGCCTCTAAACTCGTCCCTTTACAGGACTTTCTCTCCAGTCTTTTCCACGCCGCTCCCTCACCCTCCATCATCCATTTACGTATCATTGCCACATTGGCTGCCCAATAGTAATCGCCCAAGTTCGGTAGTGCCAACCCTCCTCTGTCCCTACTACGCTGAAGGAACCCCCTCCTTACTCTCGGAACTTTCCCTGCCCACACCAAGCTCGTGATGCTCCTGTCTATTTTATTTAAAAAGGTCTTGGTGATTAGTATAGGGAGACATTGAAATACAAATAAGAACCTCAGGAGGACCATCATCTTAATTGCTTGCACCCTGCCCGCCAGCGATAGAGGCTGCATGTCCCACCTCTTGAAGTCCTCCTCCATTTGTTCTACCAACCGTGTCAGATTAAGTCTGTGCAAGGTTCCCCAGCTCCTAGCGATCTGAATCCCCAGGTATCGGAAGTTTCTTTCCACTTTCCTTAGAGGCAAGCCTTCTATCTCTCTACTCTGGTCCCCTGGATGTATCACAAATAATTCACTCTTCCCCATGTTTAGCCTATACCCCGAGAAATCCCCAAACCCCCTCAAAATTCGCGTAACCTCTATCATCCCCCCCGCTGGGTCCGACACGTATAACAATAGGTCATCCACGTATAACGAGACTCGGTGTTCTTCTCCCCCTCTAATCACCCCTCTCCATTTCCTGGAGTCTCTCAACGCCATGGCCAGAGGTTCAATTGCCAACGCGAACAACAATGGAGACAGCGGGCATCCCTGTCTTGTTCCCCTATATAATCGGAAATACTCCGATCTATGTCGACCTGTAACTACGCTTGCCGTTGGGGCCCCATAAAGAAGTCTAACCCAGCTAATAAACCCGTTCCCAAACCCAAACCTCCTTAACACTTCCCATAAATACTCCCACTCCACCCTATCAAATGGCTTCTCTGCGTCCATTGCCGCCACTATCTCTGCCTCCCCCTCCACTGGGGGCATCATTATCACCCCTAATAGTCGTCGCATGTTAACATTCAGTTGTCTCCCTTTTACGAACCCTGTCTGGTCTTCGTGCACCACCCCCGGGACACAGTCCTCTATCCTCGATGCCAGTACCTTTGCCAACAATTTGGCGTCCACGTTCAATAATGAAATGGGTCTATAGGACCCGCACTGCAATGGATCTTTATCCCTCTTCAAAATTAACGATATCGTCGCCTCCGACATCGTCGGGGGTAGAGTCCCCCCTTTCCTGGCCTCATTGAACGTCCTCACCATCAACGGGGCCAACAAGTCCACATATTTTCTGTAATACTCCACCGGGAACCCGTCTGGTCCTGGGGCCTTCCCTGCTTGCATGCTTCCCAGTCCCTTAATAACCTCGTCCACCCCAATCGGTGCCCCCAGGCCTACCACCCCCCGCTCCTCCACTTTCGGGAACCTCAATTGGTCCAGGAACTGCCGCATCCCCTCCTCTCCCTCTGGGGGTTGAGACCTATACAGTTCCTCATAGAAGGTCTTGAACACCTCATTTATCTTTCCTGCACTTCGCACCGTGTCTCCCCTTTCGTCTCTAATTCCTCCTATCTCCCTCGCTGCTGCCCTCTTTCGCAATTGATGAGCCAACAGGCGACTAACCTTTTCCCCATATTCATACCTCCTCCCCTGTGCCTTCCTCCACAGTATCTCCGCCTTTCTGGTGGTCAGAAGGTCAAATTCCGTCTGGAGTCGTCTCCTCTCCCTGTACAATTCCTCCTCCGGGGTCTCTGCAAATTCCCTATCCACCCTTAAAATCTCCCCCAGTAATCTTTCCCTTTCCTTGGCCTCTGTTTTCCTTTTGTGGGCCCCAATGGAGATCAGCTCTCCTCTGACCACCGCTTTTAGTGCTTCCCATACCACTCCCACAGGGACCTCGCCGTCGTCATTGACCTCCAGGTATCTCTCAATACACCCCCGCACTCTTGCACACACTCCCTCATCTGCCATCAGTCCCACATCTAATCCCTTTGCTCTCCTAATTCCAGGTCCACCCAATGTGGGGCATGATCCGAAACCGCCATGGCTGAGTACTCAGCTTCTTCCACCCTAGAGATCAACGACCTTCCCAAAACAAAAAAATCTATCCGGGAGTACACTTTATGGACATGGGAGAAGAAGGAAAACTCCCTAGCCCTAGGTCTAAGAAATCGCCATGGATCCACTCCCCCCATTTGGTCCATAAACCCCTTAAGTACCTTGGTCGCTGCTGGCCTTCTTCCGGTCCTTGAGCTGGATCTATCTAGCCCCGGGTCCAGCACCGTATTAATGTCCCCTCCTAAAATCAAGTTTCCTACCTCCAGGTCCGGTATACGCCCCAGCATCCGTCTCATAAATCCCGCATCGTCCCAGTTTGGGGCATACACATTAACCAACACGACCTCCATTCCTCCAGCCTGCCACTTACCATTACATATCTACCTCCGCTATCTGCTACGATGTTCTTTGCTTCAAATGCTACCCATTTCCCCACCAAAATGGCCACCCCTCTATTCTTTGCGTCCAGTTCTGAGTGGAACACCTGTCCCACCCATCCTTTCCTTAGCCTAACTTGGTCCGCCACCTTTAGGTGCATCTCTTGGAGCATAACCACGTCTGTCCTTAGTCCTTTCAAATGCGTGAGCACTCGGGCCCTTTTTATCGGTCCGTTCAGGCCTCTCACGTTCCACGTGATCAGCCTCACTAGGGGGCTACCTGCCCCCCTCCCGTGTCGACTAGCCATTACCTTCTCTAGGCCAGTCCCATATCCCGCCTCCGCGCTCCCGCTCGCTCCCCCAGCGTCGCACACCATCCCCGCCCACCCACTATTTAGCCATTTCCTTTTGGATTTCCGCAGCAGCAACCCAGTTGTCCCCCCCCTCCCCCTCCCTCCCCGCTAGATCTCTTTCTAGCATGATTGCTCCCCCCATATTACATCCGTAAGTCAGCTGACTTCAACTGACCCCGGCTACTCCTGCTCACTCCTCGACCCCCCCGTGTGGGGAACTCCCATCCGCCTTGCGCCTGTCTTCCCGCCTTGTTCTTTCTGGCGCGGGAACATCCCTTTACCTGACCCTCCTCTTCTGGCGCAGCTCCCTTTCCCCTCCCCCTCCCCTTCCCCATTCTCCAACTATGTCCCGTCTTTCCCCCCTCACCGGCGCCCACATTTCCCCAATGTCTCCCCCCTTCCCAATTTACTTCTCAATTAACTTCAACCATAACATTAACAATAACATTTCCTGCAGCATCAGTCCCTCAGTTCCGATCCAATTTCTCTTCTTTGATGAAGGTCCATGCTTCCTCCGCCGTCTCGAAATAATGGTGTCTCTCCTGATACGTGACCCATAGTCTTGCCGGCTGCAGCATCCCGAACTTCACCTTCCTTTTATGCAACACCTCTTTGGCTCGGTTGAAGCTCGCCCTCCTTCTCGCCACCTCCGCACTCCAATCCTGGTATACCCGTACTACTGCATTCTCCCATCTGCTACTCCGCACCTTTTTAGCCCATCTCAGGACCTCTTCTCTATCCTTAAGGCGGTAAAATCGCACGATTATCGCCCTGGGTGGTTCTCCCGCTTTTGGTCTTCTCGCCGGAATCCGATTTGCCCACTCCACCTCCAAGAGGCCCGTAGGGGCCTCAGCACCCATCAGTGAGCTCAGCATCGTACTTGCGTACGCTCCACAGTCCACTCCTTCCACACCCTCAGGGAGACCCAGTATCCGAAGGTTCTTCCTTCGCGCTCCATTTTCTAGGGCTTCGATCCTTTCAGTACACTTTTTATGAAGTGCCTCGTGCGTCTGTGTCTTAACCGCCAGGCCCAGGATCCCGTCCTCAATATCTGTCACCTTCTGCTCCACCACGCGGAGCTCTGTCTCCTGGGTCTTTAATGTCTACTTGAGCCCCTCAATTGCCTGTAGCAACGGGGTCAGCGCCTCCCTCTTCAGCAGCTCCACGCACCGTCTCACAATTTCATCCTGCTCAGGCCCCCATGTCGCCTGCGCTTTCTCCGCCGCCATCTTGTACTTCTCTCTTTCTGACCCTTTGGTTGACGATTCCTCGCACTGCAGCCGCCGCCGCCGGTTTTTTCCTCCTTCGTTTGGGGGGGACTCCCTTCTCACACACCCCACACCGGGTTGCGTCGTCGAAAAATTCCCCGTTGGGGCTCTTAAAAGAGCCCGAAGGTCCGTCGTAGCTGGAGCCGCCGAAGCGTGTGGCTAGCTAGGCATCACCGCAACCGGAAGTCCCTTCAGTGGCCTTGATGAGGTCTTTTCACAGTTGTTCCCTCTGCTGCTAGAATTCACCTTTGATACAGGCCCTCAGGTCAGCTTGCAGCTTTAAGCTTGCCCTTCCCCCGCCTGCATGCTGGAAGAGGCCCTGTTTATCCTGCAGTTGCAGCCAAATCCTTTACTGTTTCTGCCGTGTCTGGCAACCCAGAGACATACCCTTCCTGGGGGACACTGTCGGGGGAATATTGCAGCCTTCTTCCCACACCGGGAAATGTCAAACAAATGCCGTGGGGGCCCTGTAAAAGAGCCCAAAAGTCCGTTCCAAGCAGGAGCTGTCGAATATGCGACCTAGCTCTGCATAGCCGCACCCGGAAGTCTGAGTAATTGAAGTCTTATCTGAAATGTTGGCCTATCTTTCCCTTTCGGATGCTGTGTATTGCCATTACTCGTGTGATTGGAATTTGTATTTCCAGAATTTATAGTTTTCCCTTTTGTCTCTACCTATCGTTCTGTAAGTACTACGGCGAAGAAATTTGTTTTGTGCAACACCGCTCGCAGTTTTATGTTGATACCCCTGTAACAAGTCTGCCTCGCGTGACTACCAGCACACGTTGCTCACTTTGTTTGTCCACAGCACCTCCTGTCTTGGAAAATGAGGGTAAATTTGCAGTGTGATGTGGGCCAATTTCTCCCCCCAACTCATCCCAAACTATTCACTATTCTATCTGCAATGCATCATCGCTCATTCTATAAATCTAATGCACTGTGCTGGCTTATCAATATCATTAACCCTTACTTAAAATATTCCTTTTGCAGGAAAATGTGGTGATTTTTATTGATCATTCCTAGGACATAAACAACTCAAAACCTTCTCTTCCTATCCTTCCCCAATACACAAAGATTGATTGTACATATTACAGTGTGCCCTGTCAGGAAAAGGCTTTTCCTCAAAATTTTAGTCCAAAGTCATTGATGCGATTTTAAGCAAAGGCAGAGGAATCAATAAAGGCTTTGATCTCCAAATAAAAAAAAACGGATTTCTTTTTGCCTTCCCAGCACTTTCCCCTGTACTGCTGAGATTGCCCTGGAGTTAAATTACAACCATGCATCAGCCAGTCTGACAATGACACGATGCAAGAAGGATAAGGGGAAGCTTTGATCCATGCAGATATTGCCTTCCCTCAGGATGCTGGGTATTTCATAGATTTCATAGAATTTACAGTGCAGAAGGAGGCCATTCGGACCATCGAGTCTGCACCGGCTCTTGGAAAGAGCAACCCACCCAAGGTCCACACCTCCACTCTATCCCCATAACAAAGCAACACCACCCAACACTATGGGCAATTTTGGACACTAAGGGCAATTTAGTATGGCCAATCCAACTAACCTGCACATCTTTGGACTGTGGGAGGAAACCGGAGCACCCGGAGGAAACCCACGCAGACACGGGGAGGATGTGCAGACTCCGCACAGATAGTGACCCAAGCCGGAATCGAACCTGGGACCCTGGAGCTGTGAAGCAATTGTGCTATCCACTTTGCTACCGATACTGCCACAGGAGCCCTTCAGTACTTTACCTGAGTGAGATTATGCTCTTCTGAGTGAACACTCTTCATCCGCAAGCCCCAATGGAGACCATGGGTAGGAATAGTTCTCACTGAGAGGGCATGATTCAGCGGACTAAAGTCAGCTGGACTGCCCGTATAGTGGGTGTTTCCAAGACCCCGTTATTCAACTTTGCCGGGTTTTTTTGGCTTTGTAGATATTCTCTTCACCGAAGCTGCAATTAGAGGGATTTCCTGCTGACACATCGGGGCGCCATCTTGACTGGCATCCGATCTTTCCCTCCCCTCATCCCCTTTTAGCCCTCCCATTTTTGTGACTGCCCCCCTCACCCCTCCAACCTTGGGGAGGCTCCGAAAACCCGCTGACTGACCCTCCCTCTACCTGGAAAGGCCGCCCTCCACAGTTCCAACCTGGCACCCGGGCACTGGCAATGCCAGGGCAGCACTGCAAGTGTACCCAGATGGCATTACCAGGGTGCCAGTGCCCAGGTGCCCATGGACGTACTAGGGTACCATCCTGCCCTGTCCTTGACCACCCGAGGTCTCCAATGGCCTAGGAGGCCACCCCCCCTCCCCGGATGTCATTACGCCTGGTCCACGTTTATGTGAACCAGTACGAAACTGCACCCTGGCGAAGTCCACCAGGCATGGTCTATTGGCCCTCGCGAGATTCAATGGTCTTGTCCCGACACCAAGTTGGGTGTGATGGTGCCGCTGAATCACGCCCAGAGGGTATTTCTGCTTCCTCAACAGGCTCATAATTTCACCGCAACTGGTGCATAAAGCAAACCTTTCTCTTGGTATCTACTTTCCTGCTGCTGTCACTCGGAGAGAACATCCTTGCTATTTTAATCTCCTTCCCTGGCCCAGATTCCAGGACCAATTTTAGCACTTTTCCTGCTGCTTTGGCTGAGGTCAGATGGCAGCAAGTTACCGAACCCCAGTCATCCTGGGCCAAACTGAATAAAGCCCGACTTCCTTTTGTCAAATATACAAATGTACTTTCGCACTGCCTTCTGTCAGCTGTGCTTAGAATATTAATCCTCAGCTTTCTGTGGATTAATTTATAATGCGTAGAAACAGAATCCCAACAGAAAGGTTATAACTGGTAACACAAATGCAGATATATTCTCACCTTCAACATAGGGATGGGAAGCGCCTTTCCTTCCTTGTCCAAGGAAACATAAGTAAAGAATGCAGTCACGGCAGAAGCCTTTCCTTTCGGACTTTCCATCACATGGTCAACATCCACAAAAACTTCAATTTCCATGGATTTGTTACTGGTAAACGTCATTCGACCAGACACGGTAATTACAGACCCTGTAAAAAGGAAAATATCTCTGGTTAGCAATAAGACATGATCTCCTGTCATCAGAGAAATGACTGTAAAAATAAGTCCTTGCATTCACAGTGCATTTCATATCCTCATGATATTCCAAAGCAATTGACAGCCAACCAAGTTTTATTGAAGTGCACTCCCTATTCATGCTGGTTATTTTGCACAATGCAAGTTGATGGATGAGTGTTGGTCAGGACATTGGGAGAACTCGCTGCTCTTCTTGCGTCAACTTGAACTGGTGAAGGGGACCTCAGATTAACCATGTGCCCAAACAATGGCACCTCTTGACAATTAGCAACCTTTGTACTCCGTCGGAATAGCATCCTAAAATTATGTGCTTAATCCCTGGATTGGGGCTTGAACACAACCTTCCGATTCAGAGTTGGCAGTGTCACTACTGAAAATTATTCTGCCTTGTCAGACTCAAATCCAATAGTAATATGCCAAACTACAGACAGACCTGGCTCCTCTCATTTGTGACATCATCTTTATCCCACTAAGATGTCCCATTAGCTTGGACTAAACACCGCTCCTTCATAAATTATCTACACCCCAGGGAATCTCCTTTCTATAAACAATATTCCATTAGCTACTTATATGTAGGCAAGAAAATGGTTAGAATCAATTATCTCCTCACGTTTAAGACACCTTAATTACAATTTTAGTAGACATACTGCCTGTACGTATTTTAAACCAGGGTTTTTAATACCATTACTGCCACAAATATAAAATATAATATATAACAATTTCTTACATTCATCACAAAAGACAATAGATTATGACTCTCTACAGATGGGTGGGGGGAAATTAGCCAGGGCGTAGGAATATAGCAATAGGAGCATAGGAACTGGAGTATGCCATTCAGCCTGTCGCGCCTACTCCGCCATCTCATACGATCATGGCTGATAAGTTCATGAAATATAGGAGCAGAATTAGGCCATTCAACCTATCGAATCTGCTCCGCCATTCTATCATGGCTGATATGTTCCTCATCTGCTACCTACAATGGCACAGATTAAGAGCTGTATTGTGAAATCAGGCAGAGTATCTCATCCCTAGAACACATGACCTAGGAGCGGGAGTAGGAAATTTAGCTTCCCGAGCCTAAAAACCTTCAATGTGATCATGGCTGATCCCATCCTGGCCTCAACTGCACTGTCCTGCCCATTCTCCATTACCCTTCAACCCATTACCAATTAAAAATCTGTCTAATTCCTCCTTAAATTTACTCACTGTCCCAGCATCCACCACACTCTGGGGTAGCGAATTCCACAGATTCACAAGCCTCTGTATAATGAAATTTCTCTTCAACTCAGTGCATGTGGCACTGGCCTTATTTTGAAATTGTGCCCCCTGGTTCTAGTTTCCCCAACTAGGGGAAACATCCACCCTGTCTATTCCTTAAGTATTTTGTAGGTTCCAATGATATCACATTTCATTCTTTGAGACTCGAGAGAATGCAGGCCCAGTTTGCCCAAACTGTCTTCAGACAACAGTACCATCCTCCCCAGGACAAGTCTGGTGAACGTTTTGTTACATTCCCTCTCTGGAAATAATATCCTTTCTGAGGTAACGGGATCAAAACAGCACACAGTACTCCAGCTGTGGTCTAACCAAGTTCCTATATGATTGAAGCAATACCTCGCTACTCCTGTACTCAAATCCTCGTGATGAAGGCTAATATTCCATTAGCCTTCCGAATAGCTTGCTATACCTGCAGGCCAATCTTCAGTGACTTAAACAGTGTCCCTTTGTACATCAACACTTTCTAATTTCTTTCCATTTAGGAAATATTCTGCATGCCTGTTCCTTCTACCAAAATGGGTTACTTCACATTTTTCATATTATATTTCATCTACATGTTCTTGCCCACTAATTAAGTCTGTCAAGTCCTCCTATAGTTGCTTTACACCTTCCTCACACCACACATTCCTGCCTAGCTTTGTATCATCTGTGAGCGTAGAAATATTACCTTTGGTCCCCACATCCTGGGGTTACCATTGACCAGAAACTGAGCTAGACTACCCATATAAATGGCACAAGGCACAAGTCTGGAGTGTGATGGAATACTCACCACTTGCCTGGATGAGTGTAGCTCTAACAACACTTAAGAAGCTCAATACTGGGCAGCACGGTGGCACAGTGGTTAGCATTGCTGCCTACGGCGCTGAGGACCCAGGTTCGAATCCCGGCCCTGGGTCACTGACCGTGTGGAGTTTGCACGTTCTCCCCGTGTTTGCGTGGGTTTCACCCCCACAACCCAAAGATGTGCAGGGTAGGTGGATTGGCCATGGTAAATTGTCCCTTAATTGGAAAAAATAATTGGGTACTCTAAATTTTTTTTTTTAAAGCGCGATACTATCCAGGACAAAGCAAACTTCTTGATCTGTACCCTTTGCACCAACAACAAACAGTGGCAGCAGTGTGTACCATCTACAAGATGCACTACAGGAACTCACCAAGGTTGCTTAGACAGCACCTGCCAAACCCACCACTGCTATTTTCCAGAAGGACAAAAGGAGCAGATACCTGGAACATCACACCTGCAGTGTCCCTGCAAGTCATCCGGAATGCCAAGAGAGAATATCAAACCAAGCTAGAGTCACAGACAGACTGTCGGCAATTGTAGCAAGGACTAAACAACATAACGGGCTACAAAGCGAAGCCGAACAGTATCTCTGGCAGCAGCGCACCACTCCCCGATGAACTCAATGCATTCTATGCTCGGTTCGAGCAGGTAACCAACAATCTGCTGGTGAGTGCCCCAGCAGCCCATAATTCACCCATACCCACCATCACAGCTTCCGAAGTCAGATTGACCTTCCTGAAAGTGAACCCTCGGAAGGCGACGGGCCCAGACGGGATCCCTGGTCGTGCACACAGAGCCTGCGCGGACCAGCTGGCAGAGGTATTCACGGACATCTTTAACCTGTCCTACTCCACTCCGAGGTCCCCACCTGCTTCAAGAAGACCACCATCATACCGGTACCAAAGAAGAACCAGGCAACGTGCCTCAATGACTACCGACCAGTGGCCCTGACTTCAGTCGTAATGAAGTGCTTCGAGAGGTTGATCATGAAGCGCATCACCTCCATACTCCCAGAACGCCTTGATCCACTGCAATTCGCATACCGCTGCAACTGGTCCACATCAGACACCATTTCCCTGGCCCTACACTCATCCCTAGAGCATCTCAAAAACAAGGACTCCTACATTAGACTCCTATTTATTGACTACAGCTCCGCCTTCAACACCATAATCCCAGCCAAGCTCATATCAAAGCTCCAAAACCTAGGACTTGGCTCCCCACTCTGCAACTGTATCCTCAATTTTCTGACCAACAGACCACAATCAGTAAGAATGAACAACATCTCCTCCACAATAGTCCTCAACACCGGCGCCCCGCAAGGCTGCGTACTTAGCCCCCTACTCTACTCCCTGTACACACACGACTGCGTGGCAAAACTTGGTTTTAACTCCATCTACAAGATTGCTGACGATACGACCATAGTGGGCCGGATCTCGAATAACGATGAGTCCGAATACAGGAGGGAGATAGAGAACCTAGTGCAGTGGTGTAGCGACAACAATCTCTCCCTTAATGCCAGCAAAACTAAAGAGCTGGTAATTGACTTCAGGAAGCAAAGTACTGTACACACCCCTGTCAGCATCAACGGGGCCGAGGTGGAGATGGTTAGCAGTTTCAAATTCCATGGGGTGCACATCTCCAAAAATCTGTCCTGGTCCACCCACGTCGACGCTACCACCAAGAAAGCACAACAGCGCCAATACTTCCTCAGGAAACTAAGGAAATTCGGCATGTCCACATTGACTCTTACCAACTTTTACAGATGCACCATAGAAAGCATCCTATCAGGCTGCATCACAGCCTGGTATGGCAACTGCTCGGCCCAGGACCGCAAGAAACTTCAGAGAGTCGTGAACACCGCCCAGTCCATCACACGAACCTGCCTCCCATCCATTGACTCCATCTACACCTCCCGCTGCCTGGGGAAAGCGGGCAGTATAATCAAAGATCCCTCCCACCCGGCTTACTCACTCTTCCAACTTCTTCCATCGGGCAGGAGATACAGAAGTCTGAGAACACACACGAACAGACTCAAAAACAGCTTCTTCCCCACTGTCACCAGACTCCTAAATGACCCTCTTATGGACTGACTTCATTAACACTACACCATGTATGCTTCATCCGATGCCAGTGCTTTTGTAGTTGCATTGTATATGTTGTGTTGCCCTATTATGTATTTTCTTTTATTCCCTTTTCTTCTCATGTACTTAATGATCTGTTGAGCTGCTCGCAGAAAACTACTTTTCACTGTACCTCGGTACACGTGACAATAAACAAATCCATTCCAATCACTCACCAACCTGACTCGGCCCAAATCCTGGAATTCACTCTCTAACAGCACTGTGGATGTACCTACACACCAGGGACTGCAGCAGCTCAAGAAGGCAGCTCAGCACCATCTTCTCAAGGGCAACTACGGATCATCAATAAATGCTGGCCCAGCCAGCAATGCCCCCATTCCGTGAACAAATTTTTAAAAATCCAAATCATTGACATGTGTTGAGAACAGCTGGGGCTCAAGTACTGGTTCTTGTGGTAACCCACTAGGCACCGCGTGCCAATGTGAGAATGGCCCATTTATTCCTAATCTCTGATTTTTGCCTGTTAACCAATCCTCAATCCAGGATAGTATGTTGCCTCTTATCCCATGTGCTTTTATTTTGTTAATTTGCTGTTCTTTGATGACTCCCGATGTCACCATGAGGTGAGCAAAGGAATGGGTTTGGCTGTTGGAACTAACCTTGTACTCCAAGATACTTATCCAATTTTGCCTTGAATCTACCTCTTTTCTGCTTAAACTCTTGTTCTCTTGTTATGTTGGTTGACAGAATTTGCAAACTACTCGGACAATTCAACAACAATAGAGAGTTGCATGCACCCACATGATGTTGCTGAATCACAAAAATAATTCTCTGAACTAGTGGGCCATAAAATCGTTGCCAGGTTTCGCGACATTTCCGTAGGTCATCAAGCTATGAACTGGCAAACTCCCAGTAACAGCATTTTCCGAATTTGACAATGTCTTGAGGCAACAATCAATAAGACTCCTAACGTTGCAAGCCAATAAATGAAGCAGCAGCCTCTGGGAACAGGCCGAAAGGATAATTTCATACAAAACAGGAAGAACAGATCAGGAATTTTAATTCAGAATTCATGCTTATGCAGCCTCTGAAGGAATAGTGATGGAAACAGAGCGACGGAATGGTGAGGAATGCTGCAAGTTGCAGCATAGTTCATACCATTAAAGTGCTGTTTCCAAGCTTTTTGTGTCCGGTGACCAAAACATCTATTACACGTCTGCAAAGGTTGCAGGTCATCAAGCTATGAACTATCCATTATAATTTACAGCAAAGGCATCGATGTCACGGACAGGAGGCTGTTACGATTCTAGTTGATGTTATAATTGGACAGGATGATTCCAGAATGGAACCCTGGCTCAAACGATCGTGGGCAGGATTCTCCATCGGCGGGATCCTCCGCTTCGCTGGCAGCGCTCTCACGTCCGTGGATTTCCTGACGGCGTGGGGGTGGCCCACAACGGGAAATCCCATTTGCTGGCTGCCGGGACGGAGGATCCTGCTGCTGGCGGGGGCGCACCATGCCAGAGAACGGGTCTGGCGGGACGGGTAATCTAGCCCTGTAACGTTTACTTTTTTTTAGATAATATGCAGGAACAGAGCACAGGGCTGCCAATTAGCCTTCAACAACAAGAAAAAAACATTTATTAAACATGAAAGGTTAGACGGTAATACAATATTCTTTTGCTTCCCTCCCCCCTCCACTTATCTTCATAAATATACTCAGATTTGAAGGATAACATAGGTTACACAATACATCTTGTGCTATAATGTTCTCAATAAACACACAATCCCTGCAACCTAACAAGCTGGCTGCGGTCAGACAACACCCCACTCTGAAACCCAGCCACTCAATCGATCTTCTGTGGGCTTCTCCTCAAATTCCCCCAGGATGATTGTCACACGAGTGTTTCCAAACTCTGCTCTCAAAAGGACACATTTTGAAATCTTCCTTCAGCCACTGCTTTCCATCGGCGGCCACGGCAGTACAGTGGTTAGCACTGCTACCTCACAGCGCCAGGGACCCGGGTTCAAATCCCACCTTGGGTGACTGTCTGTGTGGTGTCTGCACGTTCTCCCCGTGACCTCCGGGTGCTCCGGTTACCTCCCACGGTCCAAAGATGTGCAGGTTAGGTGGATTGGCCATGATAAAATTGCCCCTTAGTGTCCAGGAATTTGCAAGTTGGGTGGGGTTACGGGGATGGGGTGGAGGAGTGGCCTTGGTAGGTTGATCTTTCGGGGAGTCGGTGCAGACCCGATGGGCCGAATGGTCTTCTTCAGCACTGTAGGGATCCTATGGTTACTCAGCAACATCTCATTCTTTCCCCAAGCATGTGTTTATTTTCCCATTGTAAACCCTCTCTCAGCACAATAGAAACATAGTATGAACTGAAAATAAACCTTACATACATGCAAACACTTTTGTTTCACATGAACCTCACTATAGTTGTCCCTTTCTTACACAAAAACATTAAATTAAACCCACTTAAATCTATACCTTATTTCTAATATTTAACAATACAAATATGGATAATTAAAAATACCACTGTTTCCTAACTGGGAGGATAAATTTAAACTGCCCTGATTTCTTCACTCATCAATTGTCTGTAAACGGAAAGGTATTTTATGAGTGTATTTTCCCTTCCACTCAATTTTAGGTGTGATCCAATTTCTATTAACAGCTCCACAGAAAACTCGCTTAGACCTGAGAGGAGGATACATAATGTAGCCTCCCTTTTCATGCATACAATAAAAGGGGAAAATAGAAAAAGGGAAATAAATGGCATGATAAAGAATTCTTGTTTCACATGGGTTCAGAATCCAGAATCAAAATCCAACCGTGTATTCTTTCACACAGTTGGCAGATTGAAGACTGATGCTGAATAATTCACTTTTCCTATAGTGAAGACTTCCATGATGGGATAGATACATAGCAATGAATTAGACTTGTAGGCACTGGTACAGAAGTTCCAGTGGACACATTGTAGATGGGACCAGGTCGTTAAACCTGGACAGAGCTCTGGGTCTGAGCTGCTGATTGCTAGAGGGAAGATGGCAATCTGAGCTTTGTAGCTCCACAAGACATTATTAGAGATTCCACCAGCTTGGCAGAGTCCACTTTGGGACAAAGGATGTACATTCCTGAGTCTGGATTCAAAATTGCTAATATTTCAATGAATAACGATTTAAAAGACGTTTCAGGGTCCTTCGTCCTAGCAGACAGGCCATCTCCAATGGCCAAGACTGGCCTAAGAAACGTAACTGGCCTTTGTACAATTCTCTTGGATATTGCTCTCTGCAGTCACCAGGTCATTAGAATCTCTTCAGAGGTAATGAGGGGTGCCTCCCTGACACCTACTTTCCTGATTAAGCCTGCATTGAAAAGGTTGTACTGACAGCGTGGAACCTTGTGAAGGGTGAAAGGTAAACACGAATCAACATACCACCTTTGATAAACTCAGTATATTCCAAGGTCTTCACAATCAATAAAGCACTTTTGACCTGTAGCCCACTCTATAATGTAGGAATGCTGACAGTGAATTTACCAGAATCTCACAAACAGCAATGAGATCATGACCAATTAATCTGTTTTAGCAATGTTGGTTGAATGATCAATATTTGCCACCAGGGAAAATTTCCCAGTTCTTCTTTGCAACAGTGGCATGATGAGGTCCATTTCAGATGGCAGAAAGGGCCTCGCTGTAATATCTCATCTGGCGGATCACATCAGTGCTGTACTCCATCGGTATTGAACAGAGATGTTAGCCTGGATTTTGTTGTAAAGTGGAGTGGGATTTGAACCTTCAACCTTCTGACTCAGAGGCACGAGTGGGACATGGTGTGCGTAGCTCAGAGACAGAGCTACAGCACCACTGCCCTGATTCTGCGACTGGCAATGAGCTTTTAATTTTCCATCTGCTCATGCCTCCACAGCAGTGTATCTATCAAGATTGGTACTGAAATGGAGTTAACACCAATAAAACAAGATGAAAAGCAAAGGAAGCCTTTTATCCACAGTGAGAGATTTTCTAATTAACACTCTTCAGTCAGCATGACAAATGAGAACAGCATGTGATGCTGTAGGAATCACCAGCATCACCATTTTAAATTGGTTGGGTTATGGAGGACTCGAGAGTTAGGTCTTGCAATTTTTCAGTTAATTTTCTTGACCAGAGTTGTGGCTTCTCTGTGGTACAGTTGATGAAAGGAGCCCTCCTCAATTTTGCTCATGAGTATTGGCATTGAAAATTAAATGGAAAAATTGGGAAGTATGTATAATGGAAACTGAGCTGATATCACCTGCTTCACACTATCATCCAAAACCAAAATAATCTCCCATGGGCAAGTGATGAGCTGTGCTTTTAGCAAGAGTCATGAGGTTGGGTTTTACTGTCCTCAGTAAAGCAACGGTGTTCACTGCTGACCTCAAAGAAAATTGACCACAAAGATCTCGCAAGCTCTGTGGCATAGCTTTCCCCTTTCCTGAAGGCAATTTAAATCTGGTGCCAAGTCAAGGAATCTCCAGGCATACAGTACCAATGATGTCAGCAAGCAAGATCAGCATCCAATCACATCAAAGTATTCGTACAGACAGCAAACCAATAAGCTACTATGAAAGAATGAAAATCGCTTATTGTCACGAGTAGGCTTCAATGAAGTTACTGAGAAAAGCCCCTAGTCACCACATTCCGGCGCCTGTTCGGGGAGGCTGGTACGGGAATTGAACCATGCTGCTGGCCTGCCTTGGTCTGCTTTAAAAGCCAGAGATTTAGCCCAGTGAGCTAAACCAGCCCCTGGTATAAACACTGATTATCTTCGATTTTTACTTTTACGGGGGGGGGCACTTTCAATGGCCCCCGACGGGTGCCGCGGGGACCGCACCGGCGCGATTGCCGGCGATTCTCTGGCGTCCTGGCATTGGAGCGGCGTGGCAGGATTCGCGTGCCCCACCCCCCTGCGATTCCCCGACCCGGCGCGAGATCGGAGAATCCCCGCCATGACCTTTACCACCCACAGTACCACCATAATCTGCAGGTTCCCTTGAAGCCACACACTATCCTGATTTGGAATTATATCGCTATTCCTTCACTGTTGCTGGGTCAAAATCCTGGAACTCCCTTTCTAACAGCACTGTGGTTATTCTACATCATATTGTTACAACCTCAGCAGATGTTATTTGTTGAGCAAGCAAAATCCAAGAGGAAACCTTGAAGATCATTGAAGTTGGCAGGTCAGGTGGAGAGAGCAGTTAATAAAGCATACAGTATTTTGGGCTTTATTAGTAGGGGCATAGAGTTCAAGAGCAAGGAAGTCAGGCTGAACTTATACAAGACACTAGTTAGACCTCGGCTGGAATATTATGTACAGTTTTGGGCACTTCACTATAGGAAGGATGTGAATACATTGGAGAGAGTGTCGGGTAGCCTCCTTTCCTCTATGCCGGCCCCTGTAGCCCTGTGCCATTTGGCGTCGGGGCCAGCGCGGGGAAGAAGGCCACTGCGCATGCGCTAGTTGACGCCGGCCCAACTGCGCATGCGCGGACCATGCGGCGCCGGGTTCACGCTGGGATCGGCAGCTGGAGCAGCGTGGGCCGCTCTAGCGCCGTGCTACCCCACTGTGGCCCGGAGAATCGGATCTCAGAATGGGTGCCGACGCTGGAGTAAAACACTCCCGTTTTTGCGCCGGCGTCGGCACTTAGCCGCCCGATGGGAGAATCGAGCCCCTGGTCTCAGGACATCTCCCCCACACAGCAAACACAACTCAGCTCAACCTCTTTCCTTAAATATCCTTCTTCCCTTTCATCTCTGATTACACTGTCCTCAGCATCGCTTTGAACTCAACTTTCCCAAAATATTAAAATCTTTCATGCTTTCCTATTGCCTCCCCTTTCCAATCAAATAAAATTGAATACTATTCCTTTGTTAGCTTATGAAACCTTTTGAGTTGTAAAAGTCCCTTACTCTCCTTTGAAGTTTGCAGCTGAAAAGTCAAGTCCCTATCTACCCCCTAATGCAAATTTCTGAACCCAATCTATTTACTTATAAATACACATCATCATGGTCTCTTATTATGAATGCATGCATTTAGCACTTTTACCCATTATCTCTCATCTCGCCCAAACAAGTTCTCTCTCTTAACCTTTCCCCAGCTTAATTAAATCATTTATACACACACACAACTTTCTTCATAGAATAACACAATTTATCCCAAAAATATTTTTAAAAAACATACATTCTCGCAGCATGGATTGCACCGGTTCAAGAAGTCAGTTCATCACCAACTTCTCAAGAGCAACTAGGGGTGGGCAATAAATTCTGGCCCAGCCAGTGATGCCCCCATCGCGTGATAGAATAAAAACAGTCTGTATTTCTATGTGATGCTGCACATGTGCGTACTCCTGATGATTCTGCAGTTAAAGTCAGTGGAGAATAATAGTTTAGTCGTTATTATCATCACAAAGACCAGGCTAACAGTTTCAGAAGAGGAGGGAGGAATTGCATAAATCTGGGAGGAGGAAGTGCCAATATGAGCCAATTCCTCAACCTGGTGCTGAGGTTATGGGACTGTGCAATTAGGGTGCACACTGTAGCAAATTGCAGGGATTCAGCCCCCCCCAAATGTTAATTTGGGTTTTGAAATCTGCACATTTCCAAACAATTCTCTCAATAGGCTTTGACCAGTGTCACGAACACCCAATTAGGGAAATCAGCCTTTATTTTGCAAGCGTTGAACTTCACATTTACATGTTGCTTCAACACGCAGCCTGTACTTAAAAAGTGCTGAAAGTAAAACCTTGGCCATAACTACTGCTCAGGAAATGACATTACATGCAGTACGTGACAGGTTAGAGGAAATAATATGGTTAATTGAGAATAATTTTGTACTCCCTGCAAATCTGGTACTTGGATCTTATCACCTATAATTTTCCATGACAGAAGTTCTTAGTTTTTCCATGAATCACTTGACTAATGATTTTTTTTGTTACATTGAGAGTAAAGGAATCATAACAAACAGCTTCCATATTGAGTGTGTTAGTGAAAGTGCAGATGTCTTTATGTTTGTTTGTGTCTCTTTATTGTTGTATTTTTAGTTCTGATTTATTTGTGAATGTCTCTTCAGAATCATCATACGTAGTTACTGAAAGAGTTGACTTAACCTAAAGTATGCGGAAGGTCTCAGAGCAGAAATGTGTGAAGTGGGTTAACATGCAGGAAATGCTACAGGGTCCTGGAACAAATATGGAGAGTTTGGTGTGCAATTATTTCAGCAAAAGACGCTGTGGCACCATGGAAAAGCGAGGGAAGCAGAACTTTCTCTTAATTTGGAACAAAATGTAAAAAGGAATGTGAAACTTCAGTTATGTGAAAATAATAAAGAAATTGGATTTGTTCTCTTTCGAGCAGAGAAGATTTGATTGAAGAGAGGTGCTGAAGATTCTGAAGGGGTCTGATTAAATAACTAAGGAGAAACATTTTCTACTGGCAGGGGGGGGCCAGCAATCAGAGTACAAAGATCTATGGCAACTGGCAATTTAAACAGAAAGGAGATAAAGGACATGATCACCCAAATGGGGACAGAGACCCATATCGCACAAGATTAGCTGGGTGTTTCCCAGCGTTCGGAGCGCCGAGAAACACCCTGCTATCTAACGCCTATCTGGGTAGATCGGAGGCTTCAGCGGGGAGATCCCCGACGAGACTGCACTAAGCCCCGCTTTCTGCACTGAGGAGGAGCCCCTACTGTGACCCCAGAACCCCCCAAAGTCCCACTCATTATAACGGCCACCCCCCCAACCCACACGCCTGCGGCGGGCACATCCGGACTAATCACCGCCGCGCATAAAATGCCAGCTTGGCACCTTGGCAGTGCCAGACTGGCACCTTGGCAGTGCCCCGCCAACTGGTAGTTCCACCGGGGCACCTTAGCAGTGCCAGGCTGGCACCCATTTGTGGAGACCAGCACTGAATGTTGCTCGCTCAAGGTATCCAAGGCGAGGGAGTTAGATCCCACTCCTTGAGTAGATCTCGGGAGCACATATTAGAGTGAGACTAGCTGTCTCACTCTAGAACAAAGAACAATACAGCACAGGAACAGGCCCTTCGGCCAGTACCGGTCATGATACCAACCTTTGCCAAAACTCTCAGCACTTCCTTGTGCCGCATCCCTCTATACCCATCCTATCCATGTGTATCCATCGTATCCATGTGTTTGTCAAGATGCCTTTTAAACAATATTAATGTATCTGCTTCCACAACCTCCCCTGGCAATGCGTTCCAGGCACTCACCACTCTCTGCGTAAAAAACCTGCCTCGCACATATCCTCTAAACTTTGCCCCACGGACCTTAAACCTATGCCCCCTGGTGAAGTACCCTTCCACCCTGGGAAATAGTGCCTGCCCATCCACTCTATCCATGCCCCTCATAATCTTGTAGACCTCAATCGGTCACCCCGCAACCTCCGTCTTTATAGTGAAAACAGTCCGAGTCTATTCAGCCTCTCCACATAGGTAACACCCTCCAGACCAGGCAACATCCTGGTAAACATCCTCCTCTGCACCCTCTCCAAGCCTCAACATCTTTCTGGTAGTGTGCGTCTATAATTGTGCGCAATATACCAAATGCAGCCTTACCAAGGTTATATACAACTGTAGCACGATTTGCCAGTTTTTATACTCAATGCCCAGTCCAATGAAAGCAAGAATTCCGTATGCTTTCTTGACTACCTTGTCCACTTGTGTTGCCATCTTCAAAGAACTGTGGACCTGCACGCCCAGATCTGTCTGACTTTCTATATTCCTAAGAGTTTTACTATTCACGGTGTATTTCCCCTCTATGTTAGACCTACCAAAATGCATTACCTCACATTTGCCCGGATTAAACTCCATTTGCCATTTCTCTGCCCAAGTCTCCAACCTATCTATGTCCTGCTGTATCTTCTGACAATCCTCAACACTATCTGCCACTCCACCAACCTTGGTGTCATCTGCGACCTGCAACCTTGGTGTCATCCTTGGTGTCATCCTACATTTTCCTCCAAATCGTTTATGTATACCACAAACAAGAGGCCCAAGCACCAATCCCTGTGAACACGACTAGGCATATCCTTCCATTCAGAAAAACACCCTTCTACTGCTACTCTTTGCCTTCTGTGACCGAGCTAGTTCTGTATCCATTTTACCACCTCACCTCTGATCCCGTGTGACTTCACCTTTTGTAACAGTTTGCCATGAGGCACCTTGTCAAAGGCTTTACTGAAGCCCATGTAATCAACATCCACCGCCCTCCCCTCATCAATCATCTTTGTCACCTCCGCAAAAAACTCGATCAAGTTAGTGAGGCACGACCTCCCCTTCACAAAACCATGCTGTCTCTCGCTTATCCGTCCATTTGTTTCCAAATGGGTATAAATCCTGTCCCTGAGAATTCGTTCCAATAATTTACCTACGACCGACGAGAGGCTCCCCGGCTTATAGTTTCCAGGATTATCTAATAAGCAGACTTTCCATAAAGTGATCCCGCCCACATTGGGTGGGATTCACATCACAACTTCTCCGAGATTGCGTTAGATCTCGTGAGGCGTGGCGATCTGGATCGATCCCAGAAGTGGGATCTCTCGGCATTTACTAGACGTGTTGCGCCGCGCTGCCTTTTGGGCGCAAACGACCGGTAGATCCCATCCAGAGTTGCTGTGTTCTGGTGAGTTTAAATGGTGAGTTGCTGTGATCTGGAATGCATTGGCTGAATGGGTGGTGGAAGGAGATTCAATCGCAATTTTCAAAAGGAAATTGGATAAACATGAAAACGGGAAGAAAGCAGAAGGATGGACTAACTGGATAGCTCTTCCAAAGAGTCAGGAAAGGCAGGATGGATGAATGGCATCTTTCAGTGCTGTCTGATTCTGTGAAGAGATTTCACAGAGTTGCTGAAAACGCCTTCTGTGTGCAGCTGGGTCAAAGGTCGATCGGGAAGAGGTGCACACACAGATAAACTTAGTGTGGCGAGGTTTGTGTTGCACCGCCTCATCTGATGGGAACATCAGAAAATCAGGTTCTCCCAGTTTACAAGTGGTGGAAAATGGATCGCAGGAAATTCTGGAGTGGATTACAATTAGCACCAGCAGTTGAATCCTGCAAAATCAACCCGCTGAGCTAATATTGTCCTTGAGGATGGTGTTAAATTTGGCAGGTGCATCATTTGCAAACCAGCAATCACGAAGTCACTGCATTCAACAATGTGGTACAAGTCTGGAACAAAGCACAGCAGCATTTCACTGCAATTTTCCCAAATAGTTCTGATTTTCGTGAATGTTGATTGCAATCTTAACTGCAGGGTGTACATCCTAATTTGCAGAAAAATCAATGGTGAGCAATTAATTAGTCATTAAGAGTAGTCATGCTACTTATAGGAGTTTGATGTGGAGCCAGCAGGCCCAAGTTATACTGCCAGCTCCGCTTTGCTTTCTAGATAGTGGAAATGGAAAGCTGTTCATGATAGGAAAGTTGGCTCCTTGCTGAAAAATCTTTGAAATTTAATGGTGGGATTTTCTGGTCCTGCCTGCCATGGGACAGGAACATCCTGCCCAAAATCATGAATATTGTGCTCGTCATTCAAATTTTCCATCTCGCCCACCGCAAGTCCCATGAGATCAGGACTGGAGAATTTAGAATAGAATCCCTATAGTGCAGAAGGAGGCCATTTGGTCCATCAAGTCTGCACGCACCCTCTGAATGGCCCTATCTAGGCACACCCTCCCGCTGTATCCCTGCAATCCCATCTAGAGGAAATTTAACATGGCCAATCCACTTAACTTACACATCTTGGACTGGGCGAGGAAACCCACGCAGACACAGGGAGAACGAGCAAACTCCCTTGAGGTGATCCCACCCCACCTGCTAAAACACAAACCACCCCCAGTTCAGTGATTTCACACTCATATTTCTATATCAGTGTAAAGGAAATGGTCTTTGCAAAATGTATAATGGAACTGCCCTGTAAGAAACACAAGACTTTGATGTTTCATCAAATTCCAGTGGACAGAAAATACCTGTGAATACCAAAACAAATGAAATAACGGATGCATGTCGAAATGGTACAGCAGTTATCATGGTGGATTTTAATCTACATGGCGATTGGTTTAACCAGGTCGGTCAAGGCAGCCTTGAGGAGGAGTTTATAGAATGTATCCGCGATAGTTTCCTAGAATAGTATGTAATGGAACCTACGAGGGAACAAGCGGTCCTAGATCTGGTCCTGTGTAATGAGACAGGATTGATTCATGATCTCATAATTAGGGATCCTCTCGGAAGGAGCGATCACAATATGGTGGAATTTAAAATACAGATAGAGGGTGAGAAGGTAAAATCAAACACTAGTGTTTTGTGCTTAAACAAAGGTGATTACAATGGGATGAGAGAAGAACAAGCTAAGGTAGACTGGGAGCAATGACTTTATGGTGAAACAGTTGAGGAACAGTGGAGAACCTTCCAAGCAAATTTTCACAGTGCTCAGCAAAGGTTTATACCACAAAAAGGAACAACAAAGAACAAAGAAATGTACAGCACAGGAACAGGCCCTTCGGCCCTCCAAGCCCGTGCCGACCATGCTGCCCGACTAAACTACAATCTTCTACACTTCCTGGGTCCGTATCCCTCTATTCCCATCCTATTCATGTATTTGTCAAGATGCCCCTTAAATGTCACTATCGTCCCTGCTTCCACCACCTCCTCCGGTAGCGAGTTCCAGGCACCCACTACCCTCTGCGTAAAAAACTTGCCTCGTACATCTACTCTAAACCTTGCCCCTCTCACCTTAAACCTATGCCCCCTAGTAATTGACCCCTCTACCCTGGGGAAAAGCCTCTGACTAGCCACTCTGTCTATGCCCCTCCTAATTTTGTATACCTCTATCAGGTCTCCCCTCAACCTCCTTCGTTCCAGTGAGAACAAACCGAGTTTATTCAACCGCTCCTCATAGCTAATGCCCTCCATACCAGGCAACATTCTGGTAAATCTCTTCTGCACCTTCTCTAAAGCCTCCACATCCTTCTGGTAGTGTGGCGACCAGAATTGAACACTATACTCCAAGTGTGGCCTAACTAAGGTTCTATACAGCTGCAACATGACTTGCCAATTCTTATACTCAATGCCCCGGCCAATGAAGGCAAGCATGCCGTATGCCTTCTTGGCTACCTTCTCCACTTGTGTTGCCCCTTTCAATGACCTGTGGACCTGTACTCCTAGATCTCTTTGACTTTCAATACTCTTGAGGGTTCTACCATTCACTGTATAATCCCTACTTGCATTAGACCTTCAAAAATGCATTGCTAGAAAGAGGGAAAATCGACCACGGATATCTGAGGAAATAAGGCAAATTTATGGCAAAGATTAGTGGGAGACTAGAGGACTGGGAAATCTTTAGGGGGCAACAGAAAGCTACTAAAAAAGCTATAAAGACGAGTAAGATAGATTATGAGAGAAAACTTGCTCAGAATATAAAAACAGACAGCAAAAGTTTCTACAAATATATAAAACAAAAAAGAGTGGCTAAGGTAAATATTGGTCCTTTAGAGGATGAGAAGGGAGATTTAATAATGGGAGGTGAGAAAATGGCTGAGGAACTGAACAGGTTTTTTGGGTCGGTCTTCACAGTGGAAGACACAAATAACATGCCAGTGACTAATAGAAATGAGGCTATGACAGGTGAGGACCTTGAGAGGATTGTTATCACTAAGGAGGTAGTGATGGGCAAGCTAATGGGGCCAAAGGTAGACAAGTCTCCTGGCCCTGATGGAATGCATCACAGAGTGCTAAAAGAGATGGCTAGGGAAATTGCAAATGCACTAGTGATAATTTACCAAAATTCACTAGACTCTGGGGTGGTCCCGGCGGATTGGAAATTAGCAAGCGTGACACCACTGTTTAAAAAAGGAGGTAGGCAGAAAGCGGGTAATTATAGGCCAGTGAGCTTAACTTCAGTAGTAGGGAAGATGCTGGAATCTATTATCAAGGAAGAAATAGTGAGGCATCTGGATGGAAATTGTCCCATTGGGCAGACGCAGCATGGGTTCATAAAGGGCAGATCGTGCCTAACTACTTTAGTGGAATGTTTTGAGGATATTACCAGTGCGGTAGTTAACGGGGAGCCAATGGATGTAGTACATCTGGATTTCCAGAAAGCCTTTGACAAGGTGCCACACAAAAGGTTACTGCATAAGATGAAGATGCATGGCATTAAGGGGAAAGTAGTTGGTTAATTAATAGAAAGCAAAGAGTGGGGATTAATGGGTGTTTCTCTGGTTGGCAATCAGTAGCTAGTGGTGTCCCTCAGGGATCAGTGTTGGGCCCACAATTGTTCACAATTTACATAGATGATTTGGAGTTGGGGACCAAGGGCAATGTGTCCAAGTTTGCAGACGACACTAAGATGAGTGGTAAAGCAAAAGGTGCAGAGGATACTGGAAGTCTGCAGAGGGATTTGGATAGGATAAGTGAATGGGCTAGGGTCTGGCAGATGGAATACAATGTTGACAAATGTGAGGTTATCCATTTTGGTAGGAATAACAGCAAAAGGGATTATTATTTAAATGATAAAATATTAAAACATGCTGCTGTGCAGAGAGACCTGGGTGTGCTAGTGCATGAGTCGCAAAAAGTTGGTTTACAAGTGCAACAGGCGATTAAGAAGGCAAATGGAATTTTGTCCTTCATTGCTGGGATGGAGTTTAAGACTAGGGAGGTTCTGCTGCAATGGTATAAGGTGTTAGTGAGGTCACACCTGGAGTATTGTGTTCAGTTTTGGTCTCCTTACTTGAGAAAGGACGTACTGGCACTGGAGGGTGTGCAGAGGAGATTCACTAGGTTAATCCCAGAGCTGAAGGGGTTGGATTACGAGGAGAGGTTGAGTAGACTGGGACTGTAGTCGTTGGAATTTAGAAGGATGAGTGGGGATCTTATAGAAACATATAAAATTATGAAGGGAATAGATAGGATAGATGCAGGCAGGTTGTTTCCACTGGTGGGTGAAAGCAGAACTAGGGGGCATAGCCTCAAAATAAGGGGAAGTAGATTTCCCGTCTTCACCCAAAGGGTTGTGAATCTATGGAATTCCTTGCCCAGTGAAGCAGTAGAGTTCATTAAATGTTTTTAAGATAAAGATAGATAGTTTTTTGAAGAATAAAGGGATTAAGGGTTATGGTGTTCGGGCCGGAAAGTGGAGCTGAGTCCACAAACGATCAGCCATGATCTCATTGAATGGCGGTGCAGGCTCGAGGGGCCAGATGGCCTACTCCTGCTCCTAGTTCTTATGTTCTTAATAAGGGTAGGGTAGAAGCATGGAATGGGGTTAATGAAACATTACGAAGGTCGTTAGATAAAGGCTGATATCAGAGGGTATGACGAAAGATAATTTTGTCCCCAGTTTTCGAAAATAATCAATTTGCATTGACATGGTCTCTTAACATGACCTCTGGACGTTTCAAAATGTTTCACAGAATTATACAATCATTACAGCATAAGAGGCAGCCATTCAGTCCCTCGAGTCCCTGCCATCTCAAAAACAATGAATTATTTTACAAGTGCAGAAGAAGTTATGTTGCCAAAAGCTGCAGCAGGGCAGCATGGTGGCACAGTGGTTGGCATTGCTGCCTCACAGTGCCAAGGACCGGGGTTCAATTCCAGCCTTGGGTGACTGTCAGTGCGGAGTCTGCACATTCTCCCTGTGTCTGCGTAGGTTTCCTCCGGGTGCTCTGGTTTCCTCTCACAGTCGAAAGATGTGCAGGTTAGGTGGGTTGGCCATGATAAATTGCCCCTTGGTGTCCAAAGGTATGCAGGTTAGGTTGGGTTACGGGTATTGAGCAGGGGAGTGAGCCTAGGTAGGATACTCTGTCAGAGGGTCGATGCAGACTCGATGGATTGAATGGCCTTTTTTCGACACTCTAGCAATTCTAATGTGTGTGCAGCAACGTCTCCCAAACTGCAAGCTGATGAATAACTAGATCATTATTTTTTGATCCTGTTATTGAGGGCAGGAATGTTGGCACAGGGAGGACTCCCACTTATTTGTTTTAATAATATCATGGGAACCTTCATATCCAACCCAGCAAATGAAGATGGATATGGTTTTCGTGCCTGATCAAAAAGATGATGCAGCACTTCAGTACCGAACTGAACCGTGAATCAAGACTATGTCCTCAAGTCTATTGCCAGCCTTGGAATTATGACCCTCCGACACAGAGACTAAAAGAAGCAGAATCACAGACCTTTCAGCTTGATATCTGTAATAATGAGTACAAAGTACCAGAGCCTATTATAAAGGAAGCAATTTCAAAGCACTCAACAAGAATTAAGACAATAATGGGTTGAAAGCCTTTATGTAGGGGTTTCAAAGGAATGTGATAAAATGCTCAACATTATGAGCATCTCATCACTTCCCTTTGCTAGTTTAACAAGTGTACTATCCTGTTGAATTTCCAGGATATTCAGAGCATCTTCAAACAAGCGCATTGGTGCATTCAATGCTAATTTTACTCAGTTAGGATTTCAGCAGAATAGAAGCCACCAATAATTAAGGAAAGGTTAAATTGTGCCCAGTAATGGAGGAGGTGAGGGACACATATATTGATTTGGAGAAAACATTTAGCGTGGTCCATTCTAGGGTATATATGGTTAGTGTGAAAAATTACTGACTCAAGATGAGGCATCAAATTGGACTATGAATTGACGGGGCAATCAATAACAGATGGCAGTTATCAGTGAACATAGCTTGAATGGTCAATTGCAATCAGTGGTACCTTCCCCGGACTCTCTGCTGAGAACCCTGCTGTTCTGAACAACCTTCACAAAAGCAGTATCTGTACATTGATTAAGCTGGTGGATGGCACCAAATTGAGTGGCTCAACAGGGTATTCCTAGGGGAGGGATAAGAATTCAAAAATTCATAGCCATTTTGCAAACTGGGCACTTAACTGGCAAATGGCATCTTACATTAAAAAATGTAATGGATTACAGTTTGGTGCTAAAAGCAGTATAAGCAATTACATAAGTGGCACGTTGTTATACATGATGAGGCAGAAAAATATTTGGAAGTGCTAATTGAAATAAAGATTGCATCATCTCACAGCATGCCAGCAATTGCCAAGCTAAATGGAGCATTCAGCTTCACTGGTAGGTTCATAGCATGTATGTTCAAAGAAAAGGCAATAGCACTCTAAAAACACTCCGCCATTTTTGGAGTATTTCTGAATGTTGATATGAAAACAATGGGTGGGATTTAGAGAAGAGCAACAAGGAGAGTGTTGAGTCTTATAAGTGAGTTTGTTAGGAGAAACTGAGGGAGCTATATCCCTCCGCAATGGAAAGAGAAGGCAAGATGATATGAACCAAGTTATTATCGGGGAATCAGCCATGTGGATATGACAAAATCTTAATTTGAACCTGGAAAAATTCATTACTAGTTTAAGAAAAGTACCAACAAAATGTAAACAACAGCACCTTGCATTTAGCATATGTTAGGACTGCATCAAGTTATAAGATGTTTATGCTTTGAACTCTCTTTTAATTCAAAGTAAAATGGAATAGTAGAGACTTCCAACTAGTTATGTCGAAAAATAAGCCCATGTGACCTGGTTGTCAGGGGGAGTGCAACCCCAGATCAAGCCTTATTGAAAGCAAGTTGCCAATCTTTAACACCTGGGCCAAAGTAAATGGCAGATAGCCTTACTGTTGTCAGGCTCGCTGACTCAGAGACCCGGGACAGAGAGAGGGTTCAGGTAGAGTGAAAGAAAAACAGCAGCTGCTGTGAACAGCCAAGAAAAAGGCTGTTTGCTGTTAGTCACCAGGCAGAATGCTAGTGGGTCAAAGAAATGTAGCCTGTAGAGATTCAAGGACATTGGAAGATTCTCCCGGACGTGGCTGAGTGAAGGAGACACCAGAGTACACCTTATTGCTGGAAGTCAGTTTGGGGATTCTCATAAGACTGAGGGAAACAACTTTTGATGGATACCAGTCAATATGACTCAGCAAAATAGGGAGAAGTGAGCCTGTTGGAATCTGGCAGAAACTTTGTAGACGCTACAGATCTGGAGAGAGTGCAGTGTTTTCACCATATCCTTTTATTTCAGGTTTTCAGCACCTGCAGCATTTTTCCTTTGCGTAATTAACTGTTTGATCATTTGAACATTCTGCCACTTTTAAGGTATTTGATTTGAAACATTCAACAAAGAAATACAATGATTCTTAATTCAGTAGGAAGTGGAGGAAATCAGTTTGGCAGATTTGTAATGAAACTAGTCTGAATGAG
Organism: Scyliorhinus torazame; assembly: GCF_047496885.1. Taxonomy (NCBI): domain Eukaryota; kingdom Metazoa; phylum Chordata; class Chondrichthyes; order Carcharhiniformes; family Scyliorhinidae; genus Scyliorhinus; species Scyliorhinus torazame. The sequence goes on along the minus strand of NC_092722.1, from coordinate 15,616,339 downwards.
TCCTGGATGAAGCCCTATATGGTTGGATAGACATTCTTTTGTTTTTATGAGGATACTAAATTTTGCATTTATCGTTGGCATGAGAACGCAGTGACCTGTACAGGACACTGTACTCATGTACCGACTGGTAAATTCTGACTGTACAAACCAGGTAAGGTACCTCCAGGACCTCTTTGCTTCAGAAACTGTGCTCTTGCAGAAGATGGAGAAATTCAGAAAATCCAGTATCTCTCTTGAAATGGCAGAATATAGGGAAGAATCCCTCTTGTTCAATTACTTACCATCCTTCCTGCGTGTAATTTAATTGACGATGGCTGCGCAGACCCATTATTGTGGTTTCACATCAGGGTGCAATCGTTCCCATCTCATACATGATAGGACTGACCTTTAATACCATAATCTGGCACATTCGCCCATTGTAAATAGAATTTGACTGTTCACATGTATATTCAGTACAGCTTACAAACATAAACATCTGCAGCTGAGCAAGTGCCTGGAACTAAGAAAATCCTACAGCCGCAAGACAAGAAACTGAAAAATCATAGAATCATAGAATAGAATGATAGAATTTACAGTGCAGAAGGAGGCCATTCAGCCCATCGAGTCTGCACTGGCTCTTGGAAAGAGCACCCTACTCAAGCCCACACCTCAACCCTATCCCATTAACCCCACCTAACCTTTTTGGACACTAAGGGCAATTTATCATAGCCAATCCACCTAACCTGCACATCTTTGGACTGTGGGAGGAAAACAGAGCACCCGGAGGAAACCCACGCAGACACAGGGAGAACGTGCAGACACCGCCCAGACCGTGACCCGAGCCGGGAATCGAACCTGGGACCCTGGAGCTGTGAAGCAACTGTGCTAACCATTGTGCTACCGAAATCACAAAACTGGGTAAGAGTACATTTTTATTTTCAGGACTAACTTTATTTGCCATCACACTGGTGAAAAATGTCTTAGAATAGTTAGTGTAATTGTTACTTATTTTAAAACAGTATGCAAATGAAAGTATCATAAGCATATTCTTGGTATGTGCACCAGAGGAAGTCTGTGTCACAGAGTATCTGCTTACTACACATGTACATTATATTGAGTGTAGTACAGGGAGGGTTTTGAATGTTGCAATAAAGTGAGTAGAATACACAGTAGATTTTGTACCATTCAGGGGTGAATTCTGCGATCCAGGGTTCGTAAAGAAAGCGATGACTGTCGGGAGCACCTTTAACGAAATCACAAGTATGTCGTCCTTAGTTTTGTGTCTGTTACAATCAGTTATAGTCAGCACAACTAGACTTTATTATGATGCCTCCTTAGTGTGTGCCAATTCTCTCAGAGTTGGATCCCAAAATCACCCCTTCTTCAAAAAGAGCAATGTGGTCCTTTATGCTAACCCTAAAAAAGAAAATAGGGCCTTGGTTTAATGTCTCATTCAAAAGATGATTCCTCCACCAATGCAGCACTCCCTTGGTACTGTCCTGGAGTGTTGGCCTTGATTTTGTGCTCAAATCTATGGAATGGGGCTTGAACTCAGCCTTGGGATTCAAGAGCAGAGAGTGCTGATACTGAGCCATGGTCGACACCTCAGTGCTTTAAAGTACCTTTAAGTATAGTCACAATTTCAATGGAAGAGCCATAAACAATGCATTGTTATGTCCATAAGTGTCTCCTCTTATGCATTACATAGAGCCTAATTCTCAATGCTGTTAATTACTGGACATAGTAAAGTGGGAATACAGCAGTTAGGTTAGAAAGTGCATAAATACAGTTGACAAAGCCAGTCCTTTCCAAGTCCAGCCAGATTGCGTGCACTCACATCGACCTAATGTCACCGTCACTCAGTTCGTCTGACTAATTGCTTGCAGGTAAAAGCTTTTTTCCCTCCCCTCTACAAAGCCTTTTCATCTTTTCTCGGCTCAGTCCCACGCAGTTCCTCTATCCAAATGCAGAAAAGTTAAAAAGAGCACCTTTCCATCCACCTCATTAAATATGTCTCTCTATCACTATATTAACATCCTACCTGTATTATGTGACCATTAAACGCCACCTCATCAAAACTATCAACAAGGTGAGACACAAAGTCAGTCATTTCCTGCTGTTTTCCTGTGGTTGATAACTTGGAGCTGGGGCTTTACAAGGATCCACCAGATGATGTAAACTTTCCTCAGCTACAAGTTGTCCTCAGAATGTGCCTATTTAAACTCTTCCATACATACAGTGCCTGAGCAGTAAGCACAAGGGGTCAAACAAGTTAAACACAGATCCAACTCAGTGGCTAAACTTAGTGCTCCACATTATCGATGAGCAATGTCACATGAGATCAGTTTGTTGGGAATAAATACACTTCGATACATCTTGCGGCACTTTATAAAAACCTATCAAAAATGAACAGTACTTCCCCCGAGGCAGTGGCATACTGTTCCAACACCCTGGGGTGATGTGCAGTCAATCCCAGCCCCACTTGACCTGGAGTCACAACAAAAGTGAATTAATCAATAATTCTTAGAGAATTACCTAAAGTCTTTGGCCCTTGGCTACCCACAAATTAGTCACCAGGTTTGTAAATATAAATACAATTACTGTTTATTTATAACAAAAAGCATGATGAAATATGCAGCAAATACAACAAATCAACTATTCTCTAATTCCTAATTCCCCACTCTAACTTGCAACTCCCCACCCTCTACACACACACACAAACAGACAAAACACAGAGGGGAAGAAAGGGGGGGGGGAAATCATAAGTAAAAGGGGGGGAAAAAGTGTTTCTTTCAGATGGTGGTTTCCAGCACCTTACTCTTCTTCAAACTTTGCTTTCAGTTTGTGGTTTTTATTGTAGAGTCATTTAGGTTCTCTGTGGTTTCAGAAATAGAACACTCGCAGCCTTTCTGGAGAGAGAGGTGGAGAGAGAGAGAGAGAGAGATAGTGGGTTCTTATCTTTGTCTGAAGTCTGCAATAGTTTTCCTGTTCATTCATTCATTCAGGTTCACTGCAGCCCCAGGAATACAGCCTTTCTGGGGAGAACATGGAGGAGAGAGAGAGGCCTTCACCTCTGCTTTCAGGGGACAAACTAAAGCTCCTTGGGACTTTGAAAATCATTCCACAGGTACAGGATCCAATCACCACTTGTTACCAGGTAGAGTATAGCCTTTTGGACCAATTCATTGGCCACCAGCCAATCAATCAATCAAACTGAATTCCACCCTAACTCTCTCTCTCTCTGGTGCCGACAAGTCTGGAGTCACTGTTCAAACTAGCACAGTGTTCTCTCTTGTGGCTTCTGAATTCTGCTGCCTGACTTAAAGATACATGTCCATTAATCATCCATGGATCAAAAATAATAATGACAAAATAAAAGAAAGGGGAAATAAGGAAATAAACAGGAAGGACCCTTACAATATTGAGATGGACTGGCTAAGCTTCGTAGCGCAAGTGCTCCTCTTCAGTTACAAGGGAAATATGGGGCGAAATTCTCCACCAACGGCGCGATGTCCGCCGACTGGCGCCAAAAAAGGCGCCAATCAGACAGGCATCGCGCCGGCCCAAAGGTGCGGAATGCTCCGCATCTTTGGCAGCCTAGACCCTCAATGTTGGGGCTAGGCCGACGCCGGAGGGATTTCCGCCCCGCCAGCTGGCGGAAATGGTGTTTGTTGCCCCGCCAGCTGGCGCGGAAATGAGGCGCATGCGCGGGAGCGTCAGCGGCCGCTGAGTTTCCCGCGCATGCGCAGTGGGGAGAGTCTCTTCCGCCTCCGCCATGGTGGAGGCCGTGGCGGAGGCGGAAGGGAAAGAGTGCCCCCACGGCACAGGCCCGCCCGCGGATCGGTGGGCCCCGATCGCGGGCCAGGCCACCGTGGGGGCACCCCCCGAGGTCAGATCGCCCCGCGCCCCCCCCAGGACCCCGGAGCCCGCCCACGCCGCCTGGTCCCGCCGGTAAATACCAGGTTTGATTTACGCCGGCGGGACAGGCAATTTCTGGGCGGGACTTCGGCCCATCCGGGCCGGAGAATTGAGCGGGGGGTCCCGCCAACCGGCGCGGCCCGATTCCCGCCCCCGCCCAATCTCCGGTACCGGAGACTTCGGCGGGGGCGGGATTCACGGCGGCCAACGGCCATTCTCCGACCCGGCGGGGGGTCGGAGAATGACGCCCATGGTAACAGCCAGTGAATTTTCAGATGGCAATAACATCCAGGTCATCTAAGTTGTTTAAAGGAGCCATAACTCATTTATGGAGCAGCACTGTAGCACAGGGTCAGCACGGTAGCACAATGATTAGCACAATTGCTTCACAGCTCCAGGGTCCCAGGTTCGATTCCCAGCTTGGGTGACTGTCTGTGCGGAGTCTGCACGTGGTGACTGTCTGTGCGGAGTCTGCACGTTCTCCCCGTTTCTGCGTGGGTTTCCTCCGGGTGCTCCGGTTTCCTCCTAGTCCAAAGATGGCAGGTTAGGTGGATTGGCCATGCTAAATTGCCCTTAGTGTCCAAAATTGCCCTTATTGTTGGGTGGGGTTACTGGGTTATGGGGATAGGGTGGAGGTGTACGGTTGGGTAGGGGCTGGTGCAGACTTGATGGGCCGAATGGCCTCCTTCTGCGCTGTAAATTCTATGAATAACTTGAATGATCATTAAAGCTGCAGTGGAGTGATCAGCTCGAAGCCCTGTTTATGACAGAAATCTTTGACTTTGCCTGATGATATGAGTATAATATGGTACAGGTCTGTATTGTTATCTATTCCAGAGCCTACAAAAGCCATTTCAAATGGGAGAAAGGGGTTGACTTAGTTCTGCATTGCAAAATAAATATATTGCAACTCTTAACATCTAAGTTTTGTGTAAAAACCAAAATCTTCTCTGGACAAGTTGGCAATTGGCATATCAGTTCTTACTTTGCAGAGTGAATAAAAAGCACGGTGTGTGGTTAGCACATAGCTAGCTAATATATGGGGAGTAGGTGTGTGCAAATACCTCTTGACTACAGCAGTAAGAAGTATGACATTATTCAGCCATGGTTATCATGAAGTGTGGCATGGAATCGGAGCTCCCGACCCGATCAATAAAAGTGACATCTTCATTTGTGTTAGAATTCGTGATAGAATGGTGTTCTGAAGTATGATAACATTGTCAGGTCTGACAAGTTAGCAGTGATAGATTCAAGTGATAGTTCAAGAACAGATTGGTGGAGTGGTGGATGAGGTGGAGGGCTGTTGTAGGCTGCAAAGAGACATTGATAGGATGCAGAGCTGGGTCGAAAAATGGCAGATGGAGTTTAACCCTGATAAGTGCGAGGTGATTCATTTTGGTTGAAAAAATTTGAATGCGGATTACAGAGTAAACGGCAGGGTTCTGAGGAATGTGGAAGAACAGAGAGATCTTGGGGTTCATGTCCACAGATCTCTGAAGGTTGCCACTCAAGTGGATAGAGCTGTGAAGAAGGCCTATATTGTGTTAGCGTTTATTAACAGGGGGCTTGAGTTTAAGAGCCGCGGGGTTATGCTGCAACTGTACATGACTCTGGTGAGACCACATTTGGAGTATTGTGTGCAGTTCTGGTCACCTCACTATTGGAAAGATGTGGAAGCATTGGAAAGGGTGCAAGGGAGATTTACCAGGATGCTGCCTGATTTGCAGGATAGGTCTTCTGAGGAAAGGTTGAGGGAGCTAGGGCTTTTCTCTTTGGAGCGGAGAAGGATGAGGGGTGACTTAATAGAGGTTTATAAGATGATGAAGGGGATAGATAGAGTGGACGTTCAGAGGCTATTTCCTCGGGTGGATGTAGCTGTTACAAGGGGGCATAACTATAAGGATCAGGGTGGGAGATATGGGAGGGATGTCCGAGGTAGGTTCTTTACTCAGAAAGTGGTTAGGGTGTGGAATGGACTACCTGCTGTGATAGTGGAGTCGGACACTTTAGGAACTTTCAAGCAGTTATTGGATAGGCACATGGAGCACACCAGAATGACAGGGAGTGGGATAGCTTGATCTTAGTTTCGGACAATGCTCGGCACAACATTGAGTACCGAAGGGCCTGTTCTGTGCTGTACTGTCCTATGTTCTAGAAGGAAAACCAGGTTGAGGTAAGTCCATTTGGGCCATCAAAGGTGAGTCTTTCAGTATTTAAATTCTCCTGGACAGGAATTCATTTCACATTCCTCCAAAATATTATTTATTTATTTAATGGACTATTCCAGACATTCAGGCACATGTGTGTGTGTAAGTTAGAATCCCTGGAGAAGGAGGCCTTGCGGCCCATCGAGTCCGCACCGACCATTCGAAAGGCCACCCTACACAGACCCAATTCCTGCCCCATCCCTGTAATCCCTCCTAACCTTTGGACACTTGGAGGCAATTTAACATGGCCAATCCACCCAATCTGCACGTCTTTGGATGTGGGAGGAAACCAGAGCACCCGGAGGAAACCCACGCAGACGCAGGTAGAACGTGCAAACTCCACACAGTCACCCGAGGTCGGAATCAAACCCGGGTCCTTGGCCAAGTGAGACAGCAGTGCTAACCACTGTGCCACCGTGCCACCCTATCTGACCTAATTGCCATTGGTTTAAATTATTCTGGCTTATTCTTTTTTTAGATTTATTTTATGAGATGTGGGTGTCGCTGGTGTCAGGAACCATTCTGATGTTATGTGTAAGGGTATCCCAACTTGGAACACCGGTTTGTAGGGGTGTTTCGTTTTGGAAAAGCGTGAGGAGTCAAGTGAAATCCCAGTGAGAATAAGCAGCTCAGTCATCGTGTGACAATTATTAAAGACTATTTATTAAATTAAAGACAAATGCACACAAACAGGACTACTCTACTCTAAGACACTTAGGTACATGAATTATTAAACTTACACAGTTTATGTGGATCGTACCCCTTGGTGCAAAATATATTTACAATCCCTAACCTCCTTTCGGCTCCCCCTTTACCTAACCAACATCCAAATTAAATAAATCTATAAATTAAAAACAGCTTATAGTTACCACACAATACAGGGATGATAATCAAGTCTGGGAAATGTCTTGTCCTAGTCCTGTTTTTATGAAGGTTTCCAGCACTTCTTTGGCTCTAAGACTTAAAGGAGGTTAGAATGCAAAACCTGGCCTCCAGGCTGCTCTCTGGAAACTGGCTTGTCTGCTTCTGAGGCTTCTAGGTGTCAACAAGTCTGCCTTGTGTCTAAGTGTCCTGGCAATTATACCTTTGTTCCACATTGATGCTGCCTTCTGTGTATTTGACTGTCTGCCCCTCTCAAATTCCTTGACTCTAGATATTAGCGTGCGTACACCTCATGCTCTCCCAATTGTCTAATTTACCTATTTCTACTAATAGGGGATTCACACATGATCCTATTTGCTTATGCCGTTACTGGGAAACACACAGCCTTTTGCAGGCTGGCTGCTGCTGTTGCCGGGCAGATTTCTACCTGTTGCTGGGCATACTGCATCCTATTATGTTTTATTAAATTTGTGTTACCGCTGGTACTAGACAAATCCATGACACTGGTTAGGCCAGCGTTTATTGCCCATTCCTAGTTGCCCATCTAAAGGTGGTGGTGAGCTGCTTTCTTGAACCACTGCAGTCCCCAAGGTGTCAGTACACCTACAGAGCTGTTCGGAGGGAATTACAGGATGTTGACCCAACTGTAGTGAAGGAACAGCGGTATATTTCCTCGTCAGGATAGTGAGTGACTGGGAGGGGAATTTCCAGTTGGTGGTATTCCCAGGAATCTACGGCCCTTGTCCTTCTAGGTGGTAGTGGTCAAGAGTTTAGAAGGTGCTACCTAAGGAAATTTAGTGAGTTCATGCAGTGCATCTTGTAGATAATACACACGGCTGCCACTGTTCGTCGGTGGTGGAGTAATTGAATGTCTGTGAAAGGGGTCGTAATCATGTGGCTGCTTTGTCCTGAATGGTGTCGAGCTTCTTTGTCTTGACCACTGTGCAAACTGCTCACAATTGTTTTCACTTTCCCAAATGGTATTAAATGACATGAAATATTTAATCAACCTCTGAAGTTTACTGTCCCACTTTAAATCTAGATACTGTGATTGTCTCCTTAACTCAGAACAATTTATTTACTTTTCCTTGAATTCTTCTGAACAATACCTTGACCTCTGTTCATGTAACTCCAGACCTTTAGACACTCTTTCTGTCCCAATTTCCTGGTTACCTGGACCCTGTACCTTAGGAAGCCTGTCTCTTTGCAGCACCTGTCCTGTCAATCTTTCTTCTGGCAGAATTGAGAGATGTTCATTCCCTGAGATCCTGTCTCCAACTGCTCTGGCTTCCACTAAAAACTGCAAATTAAAGGAAAGCACCTCCCTCTGGAAAGTGGCCTCCTATGCAACACCCCGCTACCACAATTTATTCTTCATACCGCATCCCCTTATAAGCACAAAAGAAACACAGATGAAACTTAATCAACTCCCACACGTAAAAAACTTTGTTCAGCATGAATCTAACTCAAGGTTTTACCCTTCCAGGGACATAAACATTAAGTAACCCCCCTTAAAACCATACCTGATTTCTAATGTTTATCAATACAAATATAAATCCCTTAAAACGACCCTTGTTTTCCTGACACAGAACCCAAACTGAGCATCCATGAGCAGTTTATTGCTGAGTGTGTGCCGCTTGATAGCACTGTTGATGACTTCTTCCATCACTTTGCTGATGATTGAGAGTAGACTGATGGGTCAGTAATTGGTTGGCCTGGATTTGTCCTGTTTCTTGTGGGCAAATTTCCGTATTGCAGTGTAGATGCCAGTGTTGTACTGGAACAACTTGGCTCAGGGCATGTTCTGGAGCACGACTTTAAGACTGGAGTTGGAATATGTCAGAGCCCTTAGCCTTTGTAGTATCCAGTGTCTTCAGCCATTTCTTGATATCATGTGGCGTGAAATCAATTAGCCGAAGACTGACATCTATGATGCTGTGGACCTCCAGGGGAGGCCAAGATGCATTATCCACTCGGTGAAGATTGTTGCGAATGGTTCAATCTTATCTTTTACACAGATGTGCTGGACTCCTCCAGCATTGAGGATGGGGATATTTGTGGAGCCCCCCCCCCCCCCCCCTTTCCAGTGAGTTGGTTAATTGTCTACCACGATTTACTGCTGAATGTGACAGAACTGCTTGGATCTGATCCGTCAGTTGTAAGAATTTAAGTATTTATATAACTGCAAAATATTTTATGCACTTTAACAGACTCCCAGTTTTCCTCCGGGCTATTTAGCCTTTCGTAATAAACAAGGCTACTGGTCTGAACTTGTCATGGAAACTATCAATAAAAAATGCATTCATTTCCTGGACCTGGACACGTAACTATGGTTGATACTCAAGTGCAGTTGTTAAACCGAGGACCCAATGGCTTGTGCTGGTACATACGTGGATACCGAAAACGTAGAACATTATTTGAAGTCGTGTGGGAGTACCGGCCAACATTTCCTCCTCAACCGATACAACCAAATACAGATTGAACTAATGACTCATCACACCGCTGTTTGTGGGATCTTGCTCTGCGCAAATGTCCTTGTTTAGTAATCACTGCCCTGCAAAGCATTTCACTGTAGGCAATGCACTTTTGTAGTGTTTGTAAGACACATGGCAAGATGTCATGGGCAGCACGGTAGCATTGTGGATAGCACAATTGCTTAACAGCTCCAGGGTCCCAGGTTCGATTCCGACTTGGGTCACTGTCTGTGCGGAGTCTGCACATCCTCCCTGTGTGTGCGTGGGTTTCCTCCGGGTGCTCCGGTTTCCTCCCACAGTCCAAAGATGTGCAGGTTAGGTGGATTGGCCATGATAAATTGTCCTTAGTGTCCAAAATTGCCCTTAGTGTTTGGGTGGGGTTACTGGGTTATGGGGATAGGGTGGAGGTGTTAACCTTGGGTAGGGTGCTCTTTCCAAGAGCCGGTGCAGACTCGATGGGCCGAATGGCCTCCTTCTGCACTGTAAATTCTATGATCTATGATCTATGTCACTTCAATCAAAATCTTTTTAAAATCTGAACCTGAGCATATAAACCTGTGAGTATTGTTAAAAATAAACTTTGAAGAAATGGAATGTCAAAACAGCCCATTTTTTGCTTATAATTGACAATTTGTGAGTGGGAACACTGTCATCATAATTTCCCATTTTTCCTTGGATATGGATTTTGATACATTCACATTGGACCTGTCAATCAACTCACCCACTTTTGCTGCATGAATATGGGAATCACAGTCATGCTGAGGACAGTCACTGCAGCAGACTATACGCAGACAATGTGACATAAGCTGCCTCTTCTCAAAACCACTTTAACAATGATGGAATACAGCACTTTAATGACCCCACATTAATAAGCCCTGAATTGACATTCAGAACGAGTGTTACTTATATGAAGGGAAAGACTAGGTTGTCCCAACAGGTGAGTTCTTGAGCTCTGTAATAACACACCTTCCATACTGTTTCATATATTTTAAGAACTGTGTGGTTCATATTTAAATCAAATGGAACATTTTGGAGGAACTTAAACATTGTATAAACTTGCTTCATGGATGCATCCTTCCCAGGCTGCAGTCATTCAAGGTGGTTAAAGGTATAGAAAAGGGAAATGTGGAAAATCACATTAAAAGAGTGGGTCAGGGGGACATTTAGAACTGGCATTAGGAATCTTATCACAAACTACCAGATGGGATCAATGAGTCAAAATCCCTGGAATTGTTTTAAGAAAAATATGCTGCAGGTGGGAAAATTGTGGATTTTTTCAACAACTAAAAGCCAAATGTCCTTTATCCATAATGATTCTAAGATCTTGTGATTAACACAAATATAACTTGCATTTCTCACACACATCACAGCCTCAGGGTGTCCCAAATCATTTCACAGTCAATGAATTATTTTATTAATGACCATGCTGTGTTAGGAGACATGGGTGGCAGATAATTAATAAATACCTAGCAGGCAGGCAGGCAGAACTAGAGGGCACAGCCTCAAAATAAGGGGAAGTAGATTTAGGACTGAGCTTCACCCAAAGGGTTGTGAATCTATGGAATTCATTGCCCAGTGAAGCAGTTGAGGCTCCTTCATTAAATGTTTTTAAGATAAAGATAGATAGTTTTTCGAAGAATAAAGGGATTAAGGGTTATGGTGTTCGCGCTGGAAAGTGGAGCTGAGTCCAAAAAAGATCAGCCATGATCTCATTGAATGGCGGAGCAGGCTCGAGGGGCCAGATGGCCTACTCCTGCTCCTAGTTATGTAGATTGTTTCAGAGGCAACACCAGCTTCAATGTCCTGCAACACCCGGTCAGCCTCCATTCGGCTGAAGGCTGAAATGGCTTTTCCGAAAGAAGCCAGTGTCACATGTCAGATGATCGGTTTCCATATCCTCCCTGGGTGGAAGCTCCCCAGAACCATCACTTCAACAGGTCCACTAAAGTCCGAGAACTTTGTCATTTTGCGATGCGATGAACATTGTCATTTGAAGTTTAGATATTCCCCGTTCTGTAGAGTCAGCAGCTGGTGCTATTTCGTACTTTTCCTTCCGATCAATATCAACATTATCTGGAACCGGATGACTGGATCTGTATACACAATCATAACTTTGTACAAAAACTGAATTTGGATACCATTCAATATTGGATTTTAATTTATCCTTGGTGTATCAGGCAGATATTTGATTTGAGTTCATTGTAACACCCATTTTCATATTTAGCATCTTTCTGCAAGTCTTAATTGGTAGACTATCTTTGAGGTGTATCGTTTCAGTTCTCAGGGAAAGAACAGCAGTATAATTGGATTCACTGTGTGGTTATTTAATCACACTTTAAAGTACATAATTGGTACATAGTGTAGACTGATCAAACAGGAATCATTTTGGAGGCAAGGTGCATAAAACCTTGTTCCTTGACATTTTGTTATTTAATCTTTCCCACCCTCTAACCTAACCCAGACCTTCTCCGTTGTTCGACCTCTCCGCCACATCCCCACCTTTCAACAGTATAAAACCCATCACATTTTTATCTCTCTTCAGTTCTTACAGAATGGCCAATTAAGGCCATTAAAAGTCCAGTTGTTCCCGATTTTTAGACTTGTGCACCTTTACGGCTAGCCCATGATGCGGGAGAGCCGGGTGGCTTTGTGAATAGAAAGGGGTTCATTCCAGGTATCCTGAAAGATGCCGTGATCCATAAATCTTGTGTCATTTCCAGGTGCCAAGGTTCTTCAGTGGCCCAGCACAACTGAATGGCTGGCTGCTGGAGGACAAAGGCTATCCGCTCAAACGGTGGTTGGTTACACCACTCGGACATCCAAGGATGCCTGCTGAGCAGATCTACAACCAGAGTCATGCCTCCACAAGGGTAATCATTGAGAGGACAATAGACCTACTCAAAATGAGGTTTCTCTGCAAGATCCTCCGGAATACTTTTCCCTTATGGTGGTACTCTGCTGTGCTTACACAATCTGGCTCTCTTAAGGGGGGAGCGTATCTTTTATTATTATTGTCACAAGTAGGCTTACATTAACACTGCAATGAAGTTATTGTGAAAATCCCCTGGTCGCCACATTCCGGCGCCTGTTCGGGTACAATGTGGGAGAATTCAAATGTCCAGTTCACCTCACAGCACGGCTTTCGGGACTTGTGGGAGGAAACCGGAGCACCCGGATGAAACCTACACAGACACAGGGAGAACGTGCAGACTCCGTACAGACAGTGGCCCAAGCGGGAATCGAACCTGGGACCCTGGCGCTGTGAAGCCACAGTGCTAACCACTGTGTTACCATGCCGCTTATGGAGGGCGAAGACAGCGATGTTGTTCCAGAAGCTGCAGTGGATTAATCCAGCACGGAATCTGAGGAGGAGCCTGAACAGCCCCAGGGGGACACCCAAAGTCCCGCAATGAGGATGCTTATGGAAGCCAGGGTGACCCTGATTTCGAGGGCTTTCCAGTAGAACTCCAAAGCCAGGAATACAAATGATCGCAAACAGACCTTTACTGTATTGCATGGGGCTGATGAGGCACTCCTGGCACCATCCTCTTTCTCTGTTGATATGTTACACCTGAGTTCCGGGCCTCCTCCCAAACTATACATGAAACATGGTAAGGCCATTTGGCATGAATCACAATTTACTAGTGATTTGTGACATAGAAATACACCAATACACAAGTGCCAATGAGCAATTATTCCCCGGTGAAACCCTTTCTATGATCATAGTGATTAAAGTGCTGCTTTAGCGTGCCACGTCTTGGTGCTTTCCTTTTGCCCCCCTGCTGGATTGGAGGCAGGCTGCTGACTCTGATGCCCTGATGACTTTGGCGGCCAGGGCCTGTGAGAGCCCTGCCTGGGTGGGAGAGTCCAGCCCCACGGCTGGACACTCTTCAGTCGTCGCGGTTTCCTCAGATGTGATAGTCATTGGCAGAGGGGTGGCAGAGCTGCTGCCATCATCAGGAGCACCTTGAGACGGGCCCCCCCCGATGCACGGAGCTGCAGGTCGCCCGCCAACACGAGGTCCCTGCCCACCTGAGATGGCCAGCACAGTAACTAGGTATCTCATCCAGTTCTGACATTGGCAGTGACCTGACAGTGTGTGGGCTTGCAGGTCTGAACACAACAGGGTTCCTGGAGCTGTTACTCTCTGCCTCCACCAGTTCCTCAAGTGTGTGTGATGTGCCTTCCCCTGTGTGCATGGCCATCTCCTCTGTCTATGCCTTCTTTGTTAAATGGGGAGGCTGCTCTTTCTGTCTTACGGAAGCAATGTCTCCTGACATTCACTCACTGCCTGCAGCAGAACGCACAGGTACTGATCCAAAAGGTGGGAGGGCAATTGGCTCCAACCATTCCCAACGCGCCTGGCATTGGTTTTGGGGCCAGAAGACAATACACACACTTTCCTGCAGCATGCACCGCCACAGTTGTCTGCCCCTTTAAAGATTACAGCATCCCTCAGAAGCTTATCTGTCTTCAGGGAGCCTGACCCGCAGCTACATTCGTTGCAGCCCTCTCCTCCCACCCCAAACATCGCTGAGCCTCTCTCAGCATGCATTTCATGTTGGCCAACCAGCGTGTACTTCGCTATCGGGAGACTATCGTGAGTGGAAGCGGATTTCACACTCGCTTCCAGTCCCACCGATCGGTCGTCCAGTAACCCTAATTTTAATTCAGGCCTCTGTTTCTCCCACCACAGATGCTGTCAGACCTGCTGAGTTTTTCCAGCACTTTCTGTTTTCATATTAGTGCAGAAAAGCTATATTTACTGACAGTGCCTTGGGGATTTCAGTCGGCTTGCCAAAGGAACTTAATGGATCTGAACAACACCGTCAGAAAAAATAGCAAGACCTGAAGATCTGGCAGTCAAACATCACCAAGGTCAATAAGATGATGCAAGCTGTATTTAGAAAGATACATGCAAGAAGGTGTCTGAGTTAAGCCAATGTGATTACCTAAGAAAGAAGGTGATTGCAATCATCCTGCACAAGTATAAATGGGACTTAGTTACAAATGACCGTAGCAATATCTGGATCTGATTTTCAATTACTTTACATTGCAATATGTATTTATTTTACACTGATATCAGTGGTAATCCAGGGAGGTAGTATGCGACAACCATGGCTCAAACACTAACTTAGTGAATGTGGCTATCCATTCACATGATGCAAATTCACCACAAATGTTATATAGTAAAGATATTAGGGTAGCAATTGGTATATGTTGCATTTGTTTCTTGTGTGTAAAGTGGGTGCAAAGGATTGGATTGGATTTGTTTATTGTCACGTGTAGCGCAAGTTTCTTGCGGTCCTGGGCCGAGCAATTGCCATACCAGGCTGTGATGCAGCCCGATAGGATGCTTTCTATGGTGCAACTGTAAAAGTTGGTAAGGGTTAATGTGGACATGCCGAATTTCCTTAGTTTCCTGAGGAAGTATTGGCGCTGTTGTGCTTTCTTGGTGGTAACATCGATGTGGGTGGGCCAGGACAGAGTTTTGGAGATGTGCACCCCGAGAAACTTGAAACTGCAAACCATCTCCACCTCGGCCCCGTTGATGCTGACAGGGGTGTGTACAGTACTTTGCTTCCTGAAGTCAATGACCAGCTCTTTAGTTTTGCTGGCATTGAAGGAGAGATTGTTGTCGCTGCACCACTCCACTAGGTTCTCTATCTCCCTCCTGTATTCTGACTCGTTATTCGAGATCCAGCCCACTATGGTCGTATCGTCAGCAAACCTGTAGGTGGAGTTGGAACCAAATTTTGCCACGCAGTCTTGTGTGTACAGGAAGTAGAGTAGGGGGCTAAGTACGAAGCCTTGTGGGGCCCCGGTATTGAGAACTATTGTGGAGGAGTGTTGTTGTTCATTCTTACTGATTGTGGTCTGTTGGTCAGAAAATCGAGGATACAGTTGCAGAGTGGGGAGCCAAGTCCTAGGTTTTGGAGCTTTGATATGAGCTTGGCTGTGATTATGGTGTTGAAGGCGGAGCTGTAGTCAATAAATAGGAGTCTGATGTCGGAGTCCTTGTTGGCGAGATGCTCTTGGGATGAGTGTAGGGCCAGGGAAATGGCGTCTGCTGTGGACCGGTTGCGACGGTATGCGAATTGCAGTGGATCAAGGTGTTCTGAGAGTATGGAGGTGATGCGCTTCATGTTCAACCTCTCGAAGCACTTCATTACGACTGAAGTCAGGGCCACCGGACGGTAGTCATTGAGGGACGTTGCCTGGTTCTTCTTTGGCACCGCTATAATGGTGGTCTTCTTGAAGCAGGTGGGGACCTCGGAGTGGAGTAGGGACAGGTTAAAGATGTCCGCGAATACCTCTGCCAGCTGGTCCGCGCAGGCTCTGAGTGCATGACCAGGGATCCCGTCCGGGCCCGTAGCCTTCCGAGAGTTCACTTTCAGAAAGGTCGATCTGACTTTGGAAGCCGTGATGGTGGGTATGGGTGAGTTATGGGCTGCTGGGGCACTCAACAGCGGATTGTTGGTTACCTGCTCGAACCGAGCATAGAATGCATTGAGTTCATCGGGGAGGGGTGCACTGCTGCTGGAGATACTGCTCGGCTTGGCTTTGTAGCCCGTTATGTTGTTTAGTCCTTGCTACAATCGCCGACAGTCTGTCTGTGACTCTAGCTTGGTTTGATATTCTCTCTTGGCATCTCGGATGGCTTTGCGGGGGTCGTACCTGGATTTCTTGTATAGGTCAGGGTCGTCTGACTTGAATGCCTCAGATCTGACCTTCAGTAGGGAGTCAATCTCGTGATTGAGCCATGGTTCCCGGTTGGGGAAGGTACGTCCTGCTTTCTTTGGCACGCAGTTGTCCACACTTTTGCTGATGAAGTCTGTTACAGTGGTGGCATACTCATTTAAGTTGGTCGCTGAGTTCTTAAATATGGACCAGTCCACTGTCTCTAGGCAGTCACGTAAGAGCTCTTCTGTTTCCTTGGACCAGCACTGCACAACCTTCTTAGCTGGATTCTCCCGCTTGAGTTTCTGCTTGTATGCCAGGAGAAGGAGCACCGTCTTATGATCTGATTTCCCAAAGTGCGGTTGGGGGATGGAACAGTAGGCGCCCTTGATTTTTGAGTGGCAGTGGTCAAGAGTGCTGTCGCCCCTGGTGGGACGGGAGATGTGCTGGTGGAATTTGGGCAGTGCACTCTTAAGGTTGGCCTTGTTGAAGTCTCCGGCCACGATGAACAAGGCCTCTGGATGTTCTGTTTCGTAGTTGTTTATAACTATGTACAGTTTGTCCAGGGCCTTTGTTACTTCTGCCTGAGGTGGGATTTAGACCGCTGTGATAATGGCTGAAGTGAACTCACGTGGAAGATAGTATGGGTGGCACTTTACGGTCAGGTATTCCAGGTCAGGGGAGCAGTAGGTCGCCAGGGCCGCCACATCCAAGCACCAGGAGGAGTTGATGAGGAGGTATATCCCTCCACCCTTCGGTTTGCCTGATGACGCAGTGCAGTCCGCTGGTGAATTGAGAAGCCTTCAGGTTGTATGGCACAGTCCGGTGAGGCGGGGGTGAGCCATGTCTCTGTGAAACAGAGCACACAGCAGTCTCTTACTTCCCTCTGAGAGGTAAGTCAAAGTATACCAATTTTGCAGTGGGATGGATATGATTAGGTGTAGATGTTGGCCCCACTGCAAGATTTATAGAGAACATTTTTAGGAATACATTTAAAACATGAACTAAGCTTTTTAAATAAGTTTATGTGCAACTTAACCTATAATAACCTACTGAAGGGCCCTCCATAAAATATAATTCTCAGGGTGGACTGATGTTGGGACTCCTGTGTCGGGCAAGAAAGAAATGTTTTTATTTTGTTAAATATTTTGTAGAGTCAGGGGGAACAAGAGTGCTCTCTCTGACTCCACAGTGTTGGCCATTGCCCGATCTCTCCATTGATCCAACCCCCAAGGCCAGGGGGCCATACCCAGCAGCCCAAAATTTGTTTCTCAGGTGAGCTGCCTGTTGAAGCATGATAGGTACCAAGAGCTCACATTGAATATGCAGAGGAGGTCTATCTTGTGGACAGCATCGGGCCTGTCTGTTCAGGCCATAGCTGGGTCCAGACTAATTCCTACTCCGTTAAATAAACATGATCGAACGGCGGCGTCATGCCCGACTTGATGAGGCGACGAGGCCGTTAAATCTTGTGAGAGGCTTTTCGTGAGATTTGCCATGCCTGGAGCGCTCGCGAGATTGAACGAGAACTTGCGATCTGGATCTCGCCCTTGCTGGCCCCCTCTCCCCGAGTGGTCGAGCCCTGGGCAGAGTGGTAGCCTGGTACTCCCGTTGCTACCCGGGCACCATGGCACTGTCCCCAGTCACCCTGGCAGGGACACTGCTGGGGTGCCAGGCTGACAGTGCCAAGGTGCCAGGTTGCCCATGCCAGAGATTGGTGCCCTGCCCTTAAGAGGTGGGGATAGGGTGACTTGAGGACCCTCTAAGAGGTAAGTTGGGCCAGTGAGGGGAGTCTAGAGGCCAGGTGTCGTGTCTGATGGGGGTCGTGAGATCAGGGCAACATTTGAAAATGTTTGTCAATGCAGGAAGTAAGGTATGGGCGGCCTCGGCAGGGCGTGCCCAACCAAGGCGAGTAAAAAGAGTCCCATTTGATAGCAGGGTTGTTCCCAGCGCTGCAAGCGATGAGAAACACCACGCTATACCTGCCCATTACAGGATTCTGTTTTTTGCGTGTTAAATGGTGCCCAAAGTCTCTCGAAACATCTGTGCCATGTTGGAATAACTTGTTCGCTAACACTCTGAAAGGAGTCTGTCAAGTTCTGTACATACTGCTAGCGAGTATATCACCGCATCATTCATTGTACCAGCTGCATGTTAAACACCTTCATTTCTCTCCAAAATTGAATCTTATGCAATGTATCCTACTTTTCTCTTTAAAGGAAAAGACAACATTTAACAGGTAACAACTTACATCAACTGTTGAAACATCAAGCCCTTTACAAGGATGTCAGAATGGGCTAATTAGTTAGGAGGCCATGGAACCATTGTAGTTTACACTGGAATTGGCCAATCAAATCTATTCTAGTTCTGAGCTCCAGCATTCCAAAAATAATTCATTTCTCTTTTCTCTCCACAAATTCTCTGCTTCAAATGTTTAACACCAATTTTCGCTTTAAAGATTAAATGGTCTCTTTCCCTCCCCATAGCGAAGTATTCCATGTCCCAAACCCCTGTATAAAGAAACCTCTCTCTCTCAATCTTTAATAACATTGATACATTAATGCCTCGATTCCCCGCTGGGACACTGTCTGTGATGAGTCTGCACGCGTCTGCTCTCCCCATGTCTGCGTGGGTTTCCTCCGGGTGCTCCGGTTTCCTCCCACAGTCCAAAGACGTGGAGGTATGGTGGATTGGCCATGATAAATTGCCATTAGTGACCAAAAAAAAGGTTAGGAGGGGTTATTGGGTTACGGGAATAAGGTGGAAGTGAGGGTTTAAGTGGGTCAGTGCAGACTCAATGGGCCGAATGGCCTCCTTCTGCACTGTATGCTCTATGTCAATGTTCTATGTCCTCATCATTGACTCTCCAGAAATTAAACAGTATTTTCCTATTCACTCTCAAAACACTTCATTATTTTAGAAAGGTCTCAATTAAGAACTCCCCACAGCTAGCTCTGTTCCCATAGAAAGTTCAACTACTCAAGTCTCTCCTCAAACTATAGCTTCAAATCGCTGGTTTCAGGCTGCTGATTTTACCCGTTGTGTGGTTTTAATGTGAGGCAGACAAATTATCACAGAATTTACAGTGCAGAAGGAGGCCATTCGGCCCATCGAGTCTGCACCGGCTCTTGGAAAGAGCACTCTACCCAAGGTCAACACCTCCACATCTATCCCCATAACCCAGCAACCCCACCCAACACTAAGGGCAATTTTGGACACGAAGGGCAATCTATCATGGCCAATCCACCTAACCTGCACATCTTTGGACTGTGGGAGGAAACCGGAGCACCCGGAGGAAACCCACGCACACACGGGGAGGATGTGCAGACTCCGCACAGACAGTGACCCAAGCCGGAATCGAACCTGGGACCCTGGAGCTGTGAAGCAATTGTGCTATCCACAATGCTACCGTGTTGCCCTAATAGTCCAGATGATGCAGAACTTTAGTTTCAGCATTTGTCATATGTTACTTGCATCCATTCACTGAATAAGGATTGCTACTTCTGTAGGAATCAAATTCTGTATGAGTACAATGAATCTCTAACATTGCATTTTAGACCATGGTGTCAAGTGGTTATCATGGGCCACTTAGATTCCCTGTACTTGTCCATGCTCCCCCTCTGATACCGGACTGTTGGGAGTAAAACATGAATATCTTTCAGTTCTAACAGTGAATCTTGCCCTCTCCATAATACCCCATCATAAGTGTTTGATCTACATCTGTTCCCTCTCAGTTACCTCTCCCGCTGTCCCCCACTGTCCGCCCTCATGCTCCAGCCTTTGATTGCTGCCTTCCTACTTCAAATGAAGAAATCCAACCCTGGCTGCTTCCTTCTCTCCACAGAGGATGACCCAATTTCTGCGTCCTTTGTTCTCTGCGCCCAACACCGACCTTCCTGAAATTGGCGTATGGTTTCCAACCCGAATGTCTTGCTGTCCTGTCTTGTTTCTTTGTCACCAATAACCTTCAGTGCCAATTCTTTCCCTCCTATTCCCCCTCACTGATCCAAATAACGGAAAGCAGATTCTCTATTGTACAAAAGTATTTCCCCCCTCTATTTTGATGATCTCATAAAATAAAATTGAGAATGCGTATTGAAACAGAATTAGATTACATAGCTACATCATTGTCGGCTTGCAAATCTGTGGAGTACATTAGTTATTTAACTTTGCAATGTCAACTTGCAAAACGAATCTTCCGGTATAAAATGTGCTGCTTGACGGCGTTCCACACAATAGATCTACTTGCCAAACATATTGGACTGGACAGTGAACACAGGAGAATTGTATATTATGGCAACAACTCACCATATGCTTTGTAGTTAAACTAAACTACTCTATGTTGTGGTTTACTTGAAAGATAGACTGCCTAAATCACACACATGTGCAAGGCACTAATGTATAAGTGATTAATGTGTGCAATTAAATTCCTTCTTCTGCTATTTTAACACAAGTGTTAACTAATTTCCCATTTAAAATAGATGATGCAATGCTTCTGCTACAATGGCAAAGAGGAAGAGTACAGTTGAACATTTTAAATATTCCCAGAATATTTGAGGCAGATTCAACAGTGTTCCTTTTGCGCCACTGGGGGAGACTCTCCGATCTTGTCCACGGCAGAATCTGTTGCGAGCGAGACCGGATAATTTGGCATTTCAGCCAAAACTCCGGGAACAATTTTCCCACCGTGCTGTGCCCGGCGCTGGGTGCATTGCAAGCGAGGCCCAAAATAGATTCCGTCCCTGGCGCCGGGCCAATCATGAGTTCTCCTGTCTCGCTACTCCCTGCGCGATCTGGATTTCCCATTGATCCTCCAGTCCCCCACACCCGGAACGCCTTGCCCATGTACTCCTGGTTGCAGCGGGCCCCCCCTCAACGGACCCTAGACCCTGTACCCCAGACACCGCACATAATTTCACCTGGAAATGGAGGGTCCCGGGGTGGGAGCCACCACTGTTAAAATGTTTCTAAGAGTCTTGGTAAGATTCTTGGGCATCACCCCCCTCCCTCCAAAGTGAGCAGGAAGCATACCCAGCTTGACTCCACATTGCTAGGAAAACAAAGGTAGTTTTAAGGGATTTATATGTGTATCAGTAAATATTAGAAATAAGGTATAGTTTTAAGTGGGTTTAATTTAATGTTCCTGTGGCTGGAAGGGTAAAACCTATAGTTAGACTCATGCTGGACAAAAGTGTTAAGTGTGGGGGTTAAGTTCCAACTGTGCTTCTATTGTGCTTAGAGAGGGCACGACATGAAGAATAAATAAAATACATAAGTATATGGGAGTTGCTTCACAACTAGAAGCCATTGTAAGGATTAAAAAAAGCTTTTAAGTGTTAGTTTTGGCTGAATTTGTGGAAGGTTGGAGACAGGATCTCAGGGAGTGAACATCTATGCCAAAAGAAATACTGGGCACAGCCGGAGGGTGGGGTGAGTGCAGCGGGGAGGGGAACAGCGCCTGTTCCAGGTGAAATTATGTGCGGTGTCTGGGGTACAGGGTCTGGGGTCCGTTGAGGAGGGACCCGCTGCAACCGGGAGTACATGGGCAAGGCGTTCCGGGCGTGGGGGACGGGAGGATCAATGGGAAATGGAGGGTCCCAGGGTGGGAGCCACCACTGTTTGTCAGTCTAACACCCTCTCCCAATTCCTTACAGATCCTTAACGGTCTGGACGGGATCCTGTCAAGGCTCGAGCGGGGACCTGTGTGGCATCTCGCAGGCTACAACCCACAGGTGCATCGACAGGTCACAGATGCCATTTGAAAATGAAATGAAATGAAAATCGCTTATTGTCACGAGTAGGCTTCAATGAAGTTACTGTAAAAAAACCCTAGTCGCCACACTCCGGCGCCTGTTCGGGGAGGCTGGTACCTCCAGGCAGAAAACCAAATCAACATTGTCATGTGAGAGTACCTTTAAGAAATGGGTGTTCAAGAAATGTACCTTTAAGAAATGGGTATTATCAATCATGGCAGAGTGTGGGTGGAGTTGGGCTGTCTGTCAGCTGTTTACTTTCGTTTTAGGCTGTTTGCTGTAGGGTGTGTTTTAGTTTCGTTTACAGAGCTGGATAGCTGCAGTTGTATTTGAATTGATGGTTGCTAAGATGTTCACTGTATGTTTTAAAAAGGTTAACTTGAGTTCATAGAATAAACATTGTTTTGCTTTAAAAATTACTTTTCCATGTCTGCTGTACCACACCTGTAGAGTGGGCCGTGTGCTCCTCATAACACAATCTATTAAACGTTGTGGGTCAGGTGAACTCCATGATACACTTTGGGGTTCTCTAAACCTTGGCCCATAACAACATGGACCAAGTCCAGCTAGATGCCCGGGCAACAGGATTCTCCGCAAAACCAGAATGTCCAAGGTAGGGGTGGCACTTGGCGCAGTGGTTAGCACTGGGACTACGGCGCTGAGGACCCGGGTTCGAATCCCGGTCCTGCGTCACTGTCCGTGTGGAGTTTGCACATTCTCCCCATGTCTACGTGGGTTTCACCCCCACAACCCAAAGATGTGCTGGTTAGGTGGATTGGCCACGCTAAATTGCCCGTTAATTTGAAAAGAAAAACCATTGAGTATTCTAAATTTATTTTAAAAAGAAAACAAAAGAATGCCCCAGGTCCAGGGGCTGATAGACTGTACGCATGTCACCTTGCATTCACCGGGTCATCTGGGAGTGCCCTACGTTAACAGGAAGGGGTTCCACTCCCTGAACATTCAGCTTGTGTGTGACCACCACATGCAGATCATGCACGTGCGTGCATGCTTCCGTGGGAGTGTGCACAAAAACTACATCCTGGGCAGTCGGTCATCCCCGGCTTCTTCGAGGTGCACCCCAGGATGGGCGGCTGGCTCTTGGGAGATAAGGAGTACACACTGAGGACCTGGCTAATGACGCAAGTACAGAGACCGGAGACTGAAGCAGAGATCGATACGAGGCTCTTGTGGCCATTCGGCCTACAGGACAGGTGGCAGCAGAGAGGGTCCGTCAAGCCTGGAGGTACAGGGAGGCCCTCATACTCACCCACCACATAAGGCATAGCCTGGTCTGTCATCGCTACCTTCCCATCCCCGAACCAATTTCTCACACTCCCAGGGTATGTGTCACATCACTCCAGGGTTCTGAGACTCTGTCAGCGGGTCACTATCAAGGGCAGGGCGGTGATAACCCTCAGAGAGCTGAGCGTCAGTGCTTCTCAATCTATGCCAGTCTGTCCCCTGCCTGTCTGCTGAGTGCTCGCTGACACCCATCACCTGCGCATAGTATGCCCGGGGAGGGGGTGTTGCCTGGAGAGATGGGCCAAGTGTTCGGAGGTTGGCCCAAATTGCTGAAAAAAGTGACAAGAGGTGTCATACTGCTTGTGGTCAAGGGTTTTAAATGTATTACAGGTGTCCAACAATGCCCCACTCTCCCGATGGTGCTGCCCCAATCTCCCCCCCCCCTCACCCCCCTTGCCCGCTCTCCCCCCCTCCCCCTCAGTGATTTTAAACGTGCTTAGCCTTCCTTGCTCTAGTTGTGTCTCCAGGATGCACATTGGAAGTTGAGGCAACTTACCACGTCCCAGAGGGCCCCAGCTCACTTGACGACGGCACATGCACAGCCGTGCCGCCCTGTCCCGTGTGCTGACTTTGGCACATGGCCTCATCAGAGGGGTGGAACTCAGGGGAGCTGGTGATCACCATCCGTACTCCATGGGACAGTCCAGGTTGACACCCAGCGCCCTCTCCCCCCCGTTCGGTCCCCATAGTGGCTCACCTCGGGGCTGCTGCTTCGAACCCCGGCTGCCCCTACATCATCTGGCTCTGCCAGCCCTGGCGGCTCCCTGATGTCTGCACCATGGTGTCGATGCCCTTGCCGATGCTTCTCAGTGACTTGGCCATGCGCTGCGATGTCTCGGAAATGCCCACCTGTGACTGGTACTAGCTCCGCAGCGCCTCGACCATTCCCATTTGAGAACGGGACATGTCCCGCAGAACGTCATCAAGCTCAGTCTGGTACTAGGTCACGTCCCCCAGCGAGTCGGACATTCTGCCAAGGCCTTCAGCCATGGCCGTCACCGACTGCGCAACGCCTTGGACACCTTCACTAATGGTGCTGACGTTGTGCACCAGGCTCTCCACTGCAGTCGCTGCCCAGCAGCGTTGGCCTCGGTGCCACGCATTGCTGGCACCATCTCTTGCGCCCAAAGCCTTTCGGACTCCTCCAATCAGCTATGGACTTGTTGAAGTGTCACTGACATCTTCCTCTGAATGCCCTAGCCGCTCCCCAACATCTCCACCAACTCCAGGTATACCTGTTCTATAGGCTCAGCATATGGCTGGGTCCCGGGATCCAGCAGACCTCAGGGGCGAGATTCTCCGACCCCCCCGCCGGGTCGGGGAATCGCCGGGGGCTGGCGTGAATCCCTCCCCCGCCGGTTGCCGAATTCTCCGGCACCGGAGATTCGGCGGGGGCGGGAATCGCGCCGCGCCGGTTGGCGGCCCCCCCTGATTCTCCAGCCCGGATGGGCCGAAGTCCCGCTGCTAGGATGCCTGTCCCGCCGGCGTGGATTAAACCACCTCTCTTATCGGTGGGACAAGGCGGCGCGGGCAGGCTCCGGGGGGTGCCCCCACGGTGGCCTGGCCCGTGATCGGGGCCCACCGATCTGCGGGCGGGCCTGTGCCGTGGGGGCACTCATTTCCTTCCGCCTTCGCCACGGTCTCCGCCATGGCGGAGGCGGAAGAGACCCCCTCCACTGCGTATGCGCGGGGATGCCGTGAGCGGCCGCTAACGCTCCCACGCATGCGCCGCCCGGCAATGTCATTTCCGCGCCAGCTGGCGGGGCACCAAAGGCCTTTTCCGCCAGCTGGCGGGGCGGAAATCAGTCCGACGCGGGCCTAGCCCCTCAAGGTTAGGCTGGGCCCCCCAAGATGCAGAGGATTCCGCACCTTTGGGGCTGCGCGATGCCTGACTGATTTGCACCATTTTTGGCGCCGGTCGGCGGACATCGCGCCAATACTGGAGAATTTCGCCCCAGATTGCTGTCTCACCAGGGCGTTCCTGGCTCCACCTGAGGTACATCACCAACTGTAAGGTGCCACAGGGGCCTGCCAATAAGATTCCCACCAAGGTGAGTGGTGTGCGCTGGTGGAGGGTGGGGATGACAGCTGTGATATGTCGATTGTGGCATCCTCAGAGCTTCCCTCCGAGGTGGCTTCATGGGAGGCAGGGGAGGGGGCCACCCCGGATGGACCGCCAGCTAGAGGATCTGCAGGACAATGGACATGTGGTCAGTGGGAGGGATGGGTCAGTCAGTATGGAAATAACAGCTCACGTTTGACAGATCCTCCGGGTGAGGCCCAGTGGTTCCTCATCTCTGCGACTTGTGCCAACCTTCGTATTGGTGACCGCTCTGTCCTCAGCCCCAGGTCACCTCCAGGGCGCGTTCCCCAATGGTGGTGAGGTTTCTTATGTCCGGCATCCCTCCGCCAGTCTGGGCCCTCTCCCGGCGATTCTGGGAGAGCTTCTCTGTCTAAGACACAGAGAGGGCATCATTAGCCGGATGCGTAGTTCACAGTTAAGGGGGGGAGTTGAAGGGAGAGGAGGGGTGAAGGGAGAGCTGGGGGCCGCATGGAGGGTTCGGGGGATGCTCGGGTGGGGGTGGAAAGGTCTTGGGGGCAGGTGAGGGGGTATCCCCTCACCCATGCTGCATGTTGCCCGGTGTAGGTCGTTGACCTTCTTGCGTCACTGGAGGTCAGTCCTTCTGGTCACACTTCCCGAACGGACTGCCGCCGCAACTTTGTCCCAGGCGGCACTGGTGCCCTGTGGCTCAACCTCTGGGACCCTCGGGGGAACAGGACATCCCTCCTGGCCTCAACTGCATCTAGGAGCCTCCCCAGGTCCGTGTCTCCAAATCTTGGGGCTGGCCTTCTCGTCGCCCTATGGCTACGAGCTGAGTGGCTGTGCAAGTGCTGTTTAAGTGCTGCTCGACTTTGTTAGCAGGGTGCTGGGGAGCCTTCATTTGCAGCGAGAAGCTTGTGAGGCCTTGTTAAGCGGACCAATTAATGTTGAATAGCGTTCCCCGCCTTGCCGGGCTGAGAAGTTCGAGGCAGCTCCCACTCGCTACCACACTTAAAAACCTTTCTGGTGAATCGTGCCCTCTGTTTATAGTTTGAAATTCTAAATTCTAGAATTGTCCCTGGACTGTTTCCAATATAATTCTGACAGGCGGATGCTCAAGTTAGTACATTCCAATGTGTCCTTGCTGATGCTTTATACAAGGCTAAAATATTCATTGAATTTATAATCAAACAGCCTTAATGTGCTCCCTGGTACTTGATGAGCCTTATTAATAATACCTTCATACTGCCTGCGTACGTTTAGTGAATGGTTGATTATCACATTCAAATTATTTCCCGTTCTCACTTCTGTTAGTATAGACCAATTGACTATGCAAGCATGCTTTGTTCATCCTTTTCTGATATCCTGATCTATATTAAAATTCATCTGCAAATCCTTACAAACTCACTTACTTTGTGTTCCAGGGCTTGAACACATCAACTACGATGGCACTCAGTTGAGATTGTGTTGCACTGTCGGAGTTGCTGTTCTGCAGAACAGACATTAAATCCAGGCCTGTTTAGGTGGATATTAAAAGACTCAACAACGTTATATGAAAAAGAGCATTTCATTCTCCCAGAATGCCACATCTGCCAACATAACAGCAGTAGCCGGATTTCAAAGTAATTAACTACGTGAAGCAATTTGGTGGATTTCACAGATACAAACATACAAAACGAGGGTCAGGAAAATACTGTCTGGTCAATGAAGCATGCTGGTTCTCATGATGCCTGTGGCAGTGTGACTAGGCACTTCTGGTATCACAAGAACCTTGTGAAGTAACATACTCTGAGGTACTTTATCAGAGCCATTTTAAAATGCAGGCAGTCAATGTTAACCAGATTACCTTCAACCAGTAATTTAGGAAGTTTTAAATAAACTCAATCAAGTTCATAACATAACCTTCCTTTCAGGAAGCTCGGTATCACCATAGCCCCATGCCCCATAATGATAAAGGGCATCACCAGGGTCCCTGCAAGCATCACGATGATAGCTGTCAGGTTGATAACCCTAGAGTTTCCTGGCAAGATTTGACTCCTTTTTTGAATATTAGCTCTATTGAGCTCCAGATGATACGGGCAAAGATCTCACAGAACACCAGCTACTTCCCCCCCGGGTGGGTGTCATCTGAAACTGGAGCCCATTTCTATTTTGAGATTTCCTATTTGATCTAAAATTGTATTTCGTATTAATATTGATAACGTTATTTAATACAGGGAATCCTACAGATGGAATATGATGCTGTGCAAAACACTATATGCATGCAGATTTTCCAGTATAATAAAGTGTTACAGATGGACTGCACGAGCATTTTCTTTTTGCAATTCCTCAGTCCCGAAAGCATGTAAAAAAAGATCATCAGTCTCCGTGGCTGGCAGAACCCTCCAAGGAATCAATGCATCACAGAATGCTGCGAAGGCTGTCAAAAAAATGGATATGTTCTCAGCTGGTGACATAGATGTGTCAGAATTATTATCATGATAATCCCCCTCATCTATCATCCTGTCTTTACAGCACTGAAACTTCACAGAGTGAGTCACTGTGATTCCATAAGCAGCCCGATCTCAGCATCTCTACTTGCTGGTATGCCAAAGCAGCTTCAGGTAACTGGTAGCAGTAGGGCTGAAGCAAGGCTCTAGAGGTGTGAAATAAACAAAAATATTCAATTCGGCATCACTATCTCTCTGCACAATCTCAAGAGTTGAGCCAAAAATATCCAAGTTAACCAAGTGTTTCATTAACAAGTTATTTGCCACCAAGCATCTTATTAAGTCATCCACACCAGCAAGGATCCAAAATTTGATGTCCAGTTCACACTGAGTTAGCTGATATCAACTTGTGCAATGAATAAAGATGCTGCAATTGGCCTCAGTACGTTTGGGCTTGCAAGTGGAAATGAAACAACCAGGGGTCCTGATTCAGATTGATGTCAAGTTACCACCCAACATCAAAGTGTGAGGACCAGGTGAGGACTAAGTCC
Organism: Scyliorhinus torazame; assembly: GCF_047496885.1. NCBI lineage: Eukaryota > Metazoa > Chordata > Chondrichthyes > Carcharhiniformes > Scyliorhinidae > Scyliorhinus > Scyliorhinus torazame. The sequence goes on along the minus strand of NC_092722.1, from coordinate 15,588,119 downwards.
GGAGCTCAGATTGGCTGTGAGGCTGTTCAAAATTGAATATTAACCAGGCAAAATAATAGTTCTCAGCACAAACAGTATATTTAAAGATATTATGAAACTTGACTGGGGTGGCACGGTGGTGAGGTGGTTAGCACTGCTGCCTATGGCGCTGTCCGTGTGGTGTTTGCACGTTCTTCCCCTGTCTGCGTGGGTCTCACCCCCACAACCCAAAGATGTGCAGGTTAGGTGGATTGGCCACGCTAAATTGCCCCTTAATTGGAAAAAAAAAATTGGGTACTCTAAATTGATTCCAAAAAACTTATGAACTTGGCTGTTCTGTCTCAAAAGCACTATTCTGTTCTCATTAAAGTTGTCATGCGTACCATTTTGTATGTGATGCCGCATCTGTCCCATCAAATGAACACATTGGCCAGAATCTTGTGTTGCAGGTGCGCGCTCGACCCAGAAGCCCGTAAAGTTGCACAAGCAGACGTCGGGCACATTCCAATGTCATTGCGCCCTCACGAGGTATTTTGATCGACAGATTCGGGCACGAGTTGGAAACGCACTTGCCGACAATCAAGTAGCCAATTTTAAATTAATTAAACAGCAATTGACTGAGATTTTACACTGCTCGCCTACCATTATGGTTGGAAGGGGGGGCCAATTGGCCTTTATGTTTTAACTGCAACCTCGATTGGATGAAAGTCAGGGCTCAAATAAAATGTGTCTGGGGACTAAGGTCTGTCTACGATTGTGCTGCCTACACACTCGTGGCATGGACATTACACTGATATTTAATCTTTACAAGTCAGACAGCTCCGCAGTGGTTGTCCGCCTGAGGGAGAACTACTGGCAGCACCAGTCTACACGCTTCCTTTTCTCGGCATCCGCTCTCCTCCCACCTTCCCTGGCAGAGCTCAGCCTTTCAGAGCGCATTTCATGCTGGATGGTAGTTACTTGACCAGCCAGCGTAATATCACGTAAACAACATGATCTGGGATGGAAGCAGGTTTCACATCCGCTCCCGCCCCAAACATAAAATTCAGGCCATTCTAGTCGGAAACAGATCTCTTCAAATCCACGATCAATCGTATACTTCATTCTCTGTCACTGGCTGGTATTCTCACCAGGTTTTCCGACCAGCAATGCTTTTGTAGCACTTATTTCACTGAACCACTGGGGCGGCACGGTGGCGCAGTGGTTAGCACTGCTGCCTCATGGCACCGAGTGCCCGGGTTTGATCCCGGCCCGGTTCACTGTCCGTGTGGAGTTTGCACATTCTCCCTGTATCTGCGCGGGTCTCACCCCCACAACCCAAAGATGTGCATGCTAGGTGGGTTGGCCACGCTAAATTGCCCCTTAATTGGAAAAAATGAATTGGGTATTCTAAATTTAAAAAAGAAAATTCACTGAATCACTAGCATTGGTACAAAACATTACAAACACTGCCTCAGCTGGAACCATTAAGAATGTTGCAAAGGAGTATCGCAGGTGAACACCCCAGGTTAATCATCTTGTGCTGCCTGAATTTAAAAGAAAAATCACCATAAAACTAAACAAGAACATTTCCTGTGCTCACAGTTAGGTATTTCTGGAACCAATTAAGTTGAAATATTAGCGCCATTATTCCACAACTCATTGCAGCCAAACCTCAACTGGGATACTAACGTTCCTGGTTCCCGTCTGGGTAGAAATAACATTGTTTTTGCTTTAGTAATCTTCAATCCAGGGATTTTGTTATGTGTTATTAAAGAGCAGGAATGTCTGCAAGAAGCAGTTATATTCTGGCACAGCCTGGGAGTCAAATTGCCTCCTGTGAAGATCTTGGCAGGAAAGGTGCAGCAAGTTCATGTGACTGAACATTTCCAAATCTGAAGGAGAAATAATTTGTAACTAATCTTTGGACATCAAAACACTTGTGAATCCTACCATACCGCAGAGTAAAACTTCACCACTCTGGAATGGGGTATGGAACCCTCTGATGACAGAATGGTGGAAACAGATCCAGGACTAATTTTCAAGAGGGGGAGCGGTTACATACTTGAAAAGTTAAAGGTTGCAGGGCTATGTGGTCTGAGCGGGGGATTGGAGCTAATTGGATAGTTCCACCAAAGGGCCGTCGCAGGCATGGCCTCCTCCTGTGCTTTACTTTTCTTTTGACTGTTCTATGATGCCATGCTGTGATAAAAAGTAAAACTGCAAATGCGGGAAATCCAAAAATGCGGGAAATGCACAACAGGCTTGTCAACACCTCAAAAGGAAAGAGGGGCTAGTGTTTTAGGTTGAGATCCCTCACTCAAATTAATGAGAGCCTACACTTTAAACAGCCACCTGAGCTAACTATTTTGTCTTTCAGCTACTTACAGACCTGTTGTATTGTTCTAAAACATTTGTTTCTACGTTACACTGTACTTATGTAGCCTCGGGTTTTTTTTATCCCTCTCGAGGTTACACCTGCAATCACTTAGTGGTGGCACTCTCTCCCCCATGTTAGAATTTCATGGCTTCAAGCCTCACTCCAGAGACTTGAACATAATTCAAGCTGATGCTCCCTATGAGAGGCAATGTTGTGCTGTTGGAGGTGCCGTTTTTCCAGATGTGAAGGTGGACAAAGGGGTTCATCCTCTGAGGTGGGTCTAAAGTATCTCGCACCACTTTTACAAAGAAGCATGGGGGAGTTCCTCTCTGCCTCCTGGTCTGTCAACCAACATGACAAACATATGGTCATGTCTAAGGACACTCAGCATTGGCACTTTTGCTTCCCATAGCTATGTCACTTTCTGCAGCAAGCAGGTGAAGACAGGATCAACATCCTGGCAACAAAGCAAATAATTGCCACTGGAGTGAGGTGCAAACGCTTGCTTGAGCCCTTTCTGAAGCAGATTGAACCATTAGGAGTGACAGATCGGATTCAATCCACTGTGATGGTTTTCCTGGAGAGATATTAAAAATGAACCATCCATTTTCTTGTCTGTGCAACACTGGTGGAACAGATCAATTAATGCATTTTCTGAAATAATGTTCAAAACAAAAATGGTTCAAGACTAGGTCAAAAAAAAAGGAAAACAACAGCTGTATTAACAAGATGCAGAATTGTATTTCCAGTCAGCAAGGGAAGTGGAAATTATTTCAGATAAGATCATTTCTGGAATCATTCAACATTTCCAACAACATGTATTGTGCCTTTAACAGAACAAAACGTCTTGAGGCACTTCACAGGAGTGTTATCAAACAAAATTTGACTTTATGAGTCACATAAGGGCATATTAGGCCAGATGACCAAAAGCTTGGTCAAAGAGATGGGTTTTAGAGTATCTTAAAGGAGGACAACAAGGTAGAGAGGCAAAGAGGAAAGGAATTCCAGAACTGGTGAATGAACCATCTGGTAGAGCAAATATATTTATGAGGCAATTTTTTTTGTTGAAAATACTGACTATAAAGTAAATCTGCTAAATCGTGCTTGCATTCTTCACATTATTGTGTGGCTTGGTCCCAGTGCTGTTGAGGTGGGCGAGATTGTTGGAATGTGTTTGAAGGTTTTGAATTTGAAGCAGCTTTCAAAGGTCAAGGTATGCCACATATATTGGTAGTGGATTAATATGTGGAAACCATTTCAGTACAAAATGCTCACTTAGCAATGTGACAGTGTCAACTGAAGTAGCCTTGTTATGATCCCAGTTGATGGTAAAACTGGGCATGAAGATCTCAGAATGGAACGCTGGCTCAAAAGACCATAACATTTACATTTTTTTAAAAACGTGGAGGAACAGAGTCACAGGGCCACCAATTAGTTTTAACAAGCAAAACATTTAGTAAACATGGAAAAATTGGATTATAACACAATCCTCCTTTACTACCCCCTTAGCTTAACAAATACACACAGGTGTTAAATTAACAGAGATGGCAAAGTACATTTGAAGCTACAAAGGTCACAGTGACGCACACAAAATACCTGTGGTCAAATACACACTGCACTATGAACGCCAAGTGAAAGTCTGTGCATACCTCCTCAGAATTCCCTCCAAATGATTGTCACGTAAGAGTCTCCAAACTTTAATCCCCAAAACATGCTTCAAAATCTTTTCTCATAATCATGTTTTCCATTAGCGGTTTGCACTTCGAAATCCAGTCCAGGATTTTCAAAAGGCTCTTGTAAATAAAGCTTCCGCTCCATCTTTACCATTCTAAACTTTAGGATTACTTTAGAAACCTTTGGGAGTACTTTAGAAGCCTTTATAAATCTAGCTACTCACCAGTCGAATCCTTCTCAGCTTTGTCTGTGATGCCTATGAAGAGTATCCTGTTCTAGTTCCCGGTTTCTAGAACCAACTGCCCTTTAGTTTCTCTGGAGCTTGCTTTCTTGTAAATTACTCCATTATACAACTTTTCCTGCTTCGAGCAAAGCTGAGAGATGTTCCCTCTCTGGTTTTCTAACTGCAACTGCCCTGACCTCCAGTTGAAAAAAACTAAGAACAAAGGAAAGCTCTCTCTGGAAATTGGCCTTCTGTTGCTAACCAATATGTTTTGGTTTATTTAGTTTTCACATCGTAGCCCTCTCTAAGCATAATAGAATCCCAGTTGGAATTGAAACCAACCCCATCACATAGAAACACCTTTGTCCAGAATGAATCTAGCTCCAGGTCCCTTCCAGGCACAGAAACATTCAATTAAATCCACCTAAAACATCACCTTATTTCTAATGTTTACCCATCTAATATAAATCCCTTAGAAGCACCTTTGTTTTCCAAACACAAGGGGCGGGATTCTCCGACCCCCGCCGGGTCGGAGAATCCCCGGGGGGGGCGTGAATCCCTCCCCGCCGCCGGCTGCCGTATTCTCCGATGCCAGTTTTCGGGTAGCGGCCCCCCCTGGAAATTCTCCGGGCCCCGATGGGCCGAGCGGCCGTCGGTTTCTGGCGAGTCCCGCCGGCGTGGGTTACGCATGGTCTCACACGCGGGACCTGGCTGGTAGCCGTCTAGTGGAGTCCTCAGGGGGCGTGAGGGGATCCGGTCCCGGGGGGGGGCCCCCAAGGTGGCCTGGCCCGCGATTGGGGCCCACCGATCTGCGGTTGGGCCTGTACCGTGGAGGCACTCCTTCCTTCCGCGCCGGCCTCTGTAGGGCTCCGACATGGCTGGCACGGAGAAGAACCTCCCTGCGCATGCGCAGGAACACGCCGGCTGGTCTGCGCATGCGTGGAACCACCCGCCGGTTGGCGTGGCGCCAACCCCTCCAGCGCCGGCCTAGCCCCCAGAAGTGCGGAGGATTCCGCAATTTCCGATTGGCCCGACGCCAGAGTGGTTCGCGCAGTTCTTGGCGCCGGCCCATCCCGCCAACTGTGGGAGAATCCCGCCCAAGGAGTGTGAAAGTGGCAGGTGTGGTACCTTTCTGAATCTTCTGGTGAAAGTTGATTGCGTCCACAGATGCAGTCACAATGTTGGTCTTGCAATGACGAGCTGCCACAATGCCAGCCACCTCATCCATCAGCTTCATAGTGACACCTGAAAGGAAAGATCCATTTAAATAACTGGCACAGTATAAACAAAGGGAAAAGGAAACCAAACCTCTTCCAAACACATTGCCAATGTCTGAATAAACCGTCACTATAATGTTTATTTCTCATTATTGACAGAAATTCAGGAGATAATGGCTTAGACAAGTAAATCCTGCCTACTACCTCAATGTCAACCTTGATTGTCGGATAATTTTTTTATTTTAATTTTAAAGTACCCAATTAATTTTTTCCAATTAAGGGGCAATTTAGCGTGTTCAATCCACCTACGTTGCACATCTTTGGGTTGTGGGGGCGAAACCCACGCAAACACGGGGAGAATGTGCAAACTCCACACGGACAGTGACCCAGAGCCGCGATCGAACCTGGGACCTCGGATCCGTGAGACTGCAGTGCTACCAGTGCGCACCGTGCTGCCCTGATTGTCAGATAAATTAACTTTTTTAAACTAACAAAAGGCAAATTTGGAATACAACATGAAGTCTTTGTTCACACAGAGAATGATCAACATTTGAAATGGACATTCCTGTTAGGTAATGGATACAAAAACCTTGGAGTAATTTACGGAAAGTTGACGCATAGCTCTATGGAATTCACTGAAATTAAACAGAATCATAGAATTCCTACATTCGGTCTGTCGCGTCTGCACTAAACCTCTGAAAGCGCACCCTACCCAGGCCCACTTTCCCTGTAACCCCATAACCCCACCTAACGTGCACATCTTTGGCCGCTAGGGGACAATTCTAGCGTGGCCAATCCACCTAACCTGCATTGGATTGTGGAAGAAACCAGAGCACCCTGAGCAAACCCTTACAGACACGAGGAGAACGTGCAAACTCCACAGAGGCAGTCACCCACATCCGGAATTCAACCCGGGTCCCTGGAACTGTAAAACAGCAGCGCTAACCACTGTGCCACCATGCTACCCATCTTTCTCTCACCTCACTTCTTTTGCATGCTGGGTTGGAGATGCCCTACTAAGGGGCGTTGATGCGTAAGTGCACTGTGCCTTCCGGAACATCCTTTCATCAGGAGGAAAGGTGTTAATTGAGAAAGGAAACAAGTTTCCAACTACTAGTAGGCAGTACGAGTCATGACCAGCCTTTTCATTACCGAGCTTTGTGGGGTCAAAGAAAGATGGGCGCACACAGTAAAACCACAGCAGCCAGTTTTATAGATGAATCCCTTTAAACTGCGATTTTCAGAATGTATTACTAAATAAAGATTCATCGTTAATTTGCATGAATGTATATTTTCCATTAAGTTTACTCTCCCCGTCCCCAATTTATTTCTGCACTAAAAAGCTGCCAGCAGACGCCTCTTGCCGGGAGGCCATATGTCACGGACTCCTCTTGCTAAGAGAGCAATCAAATTGCAGACTCCTCCATGCCATCCAGTACAGCCGGGACAAAAGGTCACTTCCACACAACTGAATTTGATTGAGAGCTGTGCAGCCTTGATCAGTTGGAAGATTTTGCGTCAGTTTTGCTTTATGTTAATCATCAATAGTCGTTGCTCCAGTATGTCAATGCACAACAGGTGCAGCGCTACAGATGCCATGTTGCAGACGCCACACTCCAGATGTCACACTTCATTACAGGTGAAAAACAATGTCAAAATGGGGTCTGGTCTGACCCGTGCTTCTAAATTCCACCTTCAAACTAAGAAGTACAGTCCAATATTCAAGCCTCTGCAGATGATGCCATACCTGGTGAGTTTATCCAGCATTTTCTGTTTTCATTATTAAGTTAAACGCTGACTGACCCCAGAGACTAACAGCTTAACAATTAGGCCATCCCGTCATAAAGCAACAGCTTAGTAAAATAGCACAATATATATTACATAGTATAATACTGCTGCTTTTACAAGTCAATTATCCTTCATGTCAGTTGTGGCTATAAAAATCTGCTTGTAAATATACATATACACTGAGATCCGTCAATGTTCAATGCAGTGAAATCCGGGCATGAATTTTTTGCCCGTCAGGTGTGCACACTCGGTGGGCATGGAAGCGGATGAGAAATGTGTAGCTGGCTGCAGTCAGCCTGGAGCACAATTTCACGCTGGTTGCCCAATTAATGGATATCCAGCATGGAAGGCGCTCTGTGAAAGGCTGAGTGCTGCCGGGGAGGGCACACAGCAAGGTAAGGAATGGTTTGGGCTCAAAACTTCTAATGTGCTCCCTCAGGGGGCCAACCGCTGTAGAACTGTCTCAGGCAACTGCAGAGCTGTGAAAAATAAATATCGACGGAAAAACCATGTGCAGAGTGTCTAGGCAGCACATTCAAACTCAAGCCTCAGTCCCCAGACCGGTAAATTTGATTTCAGCCCTGACATTACAAAGATGCAAAGAACAATACTGCACAGGAACAGGCCCTTCGGCCCGCCAAGCCTGTACCTGTCATACCAACCAACATCCCACCCTAGATCGAGGTTACAGCTAAAATGTAAAGGATGCTTGGCCAATTGGCCCACCTACCAACCATAAAAGCAGACAGGCCATGCAAAATTGTGTTCCATTGCCTGCTTGACTGTCGCCGGATACACTGCCCACTCCCTTGCGCACCCGCCGATTGAAATATTGCTCGAGTGTGTGATGACATTGGGATTCATACCCAACATTTTCCCGCACAATCTCACATGCTTCCGGGTCAGGCATGCACCCGCCTGAGCAATATAAAATTCTGGGCCTGGACCTAAGGCTGTCTTGCGCGTTTGGACCTTGCGGAGGTCCTTGCATCGCAAATGTCTCCGACGCTTACGCTCAGTGTCAGAAACGTGGCCCACATACTTGGGACATACCTGGATACTTACCCTGGAAATGTTTATACTGGTTAATACATGGTCTAACTCAGAGAAAGGCCAACATAACTGAACTAAGCACCACAACCTACCTCCCCAAGCATCCCCCAACCCAAAATGACTCTCCCATCACCATCCCTCCGACCCAACTACCAGCTGGTCGATCAATCTGCCCATCTGACACAACTACCCATCTGATCTAACCCAACTACCCCTCTGGCATGAACAAGCCGGCCTGATTAACCACTTGCTCTCGCATCCATTCACTCACGCATCCACTCACCCACCCACACTCACTCATGAAGAGACTTGAGACCTTTAAAAACTTACCTGAACCCAGCAGCTAGTGCAGAATAAAGGGCATGACCTCTCCTTCCTTCGACTATCCTGCTCTCGCTGGACTTACCTTGGAGTGGCGGCTGAGTCGGTCCATTTCTGCTTCAGCCATGTTTGGAGATCCCTTGAAAATGATCAGTTCTGTCAGGGCATAGAAAACTCCGTAGGCAGTGGCACAGTATGGCTGTTGACTGGCTGAAGATCTGGGCCATAAAAATCCTACATCCAGCTTAGATTTATCACACTCCAGGTTTGGCATTTGCACTTCTGTACAGAGCAACCTGGGCCCAGAAATCTACCAGTTGCTTCAAACGTTCTCTCACCAAGGTCAGGAGTTTACATGAAGTAACCATTAACCAAATTAACTACCTTTGCTATAGGAACTACTTCAGCAATGGTCTTCATGGACTAGATTAAACATAGCCTCGACTTCACAGATAAAAATCACAGCTGTGCTCCAGAATATCAATGAGCTATACCCCAGGAATTAAAATTCAATTTTACGAACAAAATTTAGTCTCGAAAAAGCTTTTCCTCATTTCTGAACAAGCTAAAGTAACCTCTCGGATATATTGCCATTTCCAACTGTAATATTTTACATTAGATTGTGAGAAAACTGTTCTGTTTCAATTAATTTTGTTGTAACAAGCACAGCACACATTAGTAATATTTTATTGTCTACCTCTTGATTGTTTGAAAATACAACTTGCTAGGGTCAAGTAAAAAGTAGAATATTTCTTGTTAATTTCCTAAAAGGTGCCTGGATTGTTGAAACACAGCAGTGTTTATTTTAGTTGCCTTTCCAACAATCTGTACTGGGCTTGAAGTCATATCCCAGATGTGAAAGCACTGTGTGCTAATCCAATCATCAGGACGGTTCTCTGATTGGCACAAGAACCAGAGGCGACATGAGGAAAAGCAAATTTATGCAGTGAATTGTCATGATTTGGAAATACGCTGCCAGAAAATGCGGCGAAAGAAGATTCAATAATGACTTTGAGAAGCCAATTGCATAAATTCTTAAAGAGGGAATATTACAGGCGTATGGCGAAAGAGCAGAGGAGTGGAACTAATTGGATACCTCTTTCAAAGAGCTGGCAGCGACACATAGGCTAAATAGTCACCCTTTGTGCTGCATCGTTCTGTGATTGTCTGCAACACCACTCTCATCATGGTGTCATCAATTACAGAAATGTCCTCTTAAAATCTGAAAATGATCAGCCAATTGTGTGTTAATTGAGAAGGTTGGGCAAAGAGCCCAGGTAAAGTGCCAGCCACTACAGAAGTGGAAAAGAGTAGGAGCAGAGACAAGGAAACCAAGAATAAAATCAGAAAATGCTGGATAAACTCAGCAGGTCTGGCGACATCTGTGTGGAAGGATCGTTGAGATCCGAAACGTCAGCTCTGTGTCTTTGCACAGATGCTGGCAGGCCTGCCAGGCGGGATTTGCCGCGCAGCCCACTGCTTGTTGCGTGGTGATGGGCGGCAGCCTGCCATGGCCGACGACAGAATCATCTGGAAGATCCCGCCGGAGAGCTCGGCCAGAAAGCTCCGGCCGCTGAGTAGGTCCAACATTTACAGTTTTTATTTCAGATTGCCAACACCCGCCTTATTATGCTTTTAAAGAAATCAAGAAGATGTGGCATCAGTAAAAAGGAAACACCTGCAAAGGTGGGCGATCCGAAGCTGAAAAACAGAAAATGCTGTTTCAGTTTCAGTAAACCTCCAGTCAGTATTATGGATTCGGAGTGGGTTTAATTTAAAACAGCTCTGATTTCTTCCCTCGCATCCCGTTCATGAACAGAAAGGTGTTTTTGACTTTTGATCTCCTCCCTTTATACGTGGTGGTGTATTGGTGGTGTATTTTGCCCAACCCTTCCGATTTTGAGTGATCCAATCCTCCATTAACAACCCCACAGCAAACCCGAGATGGGGTAAAATCCGAGGTTAATTTATTTTACATACATACAAAATGCAGGAAGATGGTTCGCAAATCCTACCCACCCCCCCCCCTTTTTTTTTTTCAATCATACAATAAAGGGAGGATAAGCGAAAGAAAGAGATCCAGGATAAAGACCACAGACAAAATAAAAATTATTGTTGCACGTGAGTCTAGAATCAGAGGTCCAATGGTGTATTCCTCCAGAGAGGCTAGCAGGCTGAAAGCTGATGCAGGGTGACCGACTTTTCCATTAGTGCTGACATCCACAATGGGAGTCGCGGGTAGAGATGAATCGGTTTTAGTAGGCACTGGTGCAAAAGTTCGGACGGTCCAGTAGAAATGGTGTAGATGAGGGCCAGACAATTTAAACCTGGGCAGCGCTCTGATTCTGCTACTGTTTTGTAGATGGAAGATGGCAGATCCCTTCTCTTAGCTCCACAAGGCAATACTACAGGTTCTAGCAGCTTCCACTTCTTCCCCCTGGTTTAGACAAAGGATGTATACTCCTGGTCTGGATTCTTGACAGGGTTAATGTTTCATCCATCAATACATTTACCAAAGGTTTCAGGCTCCTTTGTCCCTGCACAGGGATCGTCTTCATTGGCCAGAGTTTAGCCTCAGAAATGTAAAGGGGCCTTTTTGCATTTTCTTGGAACTTGATTTCTGCAGTTACACGGTACATTAGCATTACTTTTGGAGATAATGAGGTTGCTATGGTTTTCTGAAGGCTAGAAATTGCTTTTGTCTGAGTCGTAGCCAGTCATGATTTCAGCTAGTGTAAAGTCTTTGTCCATTACATTTGAAAACAAAATTAATTTTATCAAGTAGCCTGGATGGTATTTTCCTTCATGTCTTTTGCACATGACAGTATTCATAAAGATAAAAACAAGTCAATTTGCTGGATTTTATGGGGAGGCGGATGGTGGGGCATACTGTTTGCCCCCTATAATAATATATGTTGTCACAAGTATGCTTACATTAACACTGCAATGAAGCTAGACCAAAGAGGAAAGTCTGGCCTGCAGCAATAACATGCTGTGGGCAACAACAATAAGGAAAGAGTGGGACGTCTGCCCCTCATTGGGAGAAAGTCCCACTATCGGAAGCTGCTGGCCAGCTCTTGCAGCCATGGCAACGCTTGCAGTCCCGGCAGTGCCAGAGCTCAACATGGGGTCTTCCAGGACTGCCAGCAGGCCCAGCCTCAAAGCCCCAATGGATCGAGATCCAGACAAGTCAGGGATATTGGGTAAGGGGGTTTGGGCACCTTAGTGAGGCGGTGCAAAGAGTGGTGCAGGTGTCGGTTTTGCAATGCAGAGTACTATCTTTAGGTGGGGGCCCTGAAACACAAAGGGCACCCCCACTCCGCTTGGCCAAAGATAGTACCCCCTTTCCTTCCTCCACTTCAAAATACTTTTTTGAAAGAGCTCCCACCTCGTTGCCCACTCAGGCCTGCCTGACCATGCAAATGTGTTATGTGCAGGTTAATACTGGGGTCAATTGGGTTGTAAACAAGCTCAATTGACTCTTAATTATATACTACTTATGGAAAGCCAATGGTGAATTAGACGCTCGCTCATCGCCCTCGCTCCGTATTTTGGGGGTGAGCTTGGGGTGGGCAAACAAGTGGTGAGCTAGTCACCCCTGATATTATGCATGCCCCCTGCCAGAAACACCCCACTAGAGGGCTGTAAAACCCAGCCCCTTCAACAGAACAAACTAAAATAGTACAAAGCATTTTAACAAGGTTGGAGTAGAAAGGGATGAATGGAAGCAGGAGAGATAACAGACACGTTAATTACAGGGAGGAAAATAATAGAGATTGTAAACTACATAATAACAACTATTATATTCTAATAAAAGGTCAGTAAGGCAATGGAGAGAGATATAAAATGTTTTAAAAATGTACGAGTCATTGAGAAGGCGAAAGAGGGTCACACAAATGAAAATGGGAGAAATTGGAGCAAGGGAAAATTAAACTAAGGGCGCGATTTAACGAAATGAAACAAGAGTCCCATGTTCGGCACATTTAGTCGGGTGTTTCCCAGCATTTACAGCGGTGAGAACGACCCCGCTATTAAACGGAACGTCCCACCGAGGCTGCACATAGTCCCATTTCCTGCACTAACGAGCTCTGCTCGCCTTTGCAGGAAGAGAACGGGGTGCCATTTCTAAATGATGCCATCACCTCTGAACCCCCCTTATGCCCCAACTTACCAATGAGGGGATCCTCGAATCTCCCGCACCCCACCTCGGTGCCCTGCCCTAATGCCCATCTCATAAGGGCGGGGCACCGCCGGGCACCTTGGCACTGCCAGCCTGGCACCCTGACAGTGCCACCTGGGCACCTGGGGGTCATAACATTCAAGGATTTGGGCCAAGTGCTGGAAAATGGGATTAGGTAGGCGGGTCAGGTGTTTGTCATGCTTCGGTGCAGGCTCGATGGGCCGAAGGGCCTCTTCTGCATTGTATTATTCTGTGATCCAGATCCTGAATCCTAGCGAGACCTCGTTAGATCTCGCGGAGCATAACGAGGCCGTTAAATCTTGCGAGAGGCCTCTCGCGTCACGAGATTTAATAGCCTCGTCGCAACCTGAGTCGGGCGTGACGAGGCCAGTAGATCGCGTCCTAAATCTAGGTGGTCTGATATGTAAGTAGAAATTTCTGGGAGAACAGCAGTCAGCCAGTCTAAACTAGATAATAAAATAAACCTAGGTGCAGGCAGTTCCCCCACACATTTGTTCCAAACAAGGATCTACAATTGAGATGTCTACCTGAATTCCAACAGCCCCATTCCACACCATCAGCAAGCTTACTGTGGAGAAAACAGAGGTTGTACCTATATCTGAGGTTACCAAGGGCAACATTCAGACCAAGGATCTGCATATATTGGGTGGGATTCTTTCAGCCCAGGCCTCCGCTGTGGCCTGACCCGCGATCGGGGCCTACCGATCGGTGGGCCGGCCCCTCGGGCTGCGGGCCTCTTTTGCTCCGCACCGGCCCCTGTAGCCATGTTGCGTTGGCGTCGGCGCGGAGAAGGGAGCCACCGCGCATGCACGTAATCACGCCGGTCGCACTGAGGTGTGCACATTGCCGCCAGTCGCACTGCGCATGCGCAGATCCGCGGCGCCCATTTGACGCCGGTATCGGCAGCTGGAGTGGTGTGGGTCGCTCCAGTACCATGCTGGCCCCCTGTGGATGTCAGAATCGCTGCTCCTGAGGGCACGTTGATGCTGTCGGGAAACGCGACGGCGTTTACGACAGCGTCAACACTTAGCCTCAGGATCAGAGAATCCCGCCCACTGTTTCTGAATCTTGTGTTGAGTTTAGTTGGAATAATGCAGCTGGGCACTTCTAATGCAAATGGTGGTAAAAATATAGGACTCTCTCCCACAGAAAGGATCTATTTATCATTTTAAATTTGCGATTGAGAGCCAATGGTACAAAGGCGTATGGAGACAAGATGGATGGAGGTACAGATCAGCCATGATCTATTGCACTCCTGTTTCTCTGGAGGGGTCAGAGTACAACAGGATTAAAAAGTGCTGAGCTACTAGAAGATCAGACATACCTACAGGCTGAATAGGGGCCTCCTGCAAATTGGACATTATGGGGCTCCATTTTCAAATTCTTGCTTCTGCACGCAGCACATTTTGAAGGCCTCCTTTGATGTGTTGACAGGTGATGAAAAATTATTATACAGCACCAAAGGTGCTAAGGGTTGAAGCTGCTGAAACCTTGCGTGTTAGCAATGGTGTCTCTATGTTGCCCACAAGCATAATGGTCTAGACATTCCTAGAAATTATAGCAGAAGTGACTTGTGCCATTATGTAAGCAATGCCATCGATGCATTCAAGGAGGAACTAGATAAATACATGAGGGAGAAAGGAAAAGAAAGTTGTGTTGACAGGGTGAGATGAAGAAGGATGGGAGGAGGCCCCTGTAAAACATTAAAATACCAGCACTGACCAGTTAGGCCAAATGGCTTATTTCTGCGCTGTATATTCTATGTCAATTGCCATACTTTTGCTTGCTGCGCAGAAACCATGCTTCAAGTTGGACATTTAAATATCACAGCTCTGTGACCCACCCCACATTGATTAAAATCAATGTCGAGCTCTAGTTTGCTGAATTTGTGCCATTGTGTTCATCTCAGCCACTAGACCATTATAGAGTGCTGAAGGGTTCTGAATCAGTAAGGTATTTAATCGCTCAGCGTGTTTTGACAGAGTTTGCATGACGTTTCCATTAAATAAAATTCCCTGGGTCTAATACATTGAAGGAGAGTTATACTCAAATGCAGCTATTTTGGAACAACCAGATTACCTGTCGAGGGACTGTACTGATTTATTTTAAAAACCCGAGTCTAGTAATGGGAAATGCATGGATTTCCTGGAGCTATTCAGTAGAATCTCCTTTCATATTAGTCCCTTTTATCAGAAAATGAAATATAGTTATACTAAATATGTTTGATCATTGTTAGAAGTGAAACTTGCAAATAACTGAAACCACAGCAGTCAGTCAAAAAAACACAGGGCACAGTATTATCCCACAGTAAGTCAATGCCACAACCCTCTTTGGGATATGTTGGGAGTGAAATAAACCAGTACTACATGGAGGTGTGGGCTGCGTGTGCAACATGTTACCAGCTTCAGTCTTTCACCATCAAACTGAGATGGTGGCACTGTGGTAATAATGTCACTTGGCTGGGAATCCCGAGATCCAGGTGAATTACTCTTTGGGCAGGGGTTCAAATCCAACCAAAACAGCTGGTGGAACTGAAATCCAATTAACAAAATAAAATCTGGAGTTGAAAACTAGTCTCAGTCATTGTGACCATGAAACTATCACTGATTGTCATAAAAAACATCTTGTTCACTAATGCTCTTTAGACCGTCTTTACATGGTCTGGTCCACATGTGACTCCAGGCCCACAGGAACTGTCCTCTGAAATGGCCGAGCAAGCCACTCAGTTCAAAGGCAATTAGGAATGGGCAACAAATATGCCCACATACCATGAAAGAATATGAGCATGATATAACTAAATGGGAACAAAGTCCCATAGCGAGCGCGTTTAGCTGCATGTTTCTCGGTGTTTGTAGCGACCCTCGATAGATAGGGGGCCTCAGCAGGGAACATGCGGCCGAGGTTGCACATGGCCCCATTTTATGCATTGAGGAGCTCCGCTCGCCGGAATTTTTAAATGGCGTCCCGATCTCTGGAGCCCTCTAAAGAATCCCAACTTCCCTCCCAAGCCCCAATGCACTATGGGAGGAGCCCTGAACACCCCCCTCCCCCCCAAAAACAACTACACAGGGCACGACCAGCCTGATCGCCACCGCGCAAAATATACCTGCTTGGTACTGGGCAGTACCAACCTGGCACTGTGGCAGTGCCAAGTTGAGATGGCACTGCCAGGCTGGTAGTGCCAAGGTGCCCTGGTGGAACCAGCAGTGCCAGGGTGCTACCCTACCCAAAGGGCATGCACCTGGAGGCCTCTCGACCGCCAGCCTTTGACAGAGTCTTCCACAGTACTTCCTGATTGACTGAGTCGAAAGCCTTGGTCAGATCGAGAAAGACAATGTGGAGTGGTTGATGTTGCTTCTGGCATTTCTCTTGAAGTTGCCGAGCAGTGAAAATCATGCCCGCCGTTCCATGGTTTGGTCAGAGGCCACACTGGATTTTCAGAAGGATTTCTTCAGAGACTGGGAGAGGGCGGCTAGAGAGGATTGGACAATGATCTTCCTGGCGACAGAGAATAGGGAGATTGTATCATGGTTTAGGGGTTCTTTGAAGTGTTCCATCCAAGGCCAATATCTCTGTCTCGCGAGAGGGTCCGTCCTTACTCTGTACCAATTTGAGGCTGAGGGTCTGGGGCCATATATTACCTTGGTGGCACTGAAGAAGCCCAGGTTGTCATGCTCGTCAGCGAGGAATTGATGATCCTTAGCTCTCTCAGTCCGCCGCTGGTTCTTGATTTCCCTAGTTCTTCTTTGTACCTCCGTTCTGGCTGGTTAATGAGCTCTCCTCTTTGCCTTGCTGGTTATGTCAATTTGCCAGGCTTGGAGAGCTTTCCTCTTGTTGATGAGGTCTTGGATGGTGTGGTTGTTCTCCTCAAACACGGTTTGGCGTTTCCTGGTCTTGTAGCTGGTTTAGCACAGTGGGCTAAACAGCTGGCTTGTAATGCTGAGCAAGGCCAGCAGCGCGGGTTCAATTCCCGTACCAGCCTCCCCAAACAGGCGCTGGAATGTGGTGACTAGAAGCTTTTCACAGTAACTTCATTGAAGCCTAGTTGTAACAATAAGCGATTATTATTAGTATTATTAGTTATGGAGGAAAGCTGGAAAGAGCTGAAGAGCTGAAATGATGGGTGTCTTCAGCTCTTTCCAGTTTTCTTCCACACCCATTAGAATGAACATTTTGTAGACTTTGGAGAAGATATTGTTGGAAGTTCACTAGCGTGCTTGGCTCTTGAAGCTGCTCAATGTTGATCTTTTTTCTGAGCTGTTTCTTCGTCTTCCACTACTTCTGGTGGAGTTTGATGGACATGGAGGAGCGGATGAGTCAGTGTCTGTCCAGCATTCATTTGCCATGGTCATCGCTTTGGTGATAAGGGTACCCTTTTGGTCTCGGGATTGGACGATGACAACGTCATGTGCCAGTGCTTTGACTGTGGATGTCTCCAGGAAATCTTGAACTTGTCTTTTTGGTGCAACAGTGTGTTAGTAATGAGAAGCTGGTGTTACGTGCATTTGGTGAGCAGGAGAATCCCGTTGGAGTTGCAATTCCCAACCCCTTTCTTTCCGATGGTTCCTTTCCAGAGTTGGGCGTCCTTTCCAATCCTGTCGTTGAAGTCTCCAAAAAGGATGATCTTATCCCTCTTAGAAATGTTGGAGAGTATGGTGTCCAGGGTGGAGTAGAAGTTTTCTTTGGACTCATCATTGCCATGAACGGTTGAGGCGTAAGCACTCACGGCCATTGTATGCTGGTTCTTGGCAAGTTGCAGATCAACAGTCATGAGGCATTTGTTGATGCCAACAGGGAGCTCTGAGTCAGTTGCCCAGTTTGTTTTATCACTCTTAAAAAATATTTTTATTGAGGTATTTGAAAGTTTTTATAATAATAACAATGACATAAACATGGTATAATCAACATTTCCACCCCCATCCCAATCTTCATACACCCCAACCATAAAACAACAATCCGGCCCTCTCCTCGTCCTCCCCGGCTGCCACCTCCGGGTGAACCCAACCATTGACCCTCTTAAGGCGAACTTTATCTTCTCGAGACTGAGAACCCCAGCCATGTCACTAACCCAGGTCTCCCATGTCTTTACACTCGGGGGCTTCGAGTCCCTCCACATTAACAAGATCCGTCTCCGGGCTACCAGGGAGGCAAAGACCAAGACGTCGGCCTCTTTCGCCCCCTGAACTCCCGGATCTTCCGACACTCCAAAGATCGCCACCTCTGGACTCGGCACTACCCATGTTTTTAGTACCGTGGACAAAGCCTCAGCAAAACCCTGCCAAAACCCTCTCAGCTTTGGGCATGCCCAAAACATGTGGACCTGATTTGCTGGGCTTCCCGCGCAACTGTCCTCTACCCCAAAAAACTTGCTCATCCTAGCCACTGTCATGTGTGCCCGGTGGACTACCTTAAATTGTATCAGGCTAAGCCTGGCACATGATGAGGATGTATTAACCCTGCTTAGGGCATCTGCCCACAGACCCGCCTCTATCTCTCCTCCTAGCTCGTCCTCCCACTTGCCCTTAAGCTCCTCCACTGGAGTTTACTCCGCCTCCGAGAACTCCTGGCAAATATACGATACCTTCCCCTCTCCCACCCAGGTACTGGAGACTACTCTGTCCTGTATCCCCCCCAAGGCAGATGCAGCGGAAAGGCAGGAACCTGCCTTCTCAAAAAGTCTCATACTTGCAGATACTTAAACCCATTCCCTGCTGGCAATTCAAATTTATCCTCCAAGGCTTTCAAGCTGGGGAAGATTCCCCATCCTTCTAATTCCTGCCCTTTGCCATCTCTGGAACCCACCATCCATCCGGTACAAACCGATGATTATTATAAATCGGGGTCCAAACTGATGCTCCCTCCACTCTCTTATATCTCCTCCATTGCCCTCAGATTCTCAGAACTGCCACCACCACTGGACTTGTGGAGTATCGGGCCGGCGAGAACGGAAGAGGTGCCATTATCAGTGCTCTCAAACTTGTGTCTTTGCATGACGCCGCGTCCATTCGCTCCCAAACCGACCCCTCCCCCCCCCCCCCCCCACTTCCTAATCATGGCTATATTAGCCGCCCAGTAGTAATTGCAGAAGTTTGGCAGCGCCAACCCACCCTCACCCCGACTGCGCTCCAGCAACACTTTCTTCACTCGCGGGGTTTTACCCGCCCACACAAAGGCCAAAATAATCTTATTCACCCGCTTGTAAAAGGCCTTTGGGATGAAGATGGGGAGGCACTGAAAGACAAACAGAAATCTGGGGAGGACCGTCATTTTCACGGTCTGTACCCTCCCCGCCAGTGATAGCGGGAGTACATCCCATCTCTTAAAGTCCCCTTTCATTTGTTCTACCAACCGGTATAGGTTTAACTTGTGCAGTACATCCCATTCCAGGGCCACCTGGATTCCCAGATACCGAAAGCTCTTTCCTGCCATTCTAAATGGCAGCTCTCCCAGTCTCTTCTCCTGTCCTCTCGCCTGGATCGTGAACATCTTGCTTTTCCTCACGTTCAATTTATACCCTGTAAAATTGCCAAATTCCCCCAGGATTTGCATTATTTCCCCCATCCCCTCCTACTAGAGCAGGTCATCAAGAGCGAGGCCTGGAGCTCCCCCCCCCCCCCCCCCCCCACCATCCCCCCAGAACCAGCCCTTTCCACTTCCTAGAGGCTCTCTAGGAGCCAATGGCTCTATGGCCAGAGCAAACAGTAACGGGGAGAGGGGGCACCCTTGCCTCGTCCCTCGGTGTAGGTCAAAATACCCCGACCACAGTCGGTTCGTGCACACACTCGCTACTGGTGCCTGATAGAGCAACTGCACCCAGTCAATAAAGCCCTCACCAAACCCAAACCTTCCCAGCGCCTTCCACAGGTAATTCCACTCCACCCAATCAAAAGCCTTCTCCGCATCCATCGCTACCACCACCTACTCTCCTTCTGAGGGCATCATAATAACATTTAAAAGCCTTCGAACTTTGGCCTTGAGTTGCCTGCCCTTTACAAATCCCGTCTGGTCTTCCCCTATCACCCCCGGGACACAATCCTCTATCCTTGTGGCCAGTATCTTAGCCAGTAGTTTGGCGTCCACATTCAGTCGAGAAATTGGCTGGTATGACCCGCATTGCTCCGGATCCTCCTCCCGTTTCAGGATCAATGAAATCGAGGCCTGCGACATTGTTGGGGTGAGGACTCCCTTCTCTCTTGCTTCATTAAATGTCCTCACCAGCTCAATATCTCTGAAAACTTCTTACAGAATTCCACTGAATAACTGTCAGGCCCCGGGGGCCTTGTCCGACTGCATGCCTTCCAGCCCCTCGATTATTTCTTCAATCTCAATTGGGGCTCTCACCCCTTCCACCAGATCCTCATCTACCCTTGGAAACCTCAACTGATCCAAAAACTGCCTCATCCCCTCCACCCCAGCCAGGGGTTCCAACTCATATAATTTACTATAAAAGCCCTTAAAACCTCATTCACCCCCACTGGTCCAGGACAGTATTCCCGCCTCTACTCTTTACTTTCCCTATATACCTGGCCGCCTCCCTTTTCCTGAGCTGGTGCGCTAACATTCTGCTTGCCTTTTCCTCGTACTCATAAATCGCGCCCCCCCTTGCCTTCTTCAACTGTTCCACCGCTTTCTCTGTAGTCAACAGCCCAAACTCCGTCTGAAACCTCCGCCGTAACCTCAGTAGCCCCGCGTCCGGGCCTCCGAGTATCTCCTGTCCACCTGGAGTATCTCCTCCAGTAACCTATCCCTCTCAGCCCGTTCCACCTTTTCTCAGTGGGTCCGTATCGAGATTAATTCCCCTCTGACCACTGCCGTCAAAGCTTCCCAAACCATCGCTGCAGAGCCTTCCCCCGTATCATTTGTTTCCAGGTAATTCTGGATGTACTTATTAACCCGCCCACAGATCGCTTCGTCCGCTAGCAACCCCACATCCAGTCTCCACAGCGGGCGTTGCCCTCTCTCCACACTAACCCGTAGATCCACCCAATGTGGGGCATGATCCGACACTGCCATTGCCGAGTACTCAGTATCCACCACCCCGGGTATTAGCGCCCTGCTCAGAACAAAGAAGTCGATGCGGGAGTATACCTTGTGGACATGTGATAAAAAAGAAAACTCCTCCGAGCAAACCTCCATGGGTCTACTCCCCTGTAGCCACGTCCAACTAGGTACAGAGAAACACGCAAAGCCTGCGTGTAAAATGGACAAGCCATGACTCAGGCAGGCTCAGAGCCTGAAATGCATATTCGTAAGCAAGAAGTCCAGACGGTATCGAAACTCCGTACAATTAGCATTTTAATGGGGCCGATTAGCATTTGACGGCCCATCTTCACCAAAACAAAGGGCTGGTACTCAAGCAACCAGCACAGTCCCAGACATTGCGGCGCCTCTCCCTGCTCAAGGGAAACGCGAACAACGGGGCCAGTGACCGCTTGGGACATGCCCAGCCATCCAGATCTCCGCCCACTTATTGGCTATGGAATCGAACAGTGATCAGGGATCACCCAATTAGTAAGGCCCAAATCGAAGGACCGCCCAAAAGAGCGCAAAAACCCCCTGAGTATAAGAGGAAGAGTTCGCCATATGTTCGCTCTCTTTTGGCCTTGGTACACTGGTCACGGTCATCGGCAATTGCAGCAACACCAGAAGCGAGTCCAAGTTCAACGCCCGCTACCAGGCGGATGAGCCCAGCTGAGCAGTAGTTACTCCTTCAAACCCGAGAGATCCAGAATTGAACAGCGGCCACTATTTTCTGACCTAAGCCGAGTGCCCGAAGTTAAGTACAGGTTGTCTTGTTGATAGGTGTAGTTAACTAGTAGTGTTTATGTTGCATGACTAATTGTGTGTACATAAAGTACCCTTGACCTTGAACTAACTGGTGTTTGGCTCTTTGATCGATAGCCGGTTGAAACTTGTGGTGGTATCATTCGATACCTGGCGACTCTAAGCATTCAGACATAGATAACATAGAAAGAAGGGCAAATTCACTGATTGCCATAATTGGAACAGAGCCACAGAAAAGACAAAGTAGAAAAGAAAGCACAACACCCCCCCCATCTGTTCCATAAACCCGTTCAATTCTTTTGCCGCAGCCGGCCCTGTCCTGGATTTTGACTGGTCCAATTCCGGAACAATGACTGTGTTAAAATTTCCTCCCATTGTAGCCACCAAAAATGGCTGATTCCCTATTAATTTGGCCAAAACCCGATTTAAAATGGCTAACCGAAAAGGCTGATGGGAAAAGCAGCCAACAGGACACAAACGGACAGCTGCAGACAGAATAGCGTATTCGGCTCTGGGGAAGTCGGCCCAGATCGATATCTAAGACTATTAGCAGCACATCAACCCAGACATCTGCAGTTTAATCGGCTATCCCCGGGAACAATTGCAACATATTAGCAATTGAATGCCGGGCCAGACCTCTCGGCGCCTGCAGTGGCCGAAACAAAGACAGGTGAACCACCACCCCCCGATCGAGGAATCGCCCCATTATTGGAGCATATCGAACCCAGCGATTGGGGACATGTCCAATCACTTGGGACTCAGGGTCAAGGGCCGCCCCGAAAGGTGGGAAGCCCCTGGGCCCTATAAATTGAGGGGCCAAGTTCAGCTCTCGCTCTCTCTCCCTTCTTCTCCTGCTTGCAACCTTCGCAAGAACATCGACCAGAAACTGTAAGTTTGACTCCAGCGACCACTACCCGATAGAGATTCCTATCCATCGACCCGCATCAGCCTTTTGAATCCTGCAGGCCAGATCCAATTCAATTAACCATTCGTTTCCCTGACCTGGTGGGCCATCCCCAAAAGTTAAGTATTGGCCAGTAGAGGTAGGTTTTGATATAGATAGTAGGATTATTGTGTAAGTATTGATTGCTGTACATAATAAATGACCGTTGATTTCAATCTTACTAAGCGGTGTGCTGACTTATTAACCATAACTTGAGCTTGAACCACGTGGCGGTATCAGAAAGATACCTGGCGACTCGTGAGCAAAGGTGACATAATCAGAGCTAATAAAACTAAGGCTAAAAAGAGCAACACCATAATCAGGTTATGTGACTCTAAGTCTGGGATCTTACCTAACACCCACTTCATAAATTCCACGTCGTCCCAATTCGGCGCTTATATGTTCATGAGTACCAGCCGCACCCCCTCCAGCTTCCCACTCACCATTATGTACCTACCCCCGTTGTCTGACATGCCTAGTTTGTTCTTGACGGTGAATCTGATTCCATGCATCCTGGGCTGATCCTCGGGTTTTCCTACCCAGAATAAGGTGCAACCACTGCCATCTTACCTCAGCTGCCCTTTGGGTCTCTTGTAGGCCAGCGATGTCAATGTTGAAGTGCCTGAGTTCACAGACAACAAGGGCAGTTAACCGTTCCGGTCGATTGTCCATTCCGGATTCAAAAATTGAGTTTAACTTTGATTTCCTGACAACAGGTAATGAGCTTGCTGGATGTGGTTTGCCAGCCAGGCTGGAGATGGAACTATCTATTTTTAGAGTTCCTTTTCTAGCCCTTTCCCCATGTGAGGTGATGGGAGTGGATCTTGAAGAGGGCTCTTAGTCATGAAGAAAGCTGCCAAAGCGTTCTCCTGTTCCCATTCCAAGAGCGAGACGACTAAATTAAACTGCACTGGCTAAATGCCAATCTGAAGCGATAAACCTCCAGATCGTATAGTCCTGTCCCAGTTGCCTCTTGCTGATCGCCGCAGAGCTTGTCTGTGCAGGGGCTCTGTTGGTTCCCTCTATGTAGACACCTGGTGTGGGACATTTTTTAACGTCAGCAGGCGTTGCACATGACCAGACACATGGTTCTTGGTGGTACCTTTCCTTGGATTGTCACCTTGCCATGGTGCAGAGGCATGAACATTCTGTTGATCCAGAGAGCAATGCCACCAGGAGTGTTAAACTCCTGGCAGGGTAATCCATGATGATACGTTTGGAGGGGAGTAACCAGACAAAGCACAATACAAAACGAGTCTTCAATGCTGGGCAGGTGGATGATACTTGTATGGTATCAACAGCTGAGATGGTGGATGAAGGCTGCAGCAGTAGGGAGATCACCAGTTCCTTGCCACTGGTAGCGGACTCTAATTTATCTTCCTTCTCATTAATTCCTCAGATTATTTCCCAATCCTTAAATATTAATTGATAAAGAAATACCATGTTGACCTGTGGTTCACTAGCATCTGAGATGCGGTATTGTCCTCACTGCACCATTATCATCTCACACTTCCAACAACTTTGTTTTTAAATCTTATTGTCCTGTTCAACAATCACAAAATCTGGCCCAGTGTCAAATTGTCAATGCAGGGAATTCTGGGTCTCTAAGTCTTGTGCATGGTGGCAGTGGAGGGGTACCGTAATAACTCATAAGGAAACGGTCATAAATGTAGGTGAATTTATTTACATATATACAAGTTACATAGCATCTCACTCTCAGGCAGGATAGGCCTCACCAGACCCTAACTTGACCTGCATTTATCTTATGCCTTACCCAGACCCAGGTGGTGGGTCTCCACCGCCTACCTGGGTAGCTCGTATTCAATGAGCCCCATTCAGAGATCAATGATTGCTTTATTGTACCTGTTATAACCCCCATGAGAAACATGACAAGAGTGTTTTTCAAACTTTTTTTCCAGGACTCACTTTTACCAACCAGCCGGCCTTCGTGACCCTCGCAGGCTGACCTTCGCAACCCACACTGGCTGACCCATGACGGCTGAGCTTCGCGACCCATGTCGACTGACCTTCGTGATCCAGGCCGGCTGACCTTCGCAACACACCATGTTTGCTTATCTTTAACGCAACTTGGTCCTCCCAATCTCACTTGCTTTGTCGTTCAATGTTACATTTCTGCTAAAGACTTCAGCTGATGATTTAAGTTCTCACTTCACCCTTCGAAAAAAGGAAAGAGGTTTGTCCTCGAACTCGCCATGATTAGTCTTCAAATGTCTTTGAAGCTTTGCGGGTTTTAAACTCTCATTTCTTAAACTCTCAGTTCTTCCCTACATATAACACACATGGCTTTGCATCCTGATTTGCATTGGCACCATTAACAAAGCCATACGTCAAGAAATCATCTTTATACTGCTTTGTTCCCGATTTCAGTTTTTTCATTGTTTAAAATCATCCATCTCCAGATCTCCTGTTGTCTTGCTTGCTTGCAGCTAGAAAATGGAGGAATCTCTCCTCTGTGATTTTGCACCCGAAGCAGTATAGGGTGTCTGATGTCAGTGTACGTACCGGGCAAGTGATATGCTCTCTGCCGCCACATCTGGCTGGAAGACTGCATTGTTCCATTTAAAAGCTGGTCGCGGCCGGCATTCTCAATTTACAAGCTGGTCACGGCCAGAATTCTCAATTTAAAAGTCGTTTGAGGCTACTGGGCACTTCTCCCGCGATCAGGAACACTGCGACCGATCGCTCTGCGATCGTCCCGAGACCCGCCCATGACCCATCTGTGGACCGTGGCCTGCAGTTTAAAAAACTGCAATAAAGCATTGAGATCATGGAAACTGGACAAAGACTTACAGACATGTTTTGGTATTTGGGATAAGAAACTTGATCTCAAATGTTTTACTTTCCTCTACGAAATCGTGATTAGTTGCTCTTGAGATTTTTTTAATCCCTGCTTTACAAAGTACTGAGCCGTAGGTTTGATTTCTCACTTTTAAATCCCGCCCACCACCGCCTCCATCTGCCCCCGACAGCAATCAAATAGCAAAAATGTTGAGATTTTCTTACAATTGGATAGCTATAGGAGTAGGAGGCTGTCGAACTTTGCACTGGGAGGACAATATCAGCCAAAGACAAAAGGCAAGTCCACAGCAAGAAAACTGCAGGTAACTCAAACACTGAATTTATCTGTTTTTGACCTTTCCTTCCACGACAACAGGCAAAGTGAAAAGAGGCAGACACAAAAGTTCTGTATTGATTCTGGAATGTATTTCTTCTTAACTCCCCAAAACATGAGCCTTTTGCCTGTGCATTCAAAGAATAACTTGCCACTTCTGTCCACCTGGTAGAACTTTCAAACGTTATACGGTTTAGACACTGGCAAATGGGAGTTTGTACAAAACATAATAGTTTGAATGCTGCACATTAGATTACTATGTGACATAATATTGAAATAAATACTTGCCTTTCTATAGCCCCTTTCACAATCTCAATATTGCAAAGTGTTTTACAGTCAATGAAGTATTTTGAAAACGTAGTCCTTTTTGAAATGTAACAGTAATGTGATAATCAGCAGATGATCTCTTTCAATGATGTTGATTGAGGGATAAATAAAATAAATATTGGCCAGGACACCAGGGACAACTTCCCTGCTCTTATTCCAGATAATGCTGTGGAATCACTTACTGCGATATGAGAGAGTAAACAGGACCTCGGTTTAATATCTCAGCTGAGAGGCAGTAATTCTGGCAGTGCAGTGCTCTCTCAGCACTGCAGTGAAATGTCAGCCTAGATTCATATGCTCCTACCTCTGGAGTGGGACTTATGCCCACAACATGGTGACTCAGGGACAAGAGCTGAGACACAGCTGGCAGCTAGGCTGTCAAACCACATCAAAACTTTCCGAATCTCTTCTTGGCTGCGGTGCTAATAGGGTTGAGGAATCAGGCAATGGGGAACTGCAGCGAAAAATGAGAATTTGCTGGAAACACTCAGTACCTCAGTTGGCATCTGTAGTAAAAATGAAACAAAAGGAGATTCAAGAGGCAATGCTATGGCGCGATGCAAAGAGCAAAACAAGGAAGATTAGAAGGAAACTATTCCAGTGTAAACATTTTTTAAAATTGAGCAAGCTAGGTGAAATGCCAAGAGCAGAACATTAAGGTGGACAACAGCAGGTGTTTAACCAACTAATTTCAGAGTCATTTCGGAGACATGGATAGAGCAGGGTCAGGAATGGTTGTTGCAGGTGCCGGGGTTTAGATATTTCAGTAAGCTCAGGGAAGGTGGTAAAAGAGGGGGAGGGGTGGCATTGTTAGTCAAGGACCGTATTACGGTGGCAGAAAGAACGTTTGATGAGGACTCGTCTACTGAGGTAGTATTGGCTGAGGTTAGAAACAGGAAAGGAGAGGTCACCCTGTTCGGGGTTTTCTATAGGCCTCCGAAAAGTTCCAGAGATGTAGAGGAAAGGATTGCAAAGATGATTCTGGATAGGAGCGAAAGCAACAGGGTAGTTGTTATGGGGGACTTTAACTTTCCAAATATTGACTGGAAACGCTATAGTTTGAGTACTTTAGATGGGTCCGTTTTTGTCCAATGTGTGCAGGAGGGTTTCCTGACACAGTATGTAGATAGGCCAACGAGAGGTGAGGCCATATTGGATTTGGTACTGGGCAATGAACCAGGACAGGTGTTAGATTTGGAGGTAGGTGAGCACTTTGGTGATAGTGACCACAATTCGATTACGTTTACTTTAGTGATGGAAAGGTACAGGTATATTCCGCAGGGCAAGAGTTATATCGGGGGGAAAGGCAATTATGATGCGATGAGGCAAGACTTAGGATGCATCGGATGGAGAGGAAAACTGCAGGGGATGGGCACAATGGAAATGTGGAGCTTGTTCAAGGAACAGCCACTGCACGTCACTGATAAGTATGTACCAGTCAGGCAGGGAGGAAGTGGTCGAGCAAGGGAACCATGATTTACTAAAGCAGTCGAAACACTTGTCAAGAGGAAGAAGGAGGCTTATGTAAAGATGAGACATGAAGGTTCAGTTAGGGCGCTCGAGAGTTACAAGTTAGCTAGGAAGGACCTAAAGAGAGAGTTAAGAAGAGCCAGGAGGGGACATGAGAAATCTTTGGCAGGTAGGATCAAGGATAACCCTAAAGCTTTCTATAGATATGTCAGGAATAAACGAATGACTAGGGTAAGAGTAGGGCCAGTCAAGGACAGTAGTGGGAAGTTGTGCTTGGAGTCCAAGGAGATAGGAGAGGTGCTAAATGAATATTTTTCGTCAGTATTCACACAGGAAAAAGACAATGTTGTCGAGGAGAATACTGAGATTCAGGCTACAAGACTAGAAGGGCTTGAGGTTCATAAGGAGGCGGTGTTAGCAATTCTGGAAAGTGTGAAAATAGATAAGTCCCCTGGGCCGGATGGGATTTATCCTAGGATTCTCTGGGAAACTAGGGAGGAGATTGCTGAGCCTTTGGCTTTGATCTTTAATTCAACTTTGTCTACAGGAATAGTGCCAGAAGACTGGAGGATAGCAAATGTTGTCCCCTTGTACAAGAAGGGGAGTAGAGGCAACCCGGGTAACTATAAACCAGTGAGCCTTACTTCTGTTGTGGGCAAAATCTTGGAAAGGTTTGTAAGAGATAGGATGTATAATCATCTGGAAAGGAATAATTTGATTAGAGATAGTCAACACGGTGTTGTGAAGGGTAGGTCGTGCCTCACAAACCTTATTGAGTTCTTTGAGAAGGTGACCAAGCAGGTGGATGAGGGTAAAGCAGTTGATGTGGTGTATATGGATTTCAGTAAAGCGTTTGATAAGGTTCCCCATGGTAGGCTACTGCAGAAAATACGGAGGCATGGGATTCAGGGTGATTTAGCAGTTTGGATCAGAAGTTGGCTAGCTGGAAGAAGAGAAAGGGTGGTGGTTGATGGGAAATGTTCAGACTGGAGTCCAGTTACTAGTGGTGTACCACAAGGATCTGTTTTGGGGCCACTGCTGTTTGTCATTTTTATAAATGACCTGGAGAAGGGCGTAGAAGGGTGGGTGAGTACATTTGCAGATGATACTAAAGTCGGTGGAGTTGTGGACAGTACGGACGGATGTTACAAGTTACAGGGGGACATAGATAAGCTGCAGCGCTGGGCTGAGAGGTGGCAAACGGAGTTTAATGCAGAAAAGTGTGAGGTGATTCATTTTGGAAGGAATAACAGGAAGACAGAGTACTGGGCTAATGGTAAGATTCTTGGCAGTGTGGATGAGCAGAGAGATCTCGGTGTCCATGTACATAGATCCCACAAAGGTTGAGAGGGTTGTTAAGAAGGCGTACGGTGTGTTACCTTTTATTGGTAGAGGGATTGAGTTTCGGAGCCATGAGGTCATGTTGCAGCTGTACAAAACTCTGGTGCGGCCTCTTTTGGAGTATTGTGTGCAATTCTGGTCGCCGCATTATAGGAAGGATGTGGAAGCATTGGAAAGGGTGCAGAGGAGATTTAGCAGAATGTTGCCTGGTATGGAGGGAAGATCTTATGAGGAAAGGCTGAGGGACTGGAGGCTGTTTTCGTTAGAGAGAAGAAGGTTAAGAAGTGACTGAATTGAGGCATACAAGATGATCAGAGGATTGGATAGGGTGGACAGTGAGAGCCTTATTCCTCGGATGGTGATGTCTAGTACGAGGGGACATAGCTTTAAATTGAGGGGAGATAGATATGAGACAGATGTCAGAGGTAGGTTCTTTACTCAGAGAGAAGTAAGGGCGTGGAATGCCCTGCCTGCAACAGTAGTGGACTCGCCAGCACTAAGGGCATTCAAATGGTCAATGGATAGACATATGGACGATAAGGAAATAGTGTAGATGAGCTTTAGAGTGGTTTCATAGGTCGGCGCAACCTCGAGGGCCGAAGAGCCTGTACTGCGCTGTAATGTTCTGTGTTCTATGTTCTAATTTCTACTCACACCCATACCATGGAACATGCATAGTTGCTGTGCAATGTCTTCCACTGTTGGCATGTCTGACATTGGAGACTATCAGCATGTTTCAGTTGGTAGAATTCTTACATCTGAGTCAAAAGATTGTAGTTTCATGTCCCACTACAGCCATAATGCAGGCTGACATTTCAGTGCAGCTTGACATTTCAGTGCAGCATTAAAGCAATGATTCAATGTCCGAGGTACCATCTTTCAGATGGGATATTAAGTTGAAGTGAAAGATCTCCCTCTGCTATTCAATTAAATAGAAGGAGGTCTCTGGAGTCCTGGCCAGCAGTCCTCTCTTATCTTTTCCAATTTCACCTTGTGTGGATTCACAATCACAAGTTTATATCCTATCATCCTCTGGACCACATGTTGACATGCCAATGAGGTAGGCTACGTGGAACCCATAGGTAATAGGTATAAAATCTGCCCACCCCTATGGAGGAGGGGACCCCAGACCATCAAGGGGAGACGATTAGACCAGGCAGCACTTAAAAAATCTATTTCCAAAGCCCTACAAAAGGGAAAGAAAACAATCTTGCAATATCACCACTTCACTTTACTTTCCCTGTGATCCGGCTGAACTCCAGATATTGTGATCAAATTGTCTGAGCTGGGCAAACGGTGCACTACTTTGTGTGTGTGTGTGTGTGGGTGTGTCTGTCTATGCAGCATGGTCAACAATCTCATGGTGCCAATGTATTGTCCCTTCTGTGAGATGTGGCAAAACTATACAGCAACCTCACAGAATCACAGAATTGTTATGGCGCAGAAGGAGACCATTTGGTCCATTGTGGCTGCACCAGCTCTCCAATTCAGCATTATAACTTAGTGTCCCGCACCCCTGTACATTGTTTTTATTCAATTAATCATCTAATGCTCTCTTGAATGCCTTGATTTATGTTGAAGAATGATACATATTCAAAAATGTTTTAGTCACGCTCTTTGCACCAGCATTTAACATTGTAACCAGTTATCAAGATAATTTCCTATGTAAACAGGTGTCAGTTGCAGGTTTCTGCCAATAGGTGATATAGTAGCACCCTTACATCCTTTAATCAGTGTATCCTCTACTAAAATGAACAATACCTTGGTTGATGTACTATTATAGTTTGTTTATCTTGCTTTTGGATAAAAAGTAATAAAATATAAAAATGTAAACTAAAGAAAAAGAACTAAAGAAAAATTACAATTAGGATAGTCAATTGTGGTTGATCTTTACCCTTCAAATTCAGTGCTTTTCATCAATTGAGCCAATGAAAGATTTAA
This sequence comes from Scyliorhinus torazame, assembly GCF_047496885.1. Taxonomy (NCBI): domain Eukaryota; kingdom Metazoa; phylum Chordata; class Chondrichthyes; order Carcharhiniformes; family Scyliorhinidae; genus Scyliorhinus; species Scyliorhinus torazame. The sequence goes on along the minus strand of NC_092722.1, from coordinate 15,557,365 downwards.
AAAAATAGAGGTTGCCATGCTATAACTGCCAATGGCCATGTCCAGAATTACAGGACCATTGTTAGGAATGGGAATATGGTTGCACAGTGGTAATGTCACTGGACTACTAATCCAGAGGGCCAGGCTAATACTCATGGGTTCAAATCCCACCAGAGCAGCTTGCGGAGTTTAAATTCAGTTAATAAACATGAAATAAAAAGTTAATCTCAGTTAAGGTGACCATGAAACTATCATTGATTGTTGTAAAAACCCATCTGGTTCACTACTGCCCTTTAGGGATGGAAATCTGCTTTCTTTACCGGACAGCGGCACAGTGGTTAGCACTGCTGCCTCACAGCACCAGGGACCTGGGCTCAATTCTGGTATTGGGTGACGGTGTGGAATTTTCACGTTCTCCCCATGTCTGCCTATGTTTCCTCCGGGAACTGGTTTCCTCCCACAGTCCAAAATTGCGCAGGTTAGGTGGGGTTACAGGGGATTGGGCCTAGGTAGGTTGCTCTTTCAGAGGATTGGTGCAGATTCAATTGATCGAATGGCCAAATCCCTTCTGCACAGTCGGGATTCTATGTGACTCCAGAGCCACAGAAATGTGCTCGCATCTTAGCTGCCCTCTGAAATGGCAAGCCACTCAGTTCAAGGGCAATTAGGATGGGCAACATATATTGGCCTTGCCAGCGATGCCACATCTCATGAAAGAATTTTTAAAAAGGTAAACACATAGTTAATTATTCCAATGCTGCAAAGTATTTTAATTCTTGAAATTACTGTCTAAGAGTTGCTTGATCATTTTAATTGGTCCCATTGGGATTTACAACCACATACCGTGCAGACAGAATTCGAAAGCTGGTTTTCAGGATCAGTAAGTATTGAATATACCAAAGTATTTTCAGAATGTAAACTAGCATTTACTTGGGGTTACATAACCATGTTGCATGTGATCCTTTGATCTGTCCCCAATTCTTTTTTAAAATAAATTTAGAGTACCCAATTCTTTTTTATTCAATTAAGGGGCAATTTAGCGTGGCCAATCCAACTAACCTGCACATCTTTGGGTTGTGGGGTTGAGACCCGCGCAGACACGGGGCGAATGTGCAAACTCCACACGGACAGTGACCTGGAGCCGGGATCGAATCCGTGAGCCACCTGTCCCTAATTCTGAACATGGCCCCCTTTCCAATTTTCCACTTCCACATTGTTTTATACCTACCTTAATGGCATGCATACCACCACAACCTAAAATCATTAAATCATAAAAAATCAAAGGTGATACTTTCAAAACCACCATTTAATAATAGTTCTTCAACTTTAACACAATCTAGGTTAGCACACATTACTGGCTTTCCACTGAATTGGCTCTGGTGTTTACAATGCAAATCATTACCCAAAGTTAAAATGAACACAGAAGACTATTTCATCAACTTTCTTGTGTTAACTGGAGTGAGTGTACTTGGTAGCCTGAACCTGAAACCAAATAGTCTCACCCTAGCTGAGGCAATCATCCCTTCACCTCACCTCTACTGAATAAGGTGACTGTTGGGTGCAGGTTAAGGCATACTGACAGCCTTCTAATAGCTTACCTAAATGCTCTTCATTATCCAAAGTCCAGGTAATAAGTGGATACCCTGGGCGGCACAGTGATTAGCACTGCTGCCTCACAGTGCCAGAGACCCAGGTTCAATTCCTGGGGTTACTGTCTGTGTGGAGTTTGTACATTCGCCCCGTGTGTGCGTGGGTTTCCTCTGGATGCTCAGGTTTCCTTCCACAGTCCAAAGATATGCAGGTTAGGTGGATTGGCCATGATAAATTGCTGCTTAGTGTCCAGGGATGGGCAGGTTAGGTTATGGGATTACGGGGATAGGTAGGCGTGGACACTTGTGGATGGGCAGAGTGCTCATGCGAGGGACCGGTGCGGACCCGATGGGCTGAATGGCCTACTTCTGCACTGTAGGGATCCTTTACTTGTTCATAGAGATCAGAGCCAAAACCACATCTCCACACACGCAGGAACCCTGGTGGTATTTTCCCTCCATAGTTCCGGGAAGCTGAGGCCAACTGTAGCACATTAACTAAAGAAGTGTCTGAGACAACCAAATTACCAAAGGCCAGGAATCAAACATTATCAATGCTACATGGTGTGTTTCCTCCATAAGCAATGAAAGGGGTTTTGTACTGATCTTTATCAATGAATTGGAACCTGCTCTTCTGCTCCAAAATTGGTACACAATTTGACATTCAGTTGAAGAAAAAATGTATATCATTGTAAATATCGGCAACACAGCAAACATTTGGCAGCGATCCTACTAAAACCATTACTGACAGAATCTCCAACTTTGCCTTCAACTCTATGAAGAGTGCTCACTGGTTCTTGACATTTTAATTGAGGTGTTTTAGCTATGGCTCCATTAATCATATCGCCCATTTATAATCTTTGCAGGACTTGTATCTTTTCCTAAATTTGATTTTTTATATTCCCAGCAAGTACTAAAATTCTTCATTATTATACCAGAAACTGACAGGAACTTGGGACAAAGAAGAGGAAGGAAATTAATATCAACAGGGAAAAAGTATTGGAGGACTAAAGGAACTAAATTCTGACAACTCCCTGGGATCTGTAGCTTACACCCTAAGGTTCTAAGAGAGATAGCTGGAGAGATAGTGGTCCAGTGCTGGGGCCTCAGCTATTTACAATCTGTATTACTGTCTAAGATGAAGAGATGGAGAGTAATGTATCCACATTTGTTGATGATACAAAGCTGGGTGGGACGGTAAGCTGTGGAGAGGACACAGAAAGGCTGCAAAGAAGTATAGACAGGTTAAGTGAGTGGGCAACAAGTTGGCAGGTGGAGTATAATGTAGAGAAGTGTGAAGTTATTCACTGGTCCCTTTAGAGTAGAGAAGCAGAACATCTTTTAAAAAGGTGAGAAACTTTGAAGCTTTGATGTTCAAAGAGACTTGGGTGTGCTCGTACAAGCAATGCAGTAAGTTAGCATGAAAGTACAGCAACGAAATAGGAAGGCAAATGGCATATTGGCCTTTATTCCAAGGGAATTAGAGTACAATAATAAAGAAGCCCTGTGCAATTATACAGGGTTTTGGCAAGGCCACATCTGGAATACTGTGTGCAGTTTTGATCTCCACATTTAAAAGATATCGGGCGGGAATCTCCAATAATGGTGCTATGTCCCCTCGGCAGCGCCAGAACACGGGCGTTTCACTCTGGACTTTCCTTAAGAAAGTCCAAAGTGATTCTCCAACCTGCAGGGGGCTAGCAGGGCTTCTCGCAGCTCTGGCTGCGGATACAGGGCCCTGCAATTCCGGTCGGGAGTCCGCGCATGGGCACAGCGGCCTGCGGACTCCGTGGCGGACTCAGACTGCGGAGCAGCACCAAAATTGTTGGCCACCCCGAGATCGCACGTGCCCGCGGATCGGTGATGCCCGATCGCCCCCTTGGCTGTCTGTAAGGCCCCCACCCGGTGAAGGATCCCCCCCCCCCCACCAGGTTGGGCGCGGACTGAGCCCGCAGCCGCCACCGGCCGTTCCCGACAGGTAAAACGAGGTTAGAAACACGCCGTCGTGAACTCAGCCAGTTGTCCCCGGAGAATCGCTGCGGGGGCTTCTGTCACTGGCCCCCTACCCGCGCCGCGTAGTCAACGCCCATTCTCCGCCCCGCGGCGATCGCGATTTCAGCGTGGAGGCCCGGAGAATCCCACCCATACTTGCATTGGAGGCGGTACAGCAAAGGTTCACTAAATTGGTCTCTAGGACGAGGGTGTTTCCCTAATGTGAGGTTGAGTCATTGGGCCCATGTTCCCTAAAGGTTAGAAAGAGAGTTGATCTAATTGAAAATACAAGATTCTGAAGAGGCTTTTTTTTATATCCATTACTTTATTAGAGTTACAAAGCCAGAGCTCAAGAGTGTGGACAGGGACAAATCCCTAATCCAGCTCCTTGCGTGTTCCAAAAACCAATTCAAATTGAATTCAATTCATGGTCTCCACATGAGAGACATACCAGATCCAGGCATTACACCTGATCCCACGCTCATCTTAGCCAAAATGCCAAGAAGCGATGATTCTGACGAGGCTTGACAGGATTGGTGCTGAGAGACCTTTTTGCTGGTTGGGGAATCCAAATTATAGAGGGTACAGTCTCCGATTAACAGCAAATCATTCATGTCTGAGATGAGGAGAAATTACTTCACTCAAAGGGTTGTGGATGCTCCACTGTTGAATATATTTAAGGCTGGGATAGACAGATATTCAGACTCTCAGAGAATCATGGGATATGGGAAGCCGGTGGGAAAGTGTTGAAAGAGTTGCAATCCAAGATCAGCCATGATTGTACTGAATGGCAGAGCAGGCTTGACGAGCTATGTGGTTTGCTCCTATTTCTTGTGTTCTTCTGCTGGGTCAGGCTTATCTTATATTTAATTAAAATATGTTTCACTGAGCTTTACAAAAAACAAGTGCAAATCATTTTAAGTAACAATATTCAAGACAGCATACCATCTCCTTCGGAGTAATCCAAATTGCTTCTGGCATAATGAAATTTCAACAAGCCCTACACAAGCGCCTCTTCACATATAATCAAATCACCACAGTGCAGAAGAAGGTCATTTGGTCCATCGAGTCTGCACCGACCCTCTGAAAGAGTCCCACACCCCATCCTATTCCCATAATCCAGTAACCACCTACTCTTTGGACACCAGGGGCAATTTAGCATGGTCAATCCACCTAACCTAATTCTCCTATCTGAGCTAACAGATCTGTGAGCTGGAAGTCTGTGCCTCACATCCTCTTCCTGGCTACAAACTGGGCCACATCACCTCCTCTACCATTATCAGGTATTGACAGTCATCACTCCTACTCTTACATGGATGATGGGTCAAACACACACACCACACCGCTTTCACGTGTTCCATGCAACACTGGCTGACGACAACTCTGGAATACAAACTCTCAACCTTCAAGTCAGGAATCAACTGGCAAACTACTGACCTGTGCCATATTAGTTTCCAAAATTATTTCATAACCTAACTGGCTATTATAATTTGAATGTTTACAACAAAATGGAGGCTTATTGGCACACTTTAGATGGAGTGGGCAGAATGAAAGACACATATTACCTACATGTATACCTTCTAGCTCCCATGTACTGTGAAATTTCCACTGAAATATAGCAGTAAATATAGTCTTAGGTCACGATCTAACCAAATTGCAACAGAGTCCCATGATGAGCGAGCTTATCCGGGTGTTTTCCGGTGCTCCCAGTGCTGAGAAACACCACGCTATCTATTGGGACTTTGTTGCAAATCGGGGCCTCAGCGGGGAACGCCCTGCTGAGGCCATACTTAGACCCGTTTCCTGCATTGAGGAGCTCCGCTCGTCAGAACCACACAGTGCAGATGGCATCCCGATCTCTCGACACCCCCCCCCCGACACCCTTGAAACCCACCCCCCAGCTTACCTATAAAGGTCCTTGGGACCCTCCCCGCACCCCAGCTCATCGAGAATGGTCTTCAGGCCCCTCCCTACATCCCATCTCAGGGCACCAGCTGGCAGTGTCACCTGAGCAGTGCCACCTGGGTGCCAACCTGTCACTGCGAAGGTGCCCAGGTGGCACTGCCAGCTGGATGGGACACAGCAAGCGTGCCAGGCTGGCAGTGCCAAGGTGTCCCGGTACAACCAGCAAGGCCAGGGTGTCACCCAGCCAAGAGGGCAACCACCTGGGGACCTCCGATCCCCTGGGAGACCCCTACTCGCAAGACGTGGCAATCCGGGTAGATCCCAGAAGAGGGTTCTCCCGGCATCTACTGGCCGTGCCGCCGTCCGAGCGCAACACGACCAGTAGATCGCGCTCTTAGTATCTTGATCTATTTATAATTACAATACTGTGCAACACTTTAATCCCAGCCAGGATTAAGTAAGGAGAACGGTCAAAATAACAATATTACAGCTAGTAAGATTTCTAAGTCAAACAAAAAAGAACATAACGCAATTATCAGTAGATTTATATATTTGCATATATTAGCACAGATGAGAATGAGCTATGGTTTGATCTGTATTTAACTCAGGCTTTGACCTCCCTCCATGATTATTGTTGGTTCATACTCTTCCCAGAGCACCTTACTGGAGGTTTAGAGATCTGTGCAGTTGGCTGTGATGTAGGATTTGACCTTTTTCTTCAGCTGACGACCTTTGCTGAATGTCCCCTCTGCTGTCATATGGCACCTTGTGCTGACACTTTGTATTCCTCTATACAACTAAAGCCTTGCCTGTTTACTCTGACCTGATTTTATCTTTGCCCTGAGGCCGCCACTGACTCCTTAGTGCCTGGTGTCACCAAACATCGGCACCTTCAAATCTTTACAAGTCTCGAAATTCAGCGTCAACATTTAATAATAATACATTTATGATCCATAGAAATAGTTTTGATATTCCCCGATTGCAATTGTTCACACAGCAGTTGCAGGAGTTATGTACATATGGGCATTCGAATTAGGAGGAGGAGGAGGCCATTCGGCCCCTCGAACCTGCTCCATAATTCAATTAGATCATGGCTGATCTGATTCTGGCCTCAATTCCACATTCTGCCTACATCTGATAACCTTTGGCTCCCTTCTTCATCAAGAATTTATCTAATTCTGTCTTCAAAATATTCAATCAGCCTGATTCCACCGCTCTCTGGAGAAGAGAGTTCCAAAGATTCATGATCCTCAGAGAAAAGAATTCTCCACATCTCAGTCTTAAATGGGAGCCCCCCGGCTTGATTCTGCGGCCTCCCAGCCGCGTGTTTCTCGGTGGTGGGAAATGGCGCACGCCATTCACTGGCGATGGGATTCTCTGTTTCTGCTGGCTTCAATGCCGCCGGGAAACCGGACGGGGATGCGCTGACGGAGGGTCCAGAAAATTCCGCCGCCAGCGAATGGTCAGAGAATTCCAGCCCCCTTATTTTTAAACTGTGTCCTCTGGTTCTAATCTCTCCCACAGGGGAAAATATTCTTTCAACAGCCAAGTCCCCTCTGGATCTTACATGTTTCAATAAGATCACCTTTCATTCTTCTAAACTACAATGGATACAGGCCCAGCCTGTCCAACCTTTCCTTCTAAGATAACCCCTGCCCCGCCATCCCAGGTATCAGCTGAATAAACCTTCTCTGAACTGCTTCTAACACATTTATATCCTTTCTTAGTTAAGAACACCAAGTCTTTGAGATGTTCAGTGGCCCAGAAAGATAGTCAATGTTTCACAAAGCAGCAGGTTTATATATCAGCATTGTGATGTCTCCTGAAATATATGTACTGTCTGATATGCGTCAATTACATTTCAGTAATACAGCCAGAAATAAATCAGAATCAAAATGGTAGTCTGGGATTGATAATGGCCAGGAGTAAATGACACACCAGGTTTTGACTGGGAGGAACCATTAAATTTGTCACGTCGCCATAAATTAAGCAATTAAATATTTCAGCACAATGGCCTGAAGACAGAAGCAAAGTTATTAGATGCAATGAAAGGCCCTTGCTGAAGATTACAGGCAACAATTACGTTTGCTTGCAGTGCAGAGGTTGACAGAGTGTCGAGAACCTGGAGGTTTGGGCAGGTTTTCCTATGGCTTTTTAACTCAGCCACAGCATTAGCATCCTGCTTCCAGGTTGCCAGCCAATTGCACAGCAGTCAGCTCATGCTTGACTGTTTAGAGGGGCTCTGGCAGGGCTCAGAATGGATCCATTTTTCAATTTTCAGGACAGAGAAAGCTACTGTACTAACTGGGCGACTCAATGTGTAAAGTCTGCCACCCCCAACGCCAGGTTCTTGGAGGCCACATTGCAGCCTGAGAGAGCTCAAAATAGTCTTGCCTGCAGATAGGAGAAAGAGAACATCAACTGAGATGAAGCAAGCTGAACATCACTGAGGTGGTGAGGAGCAGGAGTGCATATCAGTAATGTGTATCTTTTATTTCCCAATCCCTCACTCCTGCCAAAGTGTGACAGCAAACCTCCAAAGTTGTAAGCATTCAAGCCAATTAGATATGCTTTGAAAAGTTTCCTCATTTCTGGATTTGGTGTCAAAGTTTGTTCAGTAACATCATCAGGGCAGGAAAGTTGAGTAATATGCCACATTCAATTGCAAGCTGCCACCCACCTGACACCCCCTTGCAGGTTAAAACACCCCCCCTATGTTAGAGGGTAAGATCCATGCAGCACAAATGTGTAAGAAACTGAAGTAAAGACCTGTGACAAGTCTCTGTGTAAGCATGGAATTCTAACCTCAGACCTACAGTTAGGGCAGCATGATGGCACAGTGGTTACCACTGCTGCCTCACAGTGCCAGGGAACCGGGTTCAATTCTGACCTCGGGCGACTGTCTGTGTGGAGTTTGCACTTTCTCCCCTTGTCTGCGCGGGTTTCCTCTGGGTGCTCCAGTTTCCTCTCACAGTCCAGAGATATGCAGGTTATGTGGAGTGGCCATGCTAAATTGTCCCTTAGTGTCCAGGGTGTACAGGTTAGTTTACGGGGATAAGGTGGGGTGGGTGGGGGAGTGGACCTGGACCTGGGTAGAGTGCTCTTTCAGAAGGTTGGTACAGACTTGATGGGCCGAATGGCCGACTTCTGCACTGGAGGGATTCTAAGAGGTTCAAGTCCCACAGCAATACTTCAGCATATAAACCAACCCGAACGTCCATTGCAGTGCTGGTGATGTGTGTAAGACTTTAAACTGGCTTCCATTTGCCTGCATAAGTAAATATCTCAAGGCACGCCTGAGAAAAAGAAAGCTTTGTGTGTGACCTGGCCAATATTCCGCCCAACAGTAAATGGCACCAAAAACAGATTAACTGGCTATTCATATTATTGCTGTCAAAACTAGTGAAATACTTCAATTTGTTTTCATATCACGTTGAGGTACTTTGGAAATGCAAGCATTTCTGTAAACAGCTCCAATTCCAGTAATGTGGCAATTTTGACTGAAGTCAGGATTCAGAGCCATTGCTTTAATTAACGGGAAAGTAAAGTGCAATCCCCAAATTGTTGTTTTTGTATCAGGTCTAAGATTGATGGGCCTTTCGGATGTGAGAAGATTTGCAAATGGCTCAGAGTTGTGGTTTAAGTTAGCTAATATTTCACACTGTACCAAAAGGTTACCGATACGTGAATAAAAATATTGGTAGAAATGCCAGCAGGGCAGTGTGCATTTGAAAAAGACAGGTTAATAGTTTAGGTTGAACCCCCTATATTCTCAGGAACGTTATCCTCCCTTTCTCTTTCAGTAACTGCTCGACCTAACCTGCATTTCCAATATCTCCTGTTCAAACCTAAGTCTATCATTTTGTTCAGAATAGTTGAAATTTAACATCAGTAAAGCATTATTCAGAAAACAAAATAGATGATTCCTGCTGCTGTGAATTCCGTGATATGCTTTGACAGACGAAGTTAGAACATTTTTTACAGCCCTCTTCTTTGTGTCACTGACTACCGACTGCAAATACGTTCAGGACAAATTTAGAATGCCAGGCAGAGCGTCAATGAGAGATTTATGTTCAGTGTCAGGACATGCTCCATTTGCAGACTGACTGTCACTGTCCTGCATTTATCTTCTTTCATCTCACTTTGCAAATTCAGTGACAAATCTGCTGACTGCAGTCTGCAAACAAATGAAACTGTGATGGTTGGAGGCATCCTGATTCTCATTAAAATAACAGTGACAGTGTAGCAAACACTCATTTTATTAATGAGTATGTCTGTGTGGCGCGGGGCGGGCAAGGTTTGAAGGTTGGTTGATGGATATGTAGTGGTATAGTGCTGATGGATTTGTGATGGTTCATTGTTTGCTCAAGAGAGTTTTTTTAAAGTTCAAAAGGAAAAATTAATTACAATTTTTTTCACTGGTGAAAACAAGCCATGGTGCAGAATTCTGCATGAATATAGTGGGACAAAATGACAGGCTGCTTTTCGTGATGGCTCCCGTGGTTAAGTCAGTGAACACTGAAGCAAAGAGCGACAGTATCAGGAGACATATCCTGGCTGTGATCTGTGCAGAGGTGATAGCAAAAGTTACAACACAATCTGCATAATTTCACCAGTCGGCAAGAAGCAGGGTTGCGGAAGTCTCTGTGAGAAGGCCTGGCTAGGTGGGGTGGGGGGGTTGAGAGCAAGAAAAAGCAGATGTTCGGCAACCATCCAGGATAATCTTGGAGTCTTCAGAGATTAAAGGCTAATCTCCAGGACACCCCACAAGAAAAACCGGAGAGGCATTTAAAACGTTGCTCTAATTTTATTTGCACACTTGTTTAGTTGTAAAAATATCGGACCTGGAAAAAAGGTTGTTGACTAACAGTGAAGAATCATCCAATCGAATAATGAGGAACCTATTCATTTTTCCTTTGGTGTAGGAAGATGGAACATGGTGAAGATTGACATGCCAGGTGGCCACTGGCGGGTTTGTGGAAGTGAGGCAATAAGTAAAGGGCAATAATTTGATGAAACATCCAGGAATATAACTAAACAATATTGGCAACCTTGGGGAGGTGGTAGGTCGGGAAATGGTGGAGAAACTGCAGCTGTCTTTTTAAAATTATTTTATAAATTTAGAGTACCCAATTCATTTTTTCCAATTAAGGGGCAATTTAGCATGGCCAATCCACCTACCCTGCACATCTTTGGGTGGGAGCGAAACTCACGCAAACATGGGGAGAATGTGCAAACTTCACACGGACAGTGACCCAGAGCCGGGATCGAACCTGGGACCTTGGCGCCATGAGGCAGCAGTGCTAACCCACTGCGCCAGCGTACTGCCCCAAACTGCAGCTGTCTAACCATGCCTAATGGATGAAGAGAGGCAGATAGAATGCTCGCCCCCACACCATGCTCGCCGACTGAAAAGGCACCATATACTGGGACAGGGCATTCAGTCACATCAGGGCCGCAGTACCTCAACTCCTGTCGCCTGAGGTAACGTTATGTGACTTATCTCATCAAGCATTAAGAAATGGGAAGCCACTAGGTACACTGCCTGTTTGGGGGCAAAGTGAGTCACTAGTTGTGTGCAGCAGCTGTGACCAGGTAGCCCACAGACAAGAGGAATCTATACAGTGTATGTAGAGATCCCCTTCTGTATATCATAGTGGGCCAGTCTGCAGAATTGGATGCAGCATTTGCTATTTATGAAAGATTGGCATTTTAGAACGAACGCAATTCAATTTATTATTTATGGCTGAATGCTATGTCTGAATGTTTTTTGTATCGGATTGAATCAGCCCCAAGCATCAAGCAATGAGCTATTTTTGCTTGTTTTTATAAATGGATATTTAAAAAATCGTTAAAAAAGAAAATGATAAAACAACTCAAGTATAAATAGCTCAATGATTGATCTCTGGGATTTGATCTTGTCTGTTTTTATACAGTTTCTACCCCTCAGAATCTAAGCATGACAGGGGAGCTGGTGTTAAGATATACACACCAGCATATTAATACAAAACTTATTTTGTAATTTCTCAAACAAATCACATAACCTACAACATATTGTTTTTCATTTGTACGCTATAGTAATTGATTTGTCCACCATATTGCCCCTGATTACCATGCTATCCAACTGTTGATATCACTTTAGCATTGCCAGGTATCAGAATTACTCACTCTTCAGGAAGGGAATACTATTAAGGAGCAGGGTTACCTTATCATCTAAGCTTGAGTGAAAAGACTCAAATGACTATGCAAAAGCATACTGCCAATAAGAACCTTTTCACCTTATGTTACAGCTGATGGGACAGTCTAACAGTGTCCCTTACTTCCTCTCACGGGAGAGGGAATTTAACCAAATCTTGACACTGATATTGACAATCTGTTGTAAGTAGAAATACGCAGAACATGATGGGGAATGGAGCAGTACTTGTAGGCAATTACTGCCTGACAAAAGTGTACTCGTGTACAAGAAATTGCAGAAGCTATTCAAATTGCAAGATACATGAGGGGAAGCAGTGGCATAAGTTGTATTGTCACTGGACTAGTAATCCAGAGCCCCTGGGTAATGCTCTGGGGACCCAGGTTCGAATCCCACCATGGCAGATTGTGAAATTTGTTCTTTGTTTTGGTTTTCGTCCTTGGTGTACAGCTGGTGTCTTCGCTGCCTTCCTGCCTGTTTGTGTCTTTCTTCGGTGGGGGGCTGGTGCTGTCGGTCCTGCAGATGATGCCCTCGCAGTGGTGGTGGCAGCCAGGGAGGCCAGGCGTTAATTACGCGCCACGATCTCGCTAACGCGGCCGTCGATACAAATCGTGCCCAAAATGACACTTAGAAATGTTTCCATTAAATTGTGCCCTATGTTTTCAATTGTTTATCAAAGCATATTTTCTTTTAACAAAACTTAAATCTCTGAAGATTGGACATGCTCCTTCAGTTTTCTGATGCGGTTTGCAAAATATAGAATTGCAAAGTTCAACAGAGGTTTAACCCAGCGCAAAGGCTGTTGGTCAGTAGCAATGTGAGAATTGTAATGGGACAATACCATTCAAATGAAGTAATGCTAATCAAGTCTTAGAATTATAGTGGTTATGATACTGGACTAATAATCCTGTGAATCTGTTCAAATTCCACTGTGGTGGCTTGAGAATTTGAAGTCAGTTGAAAACAATATGAAATATAAAGCAGCTATCAGTGGTTAGGCTCCAGCTGGGGTACTGTGTGCAGTTCTGTGAAGCCTAAGCCCACTCTACTGTAACAAACACAGTTATGCATAAACTGTGCAATTTAGTTTAACATCAGAATGTGTATGTTTTTCTGCAATATTATCCCTTGCTATCAGCATTTATTGTAACTCTGTTATATATCTCTGCTTCTTCCGCAGACCTGCACAGTTATTTCACCCCAACGTGATGCTGTTATTTTATCACCTCCCAAAGTAAGAAAAAACAGAAATCAGAAGCAACAAAAGTAAACATTTCAGACACAATAGCCTGGTGCTCAAATACTAATTAAGTTGTATGAGAATACCACAGAGTTGAAACTGGATAGCCCTAACCTGCCACTGCGAACCAGGCAGTGAATGATCCCTGCACCAGAGCAATTAAGCCTGAGGCCGACTTAATATTGGGCCTTGGATCGCAACTAAATTAGGCTCGTAAGCTGAAGACATTTGCTGCCCATCCCCAGGAAGCTCAGCAATGACGTGGGCCATTGTGTTGCCAGCAGTGGCCCTTGGGTAGGTCCTTGCAGGATGGTTTGGGTGGAAGAAACAATTGAGAGGATGTAATTTAGGGCTAGGAACCATCTTCAAGGCTGCTGCGAAGCTGGAGGAGCACTCTTGCTTCTTCCGGCTCCATGCTGAAAAGCCATTGGCTGGATTCTCTGTTCCTGAGTTGCCGAGGCAGGATTTATGGAATTCTATGACTGGTGCCAGACCTGGACCGATTCAATGACCGTTGAGGGGCTGGCACCGGCGCCACGTGGAACACAATCGATTCCAATGGAAAAAGGTGTCGGATTTGCTGGGGTCGGGATTGACACTCGAGGCTGACAAGCTGCTGCCGCATATTAGCACTCCACTTGCCACACACATTCAACCCAGCGCACAAGATGGCACTGGTTGCGCTGGAGTTTACGCAGTCAACCTGTTAGAGCTGGTACGGTTGGCTCTCCAGGGATCGGGGCGCCACCAGCACAGAAAGTAAACGTCCCAGCTCCACGGAATGTCCCCCGCCCAACCACAACGGCGACATCGCCCCCCATCACAAAGCCAACATAGGCCCCTGATCTTTACCACAATGCCAGCATTACCTCCCCCCTCACCACAATGCCAACATTGCCCCCTCCCACAGCATCACTCCCCCCCAGCACAACGCCAGCATCGCTCCCCGGCCCCCAGCACAACGCCAGCATCGCCGTGCCTCCTCATCATAATGCCAGCATCACTGTTCCCGCCCCCTCAACAATGCTAGCATCTCCGGACCCCCTCCCCCAATGTCTCGGGAGGGGGGGAGGCACTATCCTTGATGATGGAAAACAGGGGTGCAAAATCACCCCCCCCCCCCGAGTCTTTCCTTGCTGAGAGAGTGCAATGACTTAGACCAGGCCTTTGAGATTGGCCAATTGGAATATGAGTTCCCTGATTAGTCGGTCAATAAGGGAATATCTTCTTTCTATATAACAGGGGGTGTCAGATCCTCTGCACTCCGCTGTACTGCTGTTGGTTTTGTTAATAAAAGGGATTCTGGTGAAGGGACTTCTGCCTTCGTGGACTTATTACAGAGAATTTACTGGCTTTGTCCAGTGTCAACGTTCCTCATCCAAACCCAGTGTTCCAATTATCCCCTATTTATGTGTTCTAATACCAATCACCTGTTTCCCTTAACAATTTCACTGACATTGACAAACCTTAATGTAATTGACACTGACAAACTTAACAATATAACTGGTAAGACATTGACAACAGCTTCATTGAACTCATGCTTTTTCATTAAAACAAAGACAATTAAGAGAAGATCTAAGTGGTGAAGTGACAGAATTTGATAAAGCAAACCGAGAAAAACTACTTCTGTTGATCAGTGAGTTGGTAGCTAGACACTCAAAACGGTACAAAGGAAGAGGCTTAAAACAAGGCGCATTGTTGGGGCATTGAATGCCCGTCTGAAAATAGTGTACCGCAGAATCCATAATCAGTTTTAAAAGCGGATTGGTTAAATATTTGGAACTGGATACACCGGTTCGCCAGCCGCGTGTTCCTCGGCGGCGAGCCCTCGCCAGCAGTGGGATTCTCCGTTCCCGTCACGTGCCAATGGGATTTCCCATTGTGGTCACCCCACACTGCCAGGAAACCTGTGGGCGTGCTGCAGGCAGAACAGAGAATCCCGCCGGCAGACAATTCCATCCTTGATCTTTTAGCACGATTGGTCAGATCACCTTCTTCAGTTTAAAATGTTCACTTCCACAAGGTAACAGTGTGACCGGAAAGAGGAAACCAGGCAACTTCAAGGTAGGAGGAAGAAGCGGGAAAGCAGGGAAAACATATTTTCCAAATTCTGAAATCTTAACTATAATTTACATGAGCAACTGCATGAGTTTCTCCTCCTAGAGAAGGGGATTAACAGGTAAACTACATTGCCAACCTCGGTATACATTTCTTGTAAAAGAGACGATAGTTCAGTCAATCTGTGGTGGAACTAAAACACACAATCGCCATGGGAGATTCTGCAACTTTCATGAAACTTGAGGCCTGAACTTCCAGGGTTGCAATTATTGGCAACAAAAACATTCTAATTTTAGAACTGTAAATTAATTCACTCCTTCAGAGAATATTTTCTAATCACTGCCTGAAGCTGTATAATTAACAAAAAAGGGACTGCCCGATAATGAACTGTTGCCATGGTAACCAGCTTCTTGAATCACAAAACTGCACTTCCTCGTCTTCAACAGTGTCGATGGTTTCAACTGATCATAATGCCATGGCACGAGTTAAAGGGAATTCTGTGATTATCATTTTTCTTTCCTTCTTTGAAGTCTTTAGAGCCTTTCACTGAACCTAAAGCTTCAACATTACTGTGAATTTTAAATACTCAAAAATTAAAAGCAAGTTTTACCACATTGATAAACAAAACAGCAATTAATAAAATGAAGAGCAATGAAGGATTGTCTTTGATTTGTTGCTGTAATTTCTGATGGAACAATGCTTAATAGCAACATGGAATATTCAATAATTTGTTGGATGTTGGTGCTAAGGAATGGTACAATTGCCATTTCAGGCAACCAGTGTCAACACCAAGCACTCTCAAGTCAGATAAAGCACGGCTCAATGTGGAGTAAAACACCCTCTGCTCTTCCCCATCAATGTGCCTTGTCCTCAAAAAGAGTTATTGAGGGACTATCATTCCAGTTGTCAGTACGGGCAGAGACTGCCCAAGCTCATTTCACTCAGGTTCCTTACAGCCGACAGACAAGATGGGTCTGCCATTCTATCATCTGGGCTGCATTTGAATTCAGGCCCAAGAGATGAAAGGCAGCAACGGGCAGCTCCCCAAGCCATGGTGGTCGAAAGTTAAGTCAGTCCTAATCTCATGGCTGGTCACATCATATGGTGCAGTATCACTTAGCAAATGTTAGGATCTGATTACAGATATTACCTAGCCATAATTACCCATGAGGATATCCAACCTGATTCAAAATGAAAACAGCAAACAATTTTGCGTATATTTGAAAGGATAACATGCATTATAGTGTTACTCCCTGATTCATAAAACCATTTCAATTGCTGAATGTACGACTGACATAGCAACAGAAAATGTTTGACCAGCTGTGCATTTCCATCAGATTTTTGTTATAACCCCCTTGAGGCCCATGGGGAAGCCATTATTGATCTCCTCGTGCGGCAGGTAGAGTATGAGCCAGGTAGGGAGAGAAGGCCCACCCAGCTGAGGCTCCTTGGAATTGAGCATAAAAGCCGGCCTGAGCAGGGACCAGCATGTTGGTTGTCCCAACGGAGACTGTAATTGTAGATACTTACTGCCATGGGCAGATTATTGTTAATAGTAAATAAATCTTTTGCTTCCTACCACTGGATTTCTTGATTAAAATTATGAAAGAAAATAAGCAGGTTAACATTTTGGGCAGGATCTTCATCACAACCTGGTCTAACTAATTAATAATCCTTATTGTCACAAGTAGGCTTACATTAACACTGCAATGACGTTACTGTGAAAAGCCCCTAGTCGCCACATTCCGAAGCCTGTTCGGGTACACTGAGGGAGAATTCAGAATGTCCAAATTACCAAACAGCATGTCTTTGGGACTTATGGGAGGAAACCGGAGTACCCGGAGGAAACCCACGCAGACATGGGGAGAACGAGCAGAATCCGCAGAGACAGTGACCCAAGCCTTGAATTGAAACTGGGACCCTGGAGCTATGAAGTAACAGTGCTAACCACTGTGCTACCGTGCTGTCCCATGCTGTGCATTCCCAATCTTCTCTATCTTTACTTCAAAATCATGGCATCATAGAATCCCTACTGTGCAGAATGAGGACATTCGGCCCATCAAGTCTTCACCGACTCTCCGAAAGAGCAATCCACCCAGGTCCACCCCCATCCTTTCCCCGCAACGTAACCTGGACACTAAGGGGCAATTTAGCGTAGCCAATCCACCTAACCTGCACAACCTTTGGACTGTGGGGGGAAACCAAAGCACCCGGAAGAAACCCACGCAGACACAGGGAGAATGTGCAAACTGCACACAGACAGCCACCCAAGGTTGGAATCAAACCGGGTCCTTGGCGCTGAGGCAACAGTGCTAACCACTGGGCCGTCCCCAACTCTTCTAGCGACCCACTTTAAATCCAGCATTTGTGGTTTTAACTTGTTGTACTATTGTCTTGCAATACTTCAGACTGCGTCTAAATTTATACTACTAACTGTACCAGCAAAGGCTTTTTACTGGTACCAGTTAGTTCCTTTAGAAACAGTCATCACCAAAGTACCTGAAGCTGTTCAGGGAAGCAGAAAGAGCAAATCAAATGTAGAAATTACAATCTATAGGAATTGCTCCTCTGGCCCTTCCAGGAAGAACAGCCACACACTGAGCAATTGAAGACATTTTCTTTCAACCTTCAGTTTGTAGCCTCCGACTCCATATATTTCCTCCAAGAGGCTCTCATTGCCTCAGTGCTGAATTACATTCAGGCAAATTCATTTATCTTCATTGGTTAAATTCAGGAAACCATTGTTGTCATTGTCTGTCCCTCAATTCGAGGATGACATCTACTCAGGGTCGTGGGTTTCTGATATGGGTTATCATGTGACTA
The DNA here is from genome assembly GCF_047496885.1 of Scyliorhinus torazame. Taxonomy (NCBI): domain Eukaryota; kingdom Metazoa; phylum Chordata; class Chondrichthyes; order Carcharhiniformes; family Scyliorhinidae; genus Scyliorhinus; species Scyliorhinus torazame. The sequence goes on along the minus strand of NC_092722.1, from coordinate 15,539,586 downwards.
AACATGATACTCAATCCACAGGGGGAGGGAGGGACATCCCACAGACAGTGGGGTCCGGAGTGCTGGGTTTGCTTCATTTTCTTTCCTTCTTTCCCGCCGCTCTGCCTCCTCATGAGGTGAAGGCGCGCAAAGTGCGATGAGGTTTGATGGACAAGTTGTCGATGTTCTGAACGATTGGGAACAAGCTCCTCCCAGTCATTAAGGTCAATGCCGTTACACTTGATTAAATGCTTCAGAGTCTTTCAAGTGTTTTCTTTGTTCTTCCCTGAAATGTTGGCCATTTAAGGATTGAGAGAACCTGGTGGGAGGATGGCTTTCGGCTATCCGGACTGTCCAGACCATCAAAATTGATTTTTCAGGGGTTTCGGACTTTGCTTCAAGAAGCATTAAGTTGACCGTCCTCCCATGAGGAAGCATAACAGTCTGATTGAGTTTAACTCATCAGCTTTCGGGCGGCCCATCTAACTGGTTCAACAATTGGGTTTGACTGGATGCTACTAATTTGTGCCAGAGATTAATTTGCTTATGGTTATAAGACACCTGCGTTCCTGCTCAGACATCTAAGCCTTCATTGGCTCAACAATCAACTTTGGAGGCCACAAAGGGGCAAATATATATATCCCAACTTCAAAACAGACTGCAAGACCTCTGTGGCAATGGAAAACAGCAAAGTTTTTTTGTTTAATTTTCAGAAAATGAAAGTATACGATCAATAGAATGGGGAAGAAAAATTAAGATGGGGTGAGCAAGTTATTTAAATTTCTTTACTTATCACTTCTGCACTGCAGGGATAATATTAAATGAATAAAATCTCTATCACAATTTGCTGTAAATGAGTAAACTAAAAGGATATCTGCTTCAGAACAGAATGCAATTCCCGACGTTGCTTTCAATCTCGGAGTTATTGACTATCCAATCCATTCGAAACAGATTGATGGCTACTTTCATATTTAATTTGTTACTTTCATGGCATTTTTGATTTTGCTCAAGTTTGTTGTGCAACATCAGGCTGAACAGCATTTCGCCTGTGTACAACCCACAAAAACTTGGGTAAAACAAATGACGAGGCAGAAGCATGTTGCAGCAACCCATGCACAGCCAAGGCAAGCTTTGGGATTATTTTAAAAATGTGACACCATCAGCACTGTTAGTACCAGATAAAGACTAGGTGGGGAAATGTTTAAAAAGCTAATGCTTAAAACAGGCAAGTCTTTGCACAAAAGGGTGAAAAACATCTGGAATAATCTACCAGGCAGGACAGCGGAAACAAAAAATACCAGAGTTGTTCGAACTGCAGCTGAATACTAAGCTGGGAGAATTACAGTACCAATGGGATGAGTTTCAGTGGGCGAAAGGCCTAATCTCAATGTCAACTTTTTACCCAATTCTAAAATGTATTTAAGAGATGTGATTCCTATGACAATTCCTTTCTGATCGTGTCCCAGATTCTTTTGTAAAATTCCATGGGACCAGCATATGGAAAAAGTGATCCTAAATCTATGCAGTGTTGCCATAAGAGCACGGAAAGGCGAAGAATCTAAAGAACCGATCCAAAAGTAATGCACTGGGAAAGTATATAAACAGTTTAGATTTTTAAGCCTCATTCAACATATTCTTCAGGCAGAGAGCTCAGCTGTAAGACTTTGGAGCACAATGAAACCACACACTAATGTCACAAATTTATATGAAATATGATGGTGAATGCATTTGATCTCCAGTGGTGTTTTCGCCTGTTTGTCAAAAATGAATGGCACACAGATAGGGTATGGCCCAGTTAAGAACTGATTAGTTTTGGAAAAGGTGTGCATCTGCATACTAGAATTTTTTAAAGGGTCGCACAGGGAGATTGGGCAAATTAACTTTTTTTTAAAAAAAGTGCCGTAGGCTGTTTAATTTTGAGTGTTACTGATTGTCTCAACTGCTGTGGTGGAGTTTGTTACAGCTGTCAATTGTGAGCAGAGGTTTCAGAGCAGGTTGTTGCGTGTGGATTGGTCTGAAGTCTCCTCAGTGAGATGGGAGCTCTTTTTTTCAGCGTTGGGGTTACAGAGCATCAGCCAGGCAGGGAAACACTTCAAGGAAGAGCTGCATCATTGTCATAATGTTGAGTTAACACAGCAAAGTAGAGGTTTGTTCACCACTGAGAGCCTTCTTCATTTGCTTCAGGATGTATCTATTCTGACAAATAAGTAGTACTTGTGTTGTTGATTGGAGGGGAGTGAGGCCTGGGCAGAGTCCTCCACACTGGCTATCTCAAGCTGCTCAGTGAACGGGAGTGCGGTGGGGGGAGGGGTTGATGCCATCAGAGCCTGGTAGAACAGGTTTCGATGGGCTTAGGAGATGTGAAAGGTTGGGGGAGAGGATTGATACTGGGTGAGGTGTTTACTAGAGGAAGTGGATGGGAGGATTCTGGGATGGGCTTGATGGTAACAATGGGCCGAGGTGGGCCACGCCCAGTGGGCAGGGCCTGGAGTTATGAGGATGGTGGATACGAGGGAGGGGGGGTGGGTGGTGAGAGGTTAGGGTAGTCACATGGAATGTGAGGGGTTTGTTGGAGGGAGATTTTCAGGGTCACCTTGGAGGTAGTGCTCGTGAACTTGGAACCAGGGCCCCTAGAAGCCTTTTTCGGGGGGTCGGGCCAGCTCGGGCGGCAGGCGGGTGCGGGGGCAGATGTTTGTAGCCTTCGCTTTACTGATTGCCCGGAGGCGGGTCCTGTTGGGGTGGAGGTCAGTTTCTCCATCCTGTGACATGGCATGGCGGGGGAGTGGGAGGGGGGCGACTTGAATTTTGTTGACTCTCAGGAAGGTGAAGGGGTTGAAGGAAGGGTTTCACAATTCATGGAGGCTGTGTATTCTGCACTTCCAAGAATTGGTTGCCATTGAACATTGAGGGGGTGGGTGGGGAGGTATTGTTGTCTTTGGTTACACTGTTTACGGATTGATTGTTAATGTGTTTTTTTTAACCTGGAATGTACGCGTGGATGTTTTGGGCTGTAGATTGAGCAGGGGGGGGGGGGTCTATGTGTGGGGGATTGTTATTGTATTTGTTTTGGTTTGTTTTTTCGTTGGTTGTTTATTATTGATGAAAATGTTGAAAATGGGAATAAAAAGTTTTTTTTTAAAAGTACTTGTGCTGTTATCAGCGAGGTATATAATAATAATCTTTATTGTCACAAGTAGGCTTACATTAACACTGCAATTAAGTTACTGTGAAAAGCCCCTAGTCGCCACATTCCGGCACCGGTTCAGGTACACGGAGGGAGAATTCAGAATGTCCAATTCACCTAACAGCATGTATTTCGGGACTTGTGGGAGGAAACCGGAGCACCCGGAGGAAACCCACGCAGACACAGGGAGAACGTGCAGACTCCACACAGACAGTGACCCAAGCCGGGAATCGAACATGGGACCCTGGCGCTGTGAAGCGACAGTGCTACCCACTGTGATACTGTGCTGCCCATATATACTTTAAAGTGCACTCACTTTAAGAAGCGACTCTACACCTATCATTTTTTGGATAGATGAAAATATCACCAGAGATAGATCAGATTTTCAAACATTCACCATTTACTGAACAAAGTAAATCAGATGATATATATTAGAAATATTAGACATTTCCCAATGTAAATCAGGTCGCTTTTTAACGTAGGAAAAAGGAAACGTTGCAAATTTGGAATCAATACTGAAAATGCTGCAAATATTATCACAAGTTCATCATCGTGTTACAATTGTAAATATATGCTGATTTTATTTATGTAAATCATCTATAAGAACCGAAACTGGAAGGAAAATGCATTGGATAGATAGTGATCTACTTCCTCTGGAATGTGGATTCAAATCCAATCCAAATTAATGGACTAAAAGCTGGATTTTGGCGGAGGTGGTAGATTGAGCCGAGAAATTTCTCAACTCGCTTTAACCAGCCTTGGTAAAAAGTACCCTGAAAACACACGAATGGTGCTCGGGGAAGCATGAGGGCAGGTGCAGGATAGAGTTGTGGCTATTAACCACAGAAGCAGAGCACAGATGGTCACAGGCTTGGATGTGTGCTGAAGCTGGCTGGTTAGAAGGCCCACCTCGGTTCTTTGGGATTTCACCCAGAGTTGTTTTAGAAGTTCTAAGGACCTCTAGTCTTTCGCCTCATGCCCCATCCCACTATGACCTCTCAGCTACTTGGTAACCCGTGCCCCCACCTACCCCACACACCCCTGCCATCATGGCCCCTCAAACACTTCATGCCAACTCAACCCCACATAGCTTCTCATACGCTCCATGACATGCCACTCACTAAGTATCCAGCATGGGCAATTCGATGGCAAGTCCATCCTCTTGCCATTGATTAGTCGCACCAGGGAAAATCCACAATGAGTGACATTTCTCTCCAGTGTTGGCGTCTGACCCATATTTGGCAGAATGACAGGACTCTGCCCAATAAAATGTCACATTCCTAGCTTGATAAACATTTTCTCTTTGTATTTCTATTTTCCAGCATGCAGCGTTATATTATCATAGTCTAGATGTAGGGATGGTGGGGGGGGGGGGGATCTTTCCGTGTACGTTGTGATGAATGTAGAAATTGCTATATATTACATTTTATATTTGCGGTATTAAAATCCCTGGTTTAAAATGCATACAGGAAATGTGTCTACTAAAACTGTAATTAAGAAGTTGTAAAAGGGGGAGTAACCATTCATTCCAACCACTTACTTGGTTTCAGATCAAGAGCTGATGGAACATTCTTTATATTTAGATGATTGTTTGGAGTATGGATAATATATTAGGGATTGTATTTAGTCCTAGCTTCGCAGGTCACAGAAATTACAGATAATGTCATTAATGGGAGGAGGCAGGTTTGTCTGTTGATTTGCAGTCTATATAGGATTTTAAGTTGAACAGCAGTTTCGCCAAATGCTGTCAAGTTGAGCAGAAATGTACTGGATCTGCTCTCGAGAGGAACTCTTTTCATAGATCTGCACAGCTAAGCAAGTAACCTGTCATGTTAACTTTATTTATAAGTGAAATTTGAACTGTATTGGGTTGCTTAATTGGAATTAGTGGCAGGTGTAAATAGTAAGTTCAAGTTTTTTTTCCTTTTCTTTACGAACTGTTTCACAGATAATTGTAAAGTTATTTTTCTGATGCTAATGTGGTTAATTCAGTGTTTAAAATAAAGTTTATTTTAACATAAAATATACTATTGATCAGAACCATCACTCCCGGGATGAAGTGTCCTTCCTTCACTGTTTTACACGTCGAGAAACTGTTTGGGGGTCACATCAGGTATCCTAATTAAAGTTAGGAGTCTGGTTCGGTATCCTAACAAGCTGAATATTGTAAAATTCCAATCACAATATTGAATAATCAGATCTGCATCCTGAAACAGAGTTAAACAATGAGGTTACTGCACAGCTCCAGGATAATCTCAGTTTATACAGCACTCTACATTGTGCCAGCTAAAGACCACCCCCAACTGCAACAATATGCTGTTTCCATCGCCTCAAGTAACCATCTTTATGGTCTTTCTGAGCAAGGCTGGCAATTTTAGTACTCAACCGGTGTATAGTTTAGTGCTGTGGAGAAAGTGAATTTAGACTGCCCAAAAGAATTACACTTCGCACCATGTTAACTAGGGCTGAATGAAACTATACTGTTCTCAGCTACTGTGTCAACCAAGTATCCTGATGTATTTGTTAAGTGAATGAAGTGACATGTCTGTGTCCACTGTCAGTTATGATCACAAATCCATTGTTGGAGCAGATTCAGAAAATGTAACAGAGTCCATTTCGACAGCACCGGAGGAACTCACCCCATGGATTAGTGGCTAGATACACTGCCCAAAACTATAGGACAGCCGTAGGTTTAATAATTGGTCAAATTTCAGATGGAGCAGAGGGTTGGGCACTACAATTGGCTTCTGTGCCCCAGGGTTAAGGGGAGGGAACAAAAGAAAACAGCAAGAGCTCCTCCTTCTTGGCGCTAAACAGCAATTTTGACTGAAATCAATATGCCTGGGACAAAATTAGCACAGCAAAATATTTTGCAAGATTGGCTGGAAAATTTATAACTTTTTCTTCTTCTTCGCTTGGTTTTGTTCACGGTTTTTCCAAACGTCATATACCATTGTTCCCAAGATAGAAACCTACACTAACAAGCATTTGATAATGCTGACTCTCAGCCAAGAGCTATAATACTGCCCCCTGATGGCTGCATTGCTTACAGCAGTGGTTATTTGTGTTTTCACAGACCAGGAAAGCATCCAGTCCTATCCCCAGTCAGCAATGAGTTAACACTAATTTCAGGCAGCGGTAGCAGCAAGGCTGGTACTAACGTGATCGCCAATAGAAGAGAAAGCTAGACAGGCTTTCTTGCTGAATCTCACACATGAAGAATGTTGAAGTGACAGAGGTAGGTAGTACTCCCCAAGAGTGAGTAAATACCTTCAGGAGGAGAAGGGTGAAAATTGATGGGAAATGGGCAAACAAAAAAAAGGAAAATTTATGCCTAAGGAACTTATGGGCAATTATTTGTGTGGGCAGGATGCTCCGTTTGGGGGACTATGTTCTGCCGCTGGAAGTGAATCGCTTCTGATTTGTGCTGGTGCGAGGAACGGTGCCCTGAAGTGATTCCCTCTCCCTTGCCATGTAAACCTATGCATGGACGGGCACTTAAGGGATTCCATTCCGAATCCCACTATCGGACTGTCATTTTGAGCGAATACCGAAGTCCGGCATCTGGTCACCCCTCCCGGCACAACACATATCCTGCCCCCACCCCCCTCTGCTGACAAGTAGGGGGCATACTCTGCCCACCTTATGGGAATTGCTAGGTCACCCCCCCCACAGCACACATGCATGAGGGTGACTTGACACTCCCCGCCAAACCTCCATCAGACCCCACCAGAGACCTCCATCAGAGGCTCCAAATCAGAACCCTCCTATCAGAGTCCCCCCGCGCGACCCCCCATCAGTCATCCCTGTCAGGAAGCTAAAGAGCTGTGATATGGTACGAATTAAGTAATGGCATGATGGGAAAACTGGTCAATGGGAAGACTGGTCAAAAGGTTTGAGACAATACCAGAAAGACCGAAACTACTCATTCCAGCTCCCCAGGCCCAGGTAAAGAATGCTGCCCTAACCATCTTCAGACTAGTATGGCCGTAGGCCAACTCTGCATAACTTGAAGTCTGAAAAGATCAGCGAAGGTCGAGCCATTCCAAAACACCGGACCTCGGCAACTCCTGATAAAACCAACTCGTCATAACCCAGGGCCGTAGGAATTTAAAACAAAGATAGGTTCAGGAAGAAACAAATCTATTCTGACCTTTCAATGTTCCCTCCGAGGACTAAATAATGGTATGAGTGATATGACCAAACATGGTCTGGTCTTTGCTTCCGTTTGTATTTCAGGTCAAACTCCTGACCATACTGTTGTCACATAATCTTGATAAAGTTAATGTATAAATATTAACTTAATTCTCCGCAAAGCGCGGAACTTGTGAAAGACTGAGCAGTTTTGTTGACTGCCCTCTTGCTTCAAGTTTCAGCCATTACTGCAAGCAGTTGTTTTCGAAAATAAAGCTTGTTGTTCTGTCTTAACGAGTGTGTTGAATTTTTCTCTCACAGAAGGGAAAATATTGACTTTCACAGAGCAGTCCAAGCAGAAACAGTGAAAAATGACTGCATTTTCACTTACCTGTCCCTTACACCTACTGCCTCAGACAAAGGCGTAGAAATCAGCAGCTGTTACTTCACAGAGAGCCAAACCCACATCAGAAGACTTTAAATGCCTTCAGATCCTTTGATCTGCAAGGCTTCTATTCACTTCCTTTATGTTTTGAAAATATTTTTATTGGTGTTTCAAGTAACAGTTACAGAAAAGAAAGAGTTCGGTTTCACACGTAGAGTAACATAAAACGACAAAGAAGAAAACTGTACATAGATCAGAAGATCCAGCCCCTTGTTGTCACCATACATTCTGAATTCTCCCTCTGTGTACCCGAACAGGCGCCGGAGTGTGGCGACGAGGGGATTTTCACAGTAACTACATTGCAATGTTAATGTAATCCTGCTTGTGACACTAATAATAATTGTTATTATTAGCTGTAACTAGGGCTCTAATGTTGGATAATACTTACATTTTTACATCTGTGTTTGATTTTCAAAATGGTTTGTCGGGTTCCGTTGGGGCCCCAGCTTTTTGGCGGTAGGGTTGTCCCCAGATTCCCCCTTCTGTGTCTTGGTGTGGCTTGGTTTCCTCACCTCGCTCGTCTGTAGACTTCATTCCGCTGGTTGAGGCGGGGGGGGGGGGGGAGATAAGAGTTCTACTCCCTCTCCGCATGTAGCCTGTTACAACCGGCGTTCTACCCCACCCCCTGCCTGATTCTCCCCCTTACCTTTGTGCTTCTCCCTCCTAGTGCCCTCCCCCTGCAGCCCTGACCCCACCCCCTGATCTTTTGTCCTGTTTTCCTTGGATTTCCACCTTTCCCCTTCCTCCTGCCAGATGCACCCTCCCTCCCGGTGATGCGCCAAGGCCTCCGCATTCATTGTATTCCCGTACACCAGCTTACTCGCTAGTGTCATGGTTCCTCTCTTAATCCGGTTCCTATGTTTAACCCCAGTCTGCCTTCTCCCCCCCCCCCCCCCGCCCCCCCCCACCCCCAGATCCGGTCCCGCACTCTCCATATCCCTGCCCGTGTTCGTTCCAGTCTTTCTTTCTCTTGTCTTTTGTGCCCCGCCTTCTCATCTATGTGCACTCTTACTCTCTGCCCAGACCATTATCTTGAACAAATGTTTAGTCCATCTCAGGGGTGTCAAAATAGTACTCCTTTGCCTGGTATGTGACCTATAACCTGGCGGGGTAGAGCATGCCAAACCGCACGTTGCTCTTGTAGAGGGAGGATTTGGCGCTGTTAAACCTGCCGCAACGCTTGGCCAGATCTGCCCAGATGGCTTGGTACAAACGGATGAAATGTCCTTCCCAGTTGCACCCTTTTGCACTTTTTCGCCATCTCAAGATCCTTATCCTGATATTTGTGGAACTTTGCGATTATCGCCCGTGGTAGCTCCCTGGTTCTGGGCCGCTGTCGAAGCAACCTGTGGGCGCGGTCCACTTCCGGGGGCTTGGCGAAGCCCTTTTTGTCGAACTGTTTCCCAAACATCGTCTGAGGCGTATTCTGTGGGGTTCCTCCCCTCCATCCCTTCCGGCAGCCCCACAATTCTAATGTTCTAGCAGCGAGACCTATTCTCCTGGTCATCAATTTTCTTTCTTAGGTCCTTCTTGGTCTTGATCAGGCTCGCCACCTGGGTCTCCAAAGTTGCAATCTGATCCCCTTGGTCTGTGACGGCTTCTTCCAGGTCTCTCGACTTTGTTTCTTGGGCCTCCAGCAGCCGCTCTATTTTGGCCATCGCCTCCCTCATGGGGGCCGTCGTTGATTCCAATGCTGTCTCGACGGCTGCCAGGAGGTCTCTTTTCTGCTGCACTCTGTGTCTCTGGAGCTCAGTGGTAATAAAGCCCATGAGCTTGTCCATCGGCACCTGGGTCTCCGCTGAGAACTCAGTGAAGTCGGCCCTTCCCGTTTCCGTGCCACCTTGGCTGCCGGCTCCGAGGTCAAATTTTCCTCCCCTCATCCTTGCTGGCTATCCTGGTGCACAGCTGGGGGGATAATTTTGGTGCCCGTTTGATAGGTTAGGAGATTCTTTTTACTGTGATCATATGGAAGTCACCTTGCATGTGCCTGCTCAACTCATGGTCGCCACCGGAAGTCTTCTATTCACTTTCAAAGAGAAATAACTTTTAGAAGGTTAATAGCTTCCAGACAGCTAGGTGAATGGATTGTTTATTTTCACTTTTCTTCACGCTTGAATGCATCCAAGGTACCTTGCTGTGAGCCTAGCTACATTGCTTATAAACATCTACCTATGATTAGCAGGACCTGACCACATCAAAAGCAGTTAAGAGCTTTCTGCTGAGAAAAGAGAGGAAGTGAAATTCTAGATGTTTCAACACATTGTGGTTAGGTTCAAAGCAGGGTACTTTGCTTTGTGGTAGGGGAGGGGGGCCCTCCGATGGACTTTTGAGGACACTTTTGTTGAATGATTAACCCCCTCCCCGGTCCATCACAAGGTCCACTGCGCCAGAGGCACGCTAGCAAATACACGCAAGTGTGAATCCTGACCGAGAGGGCCGGAGCATCACGGAAGAGTGAAGAATCTGGTGTCCAGCCCGTCATGCCTTGGTATCTGCTTCTTCTTTTTCTGTCATGACATGTGGCTAAAAATTAAAACTAAAGAGGCAATTACACTTGTGTTCGGTTGCTAGCCAAGTGCAACACATTCATGCTCCTGTGCATTGCACCACCTTAACAGGCGGGAATGTACAGAATTTGCTTTTTGCTCTCCCAATTGTGGAAAACAACAATGAATTCAATGTATTATCCTGTACAGATTGGGCCATTTTGTTTGGGAGGCGTTCTTTCATGAAATCAGTGGACAGTGTACAGCCAATCTTAAGGTGCACAGCATCGACAATGCTGATCCAACAGATGCTTATTTCTTAACCCGCTTCCTGGCAAGAGGGAATCTGTGCCTCCACTCTATGAATACAGAACAAGTGACAAGAGCCATTGTACAAAGAAAAAACACCGCAGCCAAATTATTTCGAATATTGCACAAAGGCAAACTTTGAACAAATTCTGTTATCAGCAAGAACTCAGCGCCACATTGGTTCAGCAAACACACTGTGAGGCGTTGAACTGAAGGCTGAAACAAGATAATTACATTTTAAATAAAGAATCAGAATGAGAAAGCAATGCAAAGTGCAATACTGAGTAAACACACTGCAGGCAGAAAATGGCGGGTAAGCATTGATTTATTATTGCATTTCCTACTCTCTATAGAGTAAATACATTATACTATTCTGTGACTTTTTTCCATGCTCCATCGCCTGCCAACAGAAAGCAGACTTGTCGCAAAATGCCGAATTGGGTCATTGCCCCCTTCATTCCAGCTCTTCTCATAATGGAGCACTCAAACAAACCCAAATGATCAGAAATGAACATTCTCGAAACCATGGATCAGTGACACAAACAGTGAGCGATGGGATCACGCTATATCCTTTGGAACAAGTATAATCAATCCGTCACTCATGCATGTTCATACCACAGAATCAGAGTTCATTGTGCAACTTTATCCAACCTTATACTGCTGTCTGCACATTAAGCTGCACACTGCCTCGCTTTGCTGAATTGCCTGCACACGGCCAGGCCCCATAGTGCTACCTTCGTACTATGAGCCCCAAAAGTACCATTTACGCTCTACTGGGCTTTACAATAGGGACTGTTCCCTCCCAGACCCTATAAAAGCTATTGCATGCACACGATAAGGCTGTCTGGTAGCAGAGTCAGATTAACGGATGATAAGCTACTTTCATATTTTTCATGAAAGGTAGAAGAATCTTAAATCTCCAAACAGTTTCGAGGGCTCCGCTGACATAAGGAAGCCAGATTTAAAAGTGTGAATTCCAATCTCTTGGAATCATATTGGAATAGGCTTCAGGGAGGAAAATGGCTTTATAGTACTGCCTGCACACAAGGCATGGTAATGTGCAGGCTAATCTATAAGGTTTTATGGCACCACTCAAGTACTGTATTACAAGAATGACTAGTGCCACTCCAGTACTAACAGATATTAACTGCATACTGTCAAGACTTACTGCATTACCAAGCCATTGATGGCACCTGGCAATTTCAACATTTATACAACTAGGCCACATTGTACATATTTTTTGCAATACATCTAATATTGTCAAAAAGTATAACAGCTCATTTCAATCATATGTGCAAAGAAATTGGGAAAGTTGATTCTCAATTACATCAAGCCAGTTGCCAGAAAAAAACCTTAAAATGTTAATTGAAAGTGGGCAAACATCCATTTCGCAGCTTTTTATGAAAAATGTCTTCATGTGGATTTGATCAGTTAATTTGGAAATGTAGATTTTTCTTTGCTAATTTGTCCACCCTGAAGGATTTGAGTCCTCCCATGGCATTGTTCCTCTCAGTGTGTCCTGCTGTACCTCATCAACTGGTCATTCTTCATGTGCGAGACTCAAAAGTGAATGTTAGCAGGCTACTCCACCACAAAGATCCCAATCTTGCCCTTATCCATCTCACTTTCCAGCAGGGGGGTTATGGAGAGCATGTAGACTCTCTCCTGGCCAATACTTGGATCCAGTGGCCAAATGGAGGACCTGACTGCCACCCTGGCTGAGTACAGACCACAGACTGAACTTGGCATCGAAAACTCTGCATATCACAGCTAATTTTGCAGATTGTACCACAGGGGTTTACTGGAGCGGCAACATATGAACTGCCCCTTTGTACCACAATATTTTTGCCGTCAAAGAATTTGGAAAAATAAATTACAACATAGGAACAATCCATCTGGTCCATTAAAATGAGAAATAAAATTACACCATCAATGATTCCAACCGGGCAGCACGGTAGCACAAGTGGTTAGCACTGTGGCTTCACAGCGCCAGGGTCCCAGGTTCAATTCCCCGCTGGGTCACTGTCTGTGCGGAGTCTGCACTTTCTCCCCGTGTCTGCTTGGGTTTCCTCCGGATGCTCCGGTTTCCTCCCACAGTCCAAAGACGTGGATTGGCCAATATAAATTGGCCTTCGTGTCCAAAAAAGGTTAGGAGGAGTTATTGGGTTACGGGGTTAGGGTGGAAGTGAGGGCTTAAGTGGGTCGGTGCAGACTCAATGGGCCAAATGGCCTCCTTCTGCCCTGTATGTTCTATGTTCTATTTCTTTTAATGTTCTAAACTATTAACCAACTACTAGGCTATAGTCTAAGACAGCAGACATATAGGGGTATTGTACTGTGTGAGGATATTCTAAAATACAGAGCTGATTGTGCTGTAACTTCAAGATTCAATGAAATCCTGGAAGGCATTGTACTGTCATCTAAATTTAGTTGGAGCGATACTCCTGCAGGGTTCCTTAGTGTTTTCAGCAATCAAAATTAGTTTCCATGGCAACACGCAAGAAAAAGCTCTCCTTGGTAACAGATAAAATGTATATCAGAGAGCCCCAAAAATTGCAAAAATATGTAGATCTGATCTGTATGAGGTCTGAATGTACAGTGATAGGGGGTAGTTAAGTACAAAAAGGAAATTAAAAAGACAAACACTGAAAATCTGATATAGTTTGAGGGTGAAGGCTATAGGTCCATAACCGGTGTCCTCAACTTAAATAAGGGCAATTATAATGATATGAGGGAGGAGTTGGCTAAGGTGAACTTGGTCAACCAGCTAAGATACAGGTTAGCAGATTAGCAATGGCTGATATTCAAACAGCTGGTCCAGAATGCTTAGCAGAAGTTTACCCCAATCAAAAAGAGAGATTCCATGAGAAAGAGGCAAAATCCATAATTAACAAAGTGGGTCAAGGATAATGTTAAATTGAAAAGCAAGATATGGACTTCCGGGTGCGGCGATGACCAGCTGAGTCGCACGTTTCGGCAGCTCCCGGTGGAACGGACTTTTGGGCTCTTAATAGGAGCCCCATCGGCAATTTTAACGGCAAATAACACTGTGCGGTAATCCAGAAGGGAATCCCCCCCTGGACACGGATGGAAAAAAGAGAGGAAAGTAGCCGGATTGCGGTGGATCCTCTAGAGCAGCGGCCAGGAAGGCAGGCACAAAGCAAGATGGCGTCGGAAGGAGGCAGTTTAATATGGGGCCCTGACCAACAAGAGTTCCTGCGGCGTTGCGTAGATGAACTCAAAAAGGAGATGAAGAAGGAGCTGTTGGCCCCGATATTACAAGCGATTGAGGGGCTAAAGGAGGAGCAAAAGACCCAGGAACAGGAGCTTCGGGTCGTGAAGGCAAAGGCTGCTGAGAATGAGGACGACATACAGGGCCTGGTGGTGAAAACGGAGATCCACGAGGCACAACACAAAAGATGTGTGGAAAGGCTGGAGGTGCTGGAGAATAATGCGAGGAGGAAGAACCTAAGGATTCTTGGTCTTCCCGAAGGTGCAGAAGGGGCGGACGTCGGGGCATATGTGAGCACGATGCTGCACTCGTTAATGGGATCGGAGGCCCCGACAGGTCCGCTGGAGGTGGAGGGAGCCTATCGGGTTATGGCGCGAAGACCGAGGGCTGGAGAAATTCCTCGAGCAATAGTGGTGAGATTTCTCCGATATAAGGACAGAGAGATGGTCCTCAGATGGGCAAAGAAAACTCGGAGCAGTAGGTGGGAGAATGCGGTGATCCGCATATATCAAGATTGGAGTGCGGAGGTGGCGAGAAGGAGGGCAAGCTTTAATCGGGCCAAGGCGGTGTTGCATAAAAGGAAGGTCAAATTCGGAATGCTGCAACCGGCAAGACTGTGGGTCACACATCTAGGGAAACACCACTACTTCGAAACGGCAGATGAGGCGTGGACATTTATTGTCGAGGAGAAGCTGGAGTGAGCGGGCCAGAAAAAGAACGTTTGGGACAAAAGTGGGGGGGTGAATTTGTGGGATGAAGGGGGGAAAAGGGGGAAGAGAGGACTTCCCAAGTTGTTAAACCTGCGACCCTGTAACTTCTCTCTCTTCCCCATGTCGAGGGGGAGGGTGTGAGGGAGGATGAGGAGCTGAGGGTGCTGGCCATTGGGGGCGGGGCCAAAAGGGAAGCGCGGGCTTTGTTCCCGCGCTATGGTAATCATGGCGGGAACAGGGAAGCAGGAAGGAGGGGGCCTCACACAATGTGAGCCGAGGTCACGGGGGGAAGCCGAGGTCGGCCAGAGTTTGCTGACTTCTGGGAGCAACATGGGGGGTGCAATTACGCTAGCTTGGGATCTAGCGGGGCGGGGTTAACTGGGTTGCTGCTGCTGGGGAGGAGGGGGAGCTGGTATGGAAGGGGGGGGTCGGGGCGGGGGGGCGCCGCCTGGGGGGGATACAGCTACGTGGGAACCGGGTGAGGAGCTGGATTGAAAAAGGAAATGGCTAGTCGTCAAGGGGGGGGGGTAAAGAGCCCCCCAACCCGGTTGATCACGTGGAATGTGAGAGGGCTGAACGGGCCGATTAAGAGGGCACGGGTACTCGCACACCTAAAGAAACTTAAGGCAGATGTGGTTATGCTTCAGGAGACGCATCTGAAGCTGATAGACCAGGTTAGACTTCGCAAAGGATGGGTGGGGCAGGTGTTTCATTCGGGGCTAGATGCAAAAAACAGGGGGGTGGCCATACGAGTGGGGAAGCGGGTAATGTTTGAGGCAAAGACTATAGTGGCGGATAGTGGGGGCAGATACGTGATGGTGAGTGGCAAACTGCAAGGGGAGGCGGTGGTATTAGTGAACGTGTATGCCCCGAACTGGGATGATGCCAATTTTATGAGGCGTATGTTAGGACGAATCCCGGACCTAGAAGTGGGGAAGTTGGTAATGGGTGGAGACTTTAATACGGTGCTGGACCCAGGGCTGGACAGATCGAGGTCCAGGACCGGAAGGAGGCCGGCTGCAGCTAGGGTGCTTAAGGATTTTATGGAGCAGATGGGAGGAGTAGATCCCTGGAGATTTAGTAGACCTAGGAGTAAGGAGTTTTCGTTTTTCTCCTATGTACACAACGTATTTTCACGAATAGATTTTTTTGTTTTGGGAAGGGCACTGATCCCAAAGGTGACGGGGACGGAGTACACGGCTATAGCCATCTCGGATCATGCTCCACACTGGGTGGACCTGGAGATAGGAGAAGAAAAACAACAACTTCCACCCTGGAGAATGGACATGGGATTATTGGCAGATGAGGGGGTGTGTTTAAGGGTGAGGGGGTGTATTGAAAGGTACTTGGAACTTAATGATAATGGGGAGGTACAGGTGGGAGTGGTCTGGGAGGCACTGAAGGCAGTGGTTAGAGGGGAGCTGATATCTATTAGGGCACATAAAGGAAAGCAGGAGGGTAGGGAAAGGGAGCGGTTGTTGAAAGAACTTCTGAGGGTGGACAGACAATACGCGGAGGCACCGGAGGAGGGACTGTACAGGTAAAGGCAAAGGCGACATGTAGAATTTGACTTGTTGACTACGGGTAATGCAGCGGCACAATGGAGGAAGGCACAGGGTGTACAGTACGAATATGGGGAGAAGGCGAGTAGGTTGTTGGCCCACCAACTGAGGAAAAGGGGAGTAGCGAGGGAGATACGGGGGGTGAGAGATGAGGAGGGAGAGATGGAGCGGGGAGCGGAGAGAGTGAATGGATTGTTCAAGGCATTTTATGAAAGATTATATGAAGCGCAGCCCCCGGACGGGAAGGAGAGAATGATGTGCTTTCTGGATCAGCTGGAATTTCCTAAGGTGGAGGAGCAGGAGAGAGTGGGGATGGGAGCACAGATTGAGACGGAGGAAGTAGTGAAAGGGATTGGGAGCATGCAGGCGGGGAAGGCCCCGGGACCAGACGGATTCCCAGTTGAATTCTATAAGAAATATTTGGACTTGCTGGCCCCGCTACTGATGAGAACCTTTAATGAGGCGAGGGAAAGGGGGCAGCTGCCCCCGACTATGTCAGAGGCAACGATATCGCTCCTCCTAAAGAAGGGAAAAGACCCGCTGCACTGCGGGTCATACAGGCCCATTTCCCTCCTGAATGTGGATGCTAAGATTCTGGCCAAGGTAATGGCAATGAGGATAGAGGATTGTGTCCCGGGGGTGGTCCATGAGGACCAAACTGGGTTTGTGAAGGGGACACAGCTAAATACAAATATACGGATGCTGCTAGGGGTAATTATGATGCCCCCACCAGAGGGGGAAGCGGAGATAGTGGTGGCGATGGATGCCGAGAAAGCATTTGATAGAGTGGAGTGGGATTATTTGTGGGAGGTGTTGAGGAGATTTGGCTTTGGGGACGGGTATATCAGGTGGGTACAGTTGCTGTATAGGGCCCCGATGGCGAGCGTGGTCACGAATGGACGGGGGTCTGACTATTTTCGGCTCCATAGAGGGACGAGGCAGGGATGTCCTCTGTCCCCGTTATTGTTTGCATTGGCGATTGAACCCCTGGACATAGCACTGAGGGGTTCCAGGAAGTGGAGGGGAGTACTTAGGGGGGGAGAAGAACACCGGGTATCTCTGTATGCGGATGATTTGTTGCTATATGTGGCGGACCCGGCGGAGGGGATGCCAGAGATAATGCGGATACTTGGGGAGTTTGGGGATTTTTCAGGGTATGAACTGAACATATGGAAAAGTGAGTTATTTGTGGTGCATCCGGGGGAGCAGAGCAGAGAGATAGAGGATTTACCGTTGAGGAAGGTAACAAGGGACTTCCGGTACCTGGGGATCCAGGTGGCCAAGAATTGGGGTACATTACATAGGCTCAATTTAACACGGTTGGTGGAACAGATGGAGGAGGATTTCAAGAGATGGGACACGGTGTCCCTGTCATTGGCAGGTAGGGTGCTCTCCCACAGATACTGCCAGGCCTGCTGAGAATTTCTAGCCTTTTCTGTTTTGATTTCAGATTTCCAGCATCTGCAATACCTTTTGTTTATGACCCACTGGCTTCAGTCATAAATACGCAGCAATAAATGTACATATTTAGATGAGGTAGATATGTGGCAGGCCCACCTGTTTCTGCAACTAGAACAGACAGGTTAAGGTTTTGAGGATAAAGGGTCTCCACACTCATTCCGAGTCTGTCAGATGCTGTCAGTTCGGCTGTTCATTGCCAGCGTCTTCTGCTTTTAGACAAGGAATAGAGTTTCACGCAGTCTCTGTTCCTGTCAGAACTCCACAGTATCCATTCTTCCAGCCCTTTGCTTATATGCTTGAGCAGGTCAATGTGTGGCCTGTTTAGACGGAGAACAATCAGTGACTCAAGTCCAACTACGTCTCCTCTTGCTCTGGACTGCTCAGCACCATTGTTGGTAATGAAACACAATTTCACTTGAGCAGTAGAGGGCCATAGATAGGCAATATTAAAAAGTACTAAAATTTCTGCAGCCTCCTGCAAAAATACTTGCTGTCAATTCCACATCATGGAGAATCAGATTTTCTTTATTCGATCACTTGTTTGTGCCAACAAACGTTCCTGTCACAGCTCCCCAATCCTATCCGCTGTCCATTCCCCATTAACTTGTAACATTTTTCTTCTCGTATTAATCCTCCCATAAACGTTGCAATCGACTCTATTTATGGTTATACATTTCTTGTCCTAATAAATCATTGTGCAAAAACAATGCCTTCTAATTTGCCTTCTAGTCCTAATCCTAAATTTATGCTCCTGACTTAATTCAACAACCTATGGAAATCGTGTTTGTTAAACCCTTTCAAAATAGTGAACACCTAGGTGCCTCTCCCAACCTTCTCTCAACATATATTGTCATCTATTGATAATAAAAGAAGTTTAGAAGATGAGAAAAGTCGATGAACACAACTCATTTAAAATAAATGTTTTCCAAAAACTGGCCTTTTAAAAAGAGTCAAGAAAAGTGGATTTTCCTGTTCCTACAGCTGGGGTTATTATATTTTTGAAACCCAGTAAACACAAGAATAATTGGATAAGAAAGGGAATACAACAACAAGGGAGTCGGCCCAATTCTCTATTTAGTCACACTTAGGGGCGGGTGGAAAATCAGCTGGTTGACTAATATTGGTGTGCTCGTCTCTCCCTGGTTTATTTGCATACACTGGCCTCAGATGACCCACTAGGCTTAGGCATGGGGCCAGGAAATTCTACCTCCACATCTGTAAAATGCTCTATTCACCATCATTGTCTTCATAGTTATTTTTGCCTTGTACCTGCAATGGTTTCATGATTTTCCAGTTTGAGAAATCTCAGTGAAGACCAAGGCCCTCAGTGAGCGACAACACCCAGTTTGAGAATAATGGGATAAAAGCCAAGATAAATCACAGCAGTGATTAGACACTGCCAAGCTTTTAAAGATTGTAGATCACAAAGGGAAAGGGAGGATGAGAAAGATGTGGAGTTCCAGGGTTTTGAAGTCCTGGGAGAGTTGGAGATTCCCAAGCGTCAGTGACACGGTGGCTTAAAGTTCAGCCTCGAATGGAGAGAGTAGGCAGCAAGTGGTGGTGACAGAGAAGCAAAGGTTGCAAGCTTGGACAAAATGCTGGAGAATATTTCCATGGAACACGGCCATGATGGATTCACTAGGGAACAGGGCCAAGGCAGCTTTACTGAAAAATCATTTAACTTTGTTGAAACAAGTGTGCATTTCCTTCATCATGTGGGTTACATAAACAGTTGGACCGAGTTCATTTCCTCTTTATTAATTTGCAATAAAATATTTATTGTTACAGGCTCCACTAGAGACGCAGAATGTTCTAAAAACAGAATTAGTCACAGAGATGTCAATGATCCATAGGAGGTTTATTATACAGGGAATGAATCTAGGATAAGAACTTATTAAAACACCAGTGCACAATTTTACTTTTAGTGTTGACAGTTACAAATCCTCATCCTGTAAATTACTATTACACCAAGTGACACAAAAGCCTAGATTTTCTGAGCAATGCTTTTTTCAAAATAGGCGGCCTCTATTCATTTTAAATGGGCTGGAGCCAGCATTTAAATAATGACATAAGAAAATCTGAGTTTGAGTATTGCTGCAAATATACATTATGTCAAAGCTTTATGTCTTGGAGTCATCAGGACAATCACAAGAATACCAATGTCAAGGTAAACAACAACTTTAGACTGTATGAGAAGAGGGTGTTGATTGGTTGGCAAGTGGATCCTCTTCTCATACAGTATAAAGTTGTTGTTTTCCCTGATATTAGTTAACTTGTGATTGTCCTGATGCGTGTAAGCCATAAAGCTTCGGCAAAATGTATTTTTTCAGCCCTACTCAAGTTGTGTCTACCAAATGACTATTTGTAAATACGAGCTGTTGCACTCATCAGACAATACCTTAGTGGGGATATGAGGAACTGTAAATTTGCCATGATGGCACACTTGCAACACGATAAAAATGTTTGTAAAGCAAACAAAAAAAAAAGGATTGCCAAATATTTCAGCCCAACTCTGTCCTCAGCTGGATAACACACACCCAGGCATTTCTGAGCAGCAGAAGCAGGGCAGCAATCAGTCCTGTATTCCTGCCTGCTTTTCACTCCCCTCACCCTTCCCCACCTGTTGCGCTGGCTGAGATCAGCTGCCAGGCCATGAATCAAACCTCGGGCCTTTTTGTTCTGTAAGGCTCAGTCGTACACTCGCCTGGATTCTCCGTTTAGCTTTTACATTGGCAGAACTCTACCTGCCATTGGATACTCACCCGTCACCTAACAATTTTCTCCTCTGATTTTGGTTTGTTCCCAAGAATCATTTACATACTTTTGGTGGGGGGACCATCTGGAAATGGGAGAAGAGAACCTCAAAGGTCTCGATGCTGACAGTTTAAAGTGGTCAAGGATTGTGTTAAAAAATATTGAAATGATGCTTATGCTGTTTCCGGGCACTGGGTACTGTAGAGAATCAGACATCCCTTGCACCCAAAGTTGCTGCAGCACACATGTTAGAAGATACATCGCCCGTATATTGACAGATGTAGTATAAAGCCCAGGCACAACTCCAGAAAGAAATCTAGGCTACTGGGTACACCAGCTGAGCAACCAAGTTGAGCACCAACATTTTATTCAAATGAAAAATCCACTTCTTTAAAAATAGTTTTAATGCTCCTTGTGACAAAAGCATTTCCAGATAATTATAATTATTCTCTATTATTCCTTTCAGTTTACTTCGCAAAATAAATCTGCGTTCAAACGACTAGCAGCAGTGGGAGAAAATAAAATTAAGGTCCCAGCTCAGGATTCTTACTCACCAAGGATTGTTTTTAAAACACAATTAAGAGTTTGTAGGGAAAAGGGTTAAATCTTTCACTGTGGTAAAAATTGCAGATGATGGATGTAGTACATCGAAATATAAACGGGTGTGCTGTTTTGTTGGTAATCCTGTTTTAATTGCCTATTAATTACAGATTACGCAGTTTAAGGGTTCAGACCATCAAGGGACAGCCTGACACCTTAGGGGCAGTAATGAACCAGCATCCACCACAGTGTGAGCTGGAATAGTTTCAATAAAGGTCCCTGGCTTTGTCTGTGACAGAAAGGTGTTTGATTGCTGCGTTTTCCCAGGGTAGGAAATTACAGAAAACCGCACGGCGCTTCCACTGCAAACACTGCACACAATTACAGCAGAACTATAATTTGTTCATCAGTTCCAAAGCAGAGTCATCAATATTGTTCTGGATGTGGCCAGTTCCTCCCAGCCTACTTACGCTTCTAGAATGGAGTACCCTATAGCCCTAGTGATCACCTGCAGCTTAATTCTGAATAAGGGAGGTTAAATGTTACAATCAAGTAAGAAAAGATGAAAGAATGATCAATAGTTGAATAATGAGGGATTCACATTTATTTTAGGACTACGCCTATTATTCCTGCTCCCCGGTCAGATAAGACACTGAGAGGTGGAGATGTCTGTCTGAACCCAATATTTTCTATACATTGATTCTATTGAGAGTTGTGTTAAGGAAAAGGCAATACAGCAAGACACAGAAAGAGTAGGGGAGAGAATGAGATAAATCAAATAGTGGTTAAATGACATCCGATTATTTTAAAAGTCTGATGATTTGGGGAGCAAGGTAGACTGAAATAGGTTCAGGGGTTTTCAGGTTTGACATATTGGCAGAAGAACGGGAAACAGTTCAAGGAGGCTTGATTTTCATTCAATGAGAATTCAGGAGATCATATAGGACAACACATTTGCAACATACAAGGAACAAGGGAAGAAGGTTGAGAGGAGCAAAAATCATAGTAGCATCAACAAAATAAAGAGGTGGAAAATATTGCTAATTTAAAGGGAAGGGAAGACTCGGAAAGTACCTAAAACAAAAGTGCTGGAGATACTCAGCATGCATAACAACATATGTGAATAAAAGGTGTGAAAAAACATCTTGAATTGAATATGACTTCTTCAGAAGAACCCAGTTCTAAGGAAGTCATTTTCAGCTCGAAATATTAACTCTGTTTCTCTCTCCACAGTTGCTGCCAGACCTGCTGAGTGTCTCCGGCACTCTGGTTTTATTTCAGGGGCGGGATGCTCCGAAATGGAGGCAGAGAGTCCGCGCCGTTGTGAAAGCCGTCACGTTTCACGACGGCGTGAAACGGGCGCGGGCACTACCGATTCTGGACCCCATAGGGGACCAGTATTTGGCACCGCGCCAACACGCGCATGCGCGGGGACTTCCTCAACACGCGGGGGACTTCCTCAACCCGCTGGCCCCGACGTAACATGGCGCAGGGGTTCAGGGTCCGGTCGCGTAACAAAATAGGGCCGGGCTGGAGAGGCCGGCCTGCCGATTGGTGGGCCCCGATCACAGACCAGACCCCATTGGAGGCCCCCCCCTACCCACAGGCCGCCCCCCCCCGACCCTGCGCGCAGAGTTCCCGTCGGCTGGGAGCAGGTGTGGACGGCGCCAGCGGGACTCTGCCGTTTCCGCGCGGCCTCGCGGCCCATCAAGGCCGGAGAATCGGCGGCCCAGCCGCGGACAGCGGCCCGTGACGCACCGAACACGCCAGTGCCGATTCTCCGCTCCTTGGAGAATAGCGTGCCGGCGTCGGGGCGGCGTGGCGCGGTTGCGGCGATTCTCCGGCCCAGCGCGAGGCTCGGAGGATCCCGCCCCAGATTTCTATAATCTGCAGTATTTTGCTTTTATTCTTTGATTTGATTTTTTTTTTTTAATTGGTGGTTTTCTTACACTCAAGTCCTAACTCTATATTAGACCACTGCAGTGTGAAAGGTGTCGGGGGCATCGCTTTGTGTTTCAGAGTTGCTGTATTGCAACAGCAGAGGCCACAACTTCAGGACTGCCAAGAGCCTCGGGGGCCTCAGTAACTTTGCTACTGGGTGACAAAGCAGTGTTCCCAATGAACAGCTCGTCCCCGGCATCACAGCTCAATATTAAGAATTGCTATACCATTAATCAACCTGATGGATTTTTTTAAAAAAGTCATTGATTAATCTTTTCCTAAGGCTATTATTTTCTCTTTCGAAAGTGGGAGAGTACTTTCAACAAAAAGTATTTCCCTGGCCCTTGAGATTATCCATCCCCTTTAAGGTCTTTTCCTCATTAAATTTTATTGTATGGGAGTTTTGCAGCCAAGCACTGAAATAACTGAGATTCATGTTCCTTTGTTAGATATTGTCGGGGGAAAAGTTGGCACTTGTATGAAATTGAATTCCTCTGATTTATTCTTTGCTTATATTCGCAAATGGGAGAAAATATCCTCCTACTGATTTTAACCGACAGACATCAGCTGTTCAATTCTGGCATCAGTAACAACAGGTAACCATAGCAATCCATTGGTTTGATCAGCAACATGAAATACCATCCAACAATCCCATGGAAACGAGTCCAGGTGATTTTCCATGAAGAAAAAAATAGTGGTGCCAGAGGTGTCAGTTTCTTGCAAGCACAGGGAACAAATTTGTTGAAGACAGAAGAGCCCAGATATGTATCATCAGTACATTGCAGAACCCACAACAGGTTTCCTGGACTTCAAGGTACGTCTATTGGCGCTGTTTAAAATATACTGAGGCAGCTGATGTTAACTTGCATCTAAATTATGATGTTAAAGTTGCAACCTAACCTGCAGATCCACCAGCTTGATAAGCTGTCACCAAAGCTTATATATCTTCCAATCTGATACAGCAGTATAGTCCTCTCATTGTCCATATACACACGGTATATTCCTTCCCATTGTCCATATACACAATTGTATTTCAATCATCTTGGTTTAGCTCCAAGACAAATTTATTCCATATTGGGGAGGGATCACTCAGCGCTCTGCTCACTAACGGATACATTTTAAGACTCTGCTTCCTACTTCAACATGGAAACACACAGATCAGATGACTGAGCACAGAGGTGAGCGCCCCTGACTTGCAGCCAGCCTTCATGCTTGATTCTCTGATCTTCGTTCTCAACGGGCGATACCCTGCCCCACACCAGAAACAGGGGCCAGGATTCTCCGACCCAGCGCCGCCCCTTTCGTCATTCTCCGGCCCCGATTCTCGGGCGCCCGAGGGATTCCCACCGTGCCGGTCGGGGGCCGCTGACAGCGGCCCCCCCCCCCCCCTGCCCCCGGCGATTCTCCGGGCCCCGATTGGCCGACGTGGGTTACTCAGGTCCCACACGCTGGGACCTGGAAGTTGAGTCTGCGGGGGCCGTCCTGGAGGGGGAGCGGGGGGATCCGACCCTGGGGGGGGTCCCCATGGTGGCCTGGCCCGCGATCGGGGCCCACTGATCGGCGGGCGGGCTGGTTCTGTAGGGGTCTATTTTACTCCGCGCCGGGCCCCTGTAGGGCTCTGCCATATTGCCCGGGGGCCGGCGCGGAGAAGGGAACCCAGGCGTATGCGCGGAAATACGTCGGCCGTTCCGCACATGTGCGAACTCGCGCGGGTCGTTCCGCGTCGGCTGGAGCTGCGGGGAAAGCTCCGGCACCAACCTAGCCCCCTAGGAAGGGGACCATTCCCCATTATCAGGACCGTTGACGCCGGTGTGGTTGGTGCCGCTTTTCATGCCGGCGTGGGGACATAGCCCCATTATTAGAGAATCCCACCCAGAATCCTCAAACATTACTGTTAATTTGTGGCAATATTTTCAAAAATGCCTGGTCACAATTTTGCTGCACAATTAAGCGAGATAAATCCTTGTCCCTCTTGTTACAAGTTACATTGCTAGGCAAAGTGCTGTGCAATGGAATTTAACACATTTAAACCTCTTTGCATGCTGATATAATCACATCACTGGTAGTGGCCCTTCATTAATTCACACATGTACAGAGAAAGTGCTGTACATCTATAATCTCCCCTTAGTGTACTGTGCTAAATGGGTATTTATCAAACATCATTGCCACTGTATTCAGATTATCGGGTGGAGAAATACAATACCTCCTTGGACAAATTTGTGGAGGGCACAGTCAGATGGTCCCACAAGGTGAATCAGACTAGATTGGCTGTATCCTACAGTATACGGCTCTGCAACAGAAGAAAGCATGAGAAAAAACTGTCATTGGAGCAGAAACACACTCTTCAAGTCGTTTGAACAAAAATGGACTATCTGGTAAATTGTAGAGGTAACCTCCAAATCATCTTACATGGATACTGCTTTCATATTCCTGTCTGTTTTTCAAATACAGGTACTCTGCAGTGGACCTCTATCCTAATGCTTTGAAAAATTGAATCTAGAACAACAACTTGCATTTAGGTAGCACTGTTAAGATAGTAAAGTGGGCGGGATTCTCCACTCCCGCGCCGAAGTGCCCACGCCGTTGTGAACGCTGATGAGGTTCACGACGGCGCGAAACGGCCCTGATCCCGATCGATTCAGGCCCCGACAATGGGCTAGGATCGGGGCCGCGTCATCTACACGCGCCAGGCCTTGTCGCCGCGTAAAGGCGGCGCCGCATAACTGGCGTCACCCACGCATGCGCGGGTTGGCGGGTGCCAACCCGCGCATGCGTGGTTGCCGTCCTCTCTGAGTTCGCCCCGCAAGAAGATGGCGGACGGATCTTGCGGGGCCGCGGAAGGAGGTCCTCCTTCAGAGAGGACGGCCCGACGATTGGTGGGCACCGATCGCGGGCCATGCCACATTTGAGGTACCCCCCGGTGCAGGATCCCTCTTCCCTCCCCCCGCAGGCCGCCCCCCCCAGCGTTCCCGCGCTGTTCCCGACGGCAGCGACCAGGTGTGGACGGCGCCGGGGGGAACCCGCCGTTTTGGCCTGGCTGCTCGGCCCATCCGGGCCTGAGAATAGCGGGGGTGCCGGAGAATCGCCATTTTGGGTGTCTCCGGTGATTCTCCGGCCTGCCGCCCGTGGAACGCGACGGGCCCGTTCCCGCCGCTTGGGAGAATCGCGGGAGGGCGTCGGACCGGTGTCCCGGGATATTTTGGCGGCCCAGGCGATTCTCCCAACCGGCGCGGGAGTGGAGAATCTCGCCCCTAGTGTTTCACAGGTGGATAATCAGATAAAAGTTGTCAAAATCAATCATAGCCATTTCATCATGGAAATTAATGAATTGACCTATTGTATCTGTGCTGGTGTCGACTCTATATTGACACTCTCCCATCTCATTTTTCTACTCTATCCCCATGATCTTAAATAACTAAATGAATATTTCAAAATAGGTATCACTTAAATATGTGATAGAATCAGCTTCAATAGTCACTGGTGGTTGAAACATTCCATTTTCCTTTAGAATAAACATATTAGGCATATGGCATACTTGGCTTTATTAGCCGAGGCACAGAGTTTTTAAGAGCAGGGAGGTTATGTTGGAACTGCATGAAATGTTGGTTAGACCACAGCTAGAGTATTGTGTGCAGTTCTGGAAATCACATTACAGGAGGGATGTGATAGCACTTCATAAATGTTCATAAATAGAATACTTCATAAATCCAAGACAACCCCTAAAGTTATGCCCTTGTCATGAAATCACTTACCAGTGACATTAAGTTTCCATATTTTTATCCTTCTCTGTGACTCTGTATCTCTTTATATTGAAATCCCTGAAATACCAGTATAAATACAGATTTTGTTCCTCCAATTTCAATTTTCTGACATTATGGGGTAGTTTTCAATTTTGTCACCCAAAGGGAAACCTGGCAAAACTGATCGGAATACCCGCCCATTGTGCAACTTTTCTGACTTTTATCCAATTAAAATTAATTGGATGGAAATCAATCAAACTCCTTGTCCACAACAATGAACAATCTATTCCATTCCAGGTTACTGGCCAGGCAGCAAGGTTGACAATTACGCCTTGTTTTGTTGACAGCCCCAATTTAAATTCATATCAAAACAAATGGCCGAGTGAATAAATGCATTGAATAATGAGATATTGAGTCAAGAGACCAGAGAGGCCCAGGTTCAATTCTCATCAGTGCTGTGCTAGTTGATGTCAATTTATCAAGGATCAGTGAAGATTGGCAGGGTGGTTAATAGTGAGGAAATGGTCTTAGGCTGCAGGAAGATATGGATGGGTTGGTCAGATGGGCAGATCAGTGACATTTGGCGGCACAGTAGTTAGTACTGTTGCCATGGTCATGGTCATGGTGCCAGGCACCCGGATTCGATTCCAGCCTTGAGTGACTGTGTGGAGCTGCATGTTCTCCCCGTGTCTGCGTGGGGTGCTCCGGTTTCCTCCCACAGTCCAAAGAAGTGCAGGTTAGGTGGATTGGCCATGCTAAATTATATCTCAATGTCAAAGATGTGCAGATTAGGTGGATTGGCCATGCAAAATTGTATCTGTGTCCAAAGATGTGCAGGTTAGGTGAATTACGGGGTAGGACGGGATAATAGGTTTAGGTGAGCGCTCTTTTGGAGGCTCGTTACAAACCCGATGGGCCAAATGGCCTCCTTCTGTGCTATAGGGTTCTATTTTTATAGAATCCCTAGAATCCCCTTAGTGCAGAAGGAAGCCATTCAGTCCATCAAGTCTATGTTCTAATGATGGAATTTAACCCTGAAATGTGCAAGGGGATGCACTTTGTAAGTAGTAACAAGACAAGAAGGCACTCAATGAATGGCAGGACACTATGAAGCTCAGAGGAACAGAGGGATCTTGGGGTACTTGTCCACAGATTCCTGAAGGCAGCAGGTAAGTTTAACAGGGTAGTTAAGAAGACATACAGGACACTTGCCTTTATCAGTCGGGGCACAGATTATAAGAGCAGAGTCGTTCTGCGGGATTCTCCCGAATCCCCGCGATGACCCGACACCGGCATAAAAAGCGGCGCGAACCACCCCGTCTTCCGGGGGCTAGGCTGGCGGCGGAGGGGTTGGCGCCATGCCAACCGGCGCCGAAGGGCCGGCGCGAGTTAGCGCAAGCGCAGAACCGCCGGCGTATTCTAGCGCATGCGCGGGGGGGGGTGTCTTCTCCACGCTGGCCATGGCGGAGCCCTACAGGGGCCGGCCCGGAAGGTAGGAGTGCCCCCACGGCACAGGCCCGCCCGCAGATCGGTGGGCCCCCCCCTCCCCCGGGGCCTGATGCTCCCATGGCCCCCCCTAGGACTGCACCAGCCGGCCTACCAGCCAGGTCCCGCCGTGTGGGACCATGTCCAATCCATGCCAGCGGGACTGGCCATAAACCGACGGCCGCTCAGCCCATCGGGGCCTGAAGAATTGCCGGGGGGGGGGGCGCTGCCAACAGCCCCCGACCAGCGCGGCGTGATCCCCGCCCGAAAACCGGCGCCGGAGAATACGACAGCCGGCGTCAGAGCGGCGGGGGAAGGAAATTCACGCCCTTCCCTGGGGACTCTCCGACACAGAGGGGGGTCAGAGAATCCCGCCCGTTATGTTGGCGCTGTACAGGACTTTGGTTAGGCCACAGCTGGAGTAGTGTGTGCAGTTCTGGTCGCCTCACTATAGAAAGGATGCACAGGAGAGGGAGCAGAGGAGATTCACCAAGACGTTGCCTGGGCTGGAGCATTTGAGCTTTGACAAGAGGCTGGAAAGGTTCGGGTTGTTTTCTTTAGGACAGAGAAGACTGAGGAGGGACCCTGATTGAGGTGTAAAAGATTATGAGGGGTGTGACAGGGTGGATAGGAAGCAGCTGTTCTCCTCAGTTGAAGGGTCACGAACAAGGGGGGATAATTTTATAGTGAGGAGCAGGGGATTTAGAGGGGATTTGAAGAAAAATGATTTCGCCTAGAGGGTGGCGAGTGTCTGGAATGCACTGCCTGGGAGGGTAGTAGAAGCAGAAAACTGCACAACATTTAAAAAGTGTGTGTATGAGCATGTCAAAACATTCAAGGCTATGGGCCAAGTGCTGGAAAGTGGGATTAGTGTAATTTTGCCAGTAAGGACTCGATGGGCCAAGGGGCCTCTTCTATATTCTATGACTCTATAACTCTATAAGTAATTAGGCTCAGCTGATCTCTGTTGGAAATGGTTTAAAGTCAATCTTGACTCTTGCTCCTGAAAAAGAAAATTACTCTGCTGAGCAAAACTGCAAGGTGTACTTATGTAGAAATCAGATGAGGACATCAGTTATAATATTCACAATTGAAAAGCCTGGTAATACCTACTATTCGGGTTCAGGATATGAAATATGACCTATTGGGCAAGGTGCCAAATTGGCTATCAGCATCTGTGCAATGATGCTTCATGAAGAATCAGCGTCTTCAAAAGAGAATGAAATATACAACAACAAAAATAAATCACATGGAGCTCTTCGTGTCCTGTGGAGCTGCAAATTTAAATGTATAGATGTCCAGGATAGCGCAGTTGAGCAAATTCGAAAATTAATTAATTGGCTATTCCATTCGCTCAAATGCAATTTGTCTTTGGAACACAGGAAACAGCAAGAAAACCCTTTCACTTCAATCAGCTGGGATAAAGATCTTTATTTCATCTGCTTTGTCCATGCATCGCTGAGCTATCAGAGTACAAAAAGGATGCAAGTACGCTAGCTGCACAGATTTTAATGATCTGGTAGATTAAAACCCTGTATTTTGCAAAACGCAATATAGCGAAGTACCCCAAAGTGCTTCACAGCGGAATAATCAATAAAATGGGTGCCAAGCAAAGGAGAGTTGAAGAGGAGTGACCATAAGCTTGGTCAAAGTCACTGCACTAAGCAAGGGCAAACCCATAGATCTGGACAATGCAAGTGGGATGATTTGGTTAACGATCTCAGTTGCTGCAGATAGATCATGGAAGATGGGACAGGGGCAGCACGGTAGCATTGTAGATAGCACAATTGCTTCACAGCTCCAGGGTCTCTAGTTCGATTCCGGCTTGGGTCACTGTCTGTGCGGAGTCTGCACATCCTCCCTGCGTGTGCATGGGTTTCCTCCGGGTGCTCCAGTTTCCTCCCACAGTCCAAAGATGAGCAGGTTAGGTGGATTGGCCATGATAAATTGCCCTTAGTGTCCAAAATTGCCCTTAGTGTTGGGTGGGGTTACTGGGTTATGGGGATAGGGTGGAGGTATTGACCTTGGGTAGGGTGCTCTTTCCAAGAGCTGGTGCAGACTCGATGGGCTGAATGGCCTCCTTCTGCACTGTAAATTCTATGTGAATCTATGATAAGACAAGGATGAGGAACATAGCCGCAGTCACAGAAGACCCAATTCGTCACTTT
Organism: Scyliorhinus torazame; assembly: GCF_047496885.1. Classification (NCBI taxonomy): domain Eukaryota; kingdom Metazoa; phylum Chordata; class Chondrichthyes; order Carcharhiniformes; family Scyliorhinidae; genus Scyliorhinus; species Scyliorhinus torazame. Next base: position 15,509,456 of record NC_092722.1, on the reverse strand, counting down.
AGTAAAAGGTGTTTTGGTGTAATTACAGGAGTGGAAAGCTATTTGGAGAATTCAAACAGGGAGCTGACAACAAGATGGACGTGGATTTGGGAGGTGACAACACATGCAGGACTTTGGAGTGGTCAAGGATGTTTTATTTGGGGACCGTGTGGCATAACGGTGGTTTTGACAGAAAATCACTCACAATGTCAACTAGCATGGGAGTTAGGAAAGACAGCTGGGTGGTCAGCAGTTTAGTGGGAAGAGGGTGGATTTCATGGAGAACATGAGTTGAGAGAGGGCATCAAGGGAAATGAGAGGAAACTAGAAAGAGATGTTAATTTGGAGGGATAGGGGAGGCAGTGGAGGGAGTCAAGACAACAATCAGTCCACTCTTCATTCAACTGTTATTCCTGGAAGTCCATAATTTACTTAGACTGCTGGCGAGGGAAAGACCATGTGAATATGGTTAGTTGTGACATATTACTTAACTTGCATCCTTTTTTTGCTTTGTTTATTACCCACTTTTCATTTGTCCATTGACCAATTTCCTGCCAGCTTAAGCTATTTTAAGAAACAACTGTCTCACATTTTCAGAGGGAAAATGGATCGTGGCTCATGTACACAGTTTGAAAATATAAATGGGCTGCAAATAAATATAATTCCTTCAGTTTTGTTTTGATTAATTTCATTGCCCTTCCTTAACATTTGCTGTCAATCAGTACTCTTCCTACCCATTCCTGCCACGATACAAGTAGAGAGGATATTGAGATTTAAAATGCTAATGCTGTTAACCATCAATCTCCTTCATGAGAAAATCAAATTTAAATTTATGTCTAAACCTAATGTTTCTTTTAATAGGCTTTAAGTGAAATTAAATTATCTCCTACATTATCTGCAATAGCTCTAAACTCCTCGGCCTGGTCCCAAATTAGGTTAGATTCCAGATGGTTAAAAGCCAAGACAGAAAGAGACAAATAAATTTCGGACATCACAACAAAGTGTGTTTTGTTCCTTCTAATCAAGAGCACCCCCACAGTGAGATCACCTACAAATAAATGATCAGGGTCCCAATGGTTACAATATTATCTCAAAGGATTGTCATATGAAGAGCAGGCTGTTGGTTACTTTCAGAATAATGTTGGAATATTTGCTTGAGTGGCTGGGGAGGGTTTAAACTAAAATGGTAATGGGATGGGAACCTATGCAAGGAATCAGAGGAGGAGGAATCAAAGACATCAACAAAAGAGAGAAAGAGGAATATGAAAAGTGATAGGTAGAGAAACCAAGGGCGAGATTCAAATAGTGCCAGATTCAAACAGGGCCACAGTGAAAAATGGTGGGAATAGTACATGTCACAAGACTTTGTGCGTTAACGTGTGGAACATTCACAATAAAGTTTCATTAATCGCGCAAATAGATGTAAACGAGTATGATATAGTCAGAATTACGGAGACATGGTTGCAGGGTGACCAGGGATGGGAAGAAACATCCAGGGGTATTCAGTATTTTGGAAGGACAGGCAAAAAGGAAAAGGCAGTGGTGTTGCACTGCAGGTTATAGAGTAAATGAATGCAATAATGAGGAAGGATATTAGCTCTGACAATGTGGAATTTGTATGGGTACAGCTGAGAAACATCAAGGGATAAAACACAATAGTAGGTATTGTATATAGACCCCCAAGCTGCAGTGGTGGTGTTGGGAATGGCATTAAATAGGAAATTAGAGACGCATATGATAAAGGAACACCTGTAATTATGGGTGATTTAATCTGCATATAGACTGGGCAAATCAAATTAGTCACAATGCCGAAGAGAAGGAATTCCTGGAGTGTATACGGGATGGTTTTCTGGACCATACATTGAGGAGCCTATTAGAGAACAAGCCATCCTAGACATTAGTATTGTGCAATGAGAAATAAATCATTGGTAATCTAGTCAGACGGGAGCCCTTAGGGATGAGCGACCATAATATATTTTTAAAATATTTTTCCAATTAAGGGGCAATTTAGCCTGGCCAATCCACCTACCCTGCACATCTTTTGGATTGTGGGAGTGAGACCCATAGACACGGGAAGAATGTTTAAACTCCACACGGACAGTGACCCGGGACCGGGATTGAATGAGCAACCATAATATGATAGAAATTTTCATCAAGGTGGAGAGGGACACAGTTGATTCTGAGACTAGGCTCCTGGATCTTAATAAAGGAAACTGCGACAATATGAGGCGCAAGTTGGCTACGATAGGTTGGGAAATGTTACTGAAAGGGATGACGGTGGATAGGCAATGGCAAACATTCACAGAGATCATGGGTGAACAGCAACAGCTGTTTATTCCTGTCTGGCACAAACGTAGAATGGGAAAGGTGACCAAACAAAGGCTTACATGGAAAATTAGAGATAGTATTAAATCCAAGAACAAAGCATACAAGTTGGCCAAGGAAAACAACAGACCTGAGGATTGGGAGCAGTTTAAGATTCATGGAACATAGAACAGCGAATTTAGAGTGCAGAAGGAGGCCATTCGGCCCATCGAGTCTGTACCAACCCTTAAGCCCACACTTCCACCCTATCCCCGTAACCCCTCCTAACCTTTGTGGGCACTAAGGGCAATATAGCATGGCCAATCCACCTAACCTGCACACCTTTGGACTGTGGGAGGAAACCGGAGCACCCAGAGGAAACCCACTGATGCGACCATTAATTCACTCAAGGACTCGTGTCGGAGTAAAACAGTGGTTTTAATTAACTATCAACTTTGCCTGCCTGCGACTGGTACATACTGAGGACAGTCCCACAGGCCAGCTACTCTCATACTCCTTCAAAGGGGCGGAGCCATGGGCTGAGCCCGTACATGCTCCAACATCCTCCAACATCTATCCCTGCGGGTGAAGCCATACAATGGCCCACAGGTTTATAACATAGAACATAACTGGTGAATTAACTGTATTTACATTCACCACACCCACACAGATATCTCAGCAAAGGAGGACCAAGGGATTGATTAAGAAGGGGAAAATAGAGTATGAGAGTAAACATGTGGGGAACATAAAAACTGACTGTAAAGGTTTCTACCGGTATGTGAAGAGAAAAAGATTGGTGAAGGCAAATGTAGATCCCATAAAGTCAGAAACAGAGGAATTTATAATGGGGGAACAAAGAATTGGCTGAGCACAGAAACGGCAGGTGGAGTTTAATCTGGACAAATGTGAGGTGATGCATTTTGGAGGATGAAATCGAGGTATGAATTATACTGTAAATGGCAGAACCCTTAGGAACATTAACATACAGAGGGATCTGGGCGTGCAAGTCCACAGTTCCCTAAAAGTGGCAACACAGGAAGCCAAGGTGATTGAGAAGGCGTCTGGCATGCTTGCCTTCAGTATGATTTGGACAAGTTGAGGTGAGTGGGCAAATGAATGGCAGTATAATTTGGATAAATGTGAGGTTATCCACTTTGGTAGCAAAAACGGGAAGGCAGACTATTATTTGAATAAATTAGGAGAGGGAAAGTGCAACGAGACCTGGGTGTCCTCGTACACCAGTCGCTGAAGGTAAGCATGCAGGTGCAGCAGGCAGTAAAGAAGGAAAATGGTATACTGGCCTTCATAGCGAGAGGATTAGAGTGCAGGAGCAGAGATGCCTTGCTGAAACTATACAGGACCTTGGTGAGGCCACACCTGGAATACTGTGTGCAGTTTTGGTTTCCTTATCTGAGGAAGGATGCTCCAGCTATAGAGAGAGTGCAACGGAGGTTTACCAGACTGATTCCTGGGACGGCAAGACTGACGTAGGAGGAGAGATTGAGTTGGTTAGGATTGTATTCACGGACTTCCGGGTGTGGCGATGACCAGCTAAGTCGCACGTTTCGGCAGCTCCCGGTGGAACGGACTTTTGGGCTCTTAATAAGAGCCTCAACGGCAATTTTAACGGCTAGAAGCACTGTGCGGTAAACCAGAAGGGAATCCCCCCTGGAAACGGATGGAAAAAGGAGAGGGAAGTGGCCAGATTGCAGTGGATCCTTTGGAGCAGCGGCAAGGAAGGCAAGCAAGAACCAAGATGGCGACGGAAGGTGGCAGTTTAACATGAGGCCCCGAACAACAAGAGTTTTTGAAATGTTGCGTGGAAGAACTTAAAAAGGAAATGAAGAGGGAGCTGTTGGCCCCGATATTACAGGCGATCGAAGGGCTAAAGGATGAGCAAAAGACCCAGGAGCGGGAGCTTCGGGTCGTGAAGGCAAAGGCTGCCGAGAACGAGGACGAAATACAGGGCCTGGTGGTGAAGACGGAGATGCACGAGGCACACCATAAACGATGTGTGGAAAGACTGGAGGTGCTGGAGAATAACGCGAGGAGGAATAATTTAAGGATTCTTGGTCTTCCTGAAGGTGCAGACGTCGGGGCATATGTGAGCACAATGCTGCACTCGTTAATGGGAGCGGAGGCCCCGGCGGGTCCGCTGGAGGTGGAGGGAGCATACCGAGTGATGACGCGAGGACCGAGAGCAGGAGAAATTCCTAGAGCCCTAGTGGTGAGATTCCTCCGTTTTAAGGACAAAGAGATGGTCCTTAGATGGGCAAAGAAAACTCGGAGCAGTAGGTGGGAGAACGCGGTGATCCGCGTATATCAAGACTGGAGTGCGGAGGTGGCAAGAAGGAGGGCGAGCTTTAATCGGGCCAAGGCGGTGCTTCACAAAAAGAAGATAACATTTGGAATGCTGCAACCGGCAAGACTGTGGGTCACATATCAAGGGAGGCACCACTACTTTGAGACGGCGGATGAGGCGTGGACTTTTATTGTGGAAGAAAAACTGGAATAAGCGGGTTATTAAAAAAGAACGTTTGAAACAAAGTGGTGGGGCGAGTATGGGGGGCGAAGAGGGGGGGAAAAAGGGGGGGAAAGATGAGTTTTATGTTATTAATCCTGCGATGCGGTAACTTTTCTCTCTTCCACAGGTGGTGGTGGAGGGAGGAAGGGAGGTGGAGGAGATGGGGCGTTGGCCATGGGGGCCAAAAGGGAAGCGCGGGCTTTGTTCCCGCGCTATGATAATCATGGCGGGAATAGGGAAGCAGGAAGGAGGGGGCGTCGCACGGTGCGAGCCGAGGTCACGGGGGGAAGCCGAGGTCGGCTAGAGTTTGCTGACTTCTGGGAGCAACATGGGGGGTGTAACTACGCTAGTGGGGGATCTAGCGGGGTGTGGGAGGGGGAAGTTACTGGGTTGCTGCTGCTGGGGAGAGGGGGGAGCCGGAATGGGGTGGGGTGGGCGGGGGGGCACCGCCTGGGGGGGACACAGCTGCGTGGGAACCGGGTGAGGAGCTGGAAAAAGGGGATGGCTAATCGACAAGGGGGGGCGGGTAAAAAGCCCCCCAACCCGGTTGATCACGTGGAATGTGAGAGGGCTGAACGGGCCGATAAAGAGGGCACGAGTACTCGCACACCTTAAGAAACTTAAGGCAGACCTGGTTATGTTACAAGAGACGCACTTAAAACTTATAGACCAGGTTAGACTACGCAAAGGATGGGTGGGGCAGGTGTTTCATTCGGGGCTAGATGCGAAAAACAGTGGGGTGGCTATACTAGTGGGGAAGCGGGTTATGTTTGAGGCAAAGACCATAGTGGCGGATAGCGGGGGCAGATACGTGATGGTGAGTGGCAAATTACAGGGGGAGGCGGTGGTCTTGGTAAATGTATATGCCCTGAACTGGGATGATGCCAATTTTATGAGGCGCATGCTAGGACGCATCCCAGACCTAGAGGTGGGAAAGTTGGTAATGGGGGGAGATTTTAATACGGTGCTGGAGCCAGGGCTGGACAGGTCGAGATCCAGGACTGGAAGGAGGCCGGCTGCAGCCAAGGTGCTTAAAGATTTTATGGAGCAGATGGGAGGAGTAGACCCGTGGAGATTTAGTAGACCTAGGAGTAAGGAGTTTTCGTTTTTCTCCTATGTCCACAAAGTTTATTCGCGAATAGACTTTTTTGTTTTGGGAAGGGCGTTGATCCCGAAGGTGAGGGGGACGGAGTATACGGCTATAGCCATTTCGGATCACGCTCCACATTGGGTAGACTTGGAGATAGGGGAGGAAACAGAAGGGCGTCCACCCTGGAGAATGGACATGGGACTAATGGCAGATGAAGGGGTGTGTCTAAGGGTGAGGGGGTGCATTGAAAAATACTTGGAACTCAATGATAACGGGGAGGTCCAGGTGGGAGTGGTCTGGGAGGCGCTGAAGGCAGTGGTTAGAGGGGAGCTGATATCAATAAGGGCACATAAAGGAAAGCAGGAGAGTAGGGAACGGGAGCGGTTGCTGCAAGAACTTCTGAGGGTGGACAGGCAATATGCGGAGGCACCGGAGGAGGGACTGTACAGGGAAAGGCAAAGGTTACACTTAGAATTTGACTTGCTGACAACGGGTACTGCAGAAGCACAGTGGAGGAAGGCACAGGGTGTACAGTATGAGTATGGGGAGAAGGCGAGCAGGTTGCTGGCCCATCAATTGAGGAAAAGGGGAGCAGCGAGGGAAATAGGGGGAGTGAGGGATGAGGAAGGAGAGATAGAGCGGGGAGCGGAGAGAGTGAATGGAGTGTTCAAGGCATTCTATAAAAGATTATACGAAGCTCGGCCCCCGGATGGGAAGGAGAGAATGATGTGCTTCCTGGACCGGCTGGAATTTCCTAAGGTGGAGGAGCAGGAGAGGGTGGGACTGGGAGCACAGATCGAGATAGAGGAAGTAGTGAAAGGAATTAGGAGTATGCAGGCGGGGAAGGCTCCGGGACTGGATGGATTTCCAGTCGAATTTTATAGGAAATATGTGGACTTGCTTGCCCCGATACTGATGAGAACCTTTAATGAGGCGAAGGAAAGGGGACAGCTGCCCCCGACTATGTCGGAGGCAACGATATCGCTTCTCCTAAAGAAGGAAAAAGACCCGCTGCAATGCGGGTCCTGTAGACCTATTTCCCTCCTAAATGTAGACGCTAAGATTCTGGCCAAGGTAATGGCAATGAGGATAGAGGATTGTGTCCCGGGGGTAGTCCATGAGGACCAAACTGGGTTTGTTAAGGGGAGACAGCTGAATACGAATATACGGAGGCTGCTAGGGGTAATGATGATGCCCCCACCAGAGGGGGAAGCGGAGATAGTGGTGGCGATGGATGCCGAGAAAGCATTTGAAAGAGTGGAGTGGGATTATTTGTGGGAGGTGTTGAGGAGATTTGACTTTGGAGATGAATATATTAGATGGGTACAGTTGCTGTATAGGGCCCCGATGGCGAGCGTGGTCACGAATGGACGGGGGTCTGCGTATTTTCGGCTCCATAGAGGGACGAGGCAGGGATGTCCTCTGTCTCCATTATTGTTTGCACTGGCGATTGAGCCCCTGGCAATAGCATTGAGGGGTTCCAGGAAGTGGAGGGGAGTACTCAGGGGAGGAGAGGAACACCGGGTATCTCTTTACGCGGACGATTTGTTGGTGTATGTGGCAGACCCGGCGGAGGGGATGCCAGAGATAATGCGGATACTTGGGGAGTTTGGAGAATTTTCAGGATACAAGCTGAACATGGGGAAAAGTGAGCTGTTTGTGGTGCATCCAGGGGAGCAGAGCAGAGAAATAGAGGACTTACCGTTGAGGAAGGTAACAAGGGACTTTCGCTACTTGGGGATCCAGATAGCCAAGAATTGGGGTACATTGCATAGGTTAAACTTAACGCAGTTGGTGGAACAGATGGAGGAGGACTTCAAGAGATGGGACATGGTATCCCTGTCATTGGCAGGGAGGGTACAAGCGGTTAAAATGGTGGTCCTCCCGAGATTCCTCTTTGTGTTTCAGTGCCTCCCGGTGGTGATCACAAAGGCTTTTTTCAAAAGGATTGAGAAGAGTATCATGAGTTTTGTGTGGGCCGTGAAGACCCCGAGAGTGAGGAAGGGATTTTTGCAGCGTAGTAGGGATAGGGGGGGGCTGGCGCTACTGAGCCTGAGTGAGTACTACTGGGCCGCCAACATCTCAATGGTATGTAAGTGGATGGGAGAAGAGGAGGGAGCGGCGTGGAAGAGATTGGAGAAGGCATCCTGTAGGGGGACTTGCCTACAAGCCATGGTGACGGCGCCGTTGCCGTTCTCACCGAAGAAATACACCACAAGCCCGGTGGTGGTGGCTACTCTGAAAATTTGGGGGCAATGGAGACGGCATAGGGGAAAGACGGGAGCCTCGGTGTGGTCCCCGATAAGAAATAATCATAGGTTTGCCCCGGGGAGAATGGATGGGGGATTTGGAACATGGCAAAGAGCAGGAGTAACACAATTGAGAGATCTGTTTGTAGATGGGACGTTTGCAAGTCTGGGAGCGCAGATCGAAAAATATGGGTTGCCCCAAGGGAATGCATTCCGGTATATGCAACTGAGGGCTTTTACGAGGCAACAGGTGAGGGAATTCCCGCAGCTCCCGACGCAGGAGGTGCAGGACAGAGTGATCTCAAAGACATGGGTGGGAGACGGTAAGGTGTCAGACATATATAGGGAGATGAGAGACGAGGGGGAGATTATGGTAGACGAGCTGAAAGGGAAATGGGAAGAAGAGCTGGGGGAGGAGATTGAGGAGGGGCTGTGGGCTGATGCCCTAAGTAGGGTAAACTCATCGTCCTCGTGTGCCAGGCTAAGCCTGATACAATTTAAGGTATTACACAGGGCGCATATGACTGGAACACGGCTTAGCAAATTTTTTGGAGTAGAGGATAGGTGTGCGAGATGCTCGAAAAGCCCAGCGAATCACACCCACATGTTCTGGTCATGTCCGGCACTACAGGGGTTTTGGGTGGGGGTGACAAAGGTGCTTTTGAAGGTAGTGGGGGTCCGGGTCGAACCAAGCTGGGGGTTGGCTATATTTGGGGTTGCAGAAGAGCCGGGAGTGCAGGAGATGAGAGAGGCTGATGTTTTGGCCTTTGCGTCCCTCGTAGCCCGGCGCAGGATACTGTTGATGTGGAAGGAAGCCAAGCCCCCGGGTGTGGAGACCTGGATAAATGACATGGCAGGGTTTATAAAGCTGGAACGGATTAAGTTCGTCCTAAGGGGATCGGCTCAAGGGTTCACCAGGCGGTGGCAACCGTTTGTCGAATACCTCACAGAAAGATAGAGGGAATGGAAAAGAAGAAGACAGCAGCAGCAGCCCGGGGTGGAGGGGGGGGGGGGGGGGGGAGGGAGGAACCAGAGGGATTCTCAGGGATGTTAATATATAAGTATAATATGTATAGGTTATTGTTATAGATAATTGTATATTGGGCTGTTAAAACATATTTTTGGAGAATATTTATCTGGGACAAGGCAGTTGCCATTTAGTTTTGTTTTTGTTTATATATTATTTATTTCTTGTTTATAAAACTGGCCATTGTTATTTATATTGTTACATTACTGTGTAAAGGATACACAATGTACTGTGATGGTTGGCCAAATATTTTCAATAAAATATTTTTTAAAAAAGGATTGTATTCACTGAGTTCAGAAGAATGAGGAGGGACCTCATTGAAACCTAGAAAATTCTAACAGGAATAAACAGGGTAGATGCAAGAAGGATGTGCCCGACGGTGGGTGTATACAGAACCAGGAGTCACAGTCTGAAGATATTGGGTAGAACATTTAAGACAAAGATGAGGAGAAATTTCTTCACCTAAAGAGTGGTCAGCCTGCTGAATAGCACTTGGGGTGAAGGGAATTAAAGGATATGGGGGAAATGCAGGACCAGGCTAGTGCGTTGGATAATTAGCCAAGATCATAATGAATGGAGGAGTGGGCTTGAAGGGCTGAATGTCCTCCTCCTGCTCCTATTTTCTATGATTCTATGTTTACTGTATGATTGCAGTGAACTCTTTCAGACTTCAGTCATCCTCACTAGAATCAGAGATAAATCTAGCAATATTTGTTGCTGGACATTGTAAAAGGGATAGCCAAACTTACTGGCTGCATGGGTCAACTATGTCCACTCACTGGGTCTGCATGGTGGCGCAGTGGTTAGCACTGCTGCCTCACAGTGCTGAGGTCCCAGGTTCGATCCCGGCTCTAGGTCCGTGTGGAGTTTGCACATTCTCCCCGTGTTTGCGTGAGTTTTGCCCCCAGAATCCAAAGATGTGCAGGGTAGGTGGATTGGCCACGCTAAATTGCCCCTTAATTGGAAAAAATGAATTGGGTACACTAAATTAATTTTTTAAAATTTAAAAGAGTTCTGTGGGTCAAATATAAATAAACAAACAAATACATGTGTGTATGGAGGGGGGGCATGGCAAATTGAAGACTGCAATACTCTCATTTGCAGATTTAGATCTTAAATCTGTCAACGAGAAAGTCGTCGTTACTAAACTCCCTATCCTACAGATTCAAAACAATTGAAATTAATACAGAATAAGTAGAGCTTAAGACAGCAATCATACAAATGGGAAATGAGCCATCAGGTACTGGAACTTTGCAGGGTGAATAATCAGAATTCCAGTCTTGTGTTCCGCAATTTGGAATCTCAAATGCAAAATGACTTGGTGCTTTCCCTCATCTGAAGTATGCTTTGGTCGAAATGGGGTTGGGGCAGGGAGCTTTACTGTGACTGCAGTCAGGTAAGGCCAAAAAGAAACGAAAATGAGCATGCTCAGAGGGCGTAAGGGTAGCTGACACAGGTAATAAGCTGTCTAATAGAAATAATATTGTGAGAGTAAAACTTAAATACAACAAATGTTTGTCAGTCATATAGCACAGGATCTCTTATATTATGACAATGTTCTGTAATTCACAAAGAAATGAAACAAACAATCTGTTTTCCAACTGTGTAAGCTGTACAAAAAAGTGATTGGACACAGGTATGTTGCACAAAGGATTTGTACCCGCACTGTTCACTTGGGAATTGCAAATATGCACCACCCCACTCTGCACAATATCTGGAGGCCTAACGTTCTCTGCCTGAAGTATTCCAATGCCTTTCCCTCCCAAGTATTAATTTCTCTGCACTCTTGTTCTCCGAGACTGTTGGCAAGAGGGTGCATTCTGAATTGGCCATGAAGGAGCGCAGAAGAGCCACATGAGGAGGAATGTCCAAGTTTGTATGATGTAGTCACCACCTCTCCATCTTAATTCTTTCAATCATGGTAGTATCCTTTACATAGTCTTGGCCCTTCACCTAGGTTTATCAAGAAGAATTGCCCCTGACCCTTCAGGGCAGCGAACACTCTCCATTCACTGCAGTACCTGACGTCAGCCAGATGGGGAAAATGAAGTTTGTGTCCCGTCACACTTTGCTGACTTCTGGGGTTAATAACACCAGTATGTTTCCTTTGTTAACACAAAATTTTGCACAACAACATCAAAAGATCACATTTCTTTCTGAGGTCCCTCATGTTTTATGGTGAAAAATAACAGGTACTTTTATGTAATTTCTTAGACTGAATATGCAGCAGTATTCACCTACACCTTTGCTTCAGGATCTTGAACCTTGTGATGTAAATTGTAGATTACTTATACAAGGAAGGTTCAAACAACTGGTAAAAGTAGAATGATGCAGAGCTTACCTTTAGATTGTCGGTCTGCCAGGGAAAGTAATAAAAAGGAAAAAAAGCAAACTAAGGTTAATGTAGTTCAAGGGGAATGAATCCTTGATGTGGTACTATCTTTAACTGGTTTGAAATTAAACATACTTCAGTTCCATGAATTAAACATTCATTCTATTTTGATCTAATTCAAGTTATCTGCAAACTGTGGCAGTCAATTCTGTGTAGCTTATGTGTCTTACAGGATACTGAGAGGCCTAGATAAGGTGGATGCGGAGAGGATGTTTCCACTAATAGGAAAAACTAGAACCCGAGGCCACAGCCTCAGACTAAAGGGACGATCCTTTAAAACTGAGATAAGGAGGAATTTCTTCAGCCAGAGGGTGGTGAATCTGTGGGACTCATTGTCTTGGAAGGCGATGGAGGCCAAATCACTGAGTGCCTCTAAGACAGAGATAGATAGATTCTTGATTAATACAGTAATCAGGGGTTATGGGGAGTAGGCAGGAAAATGGGGATGTGAATCATATCAGCCATGATTGAATAGCGGAGCAGACTCGGTGGGGTGAATGGCCTAATTCTGCTCCTATGTCTTTTGGTCTTATGGTGTCGTATTGTATTCGAGTGGACTCCGGATACAAAGAAATAAGAAATAAGAGGTTAGAAAGTACCCGTAATAAGGAATAAATGTTTAACATGCTCACATGTCATTCTTCTGCCATTTTTATCATGAGTTAATGATTTTGCTAAAAAAGCTGATTACAAAAATACATAGAAGTTACAACACAAAACTGTTTTTTTATCCCAACCAGTTTACACTGGCATTTATAGTTCTACTCGCATTTACCCACCCTACATTCATAAAACTTTTCTTGATGGGAACTAGACATTGCCCTGATGTAGGCACTAATTTTCTGGCTATCTCGTCTGTCCAAATCTCCCTATCTTTCATCATATTAATCAACTCAGTTACTTAAATAAATAACAGTAATTGGCCAAAGTAATTCACATTATCGAGCCCACAACATTTCTGAGACACATGATAAGGCAGGGATAAATTCAAGTTTATTTTGTTCTCCAGGAAAAGGAGGGAAGTCTTTTAGACTCTCATTATGTTTCCTAGGCCTCTGATTTTCAAACAAGGGTCAATTTAAGTTCACATTTCTCCCAAGGAGCCTTCCCCGCCAGCCACACCGAATGAACAATCACTGACAGCATATCCATATCCAATGGCCAAGGCTCTCAACTGCAGCACAATCACAAAAAACTGGCTCCATAATCTCCCTCTTTTATCTATGGCCTGGATTTTTGTCCGCAAGTCAGGAGCGTAGAGTCGGGGAAATTCCAGGCTTGGCAAACCCGACTTTTGTAAATGGCTGCCCACATGTCCGATTTTTAGTCTAGTGTGGTGGTGATTGGGGGGAGGGGTGCAGAGGGTTGGGGGGGGGCGGCTATATTAAAAGTCAGGGCAGGTAACCGGATGTGGAGGAAGATGCGGGTGTGGAGGCCTTCACCTTTCACACCCTACCACGCTCCCCATGTCCAATCCATGCCATCTCATGCCCTCTTACACTCCATACCAATCTATGTCTCTGCGCCAAACCCCCATGGCCCCTCATTCCCTATGCCTACCTATGCCCCGCCATATCCCTTTATAGTCCTATGCCACTCATTCCAAACCATGCCCCACCAGCCACCATTCTTCGCCCTGACACCAACTATGCAAATTCACCCAGTATCCACCATGCGCAGACCTCATGCAGATATGAGATAAAATAATGTTCCATCAATAGTTTGAAGTGTCTATTTATAAAAATCCATTCACTACATTTACATTCCTTCAGCTGGCTAAAGCCTGAAACATTTCATTCAAGTGCACAATCCCTTCAAGCAACAAGCGCTGGAATTCATAGTCCCACTTGAAAGTGTCTATAATTGCGAAATGGCATGCACCGATGATTGTGAAAACAGTTGTGCAACAGTAATCCTGGAATGGAAGCCCTCAGGCTTATATCAACAGACAAAGTGAAATTGGAAACAATGATTATAACGCTCCAGGCATGTTTTTCAAAAATGTTAAAATCAGGGGCTGGATTCTCCGCTCCCCGACAGCGAAATGGCGTTCGGCGAAGGGGCGCCAAAATTGGGAGCTGTGCCAGTTTTTGAATTCTCCGCCCCCTGAGGAGTATGCCGTGTTGAGTATCCATCGCCTCAGGCTATTGCCTGAGGCCTGCCTCGCGATGCTCCATTGCCAACCAGCTGAATTCCCGACGGCGTGGGTTATGTGTGCTCACACCTTTCAAGATCCTCACGTGCCGGCTGCGGACTCAGTCCAGCGCTGCCACAGTCGGGGGAGGGCCGATCGGCGGGCAGGAGGGGCTTCATTCGTGGCTGGAGGCAATGTGGGCGGGCGGTCCGGGGCGTGCGGGCGGTCGGAGTGGTGTACTACTTTGGCGGTCCAGGTTTGCGGGCTGAGTGCGCCATGGAGCATGCGCGGTCGCTGCAGGCTGCCGCCATGCACATGCGCGGCCTCTGAACCGGAAGTGCTGGGGGCCGTACTGGTGCGAGCTCTACGCCGGCTCCCTGCTAGCCCCCAGCAAAACGGGGAATCGGTGTCCTTTCCTGGCATAAAAGACCACCGTTTTCACGCCGGCATGGGGACTTAGTCACGGAGAATCCAGCCCAGGACTTTTAAATTCCTCTCCACGCCCCCTCCCCCCCTTCCCCGGTCGGTCACTTGGTGGAAGAGGGCTTCACATCCTAGTTCTGGTTGCTCCCAAACCAAGAGGCTATGAGCGCTCTGGCCATCTCCTCCAGAATTGGCCCCTTGTCGTCCTCCTCCTCATCCAAGGAGATGTGGCGCTCCTGCATATCCTCCTAGACCAGCTGATCACGCCACTGCAATGCCAGATTTGCAGAGCGCAGCACACCACAATGAGGCGGGATACCCTCTGGGGGCTGTACTAGGGGGCTCCATCTGGCCTGTCCAGGCACCACACACGCATCTTGAGCAGTCCGATCGCCTGCCTGACCATCACACATGTTGATGGATGAGCCTTGTTGTAGAGAGTCTGAGCGGGAGTTTGTGGCCTTCGCGATAGCATCATCAGCCACCTTCTAGATGTCCCCGAGGATCAGTCCATCCAGCCGCTGCTCTCCCATCAAAACTGCAGGGATCTATGAGCGTTCCACAATGTAACTGTCATGGATGCTCTCTGGGAAACGGGCACACACCTGCATGATGCACATCGCATGGTCACAGGCAAGGTGGACATTGAGGGTGTAGTATCCTTTGCGGTTAATAAATGGCACCAATGCCATCATGGGGAATGCAGAGCTACATAGGTGCAGTCGATGACACCACGCACCTGGGGTATGCCTGCTATGCGGGCAAAACTCATGGCCCTGGCGTGCTGGCTCACCTGGTCCCGGTCCAAGTTGATGTACATGTAGGCCCTCACAAATAACGCACCTGTGACTTCCCTTATGTACTCTTGTGTGGCAGACTTGGAGATGCCACACAGGTCACCCATGCAGCTCTGAAACGAACTGCTGGCAAGTTCAGAGTCACAGGCCAAGGGTGACCTCCCAGTCCATGTGGTACCAACCTGGCACAGGTGGTCCACCATCTCCTGGGACAGACACAGTCTTCTCCTGCACTGGATCTCAGACATCTGGAGGTAGAAAGTTCTATAGTAGTTTACCCGAGGCCGGTAATGTCTCCTCTGAGGCTCCTCCATCTGTGGCCCTGCTCCTGGAGGACCGGGGGGCCCTGCCTCCCCTCCTATGCAGGGTGATAGTTCTGGCCACATGCAGATGTCGCAGCTGCTGCTCGATAGCAATCAAAGGAATTGCCAAGTCGACTGGTTCCTCGTTACAGTCCAATTTTTCCACATGTGCACACACCTGGAGCGAAATTTTCCGTTATCGGCGCAAAGTCCTCCGATCGGAGCAAAAAACGGCGCAAATCCGACTTGCGTCACGTCGGAAAAATGGGTCGAAAGTCTCCGGCCCGAAATGGGCTAGCAGCGACGTAACGGGATCCACACTTGCGCATGTGGTTGACGCCATGCAGCGTCATACGCGCCGCACGGCGTGACGGCTCATAAGGACGCGCTGCTCCCCCCCACCCGACCGGAACATCCGACCGGAACACCCGACTGGATGGCTGGCCGACGCTCAGCCCCGAGGTTCGAGTCACGGGATGCGGAGGCGCTCCTGGACGCAGTGGAGCAGAGGAGGGACGCCCTGTATCCCGGGCGCGGCCGCAGAGTTACCCCACGCCACAGCCGGCGTCTGTGGAGGGAAGTGGCAGAGGCCGTCACCGCTGTGGCCCTGACACCACGGACAGGCACCCAGTGCCACAAGAAGGTGAACGACCTCGCCAGAGCAGGCAGGGTGAGCCTCCCCCATATCCCCCCTCCCCCATATCCCCCCCTGCCCCAATATCCCCCCCTGCCCCATATCCCCCCTCCCCCATATACTCCCTCCCCCATATCCCCCATCCCCCATATCCCCCCCTCCCCCAAATCCCCCCTCCCCCATATCCCCCATATCCCCCCTCCCCATATCCCCCCTCCCCCATATCCCCCCTCCCCCAAATCCCCCCTCCCCCATATCCCCCCTTCCCCATATCACCTGATTACTGCCTGCGTGTCTAACCATGCATGCTTCATTGTGTATCGCAGGACCAAACGTCCAGGCACCCATCCCCGCAGATGCAGACCGCCTGCAGGATGCCCCTCGGATGCCACGGGAGACAGAGAGACGCGGACCCTCCAGCGTGCGACGCCCGCAGGATGCCCCTCGGAGGCCACGGGAGACAGAGAGACCCGGACCCTCTAGCATGCGACGCCCGCAGGATGCCCCTCGGAGGCCACGGGAGACAGAGAGACCCGGACCCTCCAGCATGCAACGCCCGCAGGATGCCCCTCGGAGGCCACGGGAGACAGAGAGACCCGGACCCTCCATCATGCGACGCCCGCAGGATGCCCCTCGCACACCACGGGAGACGGAGAGACCTGGAGCAACAGGGAGACGACACCCCCGTCACGTGCGGGAGCGACCACCCAGCGACGAAGGGGACAGCCACAGGCCCCCGTCACATCCGAGCCAGGACACCACTACCCAGGACACCACTACCCAGGACACCACTACCCAGGACACCACTACCCAGGACACCACTACCCTGGACACCACTACCCGGGACACCACTACCCAGGACACCACTACCCGGGACAGCACTGCCCAGGACACCACTACCCAGGACACCACTACCCAGGACACCACTACCCGGGACAGCATTGCCCAGGACACCCCTACCCAGGACAGCAGTACCCAGGAAGACGAAATACCGGACAGTGACTCAGAGTGGATGGGTGGAGACGAACCCCCACCCCAAAGTGCCATGGACTCAGAGTGGGACGAAGAGCACGACACAATGCCACTGCTGTCACCAACACCCTCCACCATCGCAGAAACACTCACCACGGTTGGGCACTTTAGTGATGAGGCGTCTGGTACACTCGCTGGTGCGCACAACACAGCCGTCCCGGTACAGCAGGTGGAGGTAGGAGCAGCAGAGGGGCCGGGCGGTCGGAGGGCAGCCCAGCCCAAGCGTACATCTGCCGCCCAGATGGATCCCGGGTTCCTGGAGTTTCACCCACACATAGATCCGATGCAACCACCGACCCGGAGACGAGCGAAGAGGGTGACGGCCAGCTTGCGGCGGCTGCAGTCGCAGGTGGAGGAGTCCACCCGCGTCCAGGAGCTGGAAGTGGTGCCGGTCATGCGTGCCACCCAGGCCGACACCGCACGGGTGGCGTCCGCGGTGGAGGCAATGGGTGCGACGGTGTCAGACATGGGGAACGGTTTGCGAGGCCTGGGGCTTTCCGTGCAGGCGGCGTCTGTGGCCCAGGACATGGCTGCCCTCTCACAGGAGGTCATGAGCCAGTGCCAGCGCCAGATGGCAGAGGCGCTCAACACCATAGCCCAGTCTCAGCAGGCCATGGCCCAGTCTCTGCAGGCCATGGCCCAGTCTCTGCAGGCCATCGCTGAGGGCATCGGCGCCAGTGGCCATGTGCGAGCCGGCATTGCACTGTCACAGACAGGGTTTTGCCAAACCCCTGGGCTCCATGGCTGCAAACCTGCAGACCCCTGTCGATACCAGCATGGGCCTCCAGGACTGGCAGCGCCAGATGTCGGGGGGGCGTCGGATGGCCAGTCCGTTCGCATCCCCCACCCATGTAGAGGCCTGGGGGCCATCGGGCACCCCGAGGGAGGTGGAGGTGGTGTGGTCCGTCCCGGCTCCCCCTGTGGGGGAGGTCCCGGAACACCGCGACACCTCGGACTCCCCCCCTTCCGTCCCAGGTGCATCGGGTGGGCAACAGGCAGGACAGGCTGGCAGCTTGCCATCCCAGTCGCCCGGGCCGCAGCCTGGCCCATCTAGGCCAGGACGCCCCAGGAAACGGCCGCCAAAGGGATCCAGTGTCAGAGGGCAGGACTCACAGGAGTCCACCTCCAGTTCTGCTGTACCATCTGGGGAACCACATAGACGTAGTCAAAGGGCCCGTAAGGCCAAACAATTAGACACTGAGTAAGTTGGCACGGGTGCAGGGCACAGATGAGTTTTAGGGGCTAGGGCACGTGCATGAACTCCTTTGGTTATTAAAGTCAATGTTACACCTACAGAAGCTGCCTTTGTGCTCTGTCCAAAGCGTGCGGGGGTGTCATGTACGTTGAGCGCAAGTGTGTGTGTGAGGGGTGGTCTTACCTCAGCCCCAGGTGAGTCTGTCCCCTTCCCCCTGGGCCGCCATCAACGTCCCCCCGGGCAGAGGACGGGGCCGTGCGCTGCAGTGTCACAGCCGCATACAGGGATGGTGCGGGTGGATGGTGGTACTGTGGCCATGGGTCAGACATAGTCCAACGATGTGGAGCCAGGAGCTCACCGCAGGGCGGGTTGTCATCATCCTCCAAGGACTGCAATAGACACGCGTCCACCCGCTACTGTGTGAGCCCGGCCGTTGTGCCGCAGGTGGATCGGCAATGGGGGGGGGGGGTTGCATGCGGGTGGGGTTGGGGAGGGGGGGTGAGGGTGCTGGGTGGGTGGATGGGTGGGGGGTGTGGGTGGTAGGCTGTTGCCATGGTGTGCGGTCTGTGGCCATACTACCCGATTCCCACGCCCATCTAGTCAGTGAAGCGGGCGGCTATCAGTCTGTCCCGTGACCGCTGGGCCAGCCGGTAACGGTGGACAGCCACCCGCCTGTGTCTACCCCGTCTGCCCTGACCATTACCCCCATCCCCCTCATCTGGGAGGACTGCGCCACTCCGCCCTCCTCTGCCTGCGGCACATCGCCCCTCTGTTGGGCTATGTTGTGCAGGACGCAGCACACTACAATGATGCGGCCGACCCTATCTGACCGATACTGGAGGGCGCCCCCAGAGAGGTCCAGGCACCTGAAACGCATCTTCAGCACGCCAATGCACCTCTCTATCACTCCCCTTGTCGCTACATGGGCATCATTGTAGCGGTTCTCCGTCTCATTGCGTGGCCTCCGTATAGGCGTCATCAGCCACGATCGCAATGGGTAGCCCCTGTCGCCCAGCAACCAGCCCCTCAGCCGGGGATGGCGTCCCTCGTACATGCTGGGGATGGATGACCGCGACAACACGTATGAGTCGTGTACACTGCCTGGGTAATGGGCGCAGACTTGCAGGATCATCATGCGGTGGTCGCAGGCCACTTGTACGTTCATCGAATAGGTCCCCTTCCTATTGGTGAACACGGCCCTGTTATCTGCAGGTGGCCGCACGGCGACGTGCATCCCATCAATCGCGCCCTGGACCATGGGGAACCCGGCCACGGCAGAGAAGCCCACGGCCCGGGCATCTTGGCTGGCCCGGTCCACAGGGAAGCGGATGTAGCGGTGCGCCATGGCATATAGGGCATCTGTCACTGCCCGGATGCACCGATGTCTGCGATATGCCGAACAGGTCCCCACTCGGTGCCTGGAATGACCCCGTTGCATAAAAGTTCAGGGCCACCGTAACCTTGACGGACACGGGGAGAGGGTGTCCCCCGCCAGTGCCACGCGGTGCCAGGTGTGCCAGCAGGTGGCAGATGTGTGCACGATTTCCCGCCTCATCCGGAGTCTCCTCCTGCATTCCCGGTCCGTGAGGTCCTGGTATGACTGCCGGGGCCGGTACACACGGGGCGCCCTCGGATGCCTCCGTTGCCGTGGGGCCGCGACGTCCTCCTCCCCCTCCTCGTCCTGTCGGTCAGGTGTCCCTCCAGCCTGGGCGGCTGCCGCCTGCCCCTCTGCGGCAGCCTGCGCCGCCTCTCTGGCACGCTCCTCCTCCTCCTCATCCAGGGCAACATGGACATTAGCGGCTGCCGCCACGGCGGCCAACATCGCTGGATGATCGGAAAACATGACGGCCTGGTGGGGGGGGGGGGGGGGGGGGGAAACGACGACAGATCATCATTGCCCATATCCCTCCTTCCCCCCAGCCAGGTGGCATGGACCGCATGGGTCCAACTGTTGGAGGCTGGCACCTGGCCAGGTGGACCATCTCACATGCCCTCGCACCCCCCCTCCCCGGCACGGACCCCCCCCCCCCAACCTCCTCCCCGGCACGGACCCCCCATCCCCCTCCCCGGCACGGACCCCCCCAACCTCCTCCCCGGCACGGACCCCCCATCCCCCTCCCCGGCACGGACCCCCCATCCCCCTCCCCGGCACGGACCCCCATCCCCCTCCCCGGCACGGACCCGCTGGTGGGTCGGAGAATGACGCCCCTGGTCTCTCAAACCTCCACATAAAGGAGATTTAATGTTTTTTACATTTCATTCAGGAATATAAGATGATGCCTAGAGTTACACCTCAGATAGCCTGGAAATTTTGTGGTGTGATTTTATCGAGTTAACATTTGCTTGAAATCCTATTGTTTCCTATTTTATTTGAGGCATTATCACATTTATAATAAATGAGTAGTGCTTTTGCTAAAATCATGGACAGAGGAATTTGATGTAAACATATTAAGTGTTCGTAAAGCAAAATTACACATGGAAATTTCAAGCTGTTTATGTAACAAGGTCACTCTCTAGCCAACTTGCAGGGATGGATTTTATTTTACCTGCAAATGGCAGACAATCACAAGTAAATCCGAGCCACTTATTTTCCAGGATGAGGTACAACAGCCTCATAATTTGTGACTTAGTATGTTAGTGGCTCTGACTATTCCTGAACACTTAAATGTCCATAACAGCCCAGAATTGTTGGCCATGATATACTCAGCACAGAAAGGTCACGCTGACTTGCCCTATGATGACGTGTCACAGATACAGTCTGCAAGGAATAAATGGACATAGTATGCTCTGAGAAACTGGCCTCGACAGCTTTAGGCTGACTGCATTCAATTGCAGTGGATGAAAATGCAAGCCTTTTTATGTGGTAACCCGAGTACTGCTGCAGTGAAGCCTATAATATAATAATAATCTTTATCGTCAGAAGTAGGCTTACATTAACACTGCAATGAAGTTACTGTGAAAATCCCCTAGTTGCCACATTCCGGCGCCTGTTCGGGTACACAGAGGGAG
This sequence comes from Scyliorhinus torazame, assembly GCF_047496885.1. NCBI lineage: Eukaryota > Metazoa > Chordata > Chondrichthyes > Carcharhiniformes > Scyliorhinidae > Scyliorhinus > Scyliorhinus torazame. The sequence continues at coordinate 15,488,365 of NC_092722.1, read as the reverse complement.
AATTCAGAATGTCCAATTCACCTAACAGCACGTCTATCAGGACTTGTGGGAGGAAACTAGAGTACCCGGAGGAAACCCACGCAGACACGGGGAGAACGTGCAGACTCTGCACAGACAGTGACCCAAACGGGAATCGAACCTGGGACCCTGGCGCTGTGAAGCAACAGTGCTAACCACTGTGCTACCGTGCCGCCCATTGCCGCCTATGACTGAACAATGTGATCATGAGCAATGACACTGCAATGCACCTCAGAGATAGGTACCACGGCGTAAGGATAACTGTAATTAAAGCTACTGTAGCTAATTGATTTAGCTCAGTTGGCTGGACAGCTGGTTTATGATGCAGTGCGAGGCAACAGCACGGGATCAAATCCCGTGCCGGCTGAGATTATTCGTGCAGGCCCCGTATACTCGACCTGACCCCTCGCATGAGGTGTGGTGATCCTCATTTAATTCACCACCAGACAGCTCTCCCCCTCAAAGAGGAAAGCAGCCAATGGTCATCTGGGACTATGGCGACTTTTTACAATTTTTACAGCTAATTGAAAAAACAGCAGAGAATCGAGAACAACTGAAACCAAACGGCAGGCACTGATTTTCCCTGGACCATCTGGAGACGCAGTTGGTGAAAGAAATAATACATTCATCATTGATGAAAGATGTACGATCCCTCGCCATTTTCAACCACGTTTCGGCAGCAAATTCAATGGGCCACGGACATAGGACTAATGAAAAGGGGATATCATCACTGCACGAACTGGAGACGTTCAAGAAAGCAATTCCACCATGCACATTCACGTAACAAGCAGGAATGAGCACTAAATGTTGCCATGCCAAGTCTACCCTGCTAACGATTCTGTGACCAAATCTTTAAAACCCCGATGTTCTTCTCTTGGGGTCTGACACTTGCCATTGAAGGGCCTTGCCGAACCAAAAGGAGGTAGAAGAAGCATTACGTTGACAATACAGAGCAGCAAAGAGCCCCTTAGTTGCCACAGACTGTAGGTCGCAGTGTAGCCAAAAGCAGAATTAACTGAAAAAAGTGGCAGCAGAGCGCTGAGAAATCCCACGGGGATACACAAGAAGATTAAGGAGCGATCTAATTGAGGTGTTTAAGATGATTACATTAATTGATAGCGTTGATAGAGGAAAACTATTTCCTGTGGTGGGAGACCAGAACAGAAGAACATAACCTTCAAATTAGAGCGAAGTTATTCAGGGTCAATTTCAGGAAGCACGTCATCACACAAAGGATAGTGGAAATCTTGGACACTATCTGCCAAAAACAACTGTTGAGGTTAGAACAACTGAAAAATTCAAAACTGAGATTAATAGATTTGTTTCCGGGAAGATACAAAGGGTCATGGAACAAAGATGGAATTAAAACTCAGATTAGCCATGATTTAATTGATTGGCAGAACAGGCTTGAGGAGTTAAATGGCCTTCTCCTGTTCCTGTACCACAGGCTCATGCTAAAACCAGGGGCACTATTTAAAAAGTATATCCCTGAAACACATGAATAGAGGAGGGGAAAAAACAAGTTGGGTTCTTATTCTTGATCATTATCCACTAATTCCTGCTGGAAAGTACAGACATCCATGTCATCAGAAGAGGAGAAAATTGGGAATATATGCGTGCGAACCCAGTCTAACATTAAAATCCACCAATGCTGATATTGTGCATTTAATCATCAAGTCACTTTGCACTTCATTGCATCACCTAATTATCAAATTCGCCCCCAACGTATACATTGCATTTCACAAAACCATTTATTTCGCAACAACTCTCCCCACGTGTCCACCCAAAATAGACCGACAAACTTTAAACAAAACCCAGCAAATTAGCCTTCTCATCAACTTGTTAAAATTCTTGGTAATTATGTATTTAATTGGCTGTCTTCAGAATTCATTCTATTTTGCTATTTTTGCTCTGTTTTTCACTAGTACACCACAGGTGCAAGTGGTTTTCCTTTTATAGGAGAGCATTAGTTCAGAGGGACTGAGTATTGGGAATGTTGTAGAATTGCCTCAATGTCAGGCCATACCTCAGCGGTGTCTTTTTTTCAAAAATAAATGACTAAATAGAAGATTCCACAACAGATTCCTTTGACTAAAACTATTGAACCATCTTGAGAAGCAAATTAAATGCTGAGGTCCATTCTCCGGCAAACCAAAATCAAGTATTTTACCACTGGTCTTATTTTACATTTCACAGTACTTGGGAAGATTTAAAGGTCATTTATTTAACTTGAATGTCACATATTTAGGTTCCTGGCTGTTTAAAGCGTCATTTTCACAGCAAGGGGAGCATGATCCTTTACCAAGAAACAATCCAGTAAATGCCAACTGGGATTAAGAATTGGAGTAGATAAAAGAGTTTATATCTGAAGGCCAATTCTTGGCACCTTGCTATCCATATATACATACACACACACACACCATTTAATATCAAACAGACATGATTTCCAATATATTTAAAAAGCACTTTTGATTAATGTATGAAAAATAATTATAATTGCTTCATAAGAGAATATTTTTAAAGTTGGTGGCGGTGACAAAATCCAGCTAAACTGACACATCTGGAGCTAGATATTCACTTCCCGATGGAGCTGCGAATAAGATTGTGAAATGCTGGACCCTACCTTCCTGACACTGTGCCATGTTTGTGTGACCTCCAGGCAGGTCGAGAAGGCCTTGGGTGAAAAACACACACACACACACACACACACACACACACATCTCTTCTGAGGTCGGGATCCCTTGTGACAATCCACAGGAAAATTGTATTTCCTCCCGCAAGCTACTTTTATGTGGTGGTGTGGGTTTTGTAAGTCCGGAAAAAAACCCTCACACACACCTTCTTGGAAAGTTCGTGACCACTAGGGGAAGCCTGTTGAGGAATGAGGAACATTCTAAAAGTTAGTGTAAAATGTTTTGAACTGTTAAATGTCATTATTAGATGCTGGATTGAAATGAAGAGGTGTTTTTAATGGAGTGATTCATCATTGGGCTCTGTCCTGCAATGGCAAGTGAACCATTATATTGACCACCGCTGTGTAAGCTTTGAAATGGATTACAGTACTTATTCCATTGAATAGAGTGCCATAATGCATTTAAAAATGTAGAAAGAGATCCTGACAGCTTCTGATGCTGTAATTTAAAATAAATGTCAGCTCTGTTTAAACAAAAGTTGCATTTGAAAGTTATAAAATCTATGCCCCTGCTTCCCTCCTTTGACTGACAGGTACGCTGATTTGAAATAGAAATGGAAAACCATTCTGTTCTGTCAGTTGCAGGAAATGGAGCTGGAAGCTTTTGTTACGACAGTTGTAGCCATTATGAATGCTTGGTTTCCAAAAATGGCCATGGCTTCAGCTCAGCAGGCGGTCTATTGATCCAGGTAGAACTGAAATTAAGAGACTGCAATGACAGAATATGCATTTGATATGGTTCCTTGCTTGGTGACACACAAAGCAAATGCAGTTAAGTGCTTTCTGCTGTGAATAAGAGAAAGTGAAACCACTTAGCTCCTTCTGATGTGGTGAGGTGCTGTCAATTATAGCAAGTGTTTATAAACATTGTGGTTAGCATCAAAGCAGGGTACTTGAGATGCATTTAAGAATTAAAGGAAAGATAGATAAACCATCCACCAAGCACCTGGCTCTTACGTAATAAAGATGTCAATCACTGGCCAGTGCAATGTATTGTATTGTTGTATGAAATTGAATGGTAGTTTTGCATTTCAAAGGCATTTCAAGGGATTTGAAGTCCTTCCAAGTGTACTTGGCTTTGGAGGAACCCTTTGACACTTGTAACAGCTGCTCTTCAAACACTTTTGTCTGAGGCAGCAGTTATTATTGGATTTGGATTGGATTTTGTTTATTGTCACATGTACCGAGGTACAGTGAAAACTATTTTCTGCGAGCAGCTCAACAGATCATTAAGTACATGAAAATAAAATAAAAGAGAATACATAACAGGGCAACACAAGGTACACAATGTAACTACATAACATTGGAATCCGGTGAAGCGTACAGGGTGTAGTGGTAATCAGGTCAGTCCATAAGAGGGTCGTTTAGGAGTCTGGTAACAACGGGGAAGAAGCTGTTTTTGAGTCTGTTTGTGCGTGTTCTCAGACTTTTGTATCTCCTGCCCGATGGAAGAAGTTGGAAGAGTGAGTAAGCTGGGTGGGTGGGGTCTTTGACTATGATGCCCGCTTTCCCAGGCAGCGGGAGGAGTAGATGGAGTCAATGGATGGGAGGCACGTTCGTGTGATGGACTAGGCTGTGTTCACGACTCTCTGATGTTTCTTGCGGTCTTGGGCCGAGCAGTTGCCATACCAAGTTGTGATGCAGCCAGATAGGATGCTTTCCACAGTGCATCTGTAAACATTGGTAAGAGTTAATGTGGACATGCTAAGTTTCCTTAGTTTCCTGAGGAAGTATAGGCGCTGTTGTGCTTTCTTGCTGGTAGTGTCGATGTGGGTGGACCAGGACAGATTTTTGGAGATGTGTACCCCTAGGAATGTGATGCTGTCAACCATCTCCACCTCGGCCCCGTTGATGCTGACAGGGGTGTGTACAGTACTTTGTTTCCTGAAGTCAATCACCAGCTCTTTAGTTTTGCAGGCAGAGGGATAGATTGTTGTCGCTGCACCACTCCACTAGGTTCTCTATCTCCCTCCTGTATTCTGTCTCATCGTTAATCGAGATGCGGCCCACAATGGTCGTATCATCAGCAAACGTGCAGGTGGAGTTGGAACCAAGTTGGAAGTTGGAGTTGGAACACTTAGTGAAGTGTAAGTGAAAATGCAGTGATCTTTCAAAACTACCTGGACTGCTCTTCAGCTTTCAGACATGGGTTTCTGATGAGGGGGGTATCTCTAATGGGCTGATGTTGTGGGGGGGGGGGGGGGCAGTCTCCGATGGGGGAGTCTCCGATTAAGGTGGCTGCTCTGGGGGTTGGGTCATACTGATGCACGTGTGCTGTGGGGGCTGACCCAATTTTCCTGTAGTGGAGGGGATGCCCCGCTTTGTTGGGGTGGGGGGGCTGACAAGATTAGCATTGTAGGGCAGCAGACCAGGCTGTTCGCTCAATCGGAATCCGGCAAGCTCTCCCCCATGCATGAATTAGCATGGTAAGGGGGAGAGACTCGCATACTGGGTCCCACTCCCAGCCCCAGCGAAGACCAGTCCTGATTCGGCACTGGTGGGAGCACTAAATCTCCAGAAGGGAGAATCTCGGACATGAGGTTTGAAAAGTGACAGATTTCTTACATGCGATTTCACTTTCGACGGACTTACAGCCATAACAAAAGCTTTACATATGTTTGAATTGTGAAGTGAGCAGCTTAACCTCCATTCTCCTGCAATTATATCTTCAGGTTTTCATCTTTTACTTCTGACCTGAATTTTGTATCTGATCCAGGTACTGGTAGTAAATGGAATGATTCCCTACAGTAAATGGCTGCATGTGGCACATCAGAACTATAGTTAGCTGATGCCGTCTTTCCGTGAGCGTAATGTTATGGTCCCACCAAAGTTAATGGAGTTTTGAACGGCTCGTCTACCCCCCTAAAATTGAGAGAACTTTTCTGCAGGATAATTAATGTGTTTTATCAAGTTGAAATTAAGATTAAAAAGCTGAATTCAAAGTGCTACTGTGTTCTGAACAACTTACATGAGCAGCGTAACATGGTAAGTAATATGATAGGATGATTCTGACAGAAACAATTAACTCAACTCTCTCTTAGATCAACAAAATTGGAAATGTACAACTTACCCACATTGATGGCAGGCAAGATAATATCTTCACTTCGCAGCTTGGTTTCTATTCGGTCCAGTTTCTGAGCTTCATACCTCTTTCTACCTTCCTCTTGCAGTTCTGAGCTTTCATACTTTTCAAGTTTATAGGAAAAAAGCAGAAAATTCTATGTTTATTCTGCAACTTTACAGCAGCATTTTTGATCATTCTAGTCAAACCTTTGATTGCTTTTCAACAATTTCTCAAAGAGCTACTTCCAAAATCAATAGCAACAGTGGCTTGCAATTGTACCTGAAATAACAAGGGACTGCACAGCAGTGAAACAGATACCAACTAGAAGTGCGAGATTTGATCGAGGGACTGTTTTTTAAAAAAGAACTGGTTTTGAGTCGGCTTTTAAAGTTGCAGAGAGAAATAACAAGATGGGGGATTCAGGAAAGATGTTCCAAACAGCAGATGCAAGAAAGAAATGTCTCGACCGCCAATATTGAGGGGGCGGATGGGGGGGGGCGGGGGGCACAGTGACCAGATTAGGGGAATGAAGAACAGAGGCTGGAATAGAGGGCTGGAGATTGCAGAGATAAGGTGCAGCAAGGTCACAGAGGAAAAGATTTGTGCATTTTCCTTGTAACCATAGCAGAGCCCAAGCCTAAAACAAAAGCAAAAGACTGGATGCTGGAAATCTGAAATAAAAACGAAAAATGATGAAACACTGAACAGATCTGGCAGCATCTGTGGAGAGAGAAACATTTACATTTCAGGTCGGTGATCCTTCATCAGAAAATCAGACTTCAATCCTAATTGAGACGAGATAATGACAGTTTTACATTGATATGGTGTAATCTGCAGGAGGCAAGTGATACTCTCATAGCCAATGAGTTGTGTCAATATCATAGAGAATTTTACAGTGCAGAAGGAGGCCATTCAGCCCATCGAGTCTGCACCGGCTCTTGGAGAAGAGCACCCTACCCAAGGTCAACACCTCCACACCCTATCCCCATAACCCAGTAACTCCACCCAACACTAAGGGCAATTTTGGACACTAAGGGCAATTTATCATGGCCAATCCACCTAACCTGCACATCTTTGGACTGTGGGAGGAAACCGGAGCACCCGGAGGAAACCCACGCACACACAGGGAGGATGTGCAGACTCCGCACAGACAGTGACCCAAGCCGGAATCGAACCTGGGACCCTGGAGCTGTGAAGCAATTGTGCTATCGACAATGCTACCGTGCTGCCCATCGGTGCAATATAAAAATCCTAACATTGTGGCGGCAGAACAAAGGGAACTTCATTCTAATGGAAGTGCAAAAACATTCAACACTTAGGATCTGGTTAAAAACCTGGAAAAATCTATGCTCCCAAAATCAGTCCATTCCATGAAATGCCTTGAAACATTTTGGTGATAAGACAAAAAATAAAACAGATAATTCTAGTTTGTTACATCCTTCATCTTGATTGCCTTAAAGTGCGCTCAACAAATTAAATGACCAAAAAAAATACATTGATAATTTATTGACACATATTGTTTATAAGCTTTTAACTTTCCAAGATTAGCGGATCAATTTTAATTTGGTACAGTGCAGGCGGTTGACAGAGTGTGTGCGCCTACCAACCCATTTCCTGCTGCTCCTGCCATGTGACCTGAGTCACTTTGAGGGTTGGGTCTCATGGTGTAGTTTGATCCAGCAAGCTAGACGGGGCAGGTCAGCGATTGGGGATGATGGGAAATTGGCTGATTGGGGAAGGCAGGGGGAGGCATAGAAAGCAACCAAGAATTTCTGCGGGAACCAGTAGAAGCATTAGCCTCCCTGAACCTATGAAAATAGAAGATGACAAACGTCACAGGCCAATTTTTGAGTGGCCTCCAAATGTTCTTTCAGAACCAACGGTCAGGCTGCTCAACACAAGTACATCTCTCAACCACAGAATACTATATGTTCTCGTTCGTTTGATCGTACAAGAGCAAGGGGCTGAGATCTGGGTATACCATATCCTTTAGTTTGTCTCTCAGAAATATTCTCAAAGTAAAATGCAAGCTTCCTCCAGACACAAGGTCGTGGGAAACAATCTGACTGTAAGAAGTAATGGAAACATGGTGCAGTTAATGGGAGGACTGGACAGAACGTCAAAAGTTCAATGAAGGCAAGTGCAGGCTAGTACTGATGATATAAAGCCATACGTTTTTAAACCAAAGTAGCTCATATTTATGAAGTGTTGTTTTGAAGTAGAAATGGTTACACTGAGTATTTCCTGGACGTATTTTGCAATTCCTTTTAGATGTCTATTTTTTGTGACAATTTCCTAATGTCCTTCAATCTATAAGTTTTATAGTAAGATTATGATGATAATGGTTAATGAATTGTTATTAAATATGTTAACTGTTCTTCGGACATCAAGTCTTTATTTCAAATCTAATCTAATTGAATGGATGGAATTTTCCCAGTTCAATGGAGCACGTTCGGGGGCGGAGACTTTTTGCACTTGCATTGGAATGAAGTTGACTAGAATGGGGTGGAGACTATGTGGCTGGGAAAATTGCAGAAATCAAGCTGGATTGGGATTCCAAAGTGACCTTGTCTCCTTCCAGCTTTCGAGGATTGTCACAGAATCACAGAATCCCTACAATGCAGAGGAAGGCCATTCGGCCCATCAGGGCTGCGTTGACCCTCCAAGAGTACTCTACCCAGGTCCACTCCCCCCGTCCACCCCACCTTTTCCCCGTAATCTAACGTGCAAATCCCTGGACACTAAGAGAGTGGTTGTGTTGGGAGGATGTGGGCACCGTCCAGGCTGAGCTAGGAAGCTCGATGATTTATATAAGGTGGCAACTAGGAGTGATTTTGAACATAGATTCCTTCTTTCCCAATAGAGCCAGAGTCCTGTGCCATGTCTACAACCTGGCAGGTTGGAGAAGCCAAGTGCACAGAGGGAAAAATATCCTCAGTGAAACTGACATTTGAAGAGGTTCTGATCGGTCACAGTGAAGATCTCCAGCCATGGCCAGGTGAGAGGCCAGTGTGTAAAACAGTTCTTCTGACAGACAGTGCTATCACTGCTTGACAGGTTGTTACCAACCACTTGGAAGGAACTTCAGGTGTCTAGTTCTTCATTCATTTTCAGATGCATTTCACTGCTGCCAGTCTTCGGACCTCTGCTCGGGGTCTAGGGCAAGAGGCTCAATACTGCCACCTGTAGCAGCTGCCTTCTCTTCAGCCAAATGTTCCTCAACAAGGCAGAATATATGGCCACAAGATTAAACGGAGGCATTCCCACTGCCAGCCCCCCAAACCATAACTTCCAATTCCCAGAGGGGATACCCCAAAGGAGCGCTGAGGGAACTAACTCTCCAGAGGTCCCGACATAAGGACTGCACAACAATTTTCAAACTTCCATTGGGCAATTATCCTGCACCGGGAATGATCCGATGCTCCGATTTAGATAGCAGTCTTTGGATGGTTCCAACTGTCTTAGAAAACTAGTTACGCAGAAAAGGTTAGAAGAATTAAAATTACTTCTAACTCCTGGGTAACTACACATGTGACCACCCCGCCCTACGGTATTTCTGGCGAAAGCCCAACCTCTTCAGGTGACCCTCTCTGACACCCGACTATCCCCAACCCCCCAGGCTTCCCTCCTGACCCCCCCTGACTTCCCATCCTCCAAACTACCCCCAATCATCACCCCACTGACCAATCAACCCTTTCCCATTGACCACCTGACCCTGCCGCATTGAGCACATGAGCCCCAAACCACCTGACTCCCCTCCACTGACCACTCGCCCCATTCTACACCCCTACCTCTCATCCAATGCACTCCCTCAACCTGCCACTTACCTTACACAATTACCTTCTCCCTGGATTCTCAAAGGGGCTGGACCTTTAAACTTACCTAGTCCTGTACTAAGAGGGCTTGTGGGATGGGCAACAAATGTTGGCCCTGACAGCGATGCCCACATCCCGTAAAAAGAATTCTTTAAAAATTCCCTCCTCTGACAAACTGGCCAGATCAGCTTGCTCACCCTCCGTAATTGATTGGGCAGCCCGAAGACAGGCTGTTAAATGGTTCCCTTTGGTAAAGAGCAACTGCAAGACCCACTAATTGGAGTCTTGGGTTTGCTACCATAAAATAGTTCCACTATTGCACCAGAGACAAAGGCAGTAAGATTCTGCCCAATCAGTCTACTTTGCAAATTAATCTCAATTAAAATATGTTCCTTCATTCGAACATAAAGATATCATGCTAAAGAGACGCTAAAACGTATCCATGAAAGAGTTCACCATATCCAGACCATGGCTGGAATTTTATGGTGCCTCCCACTGGCCGGATGGCCCAGGACACAAATCCGACCAAAACCATTATTCTACGCAGTTCCGTTCCCCCGAATGAAACCCTTAATTTTCCAAGAGATACCGGTGTGTTGTTTATTTACATTATTTACAGACTTTATCTCAGATTTTCAACATTTGTGCCTGTCTTTTAACACTGTTGTGTAGGGGCAGCACAGTGGCTCAGTGGTTAGCCCTGCTGCCTGACGCGCCGAGGTCCCAGGTTTGACCCCGGCTCTGGGTCACTGTCCGTGTGGAGTTTGCACATTCTCCCCGTGTTTGCATGGGTTTCGCCCCCACAACCCAAAGATATGCAGGGTAGGTGGATTGGCCACGCTAAATTGCCCCTTAATTGGAAAAAATTAATTGGGTACCCTAAATTTTTTTATTTAAAAACACTTGTGTACGACAGCGGCCTAACAGGATTGGCTTCTTCTCCCCTCCCAACCCCAGAGATTAGACGGTATAGATGTTTTTCAAGCCGGCATTAGCACAATGGGCCGAATGGTCTCCTTCTCTAGCCTAAATCTCTATGGTCCTATGAGCAGAAAAGGGCTTGTCAAAACAGTTTCCAATACAGACAGTGTTTCGCTCTAACCTCCAAAACATCACACGTAATCACACTTCAGCTGCTGGATGATTTCCTCCAACAGGTAGAGGAGTTCTTCTGTAGTGAATAAAATAAAGACAGTCTTGCATTTACACAGTGCTTTTCATGACCACGGGACGTTTCAAAGTGTTTTTTAGCCAATGAGCAGTCCTCCCCATTGGAAACTAATGACAGAAAAAGAAAAGCCACAATGACCTGGCAGCTATTTACTTCTCAACCAACATCAATTAAATGAGTTATCTAGTCATTATCACACTGCTGTTTGCGGGACCTTACTGATGTGTTGGGTGCTCTGGATTCATGGAACACATACAGGCCACCAACACTTAAAATAGTGCAACACTATTTTATTAAGTTAGAAACTGTAGAACATACTTTCACTGTGGGTTAACACGATGTTAGATTAAACTAAAGACCTATGCCTGTCCTAACCAGTCTATGCACTCAGCACATGGTGAAGATCTGTGCTGTAAGCTGTAAGCTCTGTCCTTCTGAGAGGCTGCATCCCGAATGAGCGGGAACTCTGATGCCCTCTGTCTATATAGTGAGTGTGCTCTAACTGGTGATTGGCTGCGGTGTTGTGTGTGTTGATTGGTCTTGCTGTGTGTCCATCAGTGTGTGTGTCTGCACCATGATATACTGGTGTATATTGTGACACTTACTATGCACAAATTGGCTGCCCAGTTTCGAATATTACAACAGTGCTCACATTTCATTGTCTGTGAATAGCGGTGGGACATCCCGGGGCCATGAAAGCCGGCGTTTAAATCCAAGTCTTTCTTCCTTTTGCTGTAAGTGAGAAAACGAACCAAACCTTTAATTTCCCCAGACTAATGCAAATTAGGTTTGAGTGAGCTGTAACTCTGAAATGGCAGCTCCCACTGCTCCTTAGTTCCTATGTAATCAGAACTCAGGCCTCAATGGAAATTAACAGTGCTCCTTAGATGTACTGATGGAATTCTATTGTTTAATCATTCTAACTCTCTTTTCAGAGATTATATATTTAAAGTCTATACTTAATTACCAAGCATGTACCACTGAGCTTCAAGTTGCACCTGATACTTTGAAGATGTACCTGCACTGCCACCCACCCCCATCGCCTGATCCCCTCTTCACCCACATAAGCCATTAGATGAGTAAATATAGTTGTGGAAAAGGGATTATTTTCATTTTCCCCGAGTTACAACAGAAAGCACCATGAGGAGGGCTGTGGCAGAGAGATGGATGCAAACTTGGTTTAATTTATAATGGCGTGAGGGTGTGCCTCAGCTCCAACATGACAACAGCACCAGTTATGTTACCTTTGCTTCTCAGACAAGGGAAAAACAGCTGTTCAACCTCAAGTCTCAGGTGTTGCAGCAAGAATCTTACACCAGGGAAGAACGATGCCTTCTTCCACAATTGGAATTAAGCTACATCATTGAAAAAGAGCAGGGGGGGTTATTTGTCTATATCTGGCTGTGCTGCATCTGGCTGCTCAATGTCCAATTTTGACTTAATAAAAATACAGTCCCTAGTATCCACTAGCTTTGCAGCTGCCTGTTGTAAAAATGGGCACTGCAGCATGTACCATTAGACATTTTATATTTGATTATCTTTATTCACCTATTCTATTTCCTGACGGTTTCAGTGCAGCCAGTTGTGTGTGGATTTGCACTAAACAGTGAAGGTAACAAACATGCTCCTTTGCGCAATCTTAATAGAAAGGCCACCTTCCAGAAATAGATATTTGCTTGTCTAACTCATCAACCACTCATTTATTTTTTAATATACAAGTACCCAATTATTTTTCTTTTTCCAGTTAAGGGGCAATTTAGCCTGGCCAATCCACCTACCCTGTGCATCTTTGGGTTGTGGGGGTGAGACCCATGCAGACACGGGGAGAATCTGCAAACTCCACTCGGACAGCGACCCAGAGCCGGGATTCGAATCTGGATCCTTGGTGCCATGAGGCAGCAGTGCCAACCACTGCGCCGCCCCTTCACCAACCACTCATAACCGTTTTGATGCATTCTTATCTGGGGGAAAGACCTATTTTAGCTTAGTCGGGTGAGATGCTCGTCCATCAATTGTGGTAGCTGATTCAATGGTAACTTTTAAAAGAAAACTAGATAAATAGTTAAAGAGAATAAATTTGCAAAGCAATAGGGAAAGAGCGGTGAGGTAACCGAAGGGCTCTTTCAAACAGGTGGCTCGTGGGCTGAAAGTATCCTTCTGTGCTGTCAGCCTCTCTGAAATGCACTGCTTCCGATGGGAGAGCAGCGCTGGATAGTGACAAATTGCACACAAGGTAATCAATCCAGTGCTAGAACATCACCAGCCCAATTGAGAAAAGCTAAATAAATCAGAGATGAACAAAGGAAACGATGAGGAATGAAACATTGGTGAAATGTGAAATTAGAACATCAAACACAAAAGAAACCTAGTTGAGTCAACTTCATTGAAAAATCATGCACTTTTACAATTTTGATGCTCTTTTGCTATATTTTTAATTTTTTATCAACTTATGGGTCAGATTTTGGTGGAACATTCTGTATATCATCTTGTATTATGAGGAACAATGGGACCTCTTTCCATATCGGGTGCCCCCACCCTCTCAAGGTCTGATCCCAGAAATGCTCCCTTCCCCCTTAGCCTCTCCATTAAGACATTTACCCACATTCCCCCACACCCTCCTCCCCGGTCCTCATCTTCCTTCTCTAGTGTGAGGCCAAGTCCCGCTATCCCACAACCATTCCCCCCCTGCAAAAAAAGAACAGAAAAAAGAAAAAAAAAGAAAAGACAGCGGCGAACGCACACACACACACACACACACACACACGAAGAGACACACACACACCCCTGGTTCTGGCAGCTCTCTGAGACAGGGCTGCTCTTTGGAGCGTCAAACGGCAGTGGAGCTGCTGTGATCGAGGGGTATTTGTTCACTGCTGACTGTTCGGGTGGCGGGGCAGACAACTCTGCCATCCAAAAAATTTTCTACTTTTAATTCAGATTTCTATCGTGTATCTATTTTCCTACTTCCTCTCACCTTTTAAAAAATTCCCATCTTTACAAAATTAAAAGAAATGTACATAGTTACCTCGATGGAAGGAACTTCAACCACTTTATCTACATTCTCCAGGGACAGCGCCACATACCAAAGTGTTGCCCTGTTGGTCAATCGCTTAGCACCTGTGACAAGGAAACATCTTTTTTAAATACAAATCATTTAGAACAATAATATCCATTTGTATTGCAGCTTCAGTATAATAAAGTGCCCCAAGGCGTATTGTTGGAACACAATCAGGTTGTGCTGGACACTGAGCCATACAAAGAGATATTTTAAAAAGGTAACCAAAAGCATGGTCAATTCCAGTCTTTACTATCTAGGCAGTTGAAGACATGCATGTCAACGGTGGAACGAAGGAAAAAGGGGACAACAGAAATCTAGAACAAAGATTGGGTAACGCTAGAGATTCTGAGCAGGAAATAGCCCCAATCCCAAATGCACAAAGCTACACAATGACACTTTCACATCACAATTGGAGTTGGCATGTGGCTGCATTAACAACAGAAGGTAAAAGTGTTGCCAATTAATTTTACAGAAATAAGACCTGCATCTATATAGTGGTTCATCGTGTTTCTTAGAAATTACATAGAATACACCACACAGAACTGTAGGGGCATATATCACACATTATCATGGTACATAGGTAACAAGCAAGTATTCCAACACATTAACACAATGAAACTGCTGGAACCACTCAGCAGGTCAGGCAGCATCGGTGCAGGGAAATAGAGTTAATAGATGTGATCTAACCAAATTGGAACATAGTCCTGTGACAAGCACAGGAAAACAGCCGTAAAACACCATGCTATCTATCAGGACACTGTTTTAATTCGGGGCCTCATTGGGGAACAACCTGCTGAGGCCGCACCAAGTCCCGTTACCTGGACTGAGGAGCTCTGCTTGCCGAAGTTGTTCAGTGCAGGAAGAGATCGGAATGCCCCCGCCCCCCCCCCCCCCCCCCCACCCACCCCCGGACGCGGCCCCGACCCCCCACAAAGCCTCAACTTGCCTTTAACAGGGTCCTCAGAACCCTGCCCCCGCATCCCACCTCACACATGTAAGGCACCCCCGAGTCCGATCCCTGCCGTGGGAAAAATGTCAGCCTGGCACCTTGGCAGTTCTTCTTCCAGCCTGGCAGAGCCAGCCAGGCACCTTGGCAGAGCCAGGGTAGCAGTTCCAGGGTGCCAGGCTGGCAGTTCTAGGGTGCCTGGGTGGCACTAGCAGTGCCAGGGTGGCACTAGCAGTGCCAGGGTGTCACCTTGCCCACAGGGCAACCAGCTGGAGGCCGCTGATCCCCTGGTAGACCCCCCCCCCCCACAAGTGGGGGGTCTCCGGGGTGAAGGGGTTAGATCCCAAAAACTCAGGTAGATGAGGGGAGCGCATACTAGAATTAGCTATCTCACTCTAATATGCAGATTTGTAAAATAGTGATCCCGCCCACAATGGGCGGGATTCAGATCGTGAGCTCTCCCGCGATCAGGTTAGATCTCACGAGACGTAACGAGGCAGGTAGACCCCGAAAGAGGGATCGCCCGGTATCTACCGGCCACACCACCTTTCAGGTGCAACGCGGCCGGTAGATCTCGCCCACTGTTTCAGGCTGATGACCCTTCATCAGAACCGAAGAAAAAAATGTTAAGTCTCCAATTAGCAAGGGCAGGAACGATACCACAAGCATGGATGTATCAAGGAGCCAATGAGGGGTGTGTGTGGGGGGGGTGGGGGGGTGAATGGTGCTAGACAGGGTGTTATGTAATGAAACCTCCAGGAAAATGCATACCACTGGCAAGCCAGGGGCTGGAACTGTGATTATACAAATCTGCTATTTGTAATTTTAGTTACAGTTTAAAAAAAATCTGACTCTGTGGCGTCTTTTACCCACACATTAGTCAAACCTGTGCATCTGAAAAAGTAACAAAAAATGCCGGAAATATTCAATAGGGCAGGCAGCATCTGTGGAAAGGGAAATTGAGTAAATGTTCCAGGTCGATGATTTTTTGTTATTTCTTCTGCTTTTTAAAATTTAGAGTACACAATTATTTATTTTTTCCAATTAAGGGGCAATTTAGCATGGCCAATCCATCTAACTAGCATATTTTTTTAGGTTGTGGGGGTGAAACCCACGCAGACACGGGGAGAATGTGCAAACTCCACATGGACAGTGACCCAAGGCCCGGATTATTTCTGACCGGCTGTACATCTCCAGCATTTTCTATTTTTATTTCCGATTTCCGGCAGCTTTTGCGCTGCATAACTGGGGCTTGCCAACTGAAAATCATGACTCTAACATTCTGAATCTGTGAATGTTAATGAGATTTCTGTCTCCGTTGCTGAACTGGATGTTGTGTTTGGTGTTAAAAGCTTCGAGCCTCATTGTTGTCCATTGATTCCCAGCACAATGTGCTCCTGATTTGAGCAAGGCTGTAAGCAATAAACTAAGATAAGGGAGGGATGCTGGGATGTAACACAGCTGTCCTGGCCCATCCAAGTCTGTTTGTGACTATTTAATGTCAGGCAATAAATTAGCACATGGGGTTCGAGTGTTACAACACCATCAATGTTACAGGTTTATTCAGGTCAGCTAAAGCTTGCTCATATTAAATCTGTCGGGAAACACAAGTAACACTTATAAACTGTTATTTTCAACCAAATCTATCAATTCCCCTGTTGTATATTGTAGCAACAGACAAGTTAAAACACATACTAGAAGGGCTTGCATTTGAATTTTTCGACTGAAAAATATTCAAAACACAATAGGCACGATTTTCCCACCATGTTACGCCCAGTACCGATCTCGATGCACCAGGAGCATAGTGGGAGAGGCACAAACTGGGCATCGCGTTGAGTGCAAAACTGGGCAAGTCACCCGACCCTTGGTGCCCGGCACGATCTGGATCACGCCCTTTCTGGGATAATAGGATCTGGATCACACCCTTGCTGGGATAATAGAATCTGGATCACGCCCTCGCTAGGATAATAGGATCTGGATCACGCCCTCGTTGGTATAATAGAATCTGGATCACAGCCTCGCTGGGATAATAGGATCTGGACCATGACCTCGCTGGGATAATAGAATCTGGATCACGCCCTCACTGGGATAATAGGATCTGGATCACGCCCTCGCTGGGATAATAGGATCTGGATCACACCTCGCTGGGATAATAGGATCTGGATCACACCCTCACTGGGATAATAGGATCTGGATCACGCCCTCGCTGGGATAATAGGATCTGGATCACGCCCTCACTGGGATAATAGGATCTGGATCACGCCCTCGCTGGGATAATAGAATCTGGATCACGCCCTCACTGGGATAATAGAACATAGAACATAGAACATAGAAAATACAGCACAGAACAGGCCCTTCGGCCCACGATGTTGTGCCGAACCTTTGTCCTAGATTAATCATAGATTATCATTGAATCTACAGTGCAGAAGGAGGCCATTCGGCCCCCTGAGTCTGCACCAGCTCTTGGAAAGAGCACCCTACCCAAACTCAACACCTCCACCCAACACCAAGGGCAATTTGGACATTAAGGGCAATTTATCATTGGCCAATTCACCTAACCCGCACATCTTTGGACTGTGGGAGGAAACCGGAGCACCCGGAGGAAACCCACGCAGACACGGGGAGGACGTGCAGACTCCACACAGACAATGACCCAAGCCGAAATCGAACCTGGGACCATGGATCTGTGAAGCAATTGTGCTATCCACAATGCTACCGTGCTGCCCTTAAGAACAAATAAATCTACACTATATAATTTTCCCGTAATCCATGTACCTATCCAACAGCTGCTTGAAGGTCACTAATGTTTCTGACTCAACTACTTCCACAGGCAGTGCATTCCATGCCCCCACTACTCTCTGGGTAAAGAACCTACCTCTGATATCCCTCCTATATCTTCCACCTTTCACCTTAAATTTATGTCCCCTTGTAATGGTGTGTTCCACCTGGGGAAAAAGTCTCTGACTGTCTACTCTATCTATTCCCCTGATCATCTTATAAACCTCTATCAAGTCGCCCCTCATCCTTCTCCGCTCTAATGAGAAAAGGCCTAGCACCCTCAACCTTTCCTCGTAAGACCTACTCTCCATTCCAGGCAACATCCTGGTAAATCTTCTTTGCACCTTTTCCAGAGCTTCCACATCCTTCCTAAAATGAGGCGACCAGAACTGTACACAGTACTCCAAATGTGGCCTTACCAAAGTTTTGTACAGCTGCATCATCACCTCACGGCTCTTAAATTCAATCCCTCTGTTAATGAACGCGAGCACACCATAGGCCTTCTTCACAGCTCTATCCACTTGAGTGGCAACTTTCAAAGATGTATGAACATAGACCCCAAGGTCTCTCTGCTCCTCCACAATGCCAAGAACTCTACCGTTAACCCTGTATTCCGCATTCATATTTGTCCTTCCAAAATGGACAACCTCACACTTTTCAGGGTTAAACTCCATCTGCCACTTCTCAGCCCAGCTCTGCATCCTATCTATGTCTCTTTGCAGCCGACAACAGCCCTCCTTACTATCCACAACTCCACCAATCTTCGTATCGTCTGCAAATTTACTGACCCACCCTTCAACTCCCTCATCCAAGTCATTAATGAAAATCACAAACAGCAGAGGACCCAGAACTGATCCCTGCGGTACGCCACTGGTAACTGGGATCCAGGCTGAATATTTGCCATCCACCACCACTCTCTGACTTCTATCGGTTAGCCAGTTCGTTATCCAACTGGCCAAATTTCCCACTATCCCATGCCTCCTTACTTTCTTCATAAGCCTACCATGGGGAACTTTATCAAATGCCTTACTAAAATCCATGTACACTACATCCACTGCTTTACCTTCATCCACATGCTTGGTCACCTCCTCAAAGAATTCAATAAGATTTGTAAGGCAAGACCTACCCCTCACAAATCCGTGCTGACTATCCCTAATCAAGCAGTGTCTTTCCAAATGCTCAGAAATCCTATCCTTCAGTACCCTTTCCATTACTTTGCCTACCACCGAAGTAAGACTAACTGGCCTGTAATTCCCAGGGTTATCCCTAGTTCCTTTTTTGAACAGGGGCACGACATTCGCCACTCTCCAATCCCCTGGTACCACCCCTGTTGACAGTGAGGACGAAAAGATAATTGCCAACGGCTCTGCAATTTCATCTCTTTCTTCCCATAGAATCCTTGGATATAACCCGTCAGGCCCGGGGGACTTGTCTATCCTCAAGTTTTTCAAAATGCCCAACACATCTTCCTTCCTAACAAGTATTTCCTCGAGCTTACCAATCTGTTTCACACTGTCCTCTCCAACAATATCGCCCCTCTCATTTGTAAATACAGAAGAAAAGTACTCGTTCAAGACCTCTCCTATCTCTTCAGACTCAATACACAATCTCCCGCTACTGTCCTTGATCGGACCTACCCTCGCTCTAGTCATTCTCATATTTCTCACATATGTGTAAAAGGCCTTGGGGTTTTCTTTGATCCTACCCGCCAAAGATTGTTCATGCCCTCTCTTAGCTCTCCTAATCCCTTTCTTCAGTTCCCTCCTGGCTATCTTGTATCCCTCCAATGCCCTGTCTGAACCTTGTTTCCTCAGCCTCACATAAGTCACCTTTTTCCTCTTAACAAGACATTCAACCTCTCTTGTCAACCATGGTTCCCTCACTCGACCATCTCTTCCCTGCCTGACAGGGACATACATATCAAGGACACGTAGCACCTGTTCCTTGAACAAGTTCCACATTTCACTTGTGTCCTTCCCTGCCAGCCTATGTTCCCAACTTATGCACTTCAATTCTTGTCTGACAACATCGTATTTACCCTTCCCCCAATTGTAAACCTTGCCCTGTTGCACGTACCTATCCCTCTCCATTACTAAAGTGAAAGTCACAGAATTGTGGTCACTATCTCCAAAATGCTCCCCCACTAACAAATCTATCACTTGCCCTGGTTCATTACCCAGTACTAAATCCAATATTGCCCCTCCTCTGGTTGGACAATCTACATACTGTGTTAGAAAAGCTTCCTGGACACACTGCACAAACACCACCCCATCCAAACTATTTGATCTAAAGAGTTTCCACTCAATATTTGGGAAGTTAAAGTCGCCCATGACTCCCACCCTATGACTTCTGCACCTTTCCAAAATCTGTTTCCCAATCTGTTCCTCCACATCTCTGCTACTACTGGGGGGCCTATAGAAAACTCCTAACAAGGTGACTGCTCCTTTCCTATTTCTGACTTCAACCCATACTACCTCAATAGGGTGATACTCCTCGAACTGCCTTTCTGCAGCTGTTATACTATCTCTAATTAATAATGCCACCCCCCCCACCTCTTTTACCACCCTCCCTAATCTTATTGAAACATCTATAACCAGGGACCTCCAACAACCATTTCTGCCCCTCTTCTATCCAAGTTTCCGTGATGGCCACCACATCGTAGTCCCAAGTACCGATCCATGCCTTAAGTTCACCCACCTTATTCCTGATGCTTCTTGCGTTGAAGTATACACACTTCAACCCATCTCCGTGCCTGCAAATACTCTCCTTTGTCAGTGTTCCCTTCCCCACTGCCTCATTACATGCTTTGGCGTCCTGAATATCGGCTACCTTAGTTGCTGGACTACAAATCCGGTTCCCATTCCCCTGCCAAATTAGTTTAAACCCTCCCGAAGAGTACTAGCAAACCTCCCTCCCAGGATATTGGTGCCCCTCTGGTTCAGATGCAACCCGTCCTGCTTGTACAGGTCCCACCTTCCCCAGAATGCGCTCCAATTATCCAAATACCTGAAGCCCTCCCTCCTACACCATTCCTGCAGCCACGTGTTCAACTGCACTCTCTCCCTATTCCTAGCCTCGCTATCACGTGGCACCGGCAACAAACCAGAGATGACAACTCTGTCTGTCCTGACTTTCAACTTCCAGCCTAACTCCCTAAACTTGTTTATTACCTCCACACCCCTTTTCCTACCTATGTCGTTGGTACCAATGTGCACCACGACTTCTGGCTGCTCCCCCTCCCCCTTAAGGATCCTGAAGACACGATCCGAGACATCCCTGGCCCTGGCACCCGGGAGGCAACATACCTTCCGGGAGTCTCGCTCGCGACCACAGAATCTCCTATCTATTCCCCTAACCATTGAATCTCCTACAACTATTGCTTTTCTATTCTCCCCCCTTCCCTTCTGAGCCCCAGAGCCAGACTCAGTGCCAGAGACCTGGCCGCTAGGGCCTTCCCCTGGTAGGTCATCCCCCCCAACAGCATCCAAAACGGTATACTTGTTTTGAAGGGGAACGGCCACGAGGGATCCCTGCACTGTCTGCCTGTTTGTTTTTTTCCCCCTGACTGTAACCCAGCTATTCTTGTCCTGTACCTTGGGTGTGGTTACCTCCCTGTAACTCTTCTCAATCACCCCCTCTGCCTCCCGGATGATCCGAAGTTCATCCAGCTTCAGCTCCAGTTCCCTAACACGGTCTTTGAGGAGCTGAAGTTGGGTGCACTTCCCGCAGGTATAGTCAGTGGGGACACCGGTGGTATCCCTCACCACCCACATCCTACAGGAGGAGCATGTAACTGGCCTAGCCTCCATCCCCTCTTACCTTAAAGAATATAGCTGCTGTGTGGACTAACTAGATCTCCGCCCTCCGACTCTGCTCCCAGTCAGCTACACTTCCTGTAAACACCTGGCTCTCTTTGCACTCTTTGCGGAAATGTCGGAAACAAAATGAAAGGAGCACCTTACTCCCTCCTCACCTAACTCCCTCGGTCACCAAACTCTCACTATCGCACTCAAAAAGCACCAAATTCAGCACTCAGTGCAAACAAAGTCTGCACTGTAGGGGATCACTTTTATACTGTGAATCTAGCCTCTGAAAAACTGGCCTAATCCAATTAACTAATTAACAAGCTCCAGCTGCAAGTGCCTAGAAGTAGAAGCCTGTTTAAAGCTGATTGAAAATTCACCTTCTTCTAAACCAAACAGCAACTTTAAAGTTAATTAACTAAATAAAAGAAAGACTAAACTTTAGATAAAAATGAAGCCTTATACTCCCTCGGTCACCAAACTCTCACTATCGCACTCAAAAAGCACCAAATTCAGCACTCAGTGCTGGGATAATAGGATCTGGACCATGTCCTCGCTGGGATAATAGGATCTGGATCACGCCCTCACTGGGATAATAGGATCTGGATCACGCCCTCGCTGGGATAATAGGATCTGGATCACGCCCTCACTGGGGTAATAGGATCTGGATCACGCCCTCACTGGGATAATAGGATCTGGATCACGCCCTCGCTGGGATAATAGGATCTGGATCACGCCCTCACTGGGATAATAGGATCTGGATCACGCCCTCGCTGGGATAATAGGATCTGGATCACGCCCTGGCTGGGTAATAGGATTGGATCACGCCCTCGCTGGGATAATAGGATCTGGACCATGTCCTCGCTGGGATAATAGGATCTGGATCATGCCCTCACTGGGATAATAGGATCTGGATCACACCCTGGCTGGGATAATAGGATCTGGATCATGCCCTCACTGGGATAATAGGATCTGGATCACGCCCTCACTGGGATAATAGGATCTGGATCACGCCCTCGCTGGGATAATAGGATCTGGATCACGCCCTCACTGGGATAATAGGATCTGGATCACACCCTCACTGGGATAATGGGATCTAGATCACGCCCTCGCTGGGATAATAGGATCTGGACGATGTCCTCGCTGGGATAATAGGATCTGGACCATGTCCTCACTGGGATAATAGGATCTGGATCACACCCTGGCTGGGATAATAAGCCATGGGGTACGGGCCTCTGGCACGGAGTCTGTCCCTGTTGCTCAGAAGGGAAGGGGGGAGAGGAGCAGAGCATTAGTAATTGGGGACTCTATAGTCAGGGGCACAGATAGGAGATTTTGTGGGAGCGTGAGAGACTCACGTTTGGTATGTTGCCTCCCAGGTGCAAGGGTACGTGATGTCTCGGATCGTGTTTTCCGGGTCCTTAGGGGGGAGGGGGAGCAGCCCCAAGTCGTGGTCCACATTGGCACCAACGACATAGGTAGGAAAGGGGACAAGGATGTCAGGCAGGCTTTCAGGGAGCTAGGATGGAAGCTCAGAACTAGAACAAACAGAGTTGTTATCTCTGGGTTGTTGCCCGTGCCACGTGATAGTGAGATGAGGAATAGGGAGAGAGAGCATTTAAACACGTGGCTACAGGGATGGTGCAGGCGGGAGGGATTCAGATTTTTGGATAACTGGGGCTCTTTCTGGGGAAGGTGGGACCTCTACAGACAGGATGGTCTACACCTGAACCTGAGGGGCACAAATATCCTGGGGGGGAGATTTGTTAGTGCTCTTTGGGGGGGTTTAAACTAATGCAGCAGGGGCATGGGAACCTGGATTGTAGTTTTAGGGTAAGGGAGAATGAGAGTATAGAGGTCAGGAGCACAGATTTGACGTCGCAGGAGGGGACCAGCGTTCAGGTAGGTGGTTTGAAGTGTGTCTACTTCAATGCCAGGAGTATACGAAACAAGGTAGGGGAACTGGCAGCGTGGGTTGGTACCTGGGACTTCGATGTTGTGGCCATTTCGGAGACATGGATAGAGCAGGGACAGGAATGGATGTTGCAGGTTCCGGGGTTTAGGTGTTTTAGTAAGCTCAGAGAAGGAGGCAAAAGAGGGGGAGGTGTGGCGCTGCTAGTCAAGAGCAGTATTACGGTGGCGGAGAGGATGCTAGATGGGGACTCTTCTTCCGAGGTAGTATTGGCTGAAGTTAGAAACAGGAAAGGAGAGGTCACCCTGTTGGGAGTTTTTTATAGGCCTCCTAATAGTTCTAGGGATGTAGAGGAAAGGATGGCGAAGATGATTCTGGATATGAGCGAAAGTAACAGGGTAGTTATTATGGGAGACTTTAACTTTCCAAATATTCGGTGACGTTTACGTTAATGATGGAAAGGGATAAGTATACACCGCAGGGCAAGAGTTATAGCTGGGGGAAGGGCAATTATGATGCCATTAGACGTGACTTGGGGGGGATAAGGTGGAGAAGTAGGCTGCAAGTGTTGGGCACACTGGATAAGTGGGGCTTGTTCAAGGATCAGCTACTGCGTGTTCTTGATAAGTATGTACCGGTCAGACAGGGAGGAAGGCGTCGAGCGAGGGAACCGTGGTTTACCAAGGAAGTGGAATCTCTTGTTAAGAGGAAGAAGGAGGCCTATGTGAAGATGAAGTGTGAAGTTTCGGTTGGGGCGATGGATAGTTACAAGGTAGCGAGGAAGGATCTAAAGAGAGAGCTAAGACGAGCAAGGAGGGGACATGAGAAGTATTTGGCAGGAAGGATCAAGGAAAACCCAAAAGCTTTCTATAGGTTTGTCAGGAATAAGCGAATTACTAGGGAAAGAGTAGGACCAGTCAAGGACAGGGATGGGAAATTGTGTGTGGAGTCTGAAGAGATAGGCGAGATACTAAATGAATATTTTTCGTCAGTATTCACTCAGGAAAAAGATAATGTTGTGGAGGAGAATGCTGAGCCCCAGGCTAATAGAATAGATGGCATTGAGGTACGTAGGGAAGAGGTGTTGGCAATTCTGGACAGGCTGAAAATAGATAAGTCCCCGGGACCTGTTGGGATTTATCCTAGGATTCTATGGGAGGCCAGGGAAGAGATTGCTGGACCTTTGGCTTTGATTTTTATGTCATCATTGGCTACAGGAATAGTGCCAGAGGACTGGAGGACAGCAAATGTGGTCTCTTTGTTCAAAAAGGGGAGCAGAGACAACCCCGGCAACTATAGACCGGTGAGCCTCACGTCTGTAGTGGGTAAAGTCTTGGAGGGGATTATAAGAGACAAGATTTATAATCATCTAGATAGGAATAATATGATCAGGGATAGTCAGCATGGCTTTGTGAAGGGTAGGTCATGCCTCACAAACCTTATTGAGTTCTTTGAGAAGGTGACTGAACAGGTAGACGAGGGTAGAGCAGTTGATGTGGTGTATATGGATTTCAGCAAAGCGTTTGATAAGGTTCCCCACGGTAGGCTATTGCAAAAAATACGGAGGCTGGGGATTGAGGGTGATTTAGAGATGTGGATCAGAAATTGGCTAGCTGAAAGAAGACAGAGGGTGGTGGTTGATGGGAAATGTTCAGAATGGAGTACAGTCACAAGTGGAGTACCACAAGGATCTGTTCTGGGGCCGTTGCTGTTTGTCATTTTTATCAATGACCTAGAGGAAGGCGCAGAAGGGTGGGTGAGTAAATTTTCAGACGATACTAAAGTCGGTGGTGTTGTCGATAGTGTGGAAGGATGTAGCAGGTTACAGAGGGATATAGATAAGCTGCAGAGCTGGGCTGAGAGGTGGCAAATGGAGTTTAATGTAGAGAAGTGTGAGGTGATTCACTTTGGAAGGAATAACAGGAATGCGGAATATTTGGCTAATGGTAAAGTTCTTGAAAGTGTGGATGAGCAGAGGGATCTAGGTGTCCATGTACATAGATCCCTGAAAGTTGCCACCCAGGTTGATAGGGTTGTGAAGAAGGCCTATGGAGTGTTGGCCTTTATTGGTAGAGGGATTGAGTTCCGGAGTCGGGAGGTCATGTAGCAGCTGTACAGAACTCTGGTACGGCCGCATTTGGAGTATTGCGTACAGTTCTGGTCACCGCATTATAGGAAGGACGTGGAGGCTTTGGAGCGGGTGCAGAGGAGATTTACCAGGATGTTGCCTGGTATGGAGGGAAAATCTTATGAGGAAAGGCTGATGGACTTGAGGTTGTTTTCGTTGGAGAGAAGAAGGTTAAGAGGAGACTTAATAGAGGCATACAAAATGATCAGGGGGTTGGATAGGGTGGACAGTGAGAGCCTTCTCCCGCGGATGGATATGGCTGGCATGAGGGGACATAACTTTAAACTGAGGGGTAATAGATATAGGACAGAGGTCAGAGGTAGGTTCTTTACGCAAAGAGTAGTGAGGCCGTGGAATGTCCTACCTGCTACAGTAGTGAACTCGCCAACATTGAGGGCATTTAAAAGTTTATTGGATAAACATATGGATGATAATGGCATAGTGTAGGTTAGATGGCTTTTGTTTCGGTGCAACATCGTGGGCTGAAGGGCCTGTACTGCGCTGTATTGTTCTATGTTCTATGTTCTATGATCTGGATCATGCCCTCGCTGGGATTATAGGATCTGGATCACGCCCTGGCTGGGATAATAGGATCTGGATCACGCCCTGGCTGGGATAATAGGATCTGGATCACGCCCTCGCTGGGATAATAGGATCTGGATCACGCCCTGGCTGGGATAATAGGATCTGGATCACGCCCTGGCTGGGATAATAGGATCTGGATCACGCCCTGGCTGGGATAATAGGATCTGGATCACGCCCTCCAGATAATCATGTTTAAATGAGCCATTCGGCTTTATGTTTGAGAAAACCGAAAGGGTCAGGGAAAATCAAACTATGAATGGAGCACTGAAAAACACAAATTAACTTGTGATTATTAAACAAAGGTACTTGGCATAATCGCAACACGATAGAATTATCAAATTCTGTGAGGCAAAAGCTTTTTGATTATTCCAGTAAAAATGGTTATAATAGACAAATTAATACAGATTCCCTACAGTGGATAACAATCCAGGAGACATTATTGGGAATTCCTTGATGGTCACTTTCACAGGTGGAGCATTTCTTTCAATTCCAAAGCTCCAAGTTTGGTCAGAAGTACTCATCTGGAGTACTGCATTCAGTTTGGGGCTGTAACTAGCAGCAATCCTCAGTAAGGATAAATTGGCCATGCAAGGATTGACACAGTTTTGCCAGAATGATGCCTGCACTTAGTGAGGACATGTTACGTAAGCTTTGTTTGTATTCCCTGAAGCTCAGAAGCTTGAGTAATCTAATTGAGGGGGTTAAATTATCAAATGATTTGATATAGTTACACAAAGGTGGGTGAGTCAAGAGCAAGGGTATGTAATCTTAAAATTAGAATTAGGTCACTCAGGAATGCAATCAAGTAGCACTTTTCCACAGAGACAGTAGTGGAAACCTGTAGCTCTCACAAAGACTATGTCAATGCTGAATCAAATGGAATCAAAATTTGGTTGTCACATTTTTATTAGATAGGCAAATGAAGGGATATGGATCATAGACGAGTAAATTGAGCTAAGGTACAGATCAGCCATGATCTGATTGAACGGCAGATCAGGATCAAGGGGCTGAATGGTCTACTCTTGCTCCTATGCGTGTTGGGCAAAGGACATGAAGCATCATCATCCACTTTCTGTCACCCATAATGGCAGATACAGGATTTTTATTTCAGCCACAAGTCCATATCCCATTAGTCCAGTGTTTCGCCAATTAATTGCTACCTTCTTCTCGGTTTTTGACGTTCTACACTATTCCAATGATGCTCAATGCAAGTTTGAGGAGCCATCACCTCATCTTTCTATCGCTTTAGTTATTCTCGCGCACTATCTATTAAGTGCCTTTTATTTCTTTAATTTAATTCATTAATGTCCTTTTTATCTCCTGCACATATCATTTTTGCCTTTTAACCATCTCATATTCACCACCTAAGCGTTTTGCAGAGAATGCCACTTTTTTTTGTATGCAGAGTCATTCTATGTACTTCCTTCTTCTCGCTTTCCTTGGTCCCGTCTAAATGTTACTTGTTCCTTTTTAAATAATAATAATATTATTTATTTGTGTCACAAGTAAGCTTACATTAACACTGCAATGAAGTCAGAAACGTGCTGAGGGTGTGCTTTTTATCTGAAACATTGACTGACTCCAGATTTCTCTCCATCGATGGTGCTCAGAGCCTGCAGTGGTTTCTGTTTTCATTTCAGCCTTGCAGTGTTCTACATTTTAGTCAACTTTGACGCTTGTTATGGGATGGCTCCAAAAATTATTAACTCGATTTTAGAATAAAGGTGAAATTTCCTCTCTGAATTCTTATGACTATTTTTTTGTTGCTATTCACGTAACTTTGAGGGTTATGTCTATCACCTCACCCCAAAGCTGGATACTGTAATTGTATGAAGTGGATAATGTGTCACTTGATGTTACATGACTGCCAAAACTTCTTTTGATATTGCAGGTGACTTTATGTTTAAGGAACAACACAATACATTGAGGTGCAACTCCAATAATTACTGTATTGCCCGCCCAAATATGAACCTGGCCTAAACACTAACAGTTCATTTTGCACTAACCCTTGCACAGACACCCAAAAATTCATTTTTATTTTCTAAGCATTCAAACCTGCATCTGTTCCACCGTGGCTGATTCCAGCTGAACCAGTGACGGAGTACTACAGTTCACCTCAGCATTTCTGGTCGAGGGAGGATGTGGTAAGGAAATCATGATGTGGAGATGCCGGCGTTGGACTGGGGTGAGCACAGTACGAAGTCTTACAACACCAGGTTAAAGTCCAACAGGTTTGTTTCGATGTCAGTAGCTTTCGGAGCGCTGCTCCTTCCTCAGGTGAATGCAGAGGTCTGTTCCAGAAACACATATATAGACAAATTCAAAGATGCCAAACAATGCTAGGAATGCGAGCATTAGCAGGTGATTAAATCTTTACAGATCCAGAGATGGGGTAACCCCAGGTTAAAGAGGTGTGAATTGTATCAAGGCGGATTGATACAATTCACACCTCTTTAGCCTGGGGTTATTCCATCTCTGGATCTGTAAAGATTTAATCACCTGCTAATGCTCGCATTCCTAGCATTGTTTGGCATCTTTGAATTTGTCTATATATGTGTTTCTGGAACAGACCTCTGCATTCACCTGAGGAAGGAGCAGCGCTCCGAAAGCTAGTGACATCGAAACAAACCTGTTGGACTTTAACCTGGTGTTGTAAGACTTCGTAAGGAAATCAGACAGGGTTACTAATCCTGGCCACTGTCCAGTGACTTTCAGTAAGAAAATTTCCAAGTGTACATTTTGTGCAGGGAAAGGGTCAGGCATAGCTGTGATGGCTTGCATGGTTAATATCTGATTGGCTTCCATTGCCTTGAAGGAAGGTGCTCATGTGGTAACACAGGACAGCCAGCACCTACTAACAAAATGTCCAGCATTAGTTAGCATTTTCAGGATAGGATGGAAGAATATTTTCTATTAAAAATGCCACCAAGATTCAAATGGAGAAAAATGAGACCCCTGTTGTGCCTGTGTTTTGATGCAGAATTAGTGCAACAATCACCAATTAGTGGGGCTACGGCCAAAGTCTAAACAGCACTTGAATTATGTCTGACATCATATTGGCTTGGATAATAGGTAGGAATCCCTGGAAGGTGTTTGTCACAAGCCTTCAGCATTCCCGTAAATATCCTAATGATAGGCCTAATGTTTGTTTTGCAAGTCATGATCCAATATTTGGCAGGACTGAGTAGAGTAAGCAACTTACCAGAATTATGTTAATATGCGCCCAAGGCCCGATTTCGGATGAGCCTCAAGCCTTGGGTTTCTGACATTCTGAACATAGCAACCATTTTATGTCTGCAATCAAACCTGGCTCGAAACAAAGAATTTAGTCGGCTCTTCAATACGATAATTTCATGGGGTCTCTTTTCATACGCAAAATACAAATTCAACATAAAACAACAACAGGAGTACACTCACTAAGCTACCTGAGAAGCTGGTGCCTTTGTTCAAATATTAATCATCATCAATAAATTACCATCGCCTTAGTACCGGCAAATTTAATTTGATGTAATAAGTTCAAGTTTCTCTTTTTTGAAATAATGAATGTTTTCTGTCAGGCATACTTTTCAAGGAGCTTATTATCAAACCGCCCAGGATGAGAAACAACAGCCATTGTCAATGTATTTGCTTAATTTTGTGCCACACTGTAAACTCAATGTGTTATCATGCTGTTGTGTGCAATTACTACTGAATGATAATTATGAAATTCCTGACTGCACTCATGGCTAATTTCTTGTGCAATGCTTTATCAGGTAATGTGTTTTACAAGACTACAGATGGCAGCTGAGAAATGGGAACAAAACAGCATATGTTTATTTTATTCCCTCTATTTTTGTCTATTGTTCTCTCTCTCAGGTCACAGTTGAAAAATATGAATAATTTTAGGCAAGTCTGTTGATATCCTCATTTGTAACTGTTTTCCTACTTTAAACGGACAGAGAAGAGTCGCATTAGGTTCCACCGGTGTCACCAGATCGAAGCGATGATAAGTGTCTATTAACAATATGCTGATTTATCTAATCATCGTCCCTTCTCTATTCAACCTTGATGATGTCCTATGTTATGCGCCACGGCTTTTCATCTGCATTCCCAAGTCTAAAATTACTCACTCTTTCTAATATTTAATGAATGCGAATGCTAATGATACCTGAAGGACCAAAAGTGCTCACTAATTTAAATCCCCTGAGATTGTTATTGAAAATTATTTTTCCTGTAATTTTCTCCTCAAATTTCCTGAAAGCTGGGGTAAAAATAGGGCACTGCACCAATGACACACCCAAAAGGGAGAGGCATTGAGATTGAGCATCCTAAACAGAGCACAAGCCCAATGCATGTGTACAGTTTGGGAAATAAAGAATTTGAACTCATAGACCAGGATCTTCCTCAAGCCAATAGCCATTGGTGTTGCTCGCTGGCCTTGCTGCCGGGGAACTCGCCACAGGGTATGTGTGTGGGGGGGGGGGGGGGGCAGAAAATCCCAGCCATAAAGTGCCTTTCAAAGGTCAATAATACATTATCTGTGATATGGAGCTACATTTATTTCACGTATGCCAGGCTCGCGAACAATTAAAACATACTGATAATTACACTTTGCGAACAGCAGCACGGTGGCGCAGTGGTTAGCACTGCTGTCTCACGGCACCGAGGACCCGGGTTCAATCCCGACCCCGGGTCACTGTCCGTGTGGAGTTTGCATTCTCCCCATGTCTGCGTGGGTCTCTCACACCCACAACCCAAAAAGATTTGCAGGGTAGGTGTCTTGGCCTCACTAATTTGCCCCTTAATTGGACAAAGAAATTGGGTACTGTAATTTTTTTTCAAATTACATTTGGGAAGGATATGAAGATATTAGAGTGGGTGCAGAAAAGATTTAGCCGTACATTTCCAGGGATGAGGGACGACAGCTACTTGGGTAGATTGGACAAGTTGGGGCTATTCTCCTTGGCAGGCGATTTGATAGAGGTGTTCAAAATCATGAAGGGTCGGCACAGAGGAGATAGGAGGAAACTGTTCCCATTGGCGGAAGAGTCAGGAACCTCTGGGCACTGATTTAAAGTGAATGACAAAAGAACCAATAGCTACACGAGAAAAAACTTTTCTTACGCAATTCAATTGTGGTTTTCAGAATGGAATTTAATCATTCGAAGGGAATATATTTCCAGGGCTATAGGGGCAATGTGGAGGAGCTGGACTGGCTGAGTTGCTGCTGCTCAGAGCCAATACAGACACAATTCACCAAATGGCCTCCTCTTAGCTGTAACCATTCTCTAATTCTATAGACTGAAACATCTGGTGATGCTTCAGTACAAGGTACCATACCAGATTGTGTATGGTTGTGGGGATCTTGAGTTGGTCCATTTAGTCGTGCATTTTGTCACATTGTGGGATTTCTCCATTCCTGCCTTTGAGTCAGAAGGTTGTGAGGTTATTCCCCATTCTAGAGACATTATTTTGATCAGCACATCGGTGTAGGACTGAGGGAGTGCTGTACTGTTGGTGGTGTCAGATTTTGGATGAGACACTAAACCAAGTTCAATGTGAAAAATATTATGGCGTTATTCAAGCAACAGCAAGGGAGTTCTTCCGTTCATCTGTCTAATATTCATGTGTCAACCTACACCAAAACACAGACTATCCGGACACTCATATTTCTGCTGCTTGTGCGACCATGCTGTGCGCAAACCTTCCCTATGTTACAACAATGACAACATTTCAAAGGCACGTCATTGGTTGTAAAGTGCTTTGAGATACTCTGAGGCCATGAAAGGCTCCAAATAAATGTATGTTCTTTCTTATTTATTTCATGTGGGGCATTGCTGAGTGCATCAACTGCTGCATTTCCCTGCGCTACAGCAATGGTGGCATGTCAAAAATAATTCAATTGTTGTAAACTGCTTTGTGACACCCCAAAAGGTGGTGCAAAGTTATTCTTTCTTTCTACCCAATATATCAAACATCAATACAACATCTAATTGTTAAGTGAACCTAAGAACTGAGGAACACGTGTGCTCACTGATTTCCCAAGGATTGATGATATCCTTAAATAAGAGTGGAGTGGTGGAAAGTTGTACAACTCTTGGGTTTCCCATGGTGAGTCAGAGGTTATGCTATTTCAAGACAATTCTGGGGGTGGGAGTGGAGTGGGGAGGATAAAATGCGCACATGCCAACTGAAACGATTTGTTCTGAAGTCTCTTAAAAATGCAATTATTTTTATGGAAGGCAGGCATTTCACAGATATGGTGATTCATTGTACCTTCTTAGTTTCTCAGCTTCCTAGTTTTTAACGCTGTCAGTACTCAGGACTTATCCATTGCTGGAAAGGGGGCTGGCAAGCAATTTTGTAATCAATCCTAAAAGTAACGTTGCCTTGTTATGCATTCCATTCGAACTCCAAAATGTGGCATTTTCAATTGGCTCAAAAGTGAGATGGACTTAACTGCATTCTGGCAATTGCAATGCTCAAACTGCTTGCATTGTGATCCCAATGCTTATTTAAAGCTTTGTCCAGTGCCCTTACACAAAGACAAACTCTAAATTTCATTCTGCTGCTTGGTTAAGCTTCTTCATTCAACCAGTGGTGATGGCTCTTGGAAGTCCCTCCCATACACTCACATGCTGACTTCTCAGAGGGACTGGCATCCAATGGAAAATACTGAAGATACAAAATTGTGGATGAAATGATTTCCAAATCCCATTTCGAGCTATGCTGATTCTTGAAGAATATTAGAGTGAAGGAGTTTGTAATTGCAGAGCAGTGATTCAGGGAGAAGTTCCACTTAATAAGTTCAATATTTATACAACAAAAAAGACAACACAATCTTATTGAGGAAATGAACTGTGATTCCAGCCATGCAAGGATTCGAGTCCTTTGAACATTCTGGGGGAATGATTCCTTTTGTGCATTATGTGTAGTGGGATCAGAAGGACATTCGAGGTGTGATAATCTCACTGATATTTAGCCCGCAGAGAAAATCTGCCTTACTACAATGCAAACTTTTTAAAAAATATAAAACATTTCTTAATTATTCCTGACACATCATTGTAAACTATGATGTATCTGTTATTATCCCTAAAGGACAAAATTTGAATTTAGATAAATCTGCCTGCACCATTTTCCCACAAACTGATCTCGGCTCCCAGATGTATGGAAAGAGTAATCATTTTGAAGAAAGATGTTGCAATTATTTATTCATATATATTTTTCATAATCTTTTAATGATGTGTTTGTGCAATACAGACTTACATCTCGATACTCAGAATAGGAGCCCAAATTGAAATCGGGTCACTTTCCATTTCTAACCCCTCCTTCGCATTTCATTTTTAAATATGCAAATTTCAGCCACTGACTGATCCATGGCAACCTGTTCTAATTATTCACTGAACTTTGCTGGAACTCAACCCTTTCTCCCTCTTAAAAAGCATTTAGCATGCAAAAAAAAAAACAAGAAACAGAATGGCAAGAGGTTTTGTAAACAGCTTCTTATTTCTGGACGACCACAAAGTAGTAATTACATGCAGCTAAAAACGTACAGGGGTCTTGACTCAAACTGAATCTGACAGTATGCTTTTGGGAACAAGATTTGCATCACACCCAACCAAAACAAACCTGACAGGACGGTCTCTATAGCAACGATATGGAAATGTCACGTGTCCCTTTCTGAGAACAGCATCGAGCTAACCAAAAGCCGCTCTCACCCTTAATTTTCTTTTGACTGATGGTAAATTTACAAGAACTTGAGGTGCAGCCACCATCCACGCAGGTATCTCCTTACACTTACATAAAAGAAAATTCACAAATACAACGCAAACTGACGAGGAAATACGATGGAGGTGGGGGTGGGTTGCAGGTTTATGTGATATGCCCATTCAGTATATCTCAGTCTCCTTCACAGAATACCACACGCTTCCCAGAAACCTGAGGATAATTGGAAATGACAGACAGCTAATAAATGCTGCTCCGATTATTTTCTGTTGTCAGATGCTGTAAAACATTGCTGTAAGGGAAGTGGTCAGGAAAATTTATCTTTGTTCTAGAATTTCCCTCTCTTTCCCTAACATTCATTGTTAATTGCTGTTTTTCCATTTTCTTTACTATCAAACACTGAGGGTGCGATCTACCGGCTGTCCCGCCCAAATGACGTGGCCGGTAGATGCTGGGACAGGCCTCCCCCGGGCTTCCCGACAGCCATTGCGTCTCCCGAGATCTAACCAGTGTCGCATGGCTAAGTGGGTTTGAGAACCCACTTAATCGTGCCGATGCCTGGATCTAACCGGCTCCCGGCATCTCCTGGCCTCACCAAGGAGACCCCAGCCGGACGCTGATTAGTACTGGGCCACGCAAACGTGGGCCAGGCGGAACGGCAGCTGGGGTCTCCCAGGCCATTGGAGGCTGCTGGGTAGTCAGGGACAGGGCAAGGTGGCCGCTTGGCTCTCCCCCTGGCCTTCCCCTTGGCATTGTTAGGCTGGCACTGCCAGGGTGTCAGGAGCACTTCCAGGGTGACAGTGCCTGGGTGCCACTGCCAAGTCTCAGAGCCTGAGGGACCATGCCCATGAAAGGAGGGATGAGGGGGGTAGGAATGGTGGGGAGGGAGGGGGGATGAAGGTCTGGTATGAAGGGACCTCTGGAAGGTTGGGGGGTGCGAAATGTCGGGGTTCTGAAAGAGGGGTTGGGAAAGGGGGTGTGGGAAGGCCTGATAAAGGGGGGTTCTCAGCAACCCCTTAGCACGGTTACCTGACCTGGGGGGGGGGGGGGGGCGCCTCCTGCTCACTTAGAGATCACGGCACCCTTTCAGAATGTTACTCCGATCTCCGAGGAGCCAGTCTGGCCAGTGAATTCAGCTCCCAGTGATGAAAAAAATTGTGTGTGGCTAGCTCCCCAGGGCCCAGGAAAGTGACCAAATGTCATTAAATAGCGGTGTGGAACTCTCCAGCAGAGCCAGGGAAAAATCTCCCAGCCAAACCCGCCTGAAATGACACTTTTACGATAGATCGCGCTCATAGTGATTCTTTCCTCATGGAGATATAATAGTTTTCCACATTTGGCAGTGGTAGATGATGAACTCTGAACTCCATTTACTATGATTACTTTCACACTGATCTCTGCGAAAACAAAAGTGGTCATTTACTAATGGAAATTCAAGAATCAGTAATTATGTGGTTTATTCAGCATTATTGTGGGTGATGACAGCTAATAATTAGCTAGATATGTGGATTGGCCATGCTAAAATTGTCCCTTAGCATCCAAAGGTTTGGGTTACAGGGGAAGGGCAGGGGAGTGGGCCTAGGTGGTGGGGTCTTTAGAGGGTTGGTGTCGACTCAATGGGCCGAATGGCCTTCTTCTACACTGTCGGGATTCTATAATTCTGTGAATTGTGATATTCCTCTGGCTGCTATTTTAGTGGAAACACCTTACTTAAAATGGTGGACAAAGTCATTTGGGGATGTTACACAATCAACCAGATACTGGCAACAATAAAAAGTGGATTACATATCTTCAGATACTGTGAACAAAACTGTTGTCATGCCGTCTGCTAGGGATAACCTTAGGTCAGAAAATTAGTAGAATGTTTGGCTCTTGAAGAACCTTTCCTAACACTAGTCACTTGGTGTCCAAATGGCATCAATAAGACCCCGAGTTGTTTTATATAAATGGTAATGTAGGTACAATATTTGACTCACTGATGACCTACCTTAGAGACTGAAACAGCATGTCAAGGAGAGAAAGGAAGCGATGGAAATGAACATGGTTGATTCATGGATTGAGCCAAAGTGCACAAGCAAACCTGACATAAAGTATATGATTAACTGCAGCAGCCAAGTCGACTCAATATTCCAATGTGTTGTACTGGGGCCAGCACTAGAGATTTTACGATCTCACTGTGCCCGTGGAAAGGACGTGTGTTGCTTGGCCTCATTCCTGCAACATATACTAAAAGGTTCCTGCTTCTGTTTGTCACCATATCATCACCTCAAAAACAGAATGCTGCAGTTTCCAAGCATACACCTTGAAGGTAGGCAAATTAGTGGTTTATCATTGATAAATGGTCTTTCTTTAACTCTAGCATTTCTACCAGAACCTTTCTTGTTTCTCTATCAATCAGTTCTACAATGGTCACTGCTCTTCTCTCGCGATCTTCGAGTTCTAAATATGCTGTCCAATAGGTTCTCCCACCTCAATGTACCCTCATCACATCATCTCCTTTCCTCGGACCTCCAAACTGCAGCGCTCCTCTTCCTCATTTCCTCAAATTCTACAGGCTTGGAAAAACAAAGTTTATTGTCATCTAAATATTGAGTTTTGTTTTAATCTCTCTTAAAACTCATGGAATTTTAATCTGTAAATATTGATTACATTATTTTCCGATTCAATATGCAATGAACAAGAATAAGAGTCATTAAGAGGGTTCCTGCCACTCATTCTTCTCCTGCCACACCAACAAGTTCTTGCCTAAGTCCTTCAGCTTACTCCCTACACAATCCCTACATTCACACGGAATCCACAGGCAGTTGTGTATAGAAAGGGGAGGCTAAAAGAGCAGCACAGAGGCACAGTGGTTAGCACTGCTGCTTCACAGCGCCAGGGACCTGGATTAGATTCCAGCCTTAGGAGAGTGTGGAGTTTGCACTTTCTCCCTGTGTCTGCGTGGGCTTCCTCTGGGTGTTCCGGTTTCCTCCCATTGGCCTCAAGTTTAGGTGCATGGGCAGGTTAGGTGGATTGGCCATGCTAAATTGCCCCTTGGTGTCAAAAGATATGCAGGTTATGCAAGGTTACAGGGATAAGGCAAGGAATTGGGTCTCGATAGGGTGCTCTTTCAGAGGAACAGTGCAGACTCGAGGGGCCGAATGGCCTCCTTCGCCACTGTAAGTATTCCATGGACTATATGGAAATGCACTCCTATAGTGACCAATGCTTATAGGGACATTTTCAAGAGGATGAGGAATTACAAGCTATTTTCCTTTGGATTGTACAGAACAGTATTGGTGCCTAAGAGATCATCAATCCCCCTTATTCCATCTTTCATAAGCTGGAAGTAAACCAGGAATGCTGTATTTTACTCAAATTAAAGCTAATAAAGCCTGTACTTCCCCAAGCTCCACTGGCTCCTGAGACTCAGAGAATAAACTATTTTTAGTCTGCATTTTCAAATTCCTTCCTGGCATCAGCCTTCTCTACATTTGTTGTCTTCTGCAGCCATATGTTACCGCATGCATCCTCTGCCTCTGACACCAATTTACTTGAGTTGCATTGCTACTTCTAATAGTTCCACCATCAGCTGCCATTCCTCAAACCACAGTTCTCTAAATTTACATCTTTCAACATCCCAATTTCGCATCTTGTTCCATTTTCAAAAGCTTCATTAAACCATCATCTTTCACCATGCTTTCACCATCCCAAATCTCAGTCCCTCGTGCTTGTTCTTCACTCATCCCTCTGCCAGCAGAGGGCTCCGAGATGGCCCTCTGTATCGGAAAAGTTTTGTAGAGAGCACCTCCCAAGGGGGAAGATTTTCTCTGTGTTCTTGATAAATAGATTTGTAATTTAGTTACATATACTACAGAAAGGAGACTTCCCCCTCAAATTCCTAACGCTTCATTGTCAGCTTACACCAAAGAAAGGAATTTGGTTGCCTCTGCTACACTTTTTCACTTACTGTGCATGGCCAATTCCAGACAAATGCTCCCAACCAACTACACCCTGCCCATTGAGAAGTCACAGGGTGATTGTCCATTGCCACGGAGACACATTTTTCTGCTCCAGCAGCCATGTTGAGGATAAAGTTTGACAAATTGCAGATCACAAACTCTTTGTAACTCTCATTCAGTGCACTTCCTTTTAAACACAATTGCTTTCTTTTTGCATGGAATGCTAAATTATATGCAGAGCATTCATACTGTCAGGGTTATACTAGCTATAATAAATAGTGTACTAACTTTTGTCATATAGGTATCCCTATGGGTCAGATCCTCACAGACACTGACATAGGTGTACAGTCCCAAAGTAATGATGGACTGCACCAAATAAATACATGTGAAAATGTCCCCAAAGAGAGAGACAAAATTGACCTTGAATTGTATAACAACACATGTTGTAGGAAAACTATTTACAAAAGGTAAAAGACCTGCTTTTCCCAATGGGACCAGATAAGCACTATCTTTAGAGAATGGATGCAAAAGGATCTTGTGTCTGCCCTACATATTTCTGTCATTGCAGGCAAGTAGGGTATTCCTCTGGTAGCTAACTCTCATGGACAAACGAGAGAGTGCGCTGAGGAAATACACTCTACAACACGTTTGTTCTGCTATTAGTGAGCGGGTGGCCTATAAATTGTCTCCTTTATCAAAGTCAAAGAACAAATGTGAAGGCCATTAGGCCTTTTGGTAAATTCAACACAAAAGCAAGCTGCCACGTAAACAAACATTGAAGAAATACATTTTGATCTCAAGTTTAGGTGCATGTGGATGAGAATACAAATGCTGCAGTAGTATGAATATATTGAAATGAAAGTTGGAGACAATTTGAGATGAGACATTAAATATGTGTATTAATAGAACACCAATAATAAGAGCTCAAAATTTGCTGATGCATTCAACACCTATGTCCAGTACAGGAAGCGTTACTACTAAGTGTTACTACTAACTTAAGTTGACAGATATGTACTCGGAATTGTTTTATGTTTAGTCCTGTACTGGAATGTTGACAATGTATCTTCCAGAAGGCATACTAATCAGATTTAGATAAAGGGTGTACACCAAAATGCTCTTTTCTCGTCACAGGTTAATTAATGAATCATTAATCTTTCATTATTATTGTCACAAGTAGGCTTACATTAACACTGCAATGAGGTTACTGTGAAAATCTCCTCGTCGCCACACTCGGTGCCTGTTTGGGTACACGGAGGGAGAATTCAGAATGTCCAATTCGCCTAACAAGCAGATCTTTCGGGAC
This sequence comes from Scyliorhinus torazame, assembly GCF_047496885.1. Taxonomy (NCBI): domain Eukaryota; kingdom Metazoa; phylum Chordata; class Chondrichthyes; order Carcharhiniformes; family Scyliorhinidae; genus Scyliorhinus; species Scyliorhinus torazame. Next base: position 15,449,447 of record NC_092722.1, on the reverse strand, counting down.
TTGTGGGAGGAAACCGCAGCGCCCGGAGGGAACCCACGCAGACACGGGGAGAACGTGCAGACTCTGCACAGACAGTGACTTAAGCAGGAATCGAACCCTGGTGTTGTGAAGCAATAGTGCTAACCACTGTGCTACTGTGCTGCCTAACATGTGCTGAGTAAATTGCCATGTATTCCCAATATTTATTTTTTATTTAAGGTTTTCAGTATTTTCCAATTTATTGGCTTGACTTGGCCTAGGCTACTGAACCCTCATGCAACCAGGTTTTAGAAAAAGACTAAGGGCACCAACCCGAATGGGAACAGATAAGCTGGGTGTTGCTCCGTGCTATTGAACTCTCATTCGAACAGATCGGGGCCACAGTGGGGAACGCTCGACCGAGCCCACAGATAGTCCACTCGCCGGAACTCCTCAGTCAGAGATTGGGACGCTATTTAAAAATGGCGTCCCGATCGTTCGACCCCTGACATGACCCCCAAACGTCCCCACACCCGTACTTACCTATAAGAGGTTTCTCGGCCCCCCCATCCAACGTGCCCGCTCAGGGCACCCCCGGGCCCGGTCTTAGTCAGGTGAAGAATGCCAGCTTGCACCTTGGCAGTGCCAGGATACCAGGCAGGGTACCAAGCTGGCAGTGCCAGGGTGCCATGTTAGCAGTGCCAGAGTGCCTGGGTGGTACCAGCAGTGCCAAGGTGTCACCATGCCCAGAGGGTAACCACCTGGGAGCCTCAGATCCCCGGGAGACCCCCATGAGTGCCATTCCGCCTGGTCCCTGTTTGTGGAGTCCAGCACTGGGTGACACTCGCCCGAGGTCTCCAAGGCCCATCATCTTGGTAAGATCTCAGGTACGCAGAATAGAGTAAGACTAGTTATCTCACTCTAAAATGCAAATTTGCCAGAAAGTGATCCCGCCCACAATGGGCTTTTTGAGTGCAGTACGACCAATAGATCTGGCCCTAATGCTATGTACTGAATATCAGAGTCTTGCTTGAACACATGAAATTCAGCATGAAATCTTGCTCAAATACATTAATAACTTATGTGTTTCTTCTCTACCTTCTTCCTTGTAGATTTTTTTGCATTGAAACTAGTCCTTTTCCATTATGTTCATTACACATTCTCTTCCCTCATTATATCAATTATAACCTCATTTGTCTACTTTATATGTTTAAGTCATTTATTATTTCACATATTGGGACTTAGCATTCCCTGTGTTCCAGCTTAATCATCATTAAAATAGTGCTGGCCAAAATTTAACTTCAAGTCATTAACCAGTTTGCCAAAAATAGCACAGAGTAATTTAAGCCTTATTCTTTGATTACATCCTTATCTTTTCACTCTGCTCCACATAGAACATAGAACATACAGTGCATTCGACCCATCGAGTCTGCACCGACCCACTTAAGCCCTCACTTCTACCCTATCCCCATAACCCAATAACCCCTCCTAACCTTTTTTGGTCACTAAGGGCAATTTATCATGGCCAATCCACCTAAACCTGCACGTCTTTGGACTGTGGGAGGAAACCGGAGCACCCGGAGGAAACCCACGGAGTTTTGTCATCTTTCTTGCCTGCAGTTTGCCCATGAAGAAGACCCAATAGTCAAAATGTGCTTAACCCTTTTCTTTGTTCGCTGCATTACCCCAGAAGCACCTATCTTGCGAACTTGCTGCCAACACAGTGAAACAGCTACAATTCCAATGCAACTCTCTCCTTAAACTGGCCAACATTGCACTCTGAATCAGTGTAACATGACACAATTCAGGGGAAACGTTCAGATGAACATTCTACCTCATGTATGAAAATTGGAGCTTGAATTGGTCCTGCCATTGAAGCCAGCTCAATTCCATAATTGTGTTTTGGGACACGAGGTGCAAATTCAGTAGTCCAAGTAGAAACGACAGTTCGGTCAGCACTGAACTGAATGAAGGAACATCTGAAGTGTCAACCACATCAATTTCTTAGGAAAAGCATGGGGATAATATAAACTGAATCAGAAAATAGCTTTCAAAGGTTTCTCGGTGGGCATTTTTGGTCAAGAGAGAGTGAGAAACAGAAAAAGCACAAAGCCAAACATGAACAAAAAACTTACCCGGGATATAATTTTAAAAATAAATTTTCCCTACCTGTAAGAATATTTTCAGCCATCACGTTAACTTGGATCTCAACGGAATGCTTTGAGGTATAGGTTATCTCAGCGCTGACATGAGCTACATCCCCAATGGACATTGGTGAGAGGAAGTCTGTGCGCTCCACACGAGCCAGTGCAGCTACACAGCGTTCCTGAAATAAAAATAGAGAAGATAAACCTACTGATCGGCAACAACATATCCAGCAATAGATCTTCGTCCATTTTTTTGCTCTTTTATCTATTGGGACAAGCATCAGTCTGAATCCCTTTATAATTTCTTGGTCCCACCTGACTAATTGATCCAATAAACCTGGCAACAGCTTATGGTAAATCAATCCCTCCTCAGTACTCTAGCATTGCTAACCACAATACCAGTAACCCCATGGTATCATACCAACACTTGACATCTCTACCAGGCCCGGAGCAATGTGAGCATCAGAGGGGCTGGCTCCCTCAGTGCTGGCACTTTCATCCAAGTTATTAATGAATTTCCACTCCAAAATATAAGTACATAATTTAGTTGATATTGCAGTAAACACTGAAGCGAGTGCTGCATTGTTGGAGGTACTATGGACATTCCAGATATGTTGCTGAAGCCAGAGTACTGTTTTATTATTGAGTTGAATAAACTCAAAAGGTCCTATGGCTTATTTGAAGAAGAATATTGCAGTCAGGTACCATTGGCAATGGCTTCATCTTGTGCTGTATTATTCTAAATCCCAGCAAAACAGAGAATGTTAAATAAAGCTGATTGTGCAACAGGGCAGCAGCATCATTGGTGATGCTAATTGGAAATACAGAACAGCAGTACAAAAAGGATTTAGGGGAAACGTGAATGAGTGCAGTAGTAATTGGTGGGATGGCTACATGCAGAGTACCATCACGGTCCAGCTTACTTATTTGGACTTTGTTCCTCAGTTTGCATGCAAGACAACGAACACCACCCCTGGTTTATCACAATTCATTTCCCTCCAGCACTGGTGGTGTATTGTTCTTGAGGATCCTCCTTAAATGTACTTCACCAGATCTTCTTGTGCCAGCTTCATCTTCTTCTTCCATTTGTTGGTGCCTCTACTATCAGTCTGGTATGTGAAATAAGTGTCTGGCCAATCTTAGTCATCTCTCTATCACAATGCCCTGCACACACTTCTGACCAGCTCTAGGTGCAATTCCTCATTGGTGATGTCATATCTCCAAGTGGTGCAGAGAATCCGATGTCAGCGATGCTGGTGAAAGACCTCCAACTTGCGTGTCATCTTCTCTGTTCTCTTCCATATCTCACTGGCATAGATTGAACTGTGGACGTGTGGAGTCACAGCTTCATAACAGTGTTGATAGTTTTGGAAGCCCAGACCCTGTGGAGGAAGACCGATGCCAATTTTTCAATTATTTTGTGGACATTGATCTCTACATTGCTCTCCCTGGAGATGTTACTACTTAGGTAGAGAAAATGGTCGATGTCCTCGAAGTTCTGTTGCTCTATTATGATGGGTGGACCTTGTTGTTATGCAGCTGTCACTGTCTAGGTCTTTTTGCAGTTGTAATGGGTGAATTAAAAGGTTCAGTAAAAGGGAGGATAGATCTAACACCCCTGCATTAGAGTAAAATAACATGCTATTCAAAGGCTCCTACCATCAGCAAAATTCTCAAGATCCTAACATCAGCAAAATTCACCAGCAAGGTTGTTTGCTTTTTTTAAGCAGGACAGTTTTCTAGCTAGATTATAGAAAAGCTTTTGGGTGAAGGTTTAATAATAAAACCAGGTAGGCAATGTTGGGATTTTAAAACAATGTTCTGTGTACTGAATAAATGTGTAAGCAGTCTGTGTATCTGTGACTTAGAGCCGAATGCTGATTCAGTAGAGGGTGCTCCTCCAGAGGTTTCTCTGCGGTAGTTCCCTCCATGTTTGAATCATGAATGAACTATTGTAACCTGTGCCTGGGTTTTAATTGAAAAAAGTCCACCATAACTTTGCTGAATTGTAGACCAACCCTGGCGCCTCGAATCTCAGGACTGGAGGTCATGTCTTGAAGTGCACAAGATTCTTCGGTCAGCAAGGCAACGTTGTCTGCAAAATCCAATTCCGTCAACCAATGGTGTTGCCACAAGATGCCAACATTTCCACCCACTATTGCCTTCCTCATGATGAACTTGATAACCATGGGGAATAGGAATTGAGAGCCTATGCGGCCTTGTCGTCCTCCCATGATCATGTTGAATGGTCCAACAATGCCTTCAATTTAAAATTCTCATCTTTGTACTCAAATCCGACATGGTCTCTCCTGTCCCTACCCTCTGTACCTGCCACCAGCCCCAAACCCCTCCATGATTTCTGCACTCCTTCAATTCTGGTCCCTTACATCTGATTACCTTTGATGTGGAGATGCCGGCACAGTAAGACGTTTTTCAACACCAGATTATAGTCCAACAGGTTTATTTCGAATCACTAGCTTTCGGAGCGCAGCTCCTTTGATTCCACCACTGGCAGCCATGCCTTCAACTGATTCTCAGCGCACTGAAAATATCGGCAACTTTATCTCCTGCTTCAGCAGCACAAGTAATCCAACCAAAAATTTTAATGATTAAAAAAAAATGTTTTTTTTTCTATATTGATTGGTAAGCTTATGGGTTTGATATTCCGGCCGCGTTGCGCTCGAGTGCCGATCCCGCTATTCCCGGTGAATAGCGGGAGAGCCCAAAAACAGGTTTCACGCTGGGCACCGAACCGATTGCAATGCTCCTGACCTGTGGCACCCGGCGTCATCTGGATCACGCCCAGCACCCAGTACATTTAAATGAGTCTTAAAACTCAGTTAAGAATGCACAGCCTGTTTGAGGCCGGAGTGTCCCATCTCACGGAAATCAATGGCCCCAGCGACTTAGGGTGATGCCAGCGCCAATGAGTACTACTTTCCAGACGCGGAAACCACGACGATGGCCACGACAGGGGACTCGGAGGCCATTCAAGCCCCCAGGCAGTCAGGGACAGGGTGGCACCTGAGCGGTGTCAACCTAGCACTGTCCGATTGACGCTGCATGGGTGCCATATTGGCACTGCCTGGGTTGCAGGGCAGTGCCAGGGTGCCAAGGGGCACTGTCAAGTGGTGGAACCTGAAGATTAAAAGGGGAGAAAGGGGGAATGAAGGGGGTGCATAAAGGGGAGGTTCTGAAGGGGGGGTTTGATTCAGGGGGAGGGTGTGGGGGGGCCTGAAGGGGTATGAAGTCAGTATGGAGGGGTTACGAAGGGTGGGGGTGTGAAGGCGGGCCCTCAGTGACCAAATAGCAGGGTATGCTCACTTGGGGGGAGGGGGAGGAAGCAATGCCCCAATACCTATGGGAGGATTGGGGTGAGGCCAAGTCACCCTCATGCCTACATGGTGAGGGTGGGTGAGGCAGACATTTGAGATGGGGGAGTAGGTGCCCCTCCGGGGTCAAAGGTTGGGGGTGTTGCCTACATCTGCCGGTGGGTTGCGATGTTCGTGGCTGGGGTGTGTGGGGGACCTTCAACTTAACTTAGCAATCTGAGCACCCTTTAAAAATGGCCCCCGTCAATGTCTGAAGAGCCGGTCTTTAGTACCCCAATCTAGAAAAAGCGATGGGTGCGATTTAACCAAATGGGAACAAAGTCCCATAGCGAGCGCATTTATCTGCATGTTTTCCGGCGCTCGCTATTAAACGTCACTCAGGTTAGATAGGGGGCTTCAGCAGGGAACGCACGGCCCAGTGCACACATAGCCTGGTTTTCTGCACAGAGGAGCTCCCTAGAACTCCTCAGTGTAGCGAGAGATCGCGACGCCATTTTAAATGGCATCCCGATCTCTGGAGCCCCCGATGAGACCCTCTCCTCCCCAAGCCCCAACTCACTGTGAGGGGGTCCCTTGGCACCCCCCCTGCAGTCCCTCCAACACCCACGCAGGGCACCCCTAGCCCAATCGTCGCTGCTCATAAAATGCCAGCTTGACACCTTGGCAGTGCAAACCTGGTACCCTGGCAGTGCAAGGCTAGCATCCAGGCGGCATGCACCTGGGGGCCACTGATCCCCTGGGAGACCCCCAAAAGTGCTGTTCCATCTGGTCCCCGTTTGTGGAGACCAGTACTGATCGGTGCTTGCCCGAGGTCTCCGAGGCGAAGGGGTTAGATCCCAATGCCACGGTTGCCTCGGGAAACTGCATATTACAGTGAGACTAGCTGTCTCGCTCCATTGATGCAGATTTTCCAATGAATGATCCCGCCCACAATGGGTGGGAGTCACATCTCAACACCTCGCAAGATCGCATTAGATCTCATGAGATGTTGTAATCCGGGTAAATCCTGGGAGCGGGGTTTCCCAGATGCCTTCGGCCCCATTGCGGCGCAGCACGCTGCTTTTCGGGCGTAGCATGGCCATTAGATCGCGCCCTAAGTGTGGGATTTTTCAATGAGAATCTCCCCAAGACGGAGAAAAATGACTTAAGTGTGGATGAAACGCAATCCGGACCGCGTCCATGCACCCGGTGGAAACCACCACTCGATTCCCGCCGATATCGACGCACCAGGTCTCCAGAGAACTGAATGTCTCCAGATAGTGAGGCTGCAATCACTCCTTAACTCAAGAGTCTTTATTTGTTTAGTACTGATATCATCAGGTTTGACATATACTATGCTAACACGATTTAATAATTTGTCAATGTATTGTTTGAAACTTTGAATTCCTGGCCTCAAGTCTATCCCATCTCCATGTTTATTCTTTGCCACATGTTACTTTCTTGAATCTATTTTTCTTGAACCTACCACAAAGCTATCAAAGTAGCCCAAGTTAACTGTTTATGCCAGGAGATGCAACACCTGTCTAATGGGCCTCAGCAGCTCCAGTTACTTTATTCCAAAGTTGCATTGTGCAAAGATCTAAGTGAAATGATAACGTGGAGCAATCAATTTAGCTTTCTCATGTAGAAAAGGTCAGCCACCTGCCACCTGCTCAAAGAGGCCAGTTACATATACAGCAAGATGATTATTAGCAGCAACATCGACTCCCGTTACTAGGGAGTGACATTCCCCAGCTCTAGCAGCAACAACCTACATTTAAGTTTCAGCTTTAATGCAGCAGAATTTCCGAAGACAGGAGCATTATCAGACAAAATGAACTCAGAGCCACACAAAGAGCTGTTCGGGCAGGTGACCAAAGATTTGGTCAAAGGTGTTAAAGAATGGCTTAAAGGAAGAGAGAGAAGTCAAGAAGCAGATTGGTATCCAATTCCAGAGTTTAGGCCGAGGCAACTGAAAGGGCAACCACCTATGGTGGATCAAAGGAAATTGGGAGTGTGCAAGAGACCAAAATTGGATGAATGCAGATATTTTGGAAGGTTGTACGGTTGAAGGAGATTATGGAGATAAAGAGGGGTGAGGCCAGGGAGGAATTCGAACACAAGGGTGGGAATTTTCAAGTCTTAAATTTTAAAATTTGAACTGATACTAATTAGCTTTACATGGACCTGTTGGTCATGTAGCAGTGCCTAAGTGCATCCTGTTATAATAAGGCAGCATGGACTCAACATAAACCTGCTTACAAAATGAAGCACGGTGCCACATTGTGTACAAAAGGCTGGGGTTGAAAGACTGGCAGGTATAGGAGGGAATAGAAGACTGGATAAAACGGCAGAAGTAGGATGAAGTCATAAAATGGTTTGAAGGTGGGCGGCAAAGTAGTACAGTGGTTAGCACAGTGGTTAGCACTGTTGCTTCACAGTGGCAGGGTCCTGTTTTCGATTCCCGGCTTGGGTCACTGTCTGTGCGGAGTCTGCACGTTCTCTGTGTGTTTGCGTGGGTTTCCTCCAGTTTCCTCCCACAAGTCCCAGAGGACGTGCTGTTAGGCGAATTGGACATTCTGAATTCTCCCTCAGTGTACCCGAACAGGTGCTGGAATGTGGCGACTCGGGGCTTTTCACAGTAACTTCATTGCTGTGTTAATGTAAGCCTACTTGTGACAATAAAGATTATTAAAAATTAATTAACAAGAATTTTGAATTGATTCTTCTTGGGACACTGGCAGACCAGAGAGAGACAGGGCGAAGACTGAATGGATCATAGTACAATTTTTTACTGTGAAAATAATTCTCACCCAAATATTTGCCCCAGCAATAATCTCATCAGCAGTCACAGGTGTAAATTAAGAGTGTGGTACTTCTCCAAAGTTTACAGCCACAAAACGTTTTACTTGTACCTATTTCCCAATTCACAGCAAACAGCAGGTATTATAGAATTAACAAACATTCCATGGTGATCCACTTATACAATTTACAGGTAATCTGGAGTTATTCTCTCCCCATGTCGTGGCTTCCGAGAGAACAGCTACTGAAATCAAATTTTCACTGCATTTATTTAAAAAATATTTTTATTAGGATATTTGCAAGTTTTTATAATAATAACAATAACACGACATAAACATGGTACAATAAACATTTCCACCCCCATCACAATCTTCACACACCCCAACCATAAAACAACAATCCGGCCCTCTTCCCCCCTCACTCCCCCTTTGGAATTCTGCATCTGCTGACATTTTAATTTTCCCCGAGAAAGTCGACAAACGGCTGCCACCTCCGGGTGAACCCAACCGTTGACCCTCTTAAGGCGAACTTTATTTTCACGAGACTGAGAACCCCAGCCATGTCACTAACCCAGGTCTCCCACGTCTTTACACTCGGGGGCTTCGAGTCCCTCCACATTAATAAGATCCGTCTCCGGGCTACAAGGGAGGCAAAGGCCAAGACGTCGGCCTCTTTTGCCCCCCTGAACTCCCGGCTCTTCATATATATATTCAAAGCATCACATCCCACAGTAAACAAACATCAGAAAAAACAGGCAGTTTTGGGTGGACTTGTTCACCCGCCCACAGATCGCTTTGTCCGCTAACAACCCCCCATCCAGCCTCCATAAGCGGGTGTTGTCCTCTCTCCAACCACCCAACCAGCTCCCAGTAAGACAAAGTTAACTTTAGCCATCGAAACAGCCCCTTATTGCACGTAACACTACTTATTCAAACCAGCACAAAAGTGATTTTCAACAAATCGCCACTACAAGGATTCAGTGCCTTTAGTTCAAATCCAGTCTTTTTTCCTTAAAGTCAATGCATCGTCTGGTGTTTCGAAGTAAAAATCCCGTTCCTCATATGTGACCCACAGACGGGCTGGGTACAACATCCCGAACTTCACCCCCTTCTTAAAGAGGGCGTTTTTTGCCCGATTAAACCCAGCTCGTCTCTTGGCCAAATCCGCGCCTAGGTCTTGATAAATACACAGCTCACAATTCTCCCACCTACTGCTCCGTCCTTTCTTGGCCCACCGCAGAACGCGTTCCTAGTCCAGGAATCGGTGCAAACGCACCACCATTGCCCTCGGCGGCTCGTTCGCTCGGGACTTCTTCGTGAAGGCTCTGTGCGCTCTATCCACTTCCAGGGGCCGAGGGAACGCCTCATCCCCCATCAACTTCTCCAGCATGTTCGTCACGTAGGCCCTCGCATCCGATCCCTCACTGCCTGCAGGGAGGGCGACGATTCTCAAGTTCTGCTTCCTGGACCTGTTCTCCATGCCCTCCAGCTTCTCCTGCATTCTTTTCTGGCGGTCATTCATCATCTCCACCTTGGTTTCCAGCACGGTTAGGTATTCCTCGTGGTCGGACACCTTTTTCTCCAACTCCTGGATCGCACGCCCGTGGGTTTCTTGATTCTGCACCACCTGATCAATCGAAGCCTTGATCGGGTCCAGCATATCCTTCTTAAGCTTGGCGAAACAATCTTCAAAAAACTTCACCAGCTGCTCCGTCGGCCACTGTGCTGTCTCCTCGCGGCCCTGCTTCTCCACCGTGCTTTCCTGCGTTACTGGCTCTGCTTACGTCTTCCTTGTAGAATTTTGTCTTCTCACACGGCCACTTCTGGTCCAATTCTCCATACACTGGAGGGGGGTTTCTCCTCACTGTCTCACTCTTCACTGATTTATCCAATAAAATCTGGGGGAAAATGGGGGAAAAAGGTCCAAAAGTCCATCACAGGCGGGAGCTATCAAATGTGCGACCTACTCCTCCATGGCCGCCACCGGAAGTCCTTCACTGCATTTTTTAAAAGGGACATTCGCCAGTGTAAAGTAATAAGTCTTTTTGCTGTTGCTTGTATTTGCCGGAGTACTGTCATCTGCACATTCAACATACAACTACCCCGTCAATATTGCATCACAACACTGTCAGCAGTAGTACAAGGTTCTCCGAAAAGCAGAGTACACCAGCTCCGAAACAGTCCCAAGCTGATTTAGCATCCATACCTACCCAATAGCTCCATGGTTGAAGGTAGAGGCTTGGTCCTTAGGACTGGAATAAACCGTGCAGCCTCAATAGCACATTATGGGGCGATAAGCACTGTACTTCACAAAATAAATTGATTTATCAGGTTTATTATCAAAAACAGTAGGCATGGTCCACTTAGCCATAGCGCCCCTGGGATAAAGGGAAGAAAACCAATCACATCCTCATTCTAAAGGGAACTCTGTAAATGCATTTCTGTGGATATCTCATTTGCTCATCTGTGTGATCAAGTTATGCGGATGAGTTAACTGAGAAAAACTGGCCGCTGTGGATCTAAACCTCAAACTTAATTAAACACCTTCAGCAGAGACCGGGGGAAGAGAGCCGGCAAGGCAAGAAAGTTCGATGGAAAGCAATGTGTTTTTTTTCCCCATTAAAATCAAATTCATTTCATTTATTCCAGCACTCCTAACATCGTGGAAAATACCAGAGCACTCGACAGTGTAGAAAAAAAGGAAAGTCAAATCAAGAAAAAAAAATTGAAAGAATACTCTTGGGAGTGTGGAGACAGAGAAGGCATCAATGAGAAAGTCGTCAGGGAATTCTGGAGGCAGGGAGGATGTAAAACAGTGCAGAGGATAAGGATATAGTGCACGAGAAGATGAACAGTAAGTACAGTAGAGGGATTAGGGAATAGGAAACATCGTAAGTGGTGTAAGAGGAGAGGTCACAAACTTTAAAGTTAAATTAGTAAATCTGCCCGTCATTAAATGTATTATCTGAGGGATAGCTATCAATATTGTGTATTAAATAACTTCATTCATCACCACTTATACTTGCAATGTATGCATTTTATTCCGTTGGGATCACAGACATGACAATTCTGTGGTGAAAGATCAATGTACTGACAGCCAGTATATTTATCAGAAATTCTTACGCCTAACACATTTTGAAAGCCCGAACCTGAAATAGATTAAAAGAATTCCACACAAACACATCAAGTGTTCATACATCAACACTGCACGCTGGAATTCCAAGGTGCAAATTAAAGAACTGTAATTAGGTAGCGCAATAAGTAAATAAAGGTGCAATTTAATTTGGGTGCTTTTTTTTTGCATAAACCCAAAAATAATGGATGCAAGATATATAAAAGAGACAACTGGTTGTGTTCTGAGAACACGAAGCCAGCGAATGAGCATTCTGACTGGAGACTATTGAACTCTCCCAGGACTGAGAACCTATACCACCACCTAGTGGAAACTGGTGGTGATTGCTATCAAAAAATGGTGCATTTTATGGTCATTTATCAACATAGAAAGAGGAATAGATTATTAAGCTCCCTTTTGCCTATTCCACCATTCAGTGGGATCATGGCTGTTCTGTGACATAATTCTAAATAATCCAACCACTATCCATAAGATACCCATAAACTGCCTTCAAGCCTCACACAATGCAGATATCAGAAATAGTGACAGCAACATCCAGGTAAATAAGCAATACTCAGTGTAATGCTGAATTTGAAAGACTGTAGGGGAAGGTGCACTTAGGGGGCTACGAAATCCCACAGTTATAAGGGCTTGAGAAATAAAATTGATGGATCGAATGGCCTCCTTCTGCACTGGAGGAATTCTATGATTCTAATAAGAGGTCCAATCATAGATTTCATAGAATTTACAGTGCAGAAGGAGGCCATTCGGCCCATCGAGTCTGCACCGGCTCTTGGAAAGAGCACCCTACCCAAGGTCAACACCACCACCCTATCCCCATAACCCAGTAACCCCACGGGCAATTTTGGACACTAAGGGCAATTTATCAGGGCCAATCCACCTAACCCGCACATCTTTGGACTGTGGGAGGAAACCGGAGCACCCGGAGGAAACCCACGCACACACGGGGAGGATGTGCAGACTCCGCACAGACAGTGACCCAAGCCAGAATCGAACCTGGGACCCTGGAGCTGTGAAGCAATTGTGCTATCCACAAGGCTACCGTGCTGCCCATTATTGATTTGAACACAGTGAGGAGGAAGAGTGTGTATGACACTCGTATCCATTCTGTTTCTGCTCAGTTTTTCATGGTCATGAGATATTCCAGAATGAAAATTTATCCCCTGCTGTTGAACACAACATAGGAATAAACGATGACAACGATGCTGAAGCCAGCCACTGAATTCTGTCTTTGCGTCCGAGATTAACCAGAAACAAGGGAGGAGGAAACAGAAGCACAGAATTGGAGATCGTACAAAGTTTGCAGCAATAGGGCGCTGGATCTCCGCCGTCGGGATGCTCTGTTTTGCTGGCAGCCCGGGGGTTTCCTGACGGCGTGGGGCTGCCCCACAATGGGAAACCAAATTGACCGGCCGGCGTAACGGAGCATCCCGCCGGCAGGGTGAAACAGAAATGTGGCACGGTGGGACGGAGAATCCAGCCCAGGGTTCCAGTGGTGCTGACAACTAATTTTCAACAAGAAACAGAGCAGAGACATCCATTCAAGGTCTCACACAGTCAACTAATAGATCTGTGACTCTGTGAGCTTGTTAAAAATCAAACTGCAGCAAATCTACAGATCACCATATAGATTTACATTGAGTCTGCAGTGCAGAAATAGGCCATTATGCCCAACTGGTCTTTACTGGCATTTATGTTACACACAAGTCTAGATCGAGCCCCAGGTCGATGGATAGGGTACGAATGGCAAGGGAGCTGGGGGGGGGGGGGTTATGGAGAGGATGGGTATGGTGGATCCATGGCGCTTTCAGAACACAGGGGGAAGGGAGTATTCCTTCTTTTCACACGTTTATAAGGTGTATTCGAGGATTGATTACTTTGTAGTGAGCTGGGAGATTTTGGTTGGGGTGGAGGGGGCAGAGTATGCGGGGATCATTATCTCGGACCATGCACCCCACTGGCTGGATATCTGGTTCAGTATGGGACGAGAGCAGAGGCCGGGTTGGAGATTTGACTCAGGGTTGTTGGTGGATGGAGGTTTTTGTGATAAGGTGCAGTTGGCGATTAGGGATTATGAGGAGTTCAATCACAATGGGGAGGTGTCGGCGGGCATTTTTTGGGAAGCACTGAAGGCAGTGGTACTGTAGAAGCCAGCTATTTTTTATAGATAAAAGATAGCCATTTAGCATTAAGCCCCTAGTCTATTAAATATCATTTTAAAACTCACTCATAACCTCAGGTCATTTCAAAACACACATTCAGCATTTCAGAACATAGCTGCAAACAGAACACAGAACAGCAGAATTCCTAAGCAGCTAACAAATACAATTCCAAGATAAAGTAACCCAAGGACAAGGCAAGCTCCATGGCATAGAGACCATTGTCTTGACAAGCAGGTTTATGCGATAAGGAAGCCGAATCGCATTCCATAGCTCATACAAGAATACATTTTAGGTTAATGTTGCCTATTAATGACAGACGGCTGAGCGTCAAATCAAACTTATTTGATTCTAACCCAAGCCAATTAGGATTACATTGGGGTATAGCTAGATGGCTAAAGTCTGATATGATTTAGTATAACCGTGATAGATCGTACGGCCATTTTTTACTTCATGAATCATCTATACTTTGACTTAACTTACTCGCTGTCTCTCTATCTTTCATACTTTCACTTTCCAACTTTGACTTTTTGAAGTTATTGCAAGCTGTTTGCCGTAAGCAAGAAAATCATTTCTGTATTACTTGAAAGTTGAATTGTCTACAAGATTGCTTCTATTGAATCCTTTGCTAGCTGGACTTATTGGAGAATATGACTTTAAATGATTCTCAATTGTAGAGATAAATAAAACAGATTCTTATTTGCCCCTGAGAAGTTTTAACTCAAATTTCTACTGGGTTTTAGTGATCACAAAGTGCCGCTAAATCATCATGGTAGATCTCTACAACTGGCGTAGTTCGGCAAAAAGGGGATGAGCCAGCCAGGAAGAAATCAGAAGACCAAAGAAAGACCAGAAGGAAGGAAGACCCAAAGGAAAACGGCTAGACTGGGTAAGAAATATCCTTTTCACCCATTACACGTCTTAAAGCCGCATCAAGCCGTGCTTCGACCCCTTAGAAAGGACCTTTTTATAGACTGTGTTAATTCAATCGGGTGCCGGTCGTTGAAACTAAAATAAACGGGACTGAAAAAATAGTCACGGTAGTGTACACAGATTACACACAGTTGACGACCAAAAAATTGGGTGTAAGGCTGAGTTTATGGCGGACATGACTCCTAAAATAGATTCAGGACCTTCAAATGGTAGAGAACTACTTCCCACAACGTGCAAGGGAGGTCGCGCTGTACCAGATGTCTCTATTGACGATATATTGGATGATCTTAGATCTTTGATTTGTAGAAAATTTGGACTATCTGAAGTTGCCACAAAAATTGAATCAAAATATGATATCCGCAAAGGACAGTGGTCCCTTGATAATATCAAGAAGGCATGGGGAAAAACCACACGCTTAGACGGTGGAAAACGTATGAAATGGTCTTTTGCAGTAATGGCACAGCTCCAAAAACATCAAGAGACAATTGCAAAAACTAAATTTGATCATGACCTTAAGTCCACTGAAGACCAACTAGCAGCAGTTGTTGAAGAATTACGAGATGCAAAACCTAAACTTGAACAATGTGATCAGATTAAAACTTTATTGGAAAACAAAATCTTTAAAGTTCAGCAACAATCTTTTCAAATTGGAGAATTGCAACGTAAAATTGTTGAATCAGAGTCAAAATACCAATACTTACAAACAGAAACTGAGCAAATCAAAAGTCAAATTGCCAGTTACTTGAGGAAAAATGTATTTTGGAAAGTGACATGGACACCATGAAATGTCATAACAAATTACTGACAGACAAATTAACAGCACATAAGGCTTCAAATCTGTCTTTAAAAAATCAGCTGACTTCTCCAAAGTAAACAGCGCCACCAACGGGACGAGTTGAAATGATTTTAACTAAGACCCAAGGTGTACCAGTGATAGCTAAACCAAATCCTACATTATTGCAAGCTGCTACTGACATGAAAACAATGAATACACTGATCGAGGTTCCACAGGGGGAGTCTGGCCAAATGAATTGTCTGTCTGTCCTGGGTTCAAGGATCCTTTTACCCCAGACCAAACCGTTATCTTACTCTGAGACCGACCACAAAATGCTGCTGGTCCTGATCCAAAAGCCTCTCATGGCAGCTTTAATAGACTGAGATTTTTAAACAAGCTAATTCGGTTAAGCAACAAGCCTAGTGGCAAACAAAGTGTAATACAACTTAACCCATTAAGCACCAAACAGCTTGGAGTTGAAGTGATAAAGACAATAGCCTGGTTTTTAAACCATTTAAAAGATCTATCAAAAACCCATTTTGTCACTGGTTTAAAACCAGAACGGTCTGCAGCTTTAAACTTGATCCCACTCAGACCTCAGCCTCAGTCCGAAACAGCAACTGCTAAAAATAGCACATCAATCGTTGCTTTTCCTCCTCCGTTAACGACAAATCCAACCCCCATACTCATTTCAAAAAAGAATTCCAGAAGATTCCTTTCTCATGTTGAGGACGGCCATTTTGTGAGTTTCAGATTTCATGGTTGCAGACTAGTCTACGATGAAGGCCAGCCTCCTGGCAACAGGGAGAAGCCCTAAGTCACGTATCGCTAAAAAGTTGCCAAGAACTGTTAACTTGAGAAAACTATTATTTTGAATGTTGCTTTATGAATTTTAAGAAATTAACATATCTTGTTAGCTGTGCTTCCTTTAACAGCCGGTGAATTTATCTAGAGAAAACCAAGCTTCAGCGCAAGATTGGTTCAGTCATATATTCAATAAGTTATTGTGTTTGAAATAAATGTTTAAAATTAGCCTGGAAATTAAAACTTCAGACAATGTGGAAGCTGGTTTTTTAAAAAAACACACACAACTCTGATTAAAAGCAAATCTATATTCCAAGAGAACACATCGTTCTAAGACACTTGATAACGGGAATTTGGCAGCAATCCAACTTTTACTCCCAGTCCATTTGAGTGACACATATGAAAAATATTTAGAGATGCAAATGGAGAATATTGGAGAATATGACTTTAAATAATTCTCAATTGTAATCAATAGAGATAAATAAAACAGATTCTTATTTGCACATGAGAAGTTGTAACTCAAATTTCTACTGAGTTTTAGTGATCTCAAAGTGCCACTAAATCCGCATGGTAGATCTCATTTACGGTTTGTGCGAATAAGGAAAGGAAGGCGGAACGTGACCGTCTAGTGAGCGAGATAGTGGAGGCGAACAGGGTGCCCACCGTGGAGGGATTGGCGAGGAGGAAAATGTTGCAGAGGCAATTTGACAAGCTGACAACGGGGAGGGCGGTAGGGCAACTGCGTAGGGCAAGAGGGGTGCAGTGCGAGTATGGGGAGTATGGCACACCAGCAGCGGAGACAGTCTGCGTACAGGGAAATAGTGAAGATCCGGACTGGGGCAGGGGATGTGGTGTCAGAGCCAGAGAAGATAAATGAGACATTTAGAGAGTATTATCAGGGACTTTATGAGGCAGACCCAGGAGGAGAGGAGGGGGACATGGGGTGGTTTCTGGACGAGCTGGAATTTCCCCAGGTGGAGGAAGCAAAGAGGCAGGCGTTGGAGGAGCCCCTGGGGCTGAGGGAGGTGCTGCTGGATAGTATCAGGGGTATGGAGTCGGGGAAGGCCCCTGGGCCGGATGGGTTCCCGGCAGAATTTTATAAGGAATTTGCAGCGGACCTGGCACCACATCTGTTGGGGGTGTTTAATGAAGCACTGGAGAAGGGGGAGTTGCCGGAGACGATGAAGCAGGCAGTAATCACACTAATCCCCAAAAAAGGGACGGATCCGGTGGAATGTGGGTCATATAGACCTGTATCACTATTGAACACGGATGTGAAAGTATTGGCTAAGTTGTTGGCGGGGAGGATTGCGTCCCGGGGGTGGATGCAGAAGATCAAACAGGCTTCGTGAAGGGCAGGCAGCTCGCGAGTAATATAAGACGGCTGTTGAATGTGGTAATGAATCCGTCGAGAGCTCTGGTACCGGAGGTGGTGGTGTCCATGGACGCGGAGGAAGCATTTGCTCGGGTGGAGTGGTGGTACTTGTTCGAGATTTTGGGAAGGTTTGGGTTTGGGCCGAGGTTTGTGGCATGGGTTTGGGCCGAGGTTGCTGTATGTGGCGCCAAGAGCGCGGGTGAGGACGAATAGTATGAGCTCACGAAGCTTTGACTTACACAGGGGTATGAGGCAGGGGTGCCCGCTGTCGCCGCTGCTGTTTGCGCTGGCCATAGAGACATTGGCGATGGCTCTCAGGAGGTCGGCAGAGTGGCAGGGGATAATGAGGGGATAGAGGGAGCATCGGGTGTCGCTCTATGCCGATGACCTCTTGCTGTATGTTTCGGATCCGTTGGAGAGTATGGGAAGGATTATGGGCCTGTTGGGGAGATTTGGAGGGTTCTCGGGATACAAGCTTAATGTAGGGAAAAGCGAGGTATTCCCGGTGAATGAACTGGCACAGCGGGCTAATTTAGGGGGGATGCCATTTACAGTAGCGAGGGATAGGTTTAGGTATTTGGGGATTCAGGTCGCGAGGGAATGGACGGGGCTCCATAAGTGGAACTTAACGAAGCTGCTGGAGGAGGCCAGGGAGGATCTTAAGAGGTGGGATACACTGCACTTAACGTTGGCGGGGAGGGTCCAAGTGGTGAAAATGAATATTCTGCCGAGGATTTTGTTTATTTTTCAGGCTCTCCCGATCTTTATACCAAAGGCCTTTTTTCGGAAAGTGGACACAATCATCGCTGACTTTGTATGGGCGGGGAAGGTGCCGAGGGTGGGGAGGACCCTGCTACAGAGGCAGCAGGGGGGGGTTGGCGTTGCCAAACATGGTTCATTATTACTGGGCGGCGAACGTGGACAAGGTGTGGTGGTGGTGGGAAGGAGAAGGGGTAGAGTGGGTTAGGATGGAGGAGGAATCTTGAAAGGGGTCTAGTTTGAGGGCTATGGTGACGGCAGCATTGCCAATGGCTCCGAGTAGGTATTCAGGGAGCCCAGTGGTACAGTCCACGGTGAATATATGGAATCAGCTGAGGAGGCTTTTTAGGGTGGAAGGGACGTCGGTGCTAACGCGCTGTGCGAGAATCATAGGTTTGAGCCAGGGGGGGGATGGATAGTGTATACAGGAGGTGGAGGGAAGTGGGGCTGGTCAAGGTGAGGGATTTGTTTTTGGAGGAAGGGTTCGCCAGTCTGGAGGAGCTAAGGGAGAGGGTAGAGCTGCCGAGGGGTAGTGAGTTCAGGTATCTACAGGTTAGGGACTTTGCATGAAAGGTCTGGAAGGGGTTCCCTAGATTGCTGGGATACACCCTTCTGGAGCGACTGCTGCTTCCGGATGTGGAAGGGGAGGGAAGAATTGGGGATATATATAAATAGCTGGGCGAGCAGGGAGGCAAGCGGGTGGTGAAGATCAAGGAGAAATGGGAAGCGGAGTTGGGAATGGAGATCAATTGGGGAGTATGGAGTGAGGCACTGCGAAGGGTAAACGGGACCTCCTCTTGTGCAAGGATGAGCCTGATATAGTTTAAGGTGGTGCACAGGGTGCATATGACTCGGGCGAGAATGAGTGGGTTCTTTCAGGGGGTAGCAGATGAGTGTTAGAGGTGTGGGCGGGAGCCAGCGAATCATGCGCACATGTTTTGGGGTTGTGAAAAATTGGGAAGATTCTGGGCTGGAGTGTTCGCGGGCTTAGCCAGGATAGTGGAGGAGGAAGTGGACCCGGACCCTTTGGAGGCGATATTTGGGGTTTCAGAGAAGCTGGAGCTCATGGAGAGGAGGAAGGCCGATGTCTTGACCTTTGTCTCTCTGATTGCACGGCGATTAATTTTGCTGGAGTGGCAGTTGGCATCGCCACCGGGGGTAGCAGCACGGTTGGGTGACCTGTACGACTTCCTGCGGTTAGAGAATAAAAAGTATGAGTTAAGGGGCTCAGCAGGGGAGTTTGAGAAAAGATGGGGGATGTTTGTGACCATGTTTGAGGAACTGTTCGTCGCAGGGGTTGGAGAGGGTGGGTGAAAAAGGAGAAAAATCTGTACAAACTGTATAGTTGATTGGTGGGAAGAATGTTTCTCGGGGCGTTTATTTGCTGTAACCTACTTTGATACAAGTTTGAATAAAATGCGTTTTAAAAAAAAGTTACACACAAGTCTCCTCCCACCCCTCTTAATTTGACTCTCACATTATGTCCATCTATTTCTTTCTCCCTCATGTTCTTACTCTAGCTTTCCCTTAAATGCAACTATGTTATTGACATCAACTACTCCTTGTGGTAGCGAATTGCACATTTTTACCATTCTTTGGGTAAATAGCTTTCCCCTCATATTTCTACTGGATTTTGTGATGACTATCTTAGCTTCATGACCTCTAGTTTGGGATCCACCCACAAAGGGGAATTTTTTTAATGTCCACCTGATGAAACCCTTACATAGTCTTAAAGACCACTATCAGGTCACCCTTCAGCCTTCCCCCTTCTAAAGACAAGACCTTTCCTAAAAGGTAGAAGTCTCGAGCTAAGCTCAACACTGCAGGTTCTTGGGCTGGAAGCAAGGAGCGACACTTGAGATGCTTGTGGAAAATACAAAATATTATACTTTTAAGATTTAGCACGAGAAGAAGATTGACTTTGTTACGTCACTTATGCTGATAGCTATTTGCACACAAGCTCTTCTCGATTTCAGAGCTCAGGTTTACATGTGGTCTCAGGGAAACACCAACTTGCCCCTTCCAAAATGCACACCCAACCCATGTGTTACTTTACTCAGAATTTTCTCTATTCACACAGGGGTCGGGTTTGCGAGCTGCGATGGAGTACATGAGGAGTGTGGGTTCAGAGGCGGGTCAGTTAGAAGGCCCGCTATGGCGCTGAAACACAGCAACCCAGCTTCCAACATCATTTCTAGTCCTTTAAATCTCACCTCCCACCCATCCCCATTCCACCCACTAACCACACCATGCGCCCTCCGATTTCCAATGCCACACCACCTGCCCTCAAATTGCCTATGCCACTTCATACCCCCGCACCATAACCATCCGCTTACCTCTCCATGCCCCCTCAGATCGCCCATGCCACCTCCATGTTCCTATGTATCCTCTGTAGCCACTCACCCAGTATGCATAATTTACAGTCCTTAGGAGCCATGCAACAGCAATGGGAATTATTTTTAAATAATTGGAAAAAATTAAATACTTAACAATCTCATAAAATTCTGAATTCAAAAACACTCATCAGTGACACCGGAAAGAAAAAACACTACTCCGATGCAAAAAATTGTAAACCTTAAAACAAACAAGAAACTCACATCCACACATATTCTGCTATTACAGCCCCTTAAAAGTTTCAATTGTTCTGAGCAGAACCCACTCGTAGTTTTGGAAAGCAGCCTTGCATTCATAATCACTACAGTTGTCATAATAAAAGCATCCAGCTACATTGCCTGAAACTGACAGGACAGAATAGTGTCCGACTTCTATTCCAAAGCAGTGCGTCTGCCAGTCAATGGAGGGGAGCAGCAGCAGAGTTCTTTTTCAACAATCAAAAGCAGGGAGTTTTCAAACGCCAGAGCTGTAATTTGATTTAAATCGCAACACAAGACACAACAACAGAGGCTCACAGGGGGTTCATTTACATTTTTGAGTGCATTACGGCTTTTGGAAATGTACTGTAATGCATAACAACAATTGCACAGTGCTAGACAGACCCCTATGGTTAATTACTGAATTATAAACACATCTATGTTAAAATATAGCATCTAATAATGATACGTGAAAGTGTAAAATCATTTTATACTTACCTTTCAGAATATTCCCGATTGCTCAGCAACCTTCTCCAAAGAGTACAAACTCTCCAAGGAAGCATATTTTTGGAGGGGCTTATAAAACTCGATCCAGCACTCAAAAATAGTGCGTGGGAGGAAATGCAATTTTCCTTACGATGAAGACCCCGACCTCAGAAAAGACGCGTTTGCATTTTGCATGAAAGGGTTCCCGAGCTGCCAAATGGCTACATGAAGATGGTGGTGGTTTAGGAAGGCAGAGGATAATTGTTTTTACAGCAAAAAACCCCACTAAATTTGGTCTTATGTAACCCAATTCACCGTTCCATTGGAAGACGAGAATGCGGTCCAGGCCATCCATTGGTATGGAGAGGCAGTGTGACGTAGTGGAATTGTCACTGGACCAGTATTCTGGAGACCCAGGGTAATGCTCCGGAGATTTGGGTTTGCATCCCACCACAACAGATGGAGAAATTTGAATTAAAGTCTGATGAAGACCGTGAAACCACCTTCTCAAGGGCAATTAGGGGTGGACAATGAATGCTGGCCTAGCCAGTGAAGCTCACGTCCCTCGAATAAATGAAAATAATTCGTCCTTCATAATTTTAACTTCCTGAAAATCAACTTTATTGTAAGGCTTTCCGAGTGTTTTGGGGGCCTGTGGTTCAATTTGGAGTATGTGTCCCGGAGCCGGTGAATTATTGAAAATTTAGAAGGGTATAACAACATGGTAAAGCAGCAGCAAAGAAAATAATTTAATTTTGAATCAAACGTTTGTGCCATTTGCTTGGGTATATTTTCACAGATCTGGTAGATGGTGGCTCTGACCAAGTTTACAAAATTAATTTACTAATTTGACTGGCTGGCTCATGTAACATTCTGGCAAGGATTAACATTTTTGATAAAATGTCCATTATTAATTACCAAGGGTTTCTGATTTGTTCACATTTAGTCAACTTGGGTCTTTGATTTGTAACTTAACAAATACTCATTTCAGCCAATCACAAATGTATGTTCCAAAATTTTGCACTGACAGCTACTGGTACAACAACTTTGAAGTTCAATGCGCTTCTATCACATCAGTGCCAATTCCAAGGAATAAATTTACACCAGCGCCAATCAGAGGGGCAACAGTATCCCCATGCCAATTCAGAGGCATCATTTTTATATGCAATCCAAATTTAGAAGCTTGAAACCTCCAACAAATCTCCTCTCAATCTTCTCCATGGAGAACAGTCCCAATTTCACTGACCTATCAACATAATTGAGGTCCCTGCTCTCTGAAATCATTCCCATAAATCTTTTCTGTACCATCACGAATGCCGTCACATTCTTCCTAAGCTGAGATGCCCAGACTGGATGCAGCATTTCAGTTGAGGTTGAACCAGTGTCTTATACAGTTGGTCATAACTTACTTACTTTTGCACTGTTGCTGGTGGACTGAACTGGAGCAAGAATAGAGGAAGAAAAACTGAATGATCATCTTTCCCAATCTATTTGCAGGTACTGTGTACTAGGTAAAAGGAGATTGTGAACAACTATTGATTGTGAAACTAACAGGAATCATGTAAAACAGCGAATACCTATAGCTTCTTTTTTTTCTGCAGCATATCAAATGAATATTATGCTAATAAATTAATGGCAATCAATATAATAATTCAGTAAATTAACTGCTGTGTTACTAAGTTAACTGGCCTGGCAATGAGCAATTAATATGCAAATATGGGGTGTGATCTACTGGCCGTGTTGCGCCTGAAAGGCAGCTTGGCACCACATGGGTGGTAGATGCCGGGAGATCCCTACTCCGGGATCCAACCGGTTCACCATGCCTCGCGAGATGAAACGCGATCTCATGAGACCTCATGATGTGAACCCCACCCATTGTGGGCGGATCACTTTTTAGCAAATCTGCATATTCGAGCGAGACAGCTCGTCTCACTATAATCTGCACTCCAACGATCTAACCAAGGCATTGGGATCTTTGCCTCAGAGATCACTGGTGAACACCATTCAGTGCTCGTCCCCGCAAACAGGGACCAGACGGAACGGCACTCTTGGGGGTCTCCCAGGGGATTAGAGGCCCCCAGATGTTTGCCCTCTGGGCAGGGTGATCCCCTGGCACTGCTGGTGCCATCTGGGCACCTTGGCAATCCTGGCCTGGCACCCTGGCAAGGCCACCTGAGTGCCAGCCTGGCACTGTCAAAGTGCCCAGGGAGCAGTGCCAGGATGCCAGGCTGGCAGTGTCATGGTGGCATTTTTCCTCCGACGGGGATAGGCCCTGGGGGTGCCATTTAAAAATGGTGTTCCTGTGAGCGGAGCTCCTCAGTGCAGAAAGCGGGACTAAGTGTGGCCTCACCAGGGAGTTCCCAAATCTACCTGAAAGGTGCTCCGAACGAGGGGAACACCCGGCTAAATGCACTCAGTATGTACTCTATTCCCATTCGAGTAGATCGTGCCCATGCATTCTGATGGTTCATATCCTGGTTCTGTAAGTAACAGAGATTGAGACTGATGTCAGCTTGTTTTTCTACACTGAAACCTAATCAGCAGGTGAAACTACTTTTCGACAGGCAAGGGAGGCAAAATTCCTGGAATCATTTCAGGAACAGTTAAACAATGTGGGAATTACAGATTTGTTCTGGCTCAATGAGCCAAAGAGCCTCCCTCCTCCCTAGATACCGCATGAGCAAATGCAAATTATGTGGAAACAACATAATTAATTCAAATTTAGTTTATTAAAGAACTCTTTCAGTGAACAGCTCCTTTAAGACTGCTGGGTTATTTTACACTATTCACACTGATTTCCAGGTGGTAGAGCACTTGCTTCATTAATTTTGTATGTCAGGTGCCTTATCAGCTGAATCACATTTCATAGAATTTACAGTGCAGAAGGAGGCCATTTGGCCCATCGAGTCTGCACCGGCTCTTGGAAAGAGCACCCCACCCAAGGTCAACACCTCCACCCTATCCCCGTAACCCAGTAACCCCACCCAACACTAAGGGCAATTTTGGACACTAAGGGCAATTTAGCATGGCCAATCCACCTAACCTGCACATCTTTGGACTGTGGGAGGAAACCGGAGCACCCGAAGAAACCGACGCACACACGGGGAGGATGTGCAGACTCCGCACAGACAGTGACCCAAGCCGGAATCGAACCTGGGTCCCTGGAGCTGTGAAGCAATTGTGCTATACACAATGCTACTGTGCTGCCCACATGTTCTCTAGTCTGCCCTTTTACTCCTTCTCCAAGTCAATGAGGAATGATGTATGGTCAGCTCCAAAATAAATAGGGTCATCTTTGGAATCCCTAACAATCTCATTCCTACCAACTAGCAATCAACACTCCAGTACAAGCATGTCATAATATGAACTTTCAGTTCATATTATGTGGACACAGACAAGTTATTATGATGGCTGCCGCAAATCATGTGACTTTTGGCATTTGGACTACAGACAGTATCAAGTCTCTATCAAAAACCTAATTAAATATGGACATAGGTGAGGATACCTCACAGCCATCTGTTGAATTCACACATCTCACTGTTTCAGGATGGACCAACACCTAAAAATGAAGGAGTTTCCAGACTGTGTCTCCATGTTTCATACTCGACAAAAGGAGAAGATCAAAACTCAATGGCCACTATCAACCCCCCTTTTGTATCACAATGGCCTATCCCATCCAAACTTGACTGGGAGAGCCTCAGAGGTGTTAACCTAGTGGTAATGTGATCAAAATTGGTTTCAGGCACAGCACCCTTATTAACCAGGATCAGCAGATCCATCAGAACCATCAACTGTCAGTCAGTCTGAAACTAGATGCAAATCATAAAGAGCCGAAGTACTTAATCTGTTCCAGTTTCAAAGTTCACTTTGAACATTCGCTACAAGAAACCTCACAACTTGCTGTGAACTCTGTACATTACAAGACTCTTCACTTCAACTTTAAATCATCGGAACCATTCAACAAACCACAGGCCTGTCACATTAGAGACCAAAAATCAAAAACTGAATTAACTATAGTCTATCGAAGTTCATTTTGTTTATCTGTATCTAATCGTTGTTTGTGTTACATGTGTGAGACCGAGTGTGGGGTCAGTGTATGAGAATAAATAACATGTTTTATTTTAAACTCATGAAAGTTTGCTATTGAATTATTTAACTCGATGAGTAAGTAAAAACACACCTCTTTCCATACAAAACATAGCAATTATGCAGAAAGAGGGAAAATACATTCTGCCTGTCTCCGAGAGAATGATAAACATGTGCAGCAAGCACTGTGCGTTCAGATTTGGTGAATGAACTGCCTTTCTAATTTTTCATAGTACTGTCAAAGACTCTAAGTGAAATGGAGAAGACAATTATGATAAAAATAATAATCTTTATTAATGTCACGAGTAGGCTTACATTAACACTGCAATGAAGTTACTGTGAAAACCCCCTAGTCACCACACTCCGGCACCTGTTCAGGTACACTGAGGGAGAATTCAAAATGCCCAAATCACCTAACAAGCATGTCTTTCGGGACTTGTGGGAGGACACGGAGCACACGGTGGAAACCCACGCAGACACGGGGAGAATCTGCAGACTCCAAGTGGTCCAAGCCGGGAATCGAACCTAGGTCCCTGGTGCTGTGAAGCAACGGTGCTAACCACTGTGCTATTTGTATGATGCTGGCCAGGAAGCCACATGAATGTATGGAACGAATATCTATCAGAGTATTAGTAGTCAGAAACAAGGTAATGGGCTTGTAAGAGTAGAGCTTGTACAACATAAGGAACTCTTAACACCTATTGGTCCAGCAATAGTTGACCTTGAACTGATATACCACAGTAAATTAAATCATTCAAGGTACCCAAGAACCAATGGGCAACAAAATGTAGCTGATTGAAAAGAAGTATTGCTCAGGAACATAATAGGACCAGACATGGGCATCATGTGGATGAATCTATCACCACATGCATGACCACTTTCTATTTTTCCAAGTGTTTGACCAAAAGCCATCTCATGTTTCAGCCAATCTAAAAAGCATTACACAGGCATGAAACTACCAGTTCTAAAAAGGTGAAATGCTTACAAAGTTAGATTTTCAATGGCAGAGGAGAAAATGATTCTTTCATATATTCCCAACCTCGAACAAATAAGCTTGCTGCCTTTATTTGTAATTAATATGTTTCAACATACATTTAGAACAATTTGCATTTACATAGTAAAACATCCTGAGGTGCTTCACAAGGATGTGACCAAACAAATTTTGACACCAAGCCAGATAAGGAGATTTTAAACAGATGGTAAGAGGTGGGTGTCAAGAGGTGGGTTTTATGGACTGTCTTAATGGAACAGAGAAAGAAAGAAATGTGTAGAGGTTTATGGAGGAGGTTCCAGAGCTTTGGATCAAGTTAATGAAGGTACGGCTGCCTTTGGTCGAGTTATTAAAGCAAGAGACCGTAATTGAGAAGTTACAGGGCTGGAAAAGGTCACAAAGCTAGGGAGAGGGGTGATTATGTAGGAATTTTAAATTAAAGATCAGCTTGTTAAAATGGAAGCATCGCCAGACCAGGAACCCAATGAACACAGGAATGATAGGTGAAGGATACTTGGTGAGAGGTAGGATACAGGATGAAGAGCTTTATATGAGCTCAGGCTCAGGCCAGAAAGAATTGGAATATTCAAGTCTAAAGTTAACAAAAGCATGCTTAAGGGTTTCAGCAGAACATGAGCTGAGGCAGGAGCGTGGATGGATGACTTCCGCAGTAGAAAGTAGACGCGTTTGCTGACGGTGTGAACATGCCGTCAGTAGCTCAGCTCTGTCACCAGGAAACTAAGGTTCGAGACTTTTTCAGTCTCAGAAATGGTCACAGAGAGAGAGTTCATTGAAAATAATTGAGTTACTCAGGAATAGAATAGGAGCAGACAAGAGAATTTTTTGGGTGAACCCATGACCCACCATTATTGTACAGTATCTTTGAACTGAATGTATGGTGTAGAGGTTTATATCTTTGCAACAGACACGTGAATGATCAGCACCCAAAGAGCTAACCGTTTTAATGTACTATGTTATAAAATCCATGCAAACATACAGTTAATATACAACCAATTCTGAACCTTCTTGATTCAATCCACAGTGAATGTAGGCCTAAAGCATAAAATCTGCTTGTAATTCAGCATTATTCAACACATAATTGTCAATTTCGCTTAAAACTCACAGGGTGATTACTATGGGAAATTAAAAGTTTCTCCCTTGTTGAGAAGTGAAATGAAATGAAAATCGCTTATTGTCACAAGTAGGTTTCAAATAAAGTTACTGTGAAAAGCCCCTAGTCGCCACATTCCAGCACCTGTTCGGGGAGGCTGTTATAGGAATCGAACCGTGCTGCTGGCCTGCCTTGGTCTGCTTTCAAAGCCAGCAATTTAGCCCTGTGCTAAACAGCCCCATAGTGGCAGTGAGGTTGGAGGTGAGGGATATTGTGAAGGCAAGAGTGAAGAAAGGATGATTCATGGTCAATCAGTCGACATCTGATAAGACTATAAGACATAGGAGAGGAAGTAAGGCCATTCGGCCCATCCAGTCCACTCCACCATTCAATCATACAGTATTGATAAAATTGATAATACAGTATTTTCCTGTCTGAAACACTTTTTTCTTTGCTTGCAATGGATGCCGAGGAGCTAAATATACTGACTTGATCCCGAGGCTGGAGGCTGCATTTTTCGACAGGACTGGGAAACAGAGGTTGGGGCTGTTTTGGGGAAACTGTCACGCACTGGGATTTTCACAGGGGGTCCCCTTAACTGGCCTGGAGACAGGTTCCTTGTCTAATTAAGGTGGGCAGGTGGGCTCTTAAAACTGGAGGGCCATTCAGAGGATTTGAAGCTTCGGAGCAGCAGCAGCTGCAGTATATAACTGAGAGGGCCTCTCAACTGGCCTCTCCTGATGCAGGAGACTGAAAGTCCTGTGGAAAATTCTCAGTTGGTTTTTAAGGGGCAATGAAAGGGGGCCACACCAAGTTGTAGAGAAAAACAAAACTTATTTATTTAACACGTTAACTATTATTTCCAGCTCCATAATTCCCTACTTGGTCATCTCTAGTCAGTGCCTGACTGGCTGACTCTATTTATACAAGGCACATGAACTTAGTTCAGGGTTCCCCGCCCTCTTATCGGGGGAACTCGTATTCTGCAAGCTCCACGGGTAATGGATCATTTCTACCCCGTTAAGACCAATGCGGGTTATACAAGTGACCTGATTTGATTGATCTTGACAATTAGCATAGAATTTACGGTGCAGAAGGAGGCCATTCAGCCCATCGAGTCTGCATCGGCTCTTGGAAAGAGCACCCTACCCAAGGTCAACACCTCCACCCTATCCCCATAACCCAGTAACCCCACCCAACACTAAGGGCAATTTTGGACACTAAGGGCAATTTATTATAGCCAATCCACCTAACCTGCACATCTTTGGACTGTGGGAGGAAACCGGAGCACCCGGAAGAAACCCACGCACACACGGGGAGGATGTGCAGACTCCACACAGACAGTGACCCAAGCCGGAATCGAACCTGGGACCCTGGAGCTGTGAAGCAACTGTGCTAACAAGCCCAGGCAACTACCCGGCACTGTGAACAGAGTCTAGGAACGTTCACACTGGTCTGGACCAGCATTCTCGGGCCCCATCATCCACCATTCCAGGCCCTTGTGGAGTCCGATAATCCAGCTATGGGTGTCTGAAATAGAGAGTGTTAAACTGCATAGCATCATTCTCTCCTTGAGGATTACTAAAAACCTGTTGAAATTAATTTCCAGTAGAGTGAGCACTTAAAAGGGTTAAAAAATCAGACTTGTCACTATCAAAGTATAACCTACTATCGACATTGTTCCCTTCACCTTGAACCACAAAATGCTTCACAGCAACATTTCACATCATCATTACCCGTCCTTCATCTCATTTCCAGGAATCAGTGTGTCCAGCATCACAGCAGGGCAGTGTAAGTCTGCTTCCTCATTGGGATAAATTTGGACTTTAAAGAAGGACAGGGCTGAATGTTGCAAATTCAGACTTCAACTAAAACTAAAAATAACCGCTGGGCTTACAACATTTTCTGGCCTGTAATGAAACACCTCCTCCACATTCAATAAATTGATTTTCAGTTGGTAGAGAACAATTCCTGGTGATTTTGCCAACGTGAATTAACAGCAGGTGGGTTGCACAATTTCCAGTTAAAATCTGCATTCAAGCATCGCCATGTTAATTACTGACATCGCCATCAGTGGAGTAATCCTTTTACACACCTTTGCAATTGTGAGTGAGAATAGGCTGCAAAAGGATACAGAGAGGTTAAATGAGCGGGCAAGAGCATGCAGATGGAATATAATGTGAGAAAGTGTGAAGTTATCCACTTCAGGGGGAAATGTTGGTATTCAGAGACATCTGGGTTTAGATGTGCATGAATCACAGACAGTTAACTTACAGAAAAGCAAACAATTAGGAAGGCAAATAATATGTTAACCTTGATTAAAAGGGGATTGGAGTACAAGTATAAATAAGTTTTACAACAATTATAATAGGTTCATGTGTAGCGTTTAGTTTCCTTACCCAAGGAAACATATACTTACCTCAGAGGAAGTGCAGCAAAGGTTCACTAGACTGGGTCCAGAGATATGGGGATTGTCCGATGGGAAAAGACCGAGTTTACAAGATCAACATTTTCTAGAATTTGGAACAATGAGAAGTGACCTCATTAAAACATACAACATTTTTAAGGAGCTTGTTAAGGTGGAGGTCCTTGCTATGAGGATGTTCCCCTTCACTGGAGGGTCCAGAACCAGGCGTCACAACTCAAAATAAGAAGTTGGCTATGTCAGAGTGAGATGAAAAAACATTTCTTCATTCAAAGCGTTGCGAATCTTTGGGATTCTGAACCCCTAAGAGCTGTGCATATTCAGACCTTGAGTATATTCAAGAGATCAATATTTTTTGGGATAATAAGAGAATTAAGCGATCTGGAGATAATGCAGGAAGGTGGAGTTGAGGTAGATGATCAGCATGATCTTACTGAATGATGTTTACCGTTATGCTCTGATGTCACAGAAGCAGAACGATTAAAACGGACGATTCAAGATGAAGGAATGGTGATATCTGGATGTCCTAAAATGCTTTGCAACCAATGAACTATTTTTGAATTATTGTAATGCAGGAAACGCAACAGCCAATTTGAGCACAGCAAACTCCCACAAACAGAAAAGTGATAACGGACAAATAATTTGCTTGTGGTGATGTTGGTTGAGGAATAAATATTAGCGCTGACACAGGGGGGAATTATTGTCAATGTGATCTTCTGCAGCCACCTGACAGGGTAGATGGGGGCTCAATTTAACGTCTCATCTGGTACCTCTGACAGTGTTACACTCCCTCAGTCCAACACCGGATTGTCAGCTTCGATTTTATGCTCGAGACTTGAACCCACAACCTTGTGAGTCAGAGGCCGGAATGCTATCACGTGGGCCACAGCAGTGCTAAATGAAGAAGATTTTGTCATCCATAATGTGGGGTGGTCCCAACTAATCTAGTACCAAGATTTTTTATATCCAAAGATTTCAACTCTGCATTTGTCATCCCCAGGAACTGTACATTATCCATGATCACATCACCCAATCGCAATGGTGCAGTCGTCGTTTGTTGTCAAAAATTAAACAAGAACAAATGAAGCACTTAAATGAAGGAAGCATCAATAAACAGGCATTGTAATTTTACACAGCTCCAATAATATTTGAATATTAACAATATTGTACCTGGAATTTCACCTCTATTTCTTTTGAATTCTAACTTTCCTTGACTGATCATAAAATATCAAGTGAATAAGGTTTGCAGAACACATGCCATCAGTGGCACTTTAACAAACAAAAGAAGTCCACGAAATTCACACAATATTGTCTGTAACCAGTACTTTAACCATTGAATAAAGAAGTAATTCCATGCAATTAAAGCAACAAATGCTACAGCTTTTACTTATCTGCTGCACAAATCATTAAAACGCAACTCTATAAAGACAAACAATGAGTCTATTAGATACTCAGCTATATAATTGTTAAAGAACTTGCTGAAACAGTTGTTTAGCCGCACCTACAAAATTCATTTTTTTCAGCAGTGAAATGGTTCAAAGTATTCAGCAAGGTCAGCTCGGCTCAGTTAATATGACTCTCATTGCCAAGTTGAATAGTTGAGGGTTTAAACCCAACTCCAGGGCTTGATCTAGTACGGCACTGAAGGAATTCGGCATGGTTGGAGGTACCACTTTTCAGACGTTGAGCTAAACCAAATGCCATAGCTGTGTCTTTCAGTGTTTCATGTGGCTGTTAAATCTCCCAAGATGAGAAGACAAATCTTCTGACCAATCTTCCACTTTCGAGTTATAACAAATTAACAGGTCATACATCTTATTGCACAAAAATGGCTGTATGTGTGTATATGGAGCAACAGTCACAGCACATGACAGTCTTTCAAAGTATGTGAAGTGTATTAAAATGTTCTTAGACAAGTACAGTATTATAAAAATGCCTCTTCGGACTTTTGTGCTCAATAAACAAAATATAACTAATAAGACCTCCAAACAGTTAGGAGAACAAACGCTGCAATTCATTGTGATTAGTTAAACATTCGGTGCTTCTATACTTGCTCATAAACTGCTATGTCTCTCATTTCTTCCAGTTCTGATGAAGGATCATTAATTTAAAATGTTGGGTGCGATCTAACGGCCGCGTCACGTCTCGAGTTCCCCGGCTCATTACACCTCGTGAGATCTAACAGAATCTCGCAAGTTGTCGCAATCTGCGTCCCCGCTCACAATGGGTGGGAACCAGATTTGCATATTCAAGTGAGTAGTTAAGCCTCACTTGAATGTATCTCTGCCTCTTGGATCTACCCAGTGTCCGGGATCGAACCCCCTCGCATCTGAGACCCCGAGCTGGCACCGTTTAGCAAAATCATTGTCTATTTACAGATCTATGTACACTTCAGTACTCCACACAAGTTGTACTGCTGCTTCCCTCCAGAACTCGGTCACTTAATCATGTGACCTTTCATCACAGTTACATGAGTATCAGAAGTTTCTGATGCTAGCTCTATACTTGACATCTTCCTCCACTCTCACACCACTCCCCCCCCCCCCCCCCCCCCCCATAAAATATTGATCACAACTACATACATACTCCTCTATCTTCCCCCAAAGTCTCAGGCTTCAGAGTTAGTCTGTGATGCCTTGATCAATCTTCCTGAACTGGTCCTGATTTAATTTCAAGGTTGAGGATGATCTGCACCCTTCTATCATTCCACCTGTTTCTATTTGTTTCTCATGCCTTGTCTCCTTATGGATCTAAATGATATGTCCAAGGTTCTATTGGTTTCATTCCCAGTGATCTCATAGCTCCTGGGTTCCTTCTGATATTTCCCTGATCTGTCTCACATTTGTACGATCTTGGCTGTGGAGCTCTTTCTGTTGGTCTCGTATCCACACTCTTTCTGTGACCATCCCAGACCACCACTTAGTTGACATGGTTACTGGAGAGATGACCCCCCTTGTTGCAACATATGCTCATTCTCGCTCTTGACTTTGTCTAAGAGTTGGTGAGGGATCTTCCTCACTTTGTACTCACTGCTGTCTGGTCTCCAGATCAGTCTGTCTGCTTGCAAGTGCAGTACTCACAATGCTTCGTTCTCAGATAAGTCTTCAATTTGTTTTTTTCTTGTCCTTTTTTCAAGGATATACAGGTCTTTCAGGTCTGCAGTCTTTGCTTGGGAGTTTTTCTGGGTCTTTATGCTCTTCCCGCTGCCACCATATTTAGTTTTTGAGCTCAGGGTGGAGATGGGGTTTCTTTAGAGTTTGCTTGTAACCCTAAGAATGCTACCATAGGCTGTTATTCATAAAAACAATTGTTTATTTACAGATCTATGTACATCTCAGTAATTCTACACAAGGTTGTACCAATGTTTTCCTAGTACCTCCCTCCAGACTTGGGTCACTTAATCATTTGACATTGCATTGTAGTTACATCAGTATCAGGTGCTCATGATGTTAATGCTTTACTCTACAGGTGCCTGACTTTACTTCTCAGTTTAATACACATCAGAGCCTTCATTCTTCCTAATTGGTGAGTTTTTTTATTTAACCTAACTTTCAATGTAAAAGTATAAGAGTACATTTTGAGCTGTTATGTCATCACTTCCATAAAAATATTTGAAATAAAATTAAAATATTCTCTGTTGAAATTTTGATTGTTAGTTTATAAATGGTTTCTTGCCTGTAGCTGTTAAATATCTTCTGAGAGTTCATAACCACTTAAATAATTTTTTAACAAAATTTTACATTTGGTGAGTAATGTGTTTTACAGTTTAATGACATAATATCAATAGCGAAGACCAGTTTTGAGTAAACCTGTATCTTATTCATTAGCATGTTAATAAGTGTTATTTATATTAAGTGCAGCAATGACCCAAAGGGTTCTTTGTGCAATACTTGTCATAACAAAATTTAATGGTAGCTATTAACACAATTCATTTCTGTGTGTGGTCTTCAACAGCTCAGCAAAACCTGTTGAAGGGCTCCCTTGCCCAAATAATTGCCTAATGGTGCTGTAACCCCAAAAGTGAACATCTACTGTTACTGCCACTTTGATATATCTTTTTTGTCACATCAACCATTCCTGCAACTGCTCTAAGTGAGAGATCCAATTTCAATATCAATTAGTAAACAATTGCAGGGAGTGTTATGCTACAGGCCTCCATTAGCACTCAGGATGAGATTGAAACGGCCCAAAACCCATTTCTGTAAGGCCACTATATTCAACCGGCAGAAGATTTACATTGTTCAATCTGACTGAGACCCAAACCAAGAAGTAATAGGATCCAATGCACCATCCAGAATCCCCAAAGTGAATCGATCACTGTGCTCTTCGCCTGAGTAAAAATCTGCTTTTGTGCAAACCATAAATTAAAATTTAACTCCTTTTACCTTCCTCTCTGCTCTTGCAAGTGGTTTCAATGATAACAATGAAAACCACAAAACCTCTACTTTTCCCATATTCATTCTGATCATTGTTCCTTACAGACTGTTTTAAAGTTAAAATATTATGGATAATGATTATGTAAATATAGAATATGCTGCAGTATAGGTGTTTTTTAATTAATTCATAGGATGCGGGAATCGCTGGCGAGGCCACCATTTATTGACCATCTCCAATTGCCCTTGAAAAGATGGTGGTAAGCCGTCTTTTTGAACCCCACGTATGTACCCACTGCACTGTTTGGAAGGGAGTTCCAGGATTTTGATCCTGCGACAGTGAAGGAATAGCAATAAAGCTCCAGGTCAGGGTGGTGTGTGGTTTGAAGGGGAACCTGCAGGCGCTCTGTTCCCATGCATCAGCAGACCTTGTTGTTCTAGGTGATAGAGATCATGCATTTGGAAAATGCTGTTGAAAGACCCTTCGTGAGTTGCTGTGGTGCACCTTGCTGATCATACACCCGACTGCGACTATCCGTCAGAAAGCGAGTTATTCTTTGCAGAATTCCCAGCCTCTGACCTGTTCTTGTAGCCACAGTATTTATATGGCTGGTCCATTTCAGTTTCTGGTCAGTGGTAACTCCCAGGATGTTGCAAGACTGGAATAATATGTTTAATGGATAATATGTTGATATATATATTACTATGCTCCCATGGAATAATATGTTTATCTAATAACACCAGAGACTTTAGCAAAAGATCCTCAAGTATTAGCACTATTTTATTATACAAAACAGTTGTACTATTGTATTTATTGTCCCAATTTCAGGTCTCAATCTAAGTATTTATAGGGTGATAAAAATTCAATTCTGAAAAGGAGGATTTTTATTGTTTAAGATATTATTACTACACCACAGCACCATAATCGGTGAGTGTAATTTTACTTGGTAAGTAAACTGTACATGTATCAGTCTGCCCCCCTGGTCCTGCAACAGCATTACAGGATTGGGGCTGAATCAATGCAATGTTCTTCCTGCACACTCACAATGTCAACAGAAGCAGTGCAGTGCTGTCCTACACTGTCACTAACATTAGCTTGGCTTTATAAATAGAAATAAATACATTTAGGAAGAACAAGAGAATTTGAATCAGCAAATGAGAGAATTTCACAACTGCAGTGAGCCAACAACTCCCAATGACATTTAGTACAATTTAGTCTTCTTTTGGTTTGTCTAAAATTTTATCTTTAAACCACCTGCGATATTAGAGTT
The DNA here is from genome assembly GCF_047496885.1 of Scyliorhinus torazame. Classification (NCBI taxonomy): domain Eukaryota; kingdom Metazoa; phylum Chordata; class Chondrichthyes; order Carcharhiniformes; family Scyliorhinidae; genus Scyliorhinus; species Scyliorhinus torazame. The sequence continues at coordinate 15,413,958 of NC_092722.1, read as the reverse complement.
CACTTCCTTCCCCATTTCATAGCCAAACACCAGTGTCCTGCCATGTCCAAAAACTGAAAATTAGCTAAAAGCAAATTACTGCGGATGCTGGAATCTGAAACAAAAACAGAGCTAGGGTCTGGTTTAGCACAGTGGGCTAAACAGCAGGCTTGTAAGTCAGAACAAGGCCAGCAGCGCGGGTTCAATTCCCGTACCGGCCTCCACAAACAAGCGCCGGAATGTGGGGACTCGGGGCTTTTCGCAGTAACTTCATTGAAGTCTACTTGTGACAATAAGCGATTATTATTATTATTATTAAAACACTGGGCAATCTCAGCAAATCTGACAGCATCTGTGGAGAGAGAAGGGAGCTGACGTTTTGAGTCTGGATGACTCTTCGTCAAAGAAGTGAAGGGAATAGTTTTGAGGATCAACCAAAGATGTGGTCAAAGATATCGGGCGGGCTTCTCCATTCCGCCTCACTCGTTTTCCGATGCATGCATCCCTGCCGGCAGCGGGATTCTCCGTCCCGGCAGCAAGCCAATGGGGTTTCCCATTGTGGGCACCCCCACGCCATCGGGAAATACGCGGGCTTGAGTGTGCTGCCAGTGAAGCAGAAGATCCCGCCGAAAGAGAATGCAGCCGCTGGTTTTCCGGAGTTATTTTGCCCCCACAACCCAAAGATGTACAGGGTAGGTGAACTGGTCACGCTAAACATTGCCCCTAAATTGAAAAAATATATATCAATTGGTTGCTCTAGATTTTTTTTAAAAGGAGAAAAGTGATGTAAACAATGCAGAATTGAGATGGCTGAAGCCCTCGCATATTCATTCAGCATCATCAATAGAATTTCATGATTGCGACCAGCGGACTGAAATATGATGAGCACTGGATTGAAGGCACAAAAACCAAAATCCATTAAAGCAACTTGAATTTAATAGTTTAGAAAGCTCAGGGCATAGTACCCCATAATTTACACACAGAAGTATAACATGTGACCAGGAAAATAGCTAGAACCCAACTGTGCTTTGTAAACAAGATGAGCCACTGATTCTGGATTAATAGAACAAAGTCCTGAAGAGTTGACAGGATCATGCTAGCTGAGCAAACTGTGGTTTCCAATGATACTTATTTGCTCATTGAAGTTATTCTTTTTTTCGCCTTTTCCTTTTTGTAGAATTCCTCCTCAGCAACAAACCAGACGAGAACTGTTTCCCACCCACCTTCTGGGCCTCTGCCACACAACCGGATTATCAGTGACACAGACTTTGGTCACACTTGCTTCCTGCCAAGCCATTTTAAAACTCTGAAAACCAGGAAAAGTGTTGAGTGGTCCATCACAGCAGCTTGTTTCAGTGAGTGGTAGTCATGTCTCTGATACAGAAGGTTGCATGTTCAAGACCCACATTGAGGACCAGAACACAGTATCTATGGTGACAAATCATCCATGCAGTACTCAAGGACTGATGCTGACCTTACACAGGACATTAAACCTAGAACTTGAGTGCATGTTCTGACAGTCAAGTGAATGTTAAAGTTCCCAGTGTTTAAAGAAGGGCAAAGAGTTCTCCAACGACCATGACAACATTTTTCACTTGGCCAGTCATTCATCTCATTTCAGTTTCTGACACAACGCTAAACAAAAATGATGTGTTTGTTTACGAATCAACACTTCCTATACAAATAAAATGCCCTGATACCTTTCTGAGGTGCGCTACGGGTGTAATGCAAATACAAGCTTGTTCTCACAATACCCTTCATTACCTCAATATATCCATTTGTTAGGAACACTAACAAGAGAGAGGAGAGCAAACCACTTTACCAGGCTGCAGCTGCTGCTCCTAACAAATAAACCTCACTTTAAAATTATCTGGCTGCCTTACCACCTGGTGCAAGGTCAAAGCTCAGAACTGGTTAAACCGATGGATCTCAGCACAGAAATAAAAGTTCAATGCAATTTGCATGTTCATTACACATACTACAACACCCATCATTTTGCACCCTCTTCTATAAACCCAAGTTCTTGTACTTGACAGATATCTGGCAGTACCACATTTAGCGGAAAGGCAGTTATTTCAACCCTGGCACTCTCAACCAAATTATGAGATCCCTTATTGCTCCTTTTCCCCCACATACATGTCAACGGTGAACATTGCATACTGATCGTCAGTGTTCAAGGGGTCACCACCAGCTTCTCTCCGCTTGACAAGACAAATCAATGTCAACAAAGCTCTGGATGCTCTGGTAATTTACATACTATGACTGATCAAAACTCACGTCATTCTGCTTGTTGCAGTGCCTGGTACTAATGATGACTCCGGCCTCTTCTATCATTTTCAATATTGTACCTCCATGGACATTGCCTGCGATGTTGGCATCATCGGGACGCATGATCCTGCAATTGTTAAAAATAAATTGAGAGGGTCACATCTCTTGAGACATGAACGGCCAAAAAATAAAGTCAGAACTTATAAAAAATTTAAATATTTTCAGATTATGCTGAAAATACAAAGTAGGCCAGGGCCCCAAACACACATCAAATATGAGGCCACAATTAACATGTATTACTTCTAATCTCATATACTGCATTCACTGCTCAAGGGCAGCACGGTAGCACAGAAGGGCAGCACGGTTGCACAGAAGGGCAGCACGGTAGCACAGTGGTTAGCACCGTTGCTTCACAGCTCCAGGGTCCCAGGTTCGATTCCCGGCTTGGGTCATAGTCTGTGCGGAGTCTGCACGTTCTCCCATGTCTGCGTGGGTTTCCTCCAGGTACTCCGGTCTCCTCCCACTGTCGAAAGATGAGCAGATTAGGGTGATTGGCCATGATAAATTGCCCTTCGTATTCAAAAAAAGGTTAGGTGGGGTTACTTGGATAGGGTGGAGGCATGGGCTTGGGTGCTCTTTCCAAGAGCCGGTGCAGACTCGATCAGCCGAATAGCCTCCTTCTGCACTGTACATTCTATGATTACAGTGCAATCTTTGCTACACTATGGAGGCCAACTGAGGAAAGGTTGGATGGGCCAGGCCTGTATCCATTGGAGTTTAGAAGATTGAGAGGAGCCTGAGGGGGCTTGATATTTTGGATGCTGAAACAATGTGTCCCTCAAGGAGCTGAATGGCCTACTTCTGCTTTTAATTCATATGCTCGTACAAATGTTAAAAATTCCAGCCAACATTTTACTCCAGGATCACGCTCAGGAATGCTGCTACATTCCACACCACAGACATGAGAATGCCACTTGGCCCAACGAGCCTGCACCAGCTCTGTGAAAGATCTATTCAATTAATTCCATTCCCTTGCTCTTTTGCCACAGCCTTGTTCCTTCATTACAAGAGAAAACAAAACGGGAGCAATGATTCTATTAAGTAGTCATATCTTAATGGGCTATTTCATTGTTACATGGAGGTTGGAAAGACTGAAAAGCAGAAGGAACAGCATTGTATCTAGGTTTGACCATATCCCACAGCTGCTCAGGCCATAGATGGACCCATAGAGAGAAACAGTAAGGCGGCTGAGAGCTGTAAGCAGGGGGAAGGGGCTACACATATCCCATTGGCTGTATTGTGTGCAATCATTTTGGTAGACGTGATTTGAGGAGTCATAGATTCATAGAGGTTTACAGCATGAAAACAGGCCCTTCGGCCCAACCTGTCCATGCCGCCCAGCTTTTACCACTAAGTTAGTCCCAATTGCCCGCATTTGGCCCATAACCCTCTACACACAGCTTTCCTATATAACTGTCTAAATGCTTTTTAAAAGACAAAATTGTACCCACCTCGACTACTGCCTCTGGCAGCTCGTTTCAGACACTCCCCACCATCTGTATGAAAAGAATTGCCCCTCTGGACCCTTTTGTATCTCTCCGCTCTTACCTTAAACCTATGCCCTCTGGTTTTAGACTCAACTAGCTTTGGGAAAAGATGTTGACTATCTGCTTTATCTATGCCCCATATTATTTATAGACCTCTATAAAATCACCTCTGAGCCTCCTCCGCTCCAGGGAAAAAAGACTCAGTCTATCCAGTCTCTCCTTATAACTCAAACCATCAACTCCCGGTGGCATCCTCGTAAATCTTTTCTGCACTCTTTCCGGTTTAACAATATCCTTTTTATAATAGGGTAACCATAACTGTTTGGCTGCAATTGTTTAACTTGATGTGGAGCTTGACTTTGTGTCTTGTAGCACAGTGAGCAGCATCTCTGCTTTTGAGCCAACAGGTCCAGGTTCAAGCCCCACTCCTGGACTTGATGGTCACAGAGATGTGTTGATAATGTGACCGAACAGGTTGCATATCAACTTATAAATTCTTCCAATCTGAGTCTCCCTGAGGGAGTGGAGGGGGCTGATGCCGGGGCATACGCGAGCACGATGCTCGAGGCGATGATGGGCACGAAGGCCCCTTCGAGGCCGCTGGAGTTGGACGGGGCACATCAGGTGCTGGCGAAGAAGCCCCAGGCAAATGAGCCGCCAAGGGCGATGGTGGTGAGGTTCCACCAGTTCACGGACAGAGAGTGGGTCCTGAGATGGGCCAAGAAGGAGCGGAGCAGTAAGTGGGACAATGCAGAGATCAGAATATACCCGGACTGGAGCACGGAGGTTGCAAAGCGGAGAGCGGGTTTCAACCGGGCCAAAGCGGTGTTGTACCGGAAAGAAGTGAAATTCGGAATGCTGCAGCCAGCGCGACTGTGGGTCACATACAAGGGCCAACACTATTACTTCGAAACGCCTGAAGAGGCGTGGACTTTTGTACAAGCCGAAAAGTTGGACTCTAACTGAGGGTTTGTGAGGGTGGGGGGGGATGTTTGGGGTTTGATGTGTGATGGGGGTCAATCACGCGCAGGAAATGTTACATGGGCTGGGGGAGAGAGACAAGGCCGCGACAGGAGCTGCGCCAGAGGGGGCGGAGCGGGCTTTGCAAAGCGCGGGGTGTTTTCCCGCGTGCGGGAAGAAAGGCAGGAAGGGGAACGAAGGAATGCATATGGATTGGGAGACTCCCACACGGGGAGGTCAATGGGACGGCGGGGGAAGCCGGGGTCAGCAGGCGTCAGCTGACTTACGGGAGTGACATGGGGGGAGCAAAAAAGCTGGACAGGGGTCTAGCGGGGGGAGGGGAGGGGGGGAAGGGGGGGGGGGGGAAAGGGTTGCTGCTGCACTGGCCGAAAGGGAATGGGACACAGAAGAGGTGGTCGGGACGGGGGTCCCCCCTCTGGGGGACTGGAGGGTGAGGGAGGCGTGGACACGGGACTGGCTCAGAAAAGGAGATGGCTAGTCGGGGGGTGGGGGGGGGGGGGCAGCACGTATACGCCCCGAATTGGGATGATGCAGGATTCATGAAGCGCATGTTGGGCGCATTCCGGACCTGGAGATAGGAGGCCTGATAATGGGAGGGGACTTCAATACAGTGTTGGATCCAGCACTGGACCGCTCCAAATCAAGGACTGGAAAGAGGCCGGCGGCGGCCAAGGTATTTAGGGGGTTTATGATCAGATGGGGGGAGGGACCCATGGCGGTTTGCAAGGCCGCAGGCCAGGGAATTTTCTTTCTTCTCCCATGTACACAAAGCCTACTCCCGGATAGATTTCTTTGTTCTAGTAGGGCGCTCATCCCGAGGGTGGAAGGGACGGAGTATTCGGCCATAGTCGTTTCGGACCATGCCCCGCACTGGGTGGAACTGGAGCTGGGAGAGGAGAGGGACCAACGCCCGTTGTGACGGCTGGATGTGGGACTGCTGGCGGACGAGGTGGTGTGTGGGAAGGTGAGGGGGTGTATCGAAAGGTACTTGGAGGCCAACGACAATGGGGAGGTGCGGGTGGGGGTGGTATGGGAGGCGTTGAAGGCGGTGATCAGGGGAGAGCTAATCTCCATTAGGGCTCATAGGGAGAAGACAGAGGGTATGGAAAGGGTGAGGTTAGTGGGGGAGATTTTGAGAGTGGACAGGAGATACGCAGAGGCCCCGGAGGAAAGATTACTTGGGGAAAGACGACAGCTCCAGACGGAGTTTGACCTGTTGACCACAGGGAAGGCGGAGGCACAGTGGAGGAAAGCGCAGGGGGCGACCTACAAGTATGGGAAAAAGACTAGTCGGATGCTGGCACACCAGCTCCGTAAGAGGATGGCACCGAGGGAAATAGGGGGAGTCAAAGCTGGAAGGGGAGCCACGGTTCGGAGTGCGACGAAAATAAACGAGGTATTTAAGGCCTTTTATGAAGAGCTGTACAGATCCCAGCCCCCAGCGGGGGAAGAGGGGATGAGACGATTCCTAGATCAGCTGAGATTCCCGAGGGTGGAGGAGCAAGAGGTGGCTGGTTTGGGGGCACCAATTGGGTTGGAGGAGCTGAGCAAGGGTTTGGGGAGCATGCAGGCGTGGAAGGCCCCGGGACCGGACGGATTCCCGGTGGAGTTCTACCGGAAGTACGCAGACCTGTTGGCCCCGCTACTGGTGAGGACCTTTAATGAGGCAAGAGAGGAGGGGACCCTGCCCCCGACAATGTCGGAAGTGACAATTTCTTTGATCCTAAAGCAGGACAAGGACCCACTGCAATGTGGATCGTACAGGCCGCTCTCTCTCCTCAATGTGGATGCAAAGTTGCTGGCAAAAGTGCTGGCCACGAGGATCGGGGACTGTGTCCCGGGGGTAATCCACGAGGACCAGACGGGATTTGTAAAGGGCAGGCAACTAAACACCAATGTGCGGCGGCTCTTAAACGTGATAATGATGCCATCGTAGAGAGAGAGGCGGAGATAGTGGCAGCTATGGACGCGGAGAAGGCCTTTGACCGAGTAGAGTGGGAGTACCTCTGGGAGGTGCTGCGTAGGTTTGGGTTCGGGGTAGGGTTTATCAATTGGGTTAAGCTCCTTTACAGAGTCCCGATGGCGAATGTAGTGACGAACCGGCGGAGGTCGGAGTACTTTCGACTGTACCGAGGGACGAGGCAGGGTGCCCCCTGTCCCCCCTGTTGTTCGCATTGGCGATCAAACCATTGGCCATGTCATTGAGGGAGTCTAATAAATGGAGGGGGATGGTCCGAGGGGGAGAAGAGCATCGGGTGACGCTATATGCGGATGACCTGTTGCTGTACGTGGCGGATCCAATGGAGGGGGTGGTGGAGGTCATGCAGACTCTAAGGGAGTTTGGGGAGTTTTCGGGCTATAAGCTCAATGTAGGGAAGAGTGAGCTCTTTGTATTACAGGCGGGGGACCAAGAAAGAGGGATAGGGGACCTACAGCTGAGGAGGGCGGAGGAGAGCTTTCGGTATCTGGGGATCCAGATAGCCAGGAGTTGGGGGACCCTACATAAACTGAATCTGACGAGGTTGGTGGAGCAAATGGAGGAGGATTTCAAAAGATGGGACATGTTACCGCTCTCGCTGGCGAGTAGAGTGCAGTCGGTCAAAATTGTGGTCCTTCCGAGGTTTCTGTTTGTGTTTCAGTGCCTTCCCATCGTGATCACTAAGGCCTTTTTTAAGAGAGTAGGCAGCAGTATTATGGGGTTTGTGTGGGCGAATAAGACCCCGAGAGCAAGGAGAGGGTTCCTGGGACGCAGTAGGGACCGAGGAGGGTTGGCGCTGCCAAACCTGGGGAGCTACTACTGGGCAGCAAATGTGGCGATGATCCGCAAGTGGGTTATGGAGGGAGAGGGGGCGGCATGGAAGAGGATGGAGATGGCGTCCTATAAAGGAACGAGCCTGGGGGCGTTGGTGACGGCACAGCTGCCGCTCTCGCCGACAAAGTATACCACGAGCCCGGTGGTGGCGGCAACGCTAAGGATCTGGGGCCAGTGGAGACGGCACCAGAGTGCAATGGGAGCATCGGTGTGGTCCCCGATCAGGGGTAACCACCAGTTTGTCCTGGGGAAGATGGACGGGGGGTTCCAGAGCTGGCATCGGGCGGGGGTTGGAAGAATGGGGGACCTGTTCATCGCCGGGACGTTTCCGAGCCTAGGGTCACTGGAGGAGAAGTTAGAGTTACCCCCGGGAAATGCCTTTAGATATATGCAGGTGAGGGCTTTTGTGAGGCGACAGGTGAGGGAATTCCCGTTGCTCCCGGCACAGGAAGTTCAAGATAGGGTGATCTCGGGTGTATGGGTCGGGGAGGGCAAGGTGTCGGAAATACACCAGGAGTTGAAAGAAGAGGGGGAAGCGCTGGTGGAAGAGTTGAAGGGTAAATGGGAGGAGGAGCTGGGGGAGGAGATCGAGGAAGGTCTGTGGGCTGATGCCCTAGGTAGGGTTAATTCCTCCTCCTCGTGTGCCAGGCTCAGCCTGATACAATTTAAGGTGGTCCACAGAGCGCACTGGGCAGGGGCGAGGTTGAGTAGGTTCTTTGGGGTGGAGGACATATGTGGAAGGTGCTCAGGGAGCCCGGCGAACCATGTCCATATGTTTTGGTCATGCCCGGCACTGGAGGGGTTCTGGAGAGGAGTGGCGGGAGCAATATCTCAGGTGGTGAAAGTCCGGGTCAAGCCAAGCTGGGGGCTAGCAATATTTGGAGTAGTGGACGAATCGGGAGTGCAGGAGGCGAAAGAGGCCGGAATTCTGGCCTTTGCATCCCTAGTAGCCCAGCGAAGGATCTTACTAATGTGGAAGGAGGCGAAGCCCCCCCCCAGCCTGGAGGCCTGGATAAATGATATGGCTGGGTTCATAAAGTTGGAGAGGATTAAGTTCGCCTTGAGAGGGTCTGCGCAGGGGTTCTACAGGCGGTGGCAACCGTTCCTAGACTATCTCGCGGAGCGTTAGAGGAAGGTCGGTCAGCAGCAGCAGCAACCTTTGGGGGGGTGGACGTCCTGGGGTGGGGGGGGGGGGGGGGAGGGAGACTGCCTGGGAGGGTGGATGAGCAAGAGATAACATGAAGGGTTGGGGAAACTGGCATGTATGGGTGAGGGCCAATGTACAAAGCTGTGTAAATATATCATTTTGCCATGTACATATCTTGCTCTGCGCGATTTCTCGTTTTTTTTTGTTACGAGGGGGGGGGTTATTCTTTGTAAGGGAGAAAAATTGTGTTAAAAAACTTTAATAAATATATATATTTTTTAAATTCTTCCAATGCACAGCAGTGGCAGGCAATGAGAGCGAGAGAGTTTCTTCGACAGCCATGTGATGCGTTGGGAAAGTAAAGGTAGGTTTAAGGGATTTATATTTGTCTTGGTAAACATTAAAAATGTATAGTTTTAAGTGGGATTTTGTTTTGAGTTTCTGTGCCTGAAAGGGTATAACCTATATTTCGATTCATGCTGGACAAAGCTGTTTTTTGTATGGGGGCTTGTTTCAATTCCAGCTGTGATTCTATTGTGCTTCGAAGAGGTTATGGCATGAAGAATAAATGAAAGGCATAAGCATGTGGGTGTTGCTTAGCAACTGGGACCGTGTAGAGAAGCCTTTGAGTTTTAGTTAGCTAATTTGTGGACAGTTGAAGAAAGGTAGTGAGAGAAGGCAGCTCTCACAGCTCTGCGAGAAGCTAAAGAGTGAACATCTCTCTCATCCATGCTGGAAGAAAAGCCATACTGTGGAGTAATGGTTAAGAGACCAGATGCCAGAAATCTAAAGTCCAGCTAGTTAAGGAAACTAGAGAATTGAAGAGAAGTTTCCAAGAAGTCTGGAGGTAACGGAACAGAGGAAATTGGGAAACAGAACAGGTTAATGTTCAGTAAAGTCACAGAGAGTTGAAGGGGCATATTGGACTGTGAAAGGCCAGAAAGATATCTGCAGTACTGCCACGGTTTGTGAGAAATTACTACAGTTTGGGAGACATTGTTCAAAATAATTGTGGAAATCGGTGGCTAGACCACGGAGTCTGTGTAAAAACCTTAAGACACAGGAAACCTGAAGGGGGAGGTGTAAAACCTGAAAGTGAAACCTTGGTGGAAGAGCATAATTTAAAAGAAAATTTGAAAGTGCGACTTTTGAAAGTGGAATTTTAAATCTCTCATGTAGAAGCCGTAGTTCAGAGAGACAAGGATACTCCCTGTACACACATGGCTGCGTGGCAAAATTTGGTTCCAACTCCGTCTACAAGTTTGCTGATGATACGACCATAGTGGGCCGGATCTCGAATAACGACGAGTCAGAATACAGAAGGGAGATAGAGAACCTAGTGGAGTGGTGTAGCGACAACAATCTCTCCCTCAATGCCAGCAAAACTAAAGAGCTGGCCATTGACTTCAGGAAGCAAAGTACTGTACACACCCCAGTCAGCATCAACGGGGCCGAGGTGGAGATGGTTAGCAGTTTCAAATTCCCAGGTGTGCACATCAACAAAAATCTGTCCTGGTCCACCCACGTCGAGGCGACCACCAAGAAAGCACAACAGCGCCTATACTTCCTCAGGAAACTAAGGAAATTCGGAATGTCCACATTAACTCTTACCAACTTTTACAGATGCACCATAGAAAGCATCCTATCGGGCTGCATCACAGCCTGGTATGGCAACTGCTGGGCCCAAGTCCGCAAGAAACTTCAGAGAGTTGTGAACACAGCCCAGTTCATCACACGCACCCGCCTCCAATCCATTTTCTCTATTTACACCTCCCGCTGCCTTGGGAAAGCGGGCAGCATAATCAAAGGCCACTCCCACCCGGCTTATTCGCTCTTCCCACTTCTTCCATCAGGCAGGAGATACAAAAGTCTAGTAACATGCATGAACAGACTCAAAAACAGCTTCTTCCCCACTATTACCAGACTCCTAAATGACCCTCTTATGGACTGACCTGATTAACACTACACCCCTGTATGCTTCATCCAATGCCGGTGTTATGTAGTCAAATTGTGTACCTTGTGTTCCCCTATTAAGTACCTTTTTTCTTTTCATGTACTTAATGATCTGTTGAGCTGCTCGCAGAAAAATACTTTTCACTGTACCTCGGTACACATGACAATAAACAAAATCCATACAAAAGATCCATAAGAATCATCTGGGGGGATTTTGGGGAGAAGTTTGCAAACATTCACTTGGGTTCAGAGAGGAGTGCAACTTACCACAGTCATTTTCTGTGTTTAAAAGGGATTTATTGTGTTAATGAGACCATTGTGGCTTAAGATGTACTTTGTAATCAATGTTCATCTTTAAATCTGTTCAGAAGATTGAGAGGTGCATGTATTTGTTAAGATAATGGGGCGTAAAGGTGTATTGTATCATAATCCATTTGTTTCATGTTCAATATTTTTTTTTCTTGTCATTAATTAGCGGTCCTGTGACTCTGTCCCTCCACATTTTGTTTTCTTTAAAGCTTACGGTCTTTTGAGCCAGGTTTCCATTCTGGAATCTTACTGTCCAGTTATAGCATCAATTGGTATTGTAACAAATGGAAAGAAATTGGAGCCTCTACCATCACTATCCATAGCTCCAAGCTACAACATGTATGGAAAAGCATATGATACCACAGCAACTTGGATTCCTTGGGGAGCCGTTTGGCTCAGTTTACTGTGCAGCTGACATGAATCAGTCTGATGCCAACAGCACATGGTTCGATCCAGGTTCCAACTGGGATGGATTTGGGGTCTTCCTCCTTGCCCAACCCATGGTGGAGAACTTGGCACTGTGGGTTTGACCTGCCTTTGGGCAAAGAACTGAAGAGGAAGAAGACTTGATTTCTCACCCTCTTGTCCTATGACCTATCTATAGCAATGACTTGGAACTTTCAGTGGTTTACAGCATTGCTGAAAGTGGGACTCAAGTAAAAGGTCACTGGGATGTAAATCCAAGAAAAACTTGAACCAGTAACTGTACCAGAAAATGAGGGACTTGCAACGCAGCATTTCAACTGAAATCATTGTTCCTTTCTGTATTTTTACTACGATCTGTGATTAAAGACACCGGAAGTACAAAGCCACTTCCTGTGGCAAATTTATACTAGACACTCCAAAAAGGTCTGTCTCTTCAAAATCCTTGTGAACGAAAAAAAATTACATTTCTATGGCATATTTCATGTCCTCAGATAATCAATTTTTCCTTCATGTCCTACAAGTTTCCCTGAGCCTTTCCACTCCCTTTGCACCCCTTTCACATAATGCACCAAATAACCTGAACTAAACTCTACCTCGGTTCACAATGCTCGTCTAATTCTTTCTGAAACCTCAGGTTTGATGACAGCTTTCCTGCCTGCATGGCAGGCACTTAAGTGAGCAGAAAAATGAAACTAATGGTCATTACTACAAGCGCAAGAAGAGCATCCAATCGCACTGAAGGGAACTTTGGATTCCTACCATATACCAATTGGTAGAGACTGCGTGTACTGCCCATGCAAGTGCCGTTAGCAACTTGCAATCAGGTTAGTCAGCCCAGCCAGGCTTTTGCAACATTTTAATCAATTACTGCATGGTTCTGCTTACTAAAACCATTGCTGAATGGGTTCTCAGCTGCAGTATTCATGTCTATGAAAATCAGATTTTCACAATATTCCAAAATTAATCATTTGCGAATTCTGCTCCATTATCCATCAGTAATTTCATCAGTGTTCTAATCCAGTATCCACCCATTTCTCCATTACCTTGTCCACAATGATCCAGTTGTCCTTGCAATTTATCATCGTAAATGGGTGAAATCTAGTCATAATATATACAAAATGTAACAAAAAATACTCTGATCCTTGTCCCATACTTTTAAGTCCATTTCCACTGCATTATTAAATGGCCAGTGGCAGACTCACAATACGACATAGTGGGTCCTTCAATACTTAACACAATGTCACAGAGCTGTAGCTCAATCAATAAGGATGTCGTATTCCAGCTTCTCGTAACAGAGCTTTCAATTTATTTTATACTGGATGTGCGAATGACGTGTATAACTTCCAGATAGTCCTTTTCTTGTCCACCAAGCTTTCATCCCCAGGTGTTAACAATACTGTTTGGACACCTCAATGGGAAATATTTGCCTCTCTCAATGGCAGGCAGTAATGATCTGATTGCGTAAAATGCTGATCTGCGGTTTTCCCGGATGCAGATGCTTTGTCATTTGTCTAATTTCATCTGTGCTTTTGTCATTAAAGATTTGATCAACAATAGAGACTACACCGATACTGAGGAAGGCACTGATCCCAGCTATCTTGCATGGGAGGACTACTTTTCTGGAAGATGTCAGCCCAGTGTCATCCCCAAACCTGAAGCTGATAGAGTTCCCATACAACTTAACCTTCTGCCAGAGACTCCAAGTAGCAGTTCAGCCAAACCACTCCACACATTATGGAAATGCAACCGAATGAATCAGCAACCAAAATACTCATCACTGGATTTAAGCTTCAAGTGACCAATCCAGTTCCTTCATGGCAGTCACCATCATCAATTTCAGCCTAAATTATCTGTTCGATTAATTGCTTCAATAAACACGATTCTTTTGCTGAGGAACGTTCATTGCATAATGATAGCAGAATCACATCAATAGCATTGATCAACCATCTTCAGACCACCTGTCTCTGTACTGAAATCTGCATCTGATATTTTGGCTTCTCGAACTTTGGTAACCGTGGAATCTTCCATCCTTGACTTTACAGCAGAGTTGTTTGTATTTTATAGGTAAGTAGTTGAAATAATTGTTCCCCCCACCGCCCACATTGTTTTGGCAGCAGCCATTTAGTCTATGAGTGAGACTTTGCCATGAAATTGAAATCATGTCAAAACCGAAAGTCTATCGACATGAGAAACTGTCACAAACAATGCTGATGGTATCCAAGAGGGTGTCCCACATTAAACCACCAGTTTGTGGATGGGGTGGGGGGTGTAGTTTGTTTTTTGGAATGGTGCGAAGGGTCACATGAAACCCCTGGAAACCCTTGTTCCAAAATATATCTAAGATCCAAAACAACATCCAAATTAAATATATCTAGAAATCAAATCCAGTTCATAGTTACCGCACAATACTGGGCTGATAATCAAGTCTTGGAAACATCATTTCCTGGTCCCGCACGTGGCTGCAGGGATGGTGCAGGAGAGAGGGTTTCAGTTACGTGGATAATTGGAGCTCATTCTGGGGAAGGTGGGACCTGTACAGACAGGACGGTTTGCACCTGAACCAGAGGGGCACCAATATCCTGGGAGGGAAATTTGCTACGGCTCTTCGGGGGGGGGTTTAAACTAATTTGTCAGGGGGATGGGAAAACGAGCTGTAGTCCAGAAGCCAGTGTTGCGAGTAGTGAGGTACTGAGGAGGGTATCAAGGTCGCAGGAGTGTACCGGCAGACAGGAAGGTGGGTTGAAGTGTGTCTCCTTCAATGCAAGAAGCATCCGGAATAAGGTAGGTGAGCCTGGAGCATGGATTGGTACCTAGGACTACGATGTTGTGGGCTTTACGGAGACATGGTTAGAACAGGGACAGGAATGGTTGTTGGAAATTCCGGGGTATAGATGTTTCAGTAAGAGTAGGGAAGCTGGTAAAAGAGGTGGAGGAGTAGCATTGTTAATCAAGGATAGTTTAACGGCTGCAGAAAGGCAGTTCGAGGGGGATCTGCCTACTGAGGTAATATGGGCTGAAGTTAGAAATAGGAAAGGAGCGGTCACGTTGTTAGGAGTTTTCTATAGGCCCCAAAATAGTAATAGAGATGTGGAGGAAGAAATTGCAAAACAGATTATGGATAGGTGTGGAGGTCTCAGGGTAGTTGTCATGGGTGACTTTAACTTTCTAAATATTGATTGGAACCTCTATAGGTCGAACAGTTCGGATGGGGCAGTTTTTGTACAGTGTGTTCAGGAGGGTTTCCTGACACAATATGTGGATAGGCTGACAAGAGGTGGGGCCACATTGGACTTGGTACTGGGTAATGAACTGGGCCAAGTGTTAGATTTGTCTATGGGAGAGCACTTTGGAGATAGTGACCACAATTCGGTGTCTTTCACTATTGCAATGGAGAGGGATAGGGCCATACTGCAGGACGAGGTTTATAATTGGGGGAAGGGTAATTATGATGCGATGAGGCAAGAATTAGGGAGCATAAGAATAAGATGGGAACAGAAACTGTCAGGGAAAGGCACAAATGAAAAGTGGAGCTTGTACAAGGAAAAATACTGCGTGTCCTTGATAGGTATGTCCCTGTCAGGCAGGGAGGAAATGGCCGTGTGGGGGAATCATGATTCACAAAAGAGGTTGAATGTCTTGTCAAGAGGAAAAAGGAAGCGTATGTAAGGATGAGAAAACAAGGTTCAGTTGGGTCGCTTGAGGGTTACAAGGTAGCAAGGAATGAGCAAAAAAAGGGCTTAGGAGAGCTAGGAGGGGGCATGAGGAGTCCTTAGTGGGTCGGATCAAGGAAAACCCCAAGGCTTTTTACTCTTATGTGAGAAATAAAAGAATGACCAGGGCCGGTCAAGGACAGTAGTGGGAATTGTGCATGGAGTCAGAAGAGATAGGAGAGGCGTTGAATTAATACTTTTCTTCAGTGTTCACCAAGGAGAGGGGCCATATTTTTGAGGATGAAAGTGTGATACAGGCGGGTAGGCTGGAGGAGGTAGATGTTCTGAGGAAGGATGTATTAGCAATTTGAAAAACCTTAGGGTCGACAAGTCCCCTGGGCCAGATGGGATATATCCTAGGATTCTTTGGGAGGCAAGGGGTGAGATTGCAGAGCCTTTGGCTTTGATCTTTGAGTCCTCACTGTCCACAGGGATAGTGCCAGAGGACTGGAGAGTGGCGAATGTTGTTCCTCTGTTCAAGAAAGGGAATAGGAATGACCCTGGTAATTATAGGCCGGTTAGTCTTACTTCAGTGGTCAGTAAGTTAATGGAAAAGCTCCTGAAGGATAGGATTTATTTATTTATTTTCAAATTTTTGTCGAAAAACATAATTGTTTGCATAACCGTACGCAACAATTAACAGAACAAAATAAATGTTACCCTTATATACAAAGAAAAGAACAATACAACATAACGACCCCCGCCCCGGGGATGCTTCTGCTGCTGACCTTTACTGCTCTCCGAGAAAGTCGAGGAACAGCTGCCACCTCCGAGGGAACCCCGCCATGGATCCTCTCATGGCAAACTTTATTTTCTCGAGACTGAGAAACCCAGCCATGTCACTAACCCAGGTCTCGACACTCGGGGGCTTCGAGTCCCTCCACATTAGAAGGATCTGTCTCTAGGCTACCAGGGAGGCAAAGGCCAATATGTCGGCCTCTTTCGCTTCCTGAACTCCCGGATCGTCTGACACACCAAAGATCGCTATCTCTGGACTCGGCACCACCCGCGTGTCTAAGATCTTGGACATTGCCTTAGCAAATCCCTGCCAGAATCCCTTTAGAGCCGGGCATGCACAAAACATATGGACATGATCTGCAGGGCTTCTCGCACACCTCACACATTTATCCTCAACCTCAAAGAGCTTGCTCACCCTGGTTGCCGTCATGTGCCCGGTGGACCACCTTAAACTGGATTAAGCTAAGCCTGGCACATGATGAGGAAGAATTGACCCTATTTAGGGCATCCGCCCACAGGCCCGCATCCAGTTCCCAACCTAGCTCCTCCTCCCATTTGCCCTTAAGCTCCTCCACTGGGGCTTCCACCGCCTCCTGAAGTTCCCGGTAGATGTCAGAAACCTTCCCCTCCCCTACCCAGGTGCCGGAGACCACCCTGTCCTGTATCCTGCGTGGGGGTAGCAGCAGAAATGATACCACCTGTTTTTCAGAAAGGCGCGTACCTGAAGGTATCTGAAATTGTTTCCAGGGGCAAACTGAATTTCTCCTCCAGCATTTTCAGGCTGGGGAAGGTCCCATCTATGAACAGGTCCCCCATCCGTTTAATGCCTGCCCTAAACCAGCTTTGAAACCCTCCATCTATCTTGCCGGGACAAATCTGTGATTGTTGCGTATCGGGGTCCAGACTGAGGCTCCCTCCACCCCCATGTGCCTTCTCCACTGACCCCAGATCTTTAATGCCGCCACCACCACCGGACTAGAGGAGTAGCAGGCCAGCGAGAACGGCAGAGGTGCCGTTACAAGTGCCCCTAGGCTGGTACCTTTACATGAGGCCGCCTCTAACCGCTCCCACATCGACCCCTCCCCCAATACCCATTTCCTAATCATGGCTATGTTAGCCGCCCAATAGTAGCTGCAAACGTTCGGCAATTGGATAAGTAACTGGCTATCACATAGAAGACAGAGGGTGGTGGTGGATGGAAAATTTTCAGACTGGAGACCAGTTACCAGCGGTGTACCACAGGGATCAGTGCTGGGTCCTCTGCTGTTTGTGATTTTTATAAATGACTTGAAGATGGAGTTTAACCCTGATAAGTGCGAGGTGATTAATTTTGGTGGAAAACATTTGAATGCGGATTACAGGGTCAACGGCAGGGTTCTGAGGAATGTGGAGGAACAGAGAGATCTTGGGGTTCATGTCCACAGATCTCTGAAGGTTGCCACTCAAGTGGATAGAGCCGTGAAGAAGGCCTATAGTGTGTTGGCGTTTATTAACAGGGGGCTTGAGTTTAAGAGCCGTGAGGTTATGCTGCAACTGTACATGACCCTGGTGAGACCACATTTGGAGTATTGTGTGCAGTTCTGGTCACCTCATTATAGGAAGGATGTGGAAGCATTGGAAAAGGTGCAAAGGAGATTTACCAGGATGCTGTCTGGTTTGGAGGATAGATCTTCTGAGGAAAGGTTGAGGGAGCTAGGGCTTTTCTCTTTGGCGCAAGGAGGATGAAAGGCGACTTAATAGAGGTTTATAAGATGATGAGGGGGATAGATAGAGTGGACGTTCAGAGTCTATTTCCTCGGGTGGATGTAGCTGTTACAAGGGGGCATAACTATAAGGTTCAGGGTGGGAGATATAGGAGGGATGTCCGAGGTAGGTTCTTTACTCAGAGAGTGGTTCGGGTGTGGAATGGACTGCCTGCTGTGATAGTGGAGTCAGTCACTTCAGGAACTTTCAAACGGTTATTAGATAGGTATATGGAGCACACCAGAATGACAGGGAGTGGGATAGCTTGATCTTGGTTTCGGACAAAGCTCGGCACAACATCGAGGGCCTAAGGGCCTGTTCTGTGCTGTACGTTCTATGTTCTATGTTTTTTGCAGATGATGATAAAACCAAGGCCGTGCTTTGCTTCCTTCAGGGTAACAAGGTAAACCAAGCCCATATTTCAACTTTATTTTTCAATTGCTGATATGTTTCTGTCTCCAGGAAAAAAAAGGTAGATAATCATTTGTGCATCGGCCTTCTGTAACTGAGGTTGTCAGGAGTATTACGCTTCTTTTTCTCTCAAAGGATAAAGACAAAAAACTTCTTATTCAACAACCAGTCATTAGAGCTTAATGCAGTAGCATGTTAATTCCATTAATTGTATGCTCTGGAAAGAATGAGTCTGGAGCCAGCCAGAGAGCCATTTACCTTCTCTAAGTGTGGCAAGGGATACAATCAGTCATCCAGCCTTAAGACGCACCAACGTCTTCACACCAGCGAAAAGCCATTCACATGCTCCACGTGTGGGGAGAGATTCACTGATTCATCCAATCTGCTGACCCATTCACACTGGGGAGAGGCCATTCACCTGATCTGACTGCAGGAAAACAATTCACTACTTCATCCAACCTGCAGAGAAACCGGCACATTCACACTGGGGAGAGGCCATTCACCTGCTCTCAGTGTGGGAAAGGATTCACTTAGTTATCCAGCCTCCCAAAGCACCAGCGAGTTCACATTGGGGAGAGGCCATTCACCTGCTCCAAGTGTGAGAAAAGATTCATTGATCCATTCCACCTGCTGAGACACCAACGAGTTCACAAGTGATAACAGGGGTTGACTTCTGTTGTTATTGCTGCTGTTAATCACATCCAGGACTGAACCATGTTCATTCTGACAGTTGGTGAAGTGGGAGGGTAGGAGGGTTTATTTCTGCTAGACTGGCCGGTCTCACGTCTTTGCTTCCAGTCGACAGATGCTCTTTGAGCCCAAGGGGTCACATTTAGTACAGTACAGCTCAGACAGATCATTCCGTACATGAAAAGAAAACACATAATAGGGCAAATTGTAAATACATACACACAGGCATCGGGTGAAGCATACAGGAGTGTAGTAGTACTCAGTAGAGATCAGTTCAGTCCGACATCCAAAAATGGCCACCAAAGGACAAGGCTCCAGGTCAACGTTAAGAATTGCTGACATGGTGCTAAAGAAGGAGACCGAAAAGCTTACCAACTTGGGGCACCACCGGAACATATGGGTGTGGTTGGCCGGCCCCGGGAACACCGCTCACACTTGTCTTCTACCCCCAGAAAGAAATCACTCATCCGAGCCTTAGTTAGGTGGGGCTTGAACGTTTTTTTGACCCTGAGAACAATGCCGTCGGGAAGCTCCTGGCAGTGTCACCCATGACGGGAAGGTAGGAGGGCAGGAACCAGACAAAACGCAATCCAAAAGAAGTCCTCAACGGCGGATCAGGCAGAAATTACTCATCTGGTAACAACAGCTGCGATGGCGGATGAAAGCTGCAGCAGTAGGGAGATCTTTGAGGTTCCCTTACCACTGGAATTGGACCTACCCTCTGTCAAGGACCGTGTGTGTCGGCTGATGTGCACCAGCATACCCACGTTAGAAGATGTCCCGCAGCAGAGTCTACAGAGAGGAAACCGTCACACCCCCACACACACAGACAAGCCCTGCGGTGATCGGCGAGAGGTGATGGGGGCAGGATTGAGAGATCTGGAAGCCCCGACCTTCAAACCGGCACGTGGGCAGTGGAATTTGATTCAGTTGTCTCACTCCTGGAATAGGAACGGGAGAGTGTTTTAGCAGCTTTCTTCATGACTGAGCAGCCCTCTTTAGGAGCCACTGTGCTCACCCTGCATGGGGAAAAGGCCTAGTAAAGATGCCCCATTCCATCGCCAACCTGGCTGGAAAACTGCATCCAGCTCATCTACCTGCAGTCAGAAAATCAAAGTCAAACTGAATTTCGGAACTTGGAATGAAAGAACCCTCCTGGATAATGAGCAAAACAATCGACTGGGATAGGAAACTGCCCTTATTGCCCATGAACTCTGTCACTTGCTGCCCTGCAAAAAGACCAGAACAGCAGGTGAAGAGCGGTTGAGGGAAGATGATGGTGGTTACGCCTTCTTCTGGAGAGGAAAACCCGCGGATCAGCCAGGACGTATGGAATTGGTTGCGCCATCAAGAACGATCCCATGAACCAACGTTTGGAGCTCGCTGTTGCCATCAACGAGTGCTTAGTGACCCTCCAGCTACAACTTGCCAAGGACCAGCAAGCAAGGTCGTGAGTGCCTAACCGCCCCCCCCTCCCCCCAACCATTGATGCCAATGATGAGTCCAAAGAAGGCTTCTACTCCACCCTGGACACCATACTCTCCAACATTCCTAAGGAAGATGAGATCATCTTCCTTGGCGGCTTCAAGGCCAGGGTTGGAAAGGACCCCCAAATCTGGAAAGGAACCATCGGAAAGGAAGGAGTTGGGAACTGCAACACCCACTGCTCATGAAGTGCGTGGAACACCAGTACATCACCAACACACTGTTACGAAGTTCAAGGCTTCCTGGAGACATCCACGAACAAAGCACTGGCACATGATCAACATAGGCGTCATCCGATCCCGAGGCCAAAAGGTGACGCTCATCACCAAAGCGTGGACCAGCGCAGGTGACTGCTGGACAGACCACTGACTCATCCGCTCCTCCATGTCCATCAAACCCCACCAGAAGTAGCGGAAGATGAACAGCTCAGAAAAAGGATCAACGTTGAGCAGCTTCAAGAGCGAAGCATGTTAGTGAACTTTCAACAATGTCTTCTCCAAAATCTTCATTCTAATGGAGTGGAGGAAAACTGAAAGGAGCTGAAGACACCCATCATCTCAAGCTATGAAGAAACCACTGGCTACAAGACCAGGAAACACCAAGACTGGTTCGACGAGAATGACCACACCATCCAAGAGGAAGAGAAAAGCTCTCTGCGTCTGGCAGAGTTCAGAGAGCTAATCAATCAGCTAAGAAGGAGGTACAAGGGAAGAACTATGGAAATCAAGAACCAATGGTGGACTGAAAAAGCGAAGGAGCTTCAACTCCTCGCTGACAAGTATGAGACTTGGGACTTCTTCAGTGCCACCAAGGCAACATATGGACCCAATACCTGAGGCCCCAAACTGGTTCAGAGTAAATACAGAACGCTCGAGAGAAAATAAAACATCAGTCTTTGATGAAGAGAACTCTTCAAAGAATTCCGAAACTGTGATACAACCATCGCTGAGGACGTGTTTGAGGAAATCCCTCAGCTCCCCATCAAAGATGTTCTTGAGCGCAGGCAAAGTCAAAGTCGCAATTAAAAATATGTAAAATGGAAAAGTGGACAGGATCCCAGCAGAGATTTTCAAACTTGGAGAAGAGATCACACGTCATCTTCACCAGCTGTTTCTGAAAATCAGGAACAGAGAAGAAATTCCTGCCGACTTTGGGGATCCCGCACCACCGCCATCTTTAATAAAAGAGACAAAGCAGAATGTGGAAACCACCAAGGAATCTCCCAACTCTCCATCCCCAGGAAGATCACCACCTTAATCCTCACTAGCCGCCTCCTCCCAGTCTCTGAAGAAATCATTCCGGAAAACCAGTGTGGCTTCTGACCAAACCATGGAACAGCGGACATGATTTTCACTGCTCGGCAACTTCCAAGAGGAATGCCAGGGGCAACATCAACCAATCCACATGGTCTTCAACGGTCTGACCAAGGCTTTTGACTCAATCAATCGGGAAGTGATAAGGGAGACCCTGTCAAAGGCCGGCGGTCCAGAGAAATTCATCAACGTCCTCTGACTCCTCCATGACAAGATGTCGGCAATAGTCCTTATCAACTGAAATAAGACAGAAACACTCAAGGTCAAGACTGGAGTCAAGCAGGGATGTGACATCACCCCTACTCTTTTCTCCATCTTTATCACCACCATTCTTCACCTTGTCAAGAGCAAGATTCCCAGTGGAGTTGGCAGTGGCTACAGATTGGATGGAAAACTTTTCAACCTCAACCGGTTGAATTCTAAGAAGAAAACGAGACTGACATCTCTCGTAGAACTTTAGTATGCGGATGACATCTCCATCTCCACTTTCTCAGAAGAGAATCTCCAAGTCATGCTTGAAACCTATGAGGAAGCATACCAAAGAATTGGTCTCAGCTTCAACTCAAGCAGACACAAGTCCTTTACCAACCCACCCCAGGGCAAGATCCGGTCTCTCCTTCCATCAAGGTCAACAGAGGAACTCTCCCAAACGTGGAACATTTCCATTACCTGGGGAGCCACCTCTCCTCTAAGGCTGGCATTGTTGCAGAGAAACAACATTGTATCCAATCCACAAACGCCTCCTTCAGATGCCTATGGATGAGAGTCTTTAACAACCGCAACATCCATGCTGACACCAAGATCCTATGTACAAGGCTGTCGTCCTCCCATCTCTTCTGTACAGCTCAGAAACTTGGGAATACATGCAGACGCCACCTCAAGGCACCATCAACACTTTCTGAGATGGACTCTCCACATCAGCTGGGAGGACAGGAGTACTAACATCAGTGTCCTTGAAGGAGCCAAGAGCATTGAGGCCGGGATCGTCAAAAACCAACTCCACTGGACCGGCCACGTGCTTAGGATGTCAGAGTCCCGACTGCCAAAAAAAATCTTGTACACCCAGCGAAAGAAACGCTTCCGAACAGGAGTACAAAGGAAGCCCTTCGAAGATACCCTGAAGGCTTACCTCAAGAAACGCAACATAGATGTCAACACCTGGGAGACCCTCAGCGGGATTCTCCCATTCGGCGGCACGAACGGGCCGCTGGGAGTACCGATTCTGGCCCTTACAGGGGGCCAGCACAGCGCTGGAGCGGTTTACCCCGCTCCAGCCTCCCATCCCGGCATGAACTGTGCGCCACGCCAACCCGCGCATGCGTGGTGGCCTCCCTCGACGTGCCGGCCCCAACACAACATGGCGCGAGAGTTCAGGAGCCGGCGCGTAAGAAAATGGGCCCGGGGAGCGCGAGGCCGGCCCGCTGATTGGTGGGCCCCGACCACGGGCCAGGCCCCATCGGAGGCCCCCCCCCCCCCACCCCGGGGCCGGAGCCTCCCTCCCCTCCGCCACAGGCAGTCCCCTGACTCTGCGCGCAGAGTTCCCGCCGGCTGCGACCAGGTGTGGACGGCACCGGCGGGATTCTGCCTTTTTAGAGCGGCCACTCGGCCCATTCGGGCCGGAGAATCGGCGGCCTGGCCGCGTAGAGCGGCCTGCGACCGGCGCCGCGCCAAATCCGCAGAGAATCGCGTGCCGGCATCGGAGCGGCGTGGCGCAGTTGCGGGGATTCTCCGGCCTGGCGCGGGGCTGGGAGAATGCCACCCCCTTGCTCAGAAAAGACGCACTTGGAGAAACCTGCTCATTGAAGGGACAAAATTCATCAAGGACACACGATGGCAAGAGAAGTTTGGGAAAAGGAGCCTGAGGAAGTAATACCAGCAATTTGGAGCTCCCCCTGGACACATCTGCCAAGTGTGCAGTCGAAGAGGCTGCTCTAGCATCAGACTCATCAGCCATGCAACAACCCACAGAATCCATGATCTGTAACACGTAGTTTCTTAGGTGAACGATCATACCTATTAGTGAGTGATCGCCGAAGAGAGAAGAGAATTTGAATAAGAAATTAGGCAAAACTCCTGGGCAAAATTAATTGGGGGTGATTGTGCAACTGTGTTTCAGTAGCCAAAGTCCAACACTTTGTGAGGGAATAATACCTCATATGGAAGGTAAATACCTATTTAAAAACAAGTTCAGACTGAACAAATGGGGCGCTGAATTGATTCATATCAATAAAGTAACAATTAATTATGAGTATTACAGGTATTATGTAATTATGTAACAATTTAATGAACTTATAAACTAATCAAAAGAGAAAGAAAAAGGAAAAAATTATCTCCACAAGTACAGACAGAAAATAAAGTATTCACTCACATCACAGGGATGTGTCTACAACTGAGCATATTTGTGCTCAAGATCACAAAATTTGGAGTTGGAAACCACCCAACAGATGGGGAGCAAGGTTTCTGAAGTAAGGGTCTCAAAGAACAACAAAGAACAAAGAAATGTACAGCACAGGAACAGGCCCTTCGGCCCTCCAAGCCCGTGCCGACCATACTGCCCGACTAAACTACAATCTCCTACACTTCCTGGGTCCGTATCCTTCTATTCCCATCCTATTCATATATTTGTCAAGATGCCCCTTAAATGTCCCTATCGTCCCTGCCTCCACTACCTCCTCCGGTAGTGAGTTCCAGGCACCCACTACCCTCTGCGTAAAAAACTTGCCTCGTACATCTACTCTAAACTTTGCCCCTCTCACCTTAAACCTATGCCCCCTAGTAATTGACCCCTCTACCCTGGGGAAAAGCCTCTGACTATCCACTCTGTCTATGCCCCTCATAATTTTGTATACCTCTATCAGGTCGCCCCTCAACCTCCTTCGTTCCAGTGAGAACAAACCGAGTTTATTCAATCGCTCCTCATAGCTTATGCCCTCCATACCAGGCAACATTCTGGTAAATCTCTTCTGCACCCTCTCTAAAGCCTCCACATCCTTCTGGTAGTGTGGCGACCAGAATTGAACACTATACTCCAAGTGTGGCCTAACTAAGGTTCTATACAGCTGCAACATGACTTGCCAATTCTTATACTCAATGCCCCGGCCAATGAAGGCAAGCATGCCGTATGCCTTCTTGACTACCTTCTCCACCTGTGTAGCCCCTTTCAGTGATCTGTGGACCTGTACTCCTAGATCTCTTTGACTTTCAATACTCTTGAGGGTTCTACCATTCACTGTATATTCCCTACCTGCATTAGCCCTTCCAAAATGCATTACCTCACATTTGTCCAGGTTAAACTCCATCTGCCATCTCTCCGCCCAAGTCTCCAGACAATCTAAATCCTGCTGTATCCTCAGACAGTCCTCATCGCTATCCGCAATTCCACCAACCTTTGTGTCGTCTGCAAACTTACTAATCAGACCAGTTACATTTTCCTCCAAATCATTTATATATACTACAAAGAGCAAAGGTCCCAGCACTGATCCCTGTGGAACACCACTGGTCACAGCCCTCCAATTAGAAAAGCATCCCTCCATTGCTACCCTCTGCCTTCTATGGCCTAGCCAGTTCTGTATCCACCTTGCCAGTTCACCCCTGATCCCGTGTGACTTCACCTTTTGTACTAGTCTACCATGAGGGACCTTGTCAAAGGCCTTACTGAAGTCCATATAGACAACATCTACTGCCCTACCTGCATCAATCATCTTAGTGACCTCCTCGAAAAACTCTATCAAGTTAGTGAGACACGACCTCCCCTTCACAAAACCGTGCTGCCTCTCACTAATACGTCCATTTGCTTCCAAATGGGAGTAGATCCTGTCTCGAAGAATTCTCTCCAGTAATTTCCCTACCACTGAAGTAAGGCTCACCGGCCTGTAGTTCCCGGGATTATCCCTGCCACCCTTCTTAAACAGAGGAACAACATTGGCTATTCTCCAGTCCTCCGGGACATCCCCTGAAGACAGCGAGGATCCAAAGATTTCTGTCAAGGCCTCAGCAATTTCCTCTCCAGCCTCCTTCAATATTCTGGGGTAGATCCCATCCGGCCCTGGGGACTTATCTACCTTAATATTTTTTAAGACACCCAACACCTCGTCTTTTTGGATCACAATGTGACCCAGGCTATCTACACCCCCTTCTCCAGACTCAACATCTACCAATTCCTTCTCTTTGGTGAATACTGATGCAAAGTATTCATTTAGTACCTCGCCCATTTCCTCTGGCTCCACACATAGATTCCCTTGCCTATCCTTCAGTGGGCCAACCCTTTCCCTGGCTACCCTCTTGCTTTTTATGTAAGTGTAAAAAGCCTTGGGATTTTCCTTAACCCTATTTGCCAATGACTTTTCATGACCCCTTCTAGCCCTCCTGACTCCTTGCTTAAGTTCCTTCCTACTTTCCTTATATGCCACACAGGCTTCGTCTGTTCCCAGCCTTTTAGCCCTGACAAATGCCTCCTTTTTCTTTTTGACGAGGCCTACAATATCACTCGTCATCCAAGGTTCCCGAAAATTGCCGTATTTATCTTTCTTCCTCACAGGAACATGCCTGTCCTGTATTCCTTTCAACTGACACTTGAAAGCCTCCCACATGTCAGATGTTGATTTGCCCTCAAACATCCGCCCCCAATCTATGTTCTTCAGTTCCCGCCTAATATTGTTATAATTAGCCTTCCCCCAATTTAGCACATTCATCCTCGGACCACTCTTATCCTTGTCCACCAGTACTTTAAAACTTACTGAATTGTGGTCACTGTTACCGAAATGCTCCCCTACTGAAACATCTACCACCTGACCATCTACCAAGAGTGGTCACTTGCTGAGACATAGGCAGTTGGAGGTGGTCGAGGAAGGAGTGTTCACCATCCACTGGTGAGGAAAGTGTGGAGAGACAGGATAGAGCAGGAACATCCAAAGCAAATTGGTCACTCCAACCAACTTTGAAGCACCAATTTCCTTTGCAGAGAATGAGGTTTCTAGTGATGACTATTAAGTGGATTCCAAGTGCACCAAAACTGAGACGGGAAGAAATTATCAGTTCATTTGGGAACATAGCAGTGGTAAGAAAATAGATGACTAAAGGCGGGGACACTAATTTTGCAGGGAAGAATAGAACCAAAAAAGACCACCGGATTGGCCAAGGCACCAGACACCACAAAGCCTCGCCCAGCCATGGCAACCCTGCAAAGTACTCCTCACTAACATCTGGAAGTTTGTACCAAAAATGTGACCTGTCGCACAGATTGGTCAAGCAACAGGCTTAGTCATACTCACAAAATCATTGTTTTCAGCCAACCTCTCAGACTTCTCCATCGCCATCCTGTACGTCCTGGCCCACAAGCAGGACAGACACACCACAGGTGATGCAGCACCAAAGCATAAACTCAGGAGGGAACACAAGTACATAAGATATATGAGCAGGAGTGGGCCATTTTGTCCCATGAGCCGTTTCCACCATTCATTAAAATCATGGCTGATCTCATTGTGGCCGTAACTCCACTTTCCTGCTAGCCCCCACATCCCTTGTAGATCAACAATCTGTCTAACTCAGCCTTGCATATATTCAATGACCTTGGCTCCGCTGCTCTCAGAGGTAAAGAATTCCTAAGATAACCTGAAAGAAGAAATTCCTCCTCATCCCCTTCTTAAATGGGAGACCCCGGTCGCGATTCTCCGCTCCCGCGACTAAGTGCCCACGCCGTCGTGAACGCCGTCGAGTTTCACGACGGCGTGAAACGGCCCCGATCGCGATCGATTCAGGGCCCGAAAATGGGCTTGGATCGGGGCCGCGAGGAACTCAGGGGGCGTGGCGCGAAAGCAGCGTCGTAAGCGCGCGATGCCCGAATGATCCGCTGCGCCATAAATGCCACGATCCGTGCACGGAAGGACCCAGGAGGAGGAGTAGGAGGAGAGATGGCTGAGCCCCGAAGAGCCGCACCGAGGTTCCGGGACACGGACCTGGACACCCTCCTCGATGAGGTTGAAAGACGAAGGGCCACCCTCTGCCCAAGACGTGGGCATCGCCAGCTGTCCAGCACGGTGAGGCACGGTTGGCGTGAAGTTTGCACCGCTGTGAGTGCTGTGGGGCACACCCCCCGGGGGGATCCGCCACCCGGGAGGTCGTGACATGCCAGGTCGGAGGCGCAGAAGCAAGTGAGACAACCCTGCATGTCCTCACCCCCCCCCCAACCCGTCATCACCCCCCTCACACTCTGCCCACTGCCCCCTCGATCCCCTCCCCCCTCACACTGGCCACTGCACCCTCGATCCCCTCCCCTCACACTCATGCCACTGCACCCTCGATCCCCTCCCCCCTCACACTCATGCCACTGCACCCTCGATCCCCTCCCCCCCTCACACACTGCCCCCACCACCACCATACACCCGGCCCAGCATGTCTAACGAACCCCATATCGCTGTGTTCCCCAGGGCCAGCCGCTGAACGTCCAGGGTTGTCTCGGCCAAGACAAAGCCGACCATCTCCAAAATCAAGCGCACCCAGGGACGCACGACAGAGGGTGGCAGTCGGTCGGACAGGAGGGCCATCCTCTCAGTCTGGGATGCTGGGCAGGGCCGCACATACGACGGACAGAGGCAATACTGAGGGGCACAGGACGGACAGTGACGATGACGTACAGAGAACGGCCACACAGTCCACGGATTCACCTGGAGGGCAACATGACATGGGCCGCATGCACCTTGCCGGGCCATGAGGGGGATCAGTACACACCAGACGTCCTAATGGACGATGACCTCGAGCTAGCGGCACTGCTGTCTCCCACACCATCCACCATCGCAGAGACACTCATCTCGGTTGGGCGGATAAGTGATGAGGTTCCCGGGTCACGGTCTGGTGCGCACCTCACAGCCGAGCCGGTACAGCAGGTGGAGTTTGGAGCAGCCGAGGGGCTGGACGATCGGAGGGCAGACCAGGCCCAGCAAACAGCTGCCGCCCAGACGGTTCCCGGGTTCCTGGATGTACTTGACCCACCCGGACAACCGATGCATGTGGACACCGACGGACTGAATAACGGGTCGAGGGCCATCTTCCAGGACCTGCACACGCAGTTGGAGGAGTCCATTCGCGTCCAGGAGCAGGGAGTGGTGCCGCTCATCGCAGCCACCCAGACCGACACCGCACGGGTAGCGGTGGACGCAATGGGTGAAACAGTTTCGGCCATTGGTCAGGTTCTGCAAGGCATTGGGCTTCACGTGCACACGTCATCCATGGCCCAGGAGAGGGCACTCTCACAGGCAGCCATCTCACAGAGCCAACAGGACATTGCCGCCGCTCTCCGGGCCCTGGCTGAGTCTCACCATGGCCCGGTCCCAGCAGGCAATGGCACAGTCCCAGCAGCCAGTCGCCGAGAGCATAGACCGCCTGGCGCACGTGATGGATGGCGTAGCGCACTCACAGGTTGAGATAGCACAGTCCATGGCAGGAATGTCGCACTCCCTGGACTCCGTCTCTGCGAGCATTCGGACCGTGGTCGATACCGCTGCAGGCCTCCAGGACTGGCAGCGCCAGGTCTCGGTGGTGCGACGTGGCATGTCTCCGATCGCATCTCCGTCCCACGGTGAGGCCCGGGGGTCACCGGGCTCCCCGAGGGAGGAGGAGGTTCTGGGGCCCGTCCCAGTACCTCCAGCAAGGGACGTCCCGGGACACTCGGCCTCCCCCCGTTCCGTCCCTGGCACATCTGGTGGGCAGCGGGCAGGACAGCGTGGCACCACGGCCATCCAGCATGCCCGCCGAGCAGCCTGGCCCATCGAAGTCGGGCCGCCACAGGAAACGCGTGCCGATGGGGAGCCATGTCGCAGGGCGTGATTCTCAGCAGTCCGCCTCCACTCCTGCTGTACCATCTGGGGAGACACCTAGACGTAGTGGTAGGGCCAGTAAGGCAAAGAAGTTAGGCACATAATAAGTTGTCACGTGTGCAGGGCACAGTTTAGTTGTAGGGGGTAGGGCATCTGTATGTGAATGTCACAAATAAACTCACTGTTGCACTTATCTTGTCAGACTCTGTGCTATATCCGGTGCCAGGGGGCTCGTGAGGGTGACCGAGTGGCGCTGGGGTTTACGAGCGGTTCAACGTCGGTGCCGGATGTGCTGTCCCTTTCCCCCCTGCCTCCCAAAATTGGACACCATAGTCCTCGGCACTCCGACGCCAGCTACCCCACATGGGCACGTGATGAAATGCCCGTTACGAAGGCTGTGACCACCGGAGTGCATGGTTCAGCTATAGCCGTAAGTCAGACCTTGGCTGGCGAATCTCAGCTCTCAGCTCATCGCAGAGCGGGCTGTCATCATTCAACATGGCACTGATCACAACCGCTTACCCAATCATCAATGTAGTGCAATCCCGTAGTGCCGCAGTGGTAAGGTGATGTGGAATTGGTGCCGTATACACGGTGCGGAGGTGCCGGGGGGGGGTGCAGTGTGGTGCCGGTGTGCAGGACTGGCGGTGCAAGTGGCAGTGTTCAGCGAATCCCTCCGCCACGGTGCGTGAACCGTGCAGCCACCAAAGCGTTGCATGCCCGCTGTCCTCGACGGTGCCGTCGTGCAGCCTCCTGGGCGTAACCAGCACCCACGCCGGGTCTGTGTTCTGAGCCCCTCCCCCCACACTGATGCACACTATCCTCTTCCTCCTCCTCCTCTTCCTCCTCCCCTTCGTTTGTGTTAGCTCCGGTGCCGTCGGGTCCTCCCTCCGCCTCCTCCACCAGGGCATCTCCCCTCTGCATGGCAATGTTCTGCAGCGCACAGCAGACCACAACTATGTGACCGACCCTGTAGGGCCGATACTGCGGGGCCCCTCCGGAGACGTCCAGGCATCTGAAGCGCACCTTCAGCAGGCCGAAGCACCGCTCCACCACACCCCTAGTTGCTGCATGGGCCTCGTTGTATAGGCTCTCCGCGTTGGTCTGAGGCCTCCGTATTGGCGTCATCAGCCATGACCTCAACGGATAGCCCCTGTCGCCCAGCAACCAGCCCCTCAGCCGGGGGGGCATCCATCGAACATTGCGGGGATTAACGACTGTGCCAGAATGTAGGCGTCATGCACACTCCCGGGGTACTTTGCACACACGTGCATGATCTTCATGTGGGGGTCGCACACCACCTGAATGTTCATGGAGTATGCGCCCTTCCTGTTCATGACCACTTCCCTGTTGTCTGCAGGTGGGCGCATGGGGACGTGCACACCATCGATGACACCCTGGACCATTGGTATCCCGGCCACCTTGGCGAATCCACGTGCCTGTACTTCCTGCCGTGCTCGGTCCTCGGGGAATTGAATGTACCTGTCCGTGATGGCGTACAAGGCGTCGGTGACGGCCCTGATGCACCTGTGGACCGATGCCTGTGAGATCCTGGATAGGTCTCCGCTCGGCGCCTGGAAGGAACTGGTAGCGTAAAGGTTTAGGGCCACCGTCATCTTGACGGAGACAGGTATAGCGTGTCACCCACCCATTCCAAGTGGTGCGAGGTGCGCCACGAGGTGGCATATATGTGCGACCGTCTCCCTGCTGAACCGTAGTCTCCTCCTGCATGTGATGTCCGGTAGGGCCTCGAACGACATTCTGTCACGGTACACCCTAGGCCTTGCTGGATGCCTGTGGCACCCTGGCACCACCATCAGTGGCTCCTCCTCCTCCCCCCCCCCTCCCCCCAAGCACTTCGATATCAGTGCCCGCTTCCTGTGGACTCCTCGCCGTTGGGGGGTCAATGTTCCCCTCGGCATCCCCCTGGACATCCCGGGCCTGAGCGCCTGCGGCTTGCGCGGCGATGACGGGCCACTCCGCGGCCATCCCCTCTGCTGCAGCAGCAACCGCTGCATCTGCAGCCACTGTGGGCCGTCGCAGTCTACGCTGCCGGATGGCCACCTGCTGCGGCTCCAACCACGGCAGTGAACATCGCTGTCTGGTTGGCATACATGGTGACCTGCAGGAGGGTGGTGGGGGGCAGAGAAACGACATGTTACACGGAGGTTCTTCCACACCTCGCCAGCCAGGTTGCATGGGATACCTGTGTGCCCCGGTGGCCTGGTCGCGCTGCAGATACGCAGCCAGCCTAACACCTGGTCACTGTCTGCGTCCAACGGTCAGTTCTCACCGTCCTTCTCACCAGTGTGCCAGTCGCCTGTGTGCATCAGCCACACGACAACCTGCGGCTCTGTCCTCGTCACTGTCCTGCCATATCAGGGCGGCTGACATGTGGCATCTGCGGATGGACAACACCCTCCACACTCTCCCTCACCCCCCTCCCACCTCCACTCCCTCCCTCACCCCCCTCCCACCTCCACTCCCTCCCTCACCCCCTCCCACCTCCACTCCCTCCCTCACCCCCCCTCCCACCTCCACTCCCTCCCTCACCCCCCTCCCACCCCCTCCCACCCCCGTTGGCCGCAGCATTCTCGGGGAAGCCAACCCGGTCTGCAGGAGCTCCGGAACAGTCCGCTCACCTCCTCAGTGCTCAGCGTCAGCCAGCACGACTGGCTGACGACTTTATTTACCAGGTGTGAACGGCGACGGCGTGAACTGGGGCCACGCCGTTGGGACTTCGGCCCATTCGGGCCGGAGAATAGCGGGGGGAGCGGAGAATCGCCATTTTGGGTGTCTCGGGTGATTCTCCGGCCTGCGCCGCGCAGAACTCGACGGGGCCGATCTCGTCGCTTGGGTGAATCACAGGAGTAGTCGGACCAGCGTCGCGAGGAAAAATGGCGCGCCAGGCGATTCTCCCAACCGGCGCGGCATCGGAGAATCGCGCCCCCCTTATTTTGAAACAGTGCCTCTTGGTTCTTGGGAGTCCTCAACATTGACCCTGGAACCTCTGAATTATCATGGCCTCAAGTCAAACATGGGCAAAGGAGGTCCTGCTGTTTGCCACCTACTGCCTGCCCTCAGCTGATGAATCAGTGCTCCTCCATATTGAAAACCATTTGTAAAAAGCACTGGGGTTAGCTAGGACATAGCATGTACTCTGGCAAAAGTGGCTCAGTAGGTTATTAGATCAGAAGCTCAGCTCAGCATCAATCTAATTCATGTCTGAGACAGTGGCCAGGAAGGGGCTCGAGCCATTGGCAGGGAACAGAGTTTGTACTGCCACCAAAGACAATGGCAATGTCATTTTGAATAGATTTGATTAATTTATTTTCATTCCTCCCCAGTTTAATCAGAGAGAATTCATCCAGGAACGGATGTCAGACAAGCAGTTTGACAGTGCAGAGCCAATGGATGACTCGAGAGAGGTGGTTCAGATGAGAGGGGAAGGAGGGGTTGTGCAGAACGTAGATGAGAACTAAGAGAGGTTCAAGGAAAGACTCCAGTGCAGGGTGTGATAAGAGAAGCCATTACAGGAAGTTGGCATGTCAAAGACAGCCAATAAGGGTCCCTGGAGGACTCACAAATACATATATATATATATCAGTCATCCACTAGTGAACATAGGGAACAGAGCTGACCCCAAACTGTGACTATGATCATAATCAAATCACAATCATCACTGATACAACACCCTTAAAATGTTTCATCCAAATGGAGTACTATCACCGCTTGAAAATATCTAATTGCAAATACTGGGCAAGTCAGTGATTTTAGTAAATTTGAATGTAATAATACATCAACTTACTTTCATTTTACTCCATCACAGAGGAACGACTTATTCAACAATAACAAGAAATGAAATGAAATGAAAATTGCTTATTGTCACAAGTCGGCTTCAAATGAAGTTACTGTGAAAATCCCCGAGTCGCCACATTCCGGCCCCTGTTCGAGAAAGAGGACGTGACAAAAGTATGTTTCATTTAAATGCAAAACGGAAACTTTTAAGCCATGTGCCAAATCTGCCCCAACAACTTGCCTTTCAGAAATTTCTACTGAATATACAAGCTTTAGTGACCTTATTTACTGTACCTGATTATCGTCGTCATTAGAAGGCTGCGTTGTCACACTTAAGAGTACAGAACATGAAAGATTTGTCACAATAACGTAGGGAGTATCTGCTATTAGATGCTTCAATCAGCAGCAGGCTGCTGAATATAGTACACCTTAGTGCTCCAGTCAGAAGCTTAGGCTTTCCGTTTGTGCTGCTTCTGATGTCATTGTTGACGTCGCAAATTCCACAGAAACCACCCACAAGCCACTTGTAAACTTTTACATGGCTGGTGGCTGCTCTTTTAACACAGATGCTATGAATCAGCCTGTGACAGAGCAAGCACCAATTGAATCAGGCTGTTACGATCTCGTTGTCAAGACAACTGAGTTGCACGCAAATTAAAGATCAGTAATGATAAGGACATTTCTTCATCCATTCACCAAAAATATTTAAAATATCAGTCTACTTCCCCGTTTCCTGAAAGGAAAGGAATAGAATCGACCTCAGTTAATCTGACCTGTTATTGTGCAAAGTTTCCCATCTCAGAGGCTTCCGTTGGTCTGATGTTCATTCCAAGTCAGAATATTGTGATGAAAGCCACAAAAGTGTTGAAATATTTTGATTCTAAACTCAAAAATAAGTTTGCCTTCCAGCCCAGCAAAAATAGATTGCCAACAGACAAAAGCCACAAAGTGGTTTTCTCCCCTTCACGTGGCCAAGATCGGTTCCACTGATGGCAACAGTCATTTGACCTCAGCCAATCCTTCAGGTCAATGAGGATCATTTGGATATATGATTGAAGCACAGGAAGAACAAGCTTAGGAGACAAATATGTTCAAATGATGAGGCGGCATGCAACAGTGAGTATATTTCAAACGTATTTCAAAGGCTGTAAAGCAAAGTTTTCTTTATGAGGGGCCCATTACCCTTCTCCTCAGGAAGGAAGGTAGGTAGAATGATGTTGCGGTCGTGTTTACTCTGCTCAGGGCTTCTGCCCAGATACCGTCCTCCATCTCCACCCCCCCCACCCCCGAGCTCCTCTTCCCACTTAGGCTTCAGGTCCTCGGTCTGCGTATCCTCAGCTCCCATTAGTTCCTTGTAGACGTCTGAAATTCTACCCTCTCCCACCTCTCCTTTGGAAACTACCCTGTCCTGCCTCCCCTTCGGCGGGAGACATGGGAAGGATGGCACCAGTCTGCGTACGGAATCCCGCACCTGTAAGTATCTAAAGTCGTTCCCTCTCGCCAGCCCAAATTTCTCCTCCAGCGCCCTCATGCTCGGAAAGTTCCCTTCCAGGAACAGATCCCCCATCCTCACAATCCCCGCCCTCCTCCACAGTCGATACCCCCCATCCATGTTCCTCGGGGCAAATCGGTGGTTGCCGCAGATTGGGGTCCACACCGATGCTCTTACCTCCCCGACATGCCTCCTCCACTGGCCTCAGATCCGAAAAGCCGCCACCACTATCGGGCTGGTGAAGTACCATGCCGGCGGAAGCGGCAGAGGCGGCGTGACCACGGCTGCGAAACTAGTGCCCCTGCACGAAGCAGCCTCCATCCGCTCCCAAACCGACCCCGCACCCACCATCCATTTCCTTATCATCACTATGTTGGCCGCCCAGTAATAGTTGCTGAAGTTCGGCAACACCAGCCCCCTTTCTCCTCATTTCCTTTCAAGCATCACCTTCCTCACCCGCAGGGACTTCCCTTCCCATACAAATCCCAGAATAATTTTATTCAGCCTCTCAAAGAAGAACCGCGGGATAAAGGTGGGGAGACACTGAAAAACAAACAAGAACCGCGGGAGAATCGTCATCTTAACAGTCTGCACCCTCCCCGCCAATGACAGTGGGAGCGCATCCCACCTCCGGACCTCCTCCCTCATTTGT
Source organism: Scyliorhinus torazame (assembly GCF_047496885.1). Lineage (NCBI taxonomy): Eukaryota > Metazoa > Chordata > Chondrichthyes > Carcharhiniformes > Scyliorhinidae > Scyliorhinus > Scyliorhinus torazame. Next base: position 15,378,693 of record NC_092722.1, on the reverse strand, counting down.
TCCACCAGTCGGGACAGGTTGAGCTTATGCAACTTGCCCCAGTCCCGTGCCACCTGAATCCCCAAATATCGGAAACTCTCCCACACTAGCCTGAACGGCAACCCCTTCAGCCTACTCTCCTGCCCCCTCGCCTGAATTACAAACAACTCGCTCTTAGCCATGTTCAGTTTGTATCTGGAGAACCGGCCAAATTCTCTCAGGGTTGCCATAATACCATCCATCCCCACCATTGGGTCCAATACATATAACAGCAGATCGTCTGCATATAACGAGACTCTATGTTCCACTCCCCCCCGGACCAGCCCCTAGAAGCTCTGAGTGCAATTGCCAGCGGCTCTATGGCCAGCGCAAACAGCAGTGGGGAGAGAGGGCAGCCCTGTCTTGTCCCACGGTGCAGTCTAATGGAGTCCGATGTCGTCCTGTTCGTCCTTACACTTGCCTCCGGAGCCTGGTATAATAGCCTAACCCAGTCAATGAACTCCACGTCCTAGTACCTCCCACAGATAATCCCACTCGACCCGGTCAAAAGCCTTTTCAGCATCCATGGCTACCACTATCTCTACCTCCCTACTCTCCAGGGGCATCATAACACATTGAACAGCCTTCTTAGGTTGGCCATCAGTGCCTCCTCTTTACAAACCCGGTTTGGTCCTCCCCAATTACATCTGGTACACAGTCCTCAATTCTAGTCGCCAAGATCTTGGCCAGTAACTTGGCGTCTACGTTGATCAAAGAGATCGGCCTGTATGACCCACAAGCTTCCGGTTCCTTATCCCGTTTCAGAATAAGCGAGATGGTGGCCTGCGACATCATTGGGGCAAACTCCCTCTGTCTCTTGCCTTGTTAAAGACCCTGACCAGCACCGGCCCCACTATCCCGGCAAATTTTTTGTATAACTCCACCGGATACCCATCTGGCCCCAGGGCTTTACCCAACTGCATGACCCTCAGGCCCCTCAATACCTCTTCGATCCTAACCATGGCCCCCAGTCCGTCCACCAACCCCCTCCCCACTCTTGGGAAGGTCAGTCCGTCCAGGAATCGCCTCATCCCCCCCCTGTCCCCCGGGAGGTTCCGAAGTGTACAGCTTCCTATAAAAGTCTCTAAAGACCTTGTTCAGCCCTGCCGGGTCACCCACTAACTTACCCTCCCCATCCACTACCCTCCCGATTTCCCTAGCCGCTTCCCTCTTCCTTAGTTGTTGCGCAAGCATTCTACTGGCCTTCTCCCCATGCTCATAAATCGCGCCTATTACCTTTCTAAGCTGCTCTACAGCCTTGCCTGTAGTCAGCACCCCAAATTCGGCCTGCAGCCTCTGTCGTTTCCTGAGTAACTCTGGCCTCGGGGATTCCGCGTAACTCCTGTCCGACCGTAGAATTTCCTTAATCAGTCGGTCCGTCTCTGCCCTGTCTGTCCTGTCCCTGTACGCCCGGATTGAAATCACCTCCCCTCTCACCACTGCCTTCAGCACCTCCCAGAGCACCACTGCCGAGACTTCTCCAGTATCGTTCACCTGCAGGTAATTCTGCATGCATTTCCTCAGCCTCTCACACACCGCCTCGTCCGCGAATAATCCAACTTCCAGCCTCCATGGTGGGCGCTGAAAGCTGTCCTTGCAAAACTGCAGGTCTATCCAGTGCGGGGCATGGTCCGATATGGCAATTGCCGAATATTCTGCCCCCACCATTCCGGCCAGCAGGTCCTTACTCACAACAAAGTAGTCAATTCGGGAATACAACTTGTGCACATGGGAGTAGTACGAGAACTCCCTCGCCGTCGGCCGGCTAAATCTCCACGGATCTGCTCCCCCGTTTGCTCCATGAACCCTCTCAGTTCCTTAGCCATCGCTGGCAACCTGCCCGTTCTTGAACATGACCGGTCCAGGCTGGGGTCCAGGACTGTATTAAAGTCCCCGCCCATGATCAGCTTATGCAAATCCAGGTCGGGGATCTTCCCTCGCATCCTCCTAATAAAATCCGCATCGTCCCAATTAGGGGCATACACACTGACCAGGACTACTCTCACCCCTTCGAGCTTACCCCTCACCATAACGAACCTGCCACCCCCATCCACGACTGTGCCCTCCGCCTCAAATTCTACCCTTTTATTAATCAGGATCGCAACCCCCCTCGTCTTAGAATCAAGCCCTGAATGAAAGACCTGACTGACCCAGCCATTGCTTAACCTAACCTGGTCTGCCACTTTCAGGTGCATCTCCTGTAGCATGACTATGTCCGCCTTCAGAACCCGCAGATGCGCAAACACCCGTGCCCTCTTCACTGGACCGTTTAACCCTCTAACATTCCAGGTAATCAGCCTGGTTGGAGGGCACTTCGCCCCCCCCCCCCCCTTTGTCAATCAGCCATCCCCGTTCCTTGGCCAGCCCCTCAGCCATGTGTCGCGCTTCATCTGGCCTGCCTCCCGGCTCCACGCATGACCTCCTCACTGTTGCCATGCCCAGTTTCCATCCCCGTCAGCAGAACGACTCCCCCCCTCCCCCTCTAGCAACACCATCCTATCACCTAACCCATGCTCTAATCTAACTATATGCACACTCCCCACCTGGCTCCCATTGACTAGCCCCACTCAGCTAGCCTGGGGCTCCCAGCCTCGGCGCCAGCGCGTCTCCCACCCATTGTTCCCAGTCACCCCTCCCCCAACCCAACAATACCACTTCCCCAGATCAGCCCTGCTTAAGCAAACACTCTATACAAGTCATAAACAACCCCCACAATAGCACAATTCAAGTTAAACAGGAAAAAAAAAGAGATAAGAAATAAAAGGCACTCTCAGCCCATTCTCCTACAGACACAGAAAAAGATTGCATAAAGTTCCCCTGAAGCATCCATCTTAACCCAACCCTTTTGACTGTTTTCTTTATTATTTTCCCCCCAGCCAAATTCCAACTAATCAAAGAGCCCAAAAAGGAAACATTCAGGTAAACCACGCAAAAAAAACACATCACTGCCACCTTCCAAAACCCGAAAAAGGTGGAAAAAAGAAAGGACAAAAACCGACCCAAACATAGAGGCAATTTTTAAAACAGGAGAGAAACCACATATACTTAAAAGTTCTAACATGAGTCCAAACGTTCTCAGCTCAGGGCCAGCCCTTGCTTCTTAATGAAGTCCACCGCCTCCTCCGGTTCCTCGAAATAGTGGTGCTGACCCTCATACGTAACCCACAGCCGAGCCGGAAAAAGCAGCCCGAATTTCACCTTGTTTTCATACAGTATCTCCTTCACCTGCCTGTAGCCTCCCCTCCTCCTGGCCACCTCAGCGCACAAATCCTGGTACACACGGAGGGTGGTATTGTCCCAAGTACAGCTTTGTGTGTTCTTTGCCCATTGCAGCACCCGTTCCTTGTCCAGGTACCTGTGAAAGCGTACCACCATCGCTCGTGGGGGACCCCCTTGTTGCGGCTGCCTCACCTGCACTCTGCGTGCCCTGTCCACCACTGGCGGGCGCGGGAACACCTCGGGCGGGATTCTCCACTCCCGTGCCGGTACGGAGAATTGCCTGGGGCGCCGAATTTTCCCACGACGCCGGTCCGACGCCCTCCCGTGATTCTCCCAAGCGGCAAGAATGGCCCCGTCGAGCTCCGCGCGGCGTAGGCCGGAGAATCGCCTGAGACACCCAAAATGGCGATTCTCCGGCACCCCTGCTATTCTCAGGCCTGGATAGGCCGAGTGGCCAGCCCAAAACGGCGGGTTCCCCCTGGCGCGGTCCACACCTGGTCGCTACCGGCGGGAACAGCGCGGGAACGCTGGGGGGGCGCGGCCTGCGGGTGGGGGGGGGGGGGGAGGGGGGATCCCGCACTGGGGGGGGGCCTCAAATGGGGTCTGGCCCACGGTCGGTGCCCACCGATCGTCGGGCCGTCCTCTCTGAAGGAGGACCTCCTTTCTTCCGCAGCCCCGCAAGATCCATCTGACATCTTCTTGCGGGCCAGACTCGGAGAGGACAGCAACCACGCATGCGCGGGTGACGCCAGTTATGCGGCACCGGCCGCGTCATGTATGTGGCACCGCCTTTACGTGGCGACAAGGCCTGGCGCTTGTAAATGACACGGCCCCGCTCCTAGCCCATTATCGGGCCCTGAATCGGTCGGGATAGGGTCCGTTTCGTGCCGTTGTGAACCTCGACGGCGTTCACGATGGCGTGGGCACTTCGGCGCGGGAGTGGAGAATCCCGGCCCTCGTTCCCCAGCAACTTCTGAAATATATCCTCCACATACGCGGCAGCGTCCTGCCCCTCTGCCCCCTCCGGGAGGCCCACGATTCTCACGTTCTGCCGGCGAGATCTGTTGCCCAGGTCCTCCAGCCTTTCCAGAAGCACTTTTGCTGGTCCCTCAACCTCCGAATCTCCACATCTGCCACCATTTGAAACTCAGCCTGCTCCTCCACTGACTCCTCCAACTGCAAGAGCTTCTCAGCCTGATCATCCAGCCTTTTTTCCATCCGGTCAATCGACTTCTGTAGCAGCTCCAAGTTGTCACACTTCAGGGCCGAAAAGCCCTCCTGCATAGTCTGCAGCAGCTGCTCCATTGTGGGCTGGGCTGTCGGCTCCTTGCTCTGCACACCAGCCATGCTGGTCCCTCTCACAGCCTCCACTGTGCCCTTACTCGATCAATTCTTCTGCTGTTTACAGTCCCTCCTACTTCTTAGCTCCATACAATTCTGTATGGGTCCTGTGCCTGAGTACTATTGCTTTCCAGTTCCGCGCTCAAAAGCGCAAAAAAGTCGGGAGAAAATGTCCAAAGGTCCGACCGAAACGGGAGCCACCAAATGTGCGACCTATTCCCTCATAGTCGCCACCGGAAGTCCATTTTGTTAACTGTTGACCGTGCAGAGTTGCCACATTCTACTACTTAACACCCGTGTAGTTTTTTTTTCCGACCGTGATCACCGAAGTGATACGCACATAAAGCAAGGGCACATGAAGTGTGGTGTATGCTGACTGCTCACAACATTGACTGTGAGAGCTGTGCACTCCCTGTGACTGTGAGAGCTGTGCATTCCCTGTGACTGTGAGAGCTGTGCATTCCCTGTGACTGTGAGAGCTGTGCATTCCCTGTGACTGTGAGAGCTGTGTGCTCCCTGTGACTGTGAGAGCTGTGCACTCCCTGTGACTGTGAGAGCGGTGCATTCCCTGTGACTGTGAGAGCTGTGCATTCCCTGTGACTGTGAGAGCTGTGCATTCCCTGTGACTGTGAGAGCTGTGTGCTCCCTGTGACTGTGAGAGCTGTGCACTCCCTGTGACTGTGAGAGCTGTGCATTCCCTGTGACTGTGAGAACTGTGTGCTCCCTGTGACTGTGAGAGCTGTGCACTCCCTGTGACTGTGAGAGCTGTGTGCTCGCTGTGACTGTGAGAGCTGTGCACTCCCTGTGACTGTGAGAGCTGTGCACTCCCTGTGACTGTGAGAGCTGTGCACTCCCTGTGACTGTGAGAGCTGTGCACTCCCTGTGACTGTGAGAGCTGTGCCCCCCCCCCCCCCCCGTGTGACTGTGAGAGCTGTGCATTCCCTGTGACTGTGAGAGCTGTGTGCTCCCTGTGACTGTGAGAGCTGTGCACTCCCTGTGACTGTGAGAGCTGTGTGCTCGCTGTGACTGTGAGAGCTGTGCACTCCCTGTGACTGTGAGAGCTGTGCACTCCCTGTGACTGTGAGAGCTGTGCATTCCCTGTGACTGTGAGAGCTGTGCACTCCCTGTGACTGTGAGAGCCGTGCATTCCCTGTGACTGTGAGAGCTGTGTATTCCCTGTGACTGTGAGAGCTGTGCACTCCCTGTGACTGTGAGAGCTGTGCACTCGCTGTGACTGTGAGAGCTGTGCATTCCCTGTGACTGTGAGAGCTGTGCACTCCCTGTGACTGTGAGAGCTGTGCATTCCCTGTGACTGTGAGAGCTGTGTGCTCCCTGTGACTGTGAGAGCTGTGCACTCCCTGTGACTGTGAGAGCGGTGCATTCCCTGTGACTGTGAGAGCTGTGCATTCCCTGTGACTCTGAGAGCTGTGCACTCCCTGTGACTGTGAGAGCTGTGCATTCCCTTTGACTGTGAGAGCTGTGCATTCCCTGTGACTGTGAGAGCTGTGCATTCCCTGTGACTGTGAGAGCCGTGCACTCCCTGTGACTGTGAGAGCTGTGCACTCCCTGTGACTGTGAGAGCTGTGCATTCCCTGTGACTGTGAGAGCCGTGCACTCCCTGTGACTGTGAGAGCTGTACACTCGCTGTGACTGTGAGAGCTGTGCATTCCCTGTGACTGTGAGAGCTGTGCACTCCCTGTGACTGTGAGAGCTGTGTGCTCGCTGTGACTGTGAGAGCTGTGCATTCCCTGTGACTGTGAGAGTTGTGCACTCCCTGTGACTGTGAGAGCTGTGCCCCCCCCCCGTGTGACTGTGAGAGCTGTGCATTCCCTGTGACTGTGAGAGCTGTGTGCTCCCTGTGACTGTGAGAGCTGTGCACTCCCTGTGACTGTGAGAGCTGTGTGCTCGCTGTGACTGTGAGAGCTGTGCACTCCCTGTGACTGTGAGAGCTGTGCACTCCCTGTGACTGTGAGAGCTGTGCATTCCCTGTGACTGTGAGAGCTGTGCACTCCCTGTGACTGTGAGAGCCGTGCATTCCCTGTGACTGTGAGAGCTGTGTATTCCCTGTGACTGTGAGAGCTGTGCACTCCCTGTGACTGTGAGAGCTGTGCACTCGCTGTGACTGTGAGAGCTGTGCATTCCCTGTGACTGTGAGAGCTGTGCACTCCCTGTGACTGTGAGAGCTGTGCATTCCCTGTGACTGTGAGAGCTGTGCACTCCCTGTGACTGTGAGAGCTGTGCACTCCCTGTGACTGTGAGAGCTGTGATCTCCCTGTGACTCTGAGAGCTGTGCATTCCCTGTGACTCTGAGAGCTGTGCACTCCCTGCGACTGTGAGAGCTGTGCATTCCCTTTGACTGTGAGAGCTGTGCATTCCCTGTGACTGTGAGAGCTGTGCATTCCCTGTGACTGTGAGAGCTGTGCACTCCCTGTGACTGTGAGAGCTGTACACTCGCTGTGACTGTGAGAGCTGTGCATTCCCTGTGACTGTGAGAGCCGTGCACTCCCTGTGACTGTGAGAGCTGTGCACTCCCTGTGACTGTGAGAGCTGTGCATTCCCTGTGACTGTGAGAGCCGTGCACTCCCTGTGACTGTGAGAGCTGTACACTCGCTGTGACTGTGAGAGCTGTGCATTCCCTGTGACTGTGAGAGCTGTGCACTCCCTGTGACTGTGAGAGCTGTGTGCTCGCTGTGACTGTGAGAGCTGTGCATTCCCTGTGACTGTGAGAGCTGTGCACTCCCTGTGACTGTGAGAGCTGTGCACTCCCTGTGACTGTGAGAGCTGTGCACTCCCTGTGACTGTGAGAGCTGTGCACTCGCTGTGACTGTGAGAGCTGTGCACTCCCTGTGACTGTGGGAGCTGTGATCTCCCTGTGACTCTGAGAGCTGTGCATTCCCTGTGACTCTGAGAGCTGTGCACTCCCTGTGACTGTGAGAGCTGTGCATTCCCTTTGACTGTGAGAGCTGTGCATTCCCTGTGACTGTGAGAGCTGTGCATTGCCTGTGACTCTGAGAGCTGTGCATTCCCTGTGGCTGTGAGAGCTGTGCATTCCCTGTGACTGTGGGAGCTGTGCACTCCCTGTGGCTGTGAGAGCTGTGCATTCCCTGTGACTGTGAGAGCTGTGCACTACCTGTGTCCATAAGCGGAAATATGTTTTTTACCACTTGAAGCTGATGACAGTTTGATTACTATATAAATGATTAACCAATTTTTATAACTTATTATTAAATATTTGGCGTGTATTAAGTGCATTCAATCTGTTCAAGGGTCATTGCGGCCCACTGCGGTAAAGAACAGCCCCTCGTGTGGCCCACTCACAAGCCTCTATGTTGCACATCACAAGTCCATACCCTACGGATCTTGCTGTGCTGGCGGGACACGGAGCCCCCGAAGGCAGGAGTATGGCTGAGCAATTTGGCAGGAGATCCTGCATTTGGAAAAGATCAAGTTCGCTATTTGAGGTTCGGAGGATGGGCTCACCTCGAGGTGGAAGCTGTTCACCGACTTCTTTCAGGATTATTGTGCCGTCAGCGGGCGGGGTGGCAGTGAGGTGAGAGGGGGGTGTTTGTTGGAGGATGTGCAGGGAGGGAGAGGTTTGTTTCCTGTTGCCGCGGTGAGCTTTTGTACTTCTTGGTTATGTATATATTGAAAATGCCTTCAATAAAATGTTCCTCAAAAAACAAATTGTAGTAGGCGCTGGAGTCGATGTACCACACAGTTTTTCATTACATCTGCTGTTCTCCCGCTGAATTGACCAAGGACCAATGATACCCTAAGTTCCTATTCTGACAGTGGGGCTCAAGGCCCCAAAGCGCAGGAGAAAGTTATTTCCGCCCCAGTGAAGGATTCATTCATTCTCAAATTTGATGATGCCATCCATCCTCCCTCATTATGTAATATCAGTATCTCTTAAGTTCACCTTCTTTAGGGTCACATACACCCAACAGGAATGCAGCGGGTTACTCATATATGCACCTTCACAATTACTCCCTGAGGAAAGGAGAGGAAAGTCATGACAATGTCATGGTGTGGCGAGGAAGGTTGCATTTTTGTACCAAAACATTCCTAACCATGTTGCTCACAGAATAAAACAATACCATTTGCTTTTGCTGTCAGCTGTTCAGGAATAATAGGCACAAAGCAACTTCCACAGTCCTTATTACAACTGACAAAATGAGCATCCCTGAATTTGAAAGGCAATACTTTTGACAACCTCCACTTTTCCCATAACTGTTCAATGGGATATTAGTCCCTGGCATTTGTAGAATATTTACTGCCACATAAGTTTAGTAATCAAGGAGAGATTGTGATTTTGCTGTGGGAGGGCATCAGGCTCAGCATTTTGTTTTTAAATAACAAATATATTTGGATTTTGGTTTAAGGAAACAAAACAATAAAGAAACTTTCTTGAATTTCTAATTTCTACAAGTTGACTTTCAGTGGGCAACATTCCATGGTGATGGTTCTGCAAGTCTTTGTACTTGTAATGCTAGGCATTTCTTTGACAGTAGGCACGTAGGTGCAGCAATGATAGTTGAGATATAATTGATTGTTTAATATGTTAAGACTGTTTCTACCGCGCTGTACGTTGGGTTTTTCCTGGTAATATTTTCCCTCGGCCTCCTCCCCTCAGACCATTCTCACAGTCCAGCTTCCACTATTTCACAACCCAACATGTGCTTTACCCGACCAATAGCCAAGACACCATAGTGTGTGCTCCGGGATTTATCAACAAACCCAGCTTCCTGGTTACATCATACAATCTTGCTTGCTTTCTAAAAGCAGTAGAATAAACACTTCCACTAGGCCACGACCAAGGTTATAAATGCCCAATTAAACTTATTTGTGGATAAAGTGGGGAAGTGAACAGAAGCAATTTAGATGTACAGTGGATAGAACAAACTCCCTCAATATTAATCTTGTTGTTTGAGAGTGTATCGCTCTGATTCCTTCAGATAAACTCCTCAATTTGCACAAGCTAGTTTGAAATATACTTTTGAAAAAAACTGACTGGCACAAATGAAATTTAAATATTTGCTGTTAAACCCAAAAAGGGCCTTGGGCAGCAGTGGGTATCATCCCCGCCTCTGCAGCCAGAAGCTCCAGGTTCACTTCCCACCCAGGGCTTGATGGCCGAGCGAGGTGTGTTCATAACGCAGCCAAACAGGTTGAATATCAACCTGCAAAACCCTTCCACTATCCGCTATTGGTGGCGTTAAGAGCAGGAGGCACTCCTGGTCAGCCATGCTCGATGTGGCCTGGCGCTCCTCCAGCTCGATGCCTCTGGCAATAGGCTAGCGATCTGTTACAGGGACTCGTAAATCCGCCTTATAAAAGCAGGCCCAGGCTGGGAGCGGCTTGATCGCACCAGTGCGATTGATAGTCCTGGTTGGGACCTTTGAGCTGTGAGCCGGACTACAGCCTTTACTTCGTGTTGGTTTATTAAATACTGTTTAACTTACCTTCTCGGGCCTCAAACAGGGGGCGGTGAGCATCTGGAACGGGCTGCCAGAGGCAGTGGTAGAGGTGGGTATGATTTTGTCTTTCAAAAATGAGTTGGACAGTTACATGGGCAGGGTGGGTATTGAAGAATATGGGCCAAAAGCGGGCAAGTGGGACTAGCTTAGTGATAGAAACTGGGCGGCATGGGCAAGTTGGGCTGAAGGGCCTATTTCCATGCTGTAAAGAAAATCTATGACTCCTGAGTTTTTATACAATCAAGCCTACTTTTCAAGTAACACCCACAAGACTTCTGATTTGACTTTGTTGAGAGAGGGGTTCAATCAAATAACTGGGAGAACTTACCACTCTTTTCCGTGGGATTCTTAGCCAGAACACGCATGGTTCAACACTAGACAACAAGCCTTCTCAGTGTGTAATTATGCTTTCACCTACACAAAGCAATTGATGTAATGGGTCAAGCTGTGACATTATAAGCTCTGTTTTCTTATAAATGATGCACCATTTGGCTGCTGATGAAATACACAGTGAAATTCATCCATACGCACTCACACTGATTGAGCATCCTGCTCCAGTAGAGATAGGTATGTTTATGAACAATGCCCATCATCATTTTCTTATTTCATCCACGCTGGTATGAACAATAATTAATGTCATTATTATGGGGTGGCACAGTGGTTAGCTCTGCTGCCTCACAGTGCCAGGGACCAGGGTTCGATTCCAACCTTGGGTGACTGTCTGTGGGTTTGCATGTTCTCCCCGTATCTGCTTGGGTTTTCTCCTCCGGTTTCTTCCTAACCTCCAAAGATGTGCAGGTTAGGTGGATTGGTCATGCTAAATTTGCCCCTTGGTGGGGCAGCACGGTGGCACAGTGGTTAGCACTGCTGTCTCATGGCACCGAGGTCCCGGGTTTGATCCCGGCTCTGGGACACTGTCCGTGTGGTGTTCGCATATTCTCCCTGTGTTTACATGGGTTTCGTCCCCTCAACCCAAAAGATGTGCAGGGTAGGTGGATTGGCCACGCTAAATTGCCCCTTAATTGGAAAAAAAATGAATTGGGTACTCTAAATTTATTTATTTTTAATTTTAAAAATTTGCCCCTTGGTGTGCAAAGATGTGAAGATTAGGTTGGGTTAGGGTGGGGTGTGGCCGAGGTAGGGTGCTCTTTCAGCAGGTTGGTGGACTCGATGGGCCGAATGGCCTTCTTCTACACTGTAAGGATTCTATGGTTCTTTTCTTCTGAAAATAAACTTAACATTCTTCTCAGATTAGAAGAACTTTGTCTCAGAGGGTCATTTAGCTGCATATCATACAGCATCAGATGAAGTTTAAATCCTTGCTTCCATTAATTTCCATCTGTCTCAAGTTGTGTTGTGCTGAATTAGGATTCATGTATCAAACACAACCTCCACAAAATTCAAACAGGACTAACAGGCAAGAAAGAAAGATAGTCATCGGGACTCTCCTATTAAAGGTTCCATTCATCTTCACTGTCAAATATCAACTACAACAAAAAGATAAAATCAAATGATAGTTCCTGCCAACTCCTAGGCCCTATCCGATATCCTGAAGATTTGCAGGATTGCGTTAACATGCAGGCAAGCCATTCATCACTGTCACCAGCAGATGTCAATAGATTTCAATTTGCCAAAAGTGTTGATTCCACACTGCAGCTCACCCAGGATATTCTTCCCAATCTGGCATCAAATTATATAATATTCTAGATATCCGTTATATTTTTCAAGTATCAAGATATGTTTACAGTTGCTGAATTTGAGGCTACTCCCTTTTGTTGGTGTTTGGTACAATTTTCTGCAGATAAATTTATAATAAGCAGAAAACAATTTTATATATCAAATAAAATAACACACAGGTTGTAGAAATGTAAAAACAAAAAGGGAATAACTGCAAATGTTTTAAATTTGAAAACAAAAACGACAGAGGTGCAAGAAATAAAGCAGCACATCAGTCAACATCTGGAAAGAGAACAGACTGTTCATTGTGTTTGCATCAGTGCTATTGCTGGGTGATGCTGATGATGATCGCTCTCCGGAAACAATGGACCATTCCCACTTCTAGATTCAACATCGTCTGTTGTGGTTGTAGAGACCAATTTGTGAGGAACAGTCGCTTCCGCAGCTGGCACAGATCAAGGACGTTGGCCCGAGGTTGACTATTCTTTCTCTTCTGGCAGGCTTTCTTTTCTACCAACTAGTAATCCATTTGTCCTCCACATTTTCCACACCCTTCCTTTTTTTTTTCTTTTTATAAATTTAGAACACCCAATTCTTTTTTTCCAATTAAGGGGGAATTTAGTGTGGTCAATCTACTTACCCTGCACATCTTTGGGTTGTGGGGGTGAAACCCACGCAGACACGGGGAGAATGTGCAAACTCCGCACGGACAGTGACCCAGGGACGGGATTCGAACCCGGGTCCCCAGCGCCGTAGACAGCAGTGCTAATTCCGCACACTTCCTGACTACTTTCCTGCAGGCACTCGGTCAGCAGCAAGCACTTCCCATACATCGACACCAGTCCCAGTCAGTCTGACTTGCACACATCCCAGTATCACAGATGTGGACGACCTGTGGGTCTCGTGTGGACAGCAAGTTGGCTTTTTGGGAATGCAGCCATCGTTCGGCTGACATGCTGGGTACCCAGCTGAAAAACTAGCCTGTCCTTTCTCTTTCTCAGTGCTGACAGATCTTCAGTGTATTTTTAGCAGTGTTTTTACTGTACAAACATGCCTTTGTTTTTAAAAAAAAAACCTCACTGGCCATCAACGTTTCAAACCGAACTTGGAATCTAAGCAGACAGAATGCAGCCAGTTCACCCCATTACAAACCTTTAGAAAGCGAGACTCTGCTCCAAGCTCAGACTTACTTCCCTACTCGACACTTTTATGCTCCATAGTGGACAATGCCTTCCTGAACTGGACTAGATGCCAAAGCACCGGAAATGGACTTTCTTGGGCTGCAATTGTCTAACTTGATGTAATAATAATAATAATCTTTATTGTCACAAGTGGCTTACATTAACACTGCAATGAAGTTACTGTGAAAAGCCCCTAGTCGCCACATTCCGGCGCCTATTCGGTACACAGAGGGAGAATTCAGAATGCCCAATTCACCTAACAGCACGTCTTTCAGGACTTGTGGGAGGAAACTGGAGAACCCGGCGGAAACCCACGCAGACATAGAGAGAACATGCAGACTCTGCACAGACAGTGACCCAAGCCGGGAATCGAACCTGGGACCCTGGTGCTGTGAAGCAACAGTGCTACCCAAGATCTTCACTTTGAGCTACAATGTAAAACGGGCAATAATGAAAGCAAGTCAACAGCCTCTTTTACATCTTTCACAATTGTCATTTCCATTTGAAAAAGAATATTGCATTTATATCGTGCTGTTCACAAGAACAGCCCAAACTACAATGGCAGCTTTTACATCTAAAGAGGGCAGACGGGGTTTTGGATTAACATCTCACCCAAAAGGCGGCATATCCAGCAGTGTAGCACATCATGGGTACAGCACTGGATCATCAGTAAACGTCAATAGAAATAAATATCAGAGGGCAGCACAGTGGCACAGTGGGTTAGCACTGCGGCTTAACGGCGCCGAGGTCCCAGGTTCGATCCCGGCTCTGGGTCACTCTCCGTGTGGAGTTTGCACATTCTCCCCGTGTTTGCGTGGGTTTCGCCCCCACAACCCAAAGAAAATGTGCACGCTAGGTGGATTGACCACGCTAAATTGCCCCTTAATTGGAAAAAAAATGAATTGGGTACTCTGAAAAAATTTTAAAAGAGAAAAAAAAAGAAAAAAATATCAGATATAAAACTGATTGCTGACTCAGTATTACTCGCTTGACATTAGTTCACACAAAGTCAAAAACCTACCTCTTTGAGTCTCTGTGGCAAGTGAGAGGTCAAGTGTGGGGGCATGGCCTAAACAAAACTGGGAATGTGGACAAGACAACAACAGAGATCCATTGGCTGAAAGAAAGAGTCTTGCCAGTCACCATCCGATGGCTCCCACAAGCCAATCACTTCACTCCAGCAATAAGAGAGACTTAAGACATGATTCCCACAGATAAAGAACTGGAAGGGTAATGGAGGTAGAAGTCATCTGACTCTCAATGGCAACTCAGATCAGAGGTAACTGTTTTATATTTCAGGTCTAACTTGATATTCTCTTGGGTTCAGTGTCAGATATCTCTCCTTTACGAAAACCCACTATTTGAACTTGGATAGCCAGGCAAAGGATAGATCATTGGTGTCTAGTCTTCATATGCTTACAAGATTTTATTGACTGCAAACACATTGTATAATGCATAGGGCAGAACAGTGGCAAGCACTGCTGCCTCACAGTGCCAGGGACCAGGGTTCGATTCCAACCTCGGGCAGCAAAGTGGCACAGTGGTTAGCACTGCTGCCTCATGGCTCAAGGGACCGGGTTCAATCCCAGCCTCCGGTGACTGTGTGGAGTTTGCGCTTACTCCCCGTGTCTGCTTGGGTTTCCTCCGGGTGCTCTGGTTTCCTTCCACAGTCCAAAATTGTGCACGTTAGGTCGACTGGAAATGCTAAATTGCCCTTTAATGTCCAAAGATGTGTATTACGGGGATAGGGTGGGGTTTGGTAAAGTGCTCTTTTGGAGGGTTGGTGCAGACGCAATGGGCGGAATGGCCTTTATCTGCACTATAGGGATTCTATGATCTCCAACAACATCTCCTCATTCAGTCTACTCCTTTACAGGTGAGTCTCCAATGAATTCTCATCATCTGAATACAATTAACACTCAATTGACAACAATTATATCCCACTCCTTCCTAAAGAGACCAATGATCAGGAATTTCTTCTTACTGCCCCACATTTATAATAGTGTGGCCCAGAGATTATAACATCAGAGATTATAACATCCCGTACCAGCCTCCCCGAACAGGTGCCAGAATGTGGCGACTAGGGGCTTTTCACGCTAACTTCGTTTGAAGCCTACTTGTGACAATAAGCAATTTTCATTTCATTTCATTTCATTGTGTAGAGGGCAGCATGGTGGCACAGTGGCACCAAGGATCTGGGTTCAACCCCAGCCCCGGGTCACTGTCTGTTTACGTCTCACCCCCACAACCCAAAAAGATGTGTAGGGTAGGTGAATTGAGAACTGTAAATCTATTTTATAAAAAATTTTTAAAACATCAACTTGTGTACATTGGACAGGATAAACACATACATTCCCTTATGTGCATTTCTATCCTCCAGAAGACAGACTGAGTTAGACAAGGTCAATAATAATCCAACAAATGTTTATAACACACAAAACATCAACAAACAATGAGGTTTACAACCAGTTTCAACCTATTTTGTATCAATCTTCATAACACCAAATAATAAAAGCAGTCACACTATGTCAGCAGGCTAAATTAATAGAATTTACAGTGCAAAGGAGGCCATACGGCCCATCGAGTCTGTCCCGGCCATTGGAAAGAGCACCCTACTTAACCCCATGCCATTACCTATACCCGTAACTCAGTAACCCCATCTAACGTTTTGGGCACTAAGGGGCAATTGATCATGGCCAACCACCTAACCTGCACATCTTTGGACTGTGGGAGGAAACCAAAGCACCTGGAGGAAACCCACACAGACACGGGGAGAACGTGCAAACTCCACACAGACACCCAAGGCTGGAATTGAATCTGGGATCCTGGAGCTGAGAGGCAGCAGTGCTAACCACTGTGCCACCATGCCGCCCACAAATTCACTTAGTGAAACAGATTTTGAAAATGATTTTAAAGATGCACAGAGTTAGCCAGAGTTCCTGATAAACAGGACCAAACGCCTGAAGTCTCTGCCATCCATTGATGAAGAGGAGTAGGAACTGAAGGTCACAGCCAAAGGATTGGGATGTGCGGGAAATATATAACACTGGAGGGGATTGCAGAAATAGCAGGTGGATAAGGCCGCAGAGTGATTTAGTCATGAGGAACAAGTTATTAAATGCAATGCACTGGTGGGCAGCGCCAACAAGAACTGAGCCTGGGTGGAAGGATGGGGAGCAGGGCTTTTGGAGTTATTTGGGGACAGGGTGAAAAGAGCGAACGGTTAAGACTGGAAGTCACAGCTATGTGAGAGATTGGGGCAGGCAATCAAAGAGCTGGGTTTTAAGGAGTGTCTCACAGGTGGTGGGAAGGCAGAAAGATGAATTCCAGTGAGTGGAGTCTGAAATGTAGAGTGAGAAAGGATTGGTTGTGGTTTACCCAGTGCTGAGTTGGAGAAAGTGTGGCTCTGGTTCTGACTATAATTCCAGTGCACTTTCCCTGTCACCTGAGATGGGAATCACTTGGAGACAAGGTGAGGAAATAACTGCCTGCGGGCACAATAACGCTCTGATTTCTCTGACATTTCCCCCAGCACAGAGTCGTTTTTAGGAGCTGCTGCAATGGATTTAAATGTGGGTTAATGGAAAGGTGCAGAATTGGGTGATGGACGCTTCCTGCAGAGGAGTGGGACTGGGTGGAGGACGGTGACCTCCATGTCCTTGTGTACCTGAGGCTGCAGCTCTCCTATCTCACCCCCGCCCCGCCGGCCATTCCTGCCCCGCCGTTGGTGCTGCAAGGCCGGGCAGCGCGCCCAGGCGAGCTCGGGGATGCAGGGCCCGGGCGGCGGTTGCTAGGGGCGACGCGGCGGGCGAGCCGGGATGGCGCTGATCCTCCCTGCCTGCCCGCCTGCCTGCCCAGCCGAACCCCGCCCGCTCCCTTCTCCCTTTACCTGCTGACTTGGATGCAGCAGCCGGGGCTCTGATAGAACGACTTGGCGCTGCCCTCCATTCCTCCCGCTGCCCTTGATCCAGATCCTGGTCCTTCTGCTGCAGCTCCTGCTGCTGGTCCGGATCCTGGTCCTGAACGTCTTGCTGCTGATCCTGGTCCCGTAGCTTCTGCTGCTGCTGCTCCTTCTGCCTACCCTCGTGCTGGTCCTGGTGCTGACCCTGGTCCTGCTGCTGACCCTGCAGCTTCTGGTGCTGACCCTGGACCTGGTGCTGACCCTGCAGCTTCTGGTGCTGACCCTGGTGCTGATCCTGTTCCTGGTGCTGACCCTGCAGCTCCTGGTGCTGACCCTGGTCCTGGTGCTGACCCTGGTCCTGGTGCTGATCCTGATCCTGGTGCTGCAGCTCTTGGTTATATCCCAACAATTCCGGAGAGTCAGGGGACAGAGTTGAATATGGTAGCCATCACAAAGGAGAAAGTGCTAGAGAAACTAAGAGGTCTAAAAATTGATTAATCTCCCGGCCCAGATGGGCTACATCCTAGAGTTCTAAAGGAGATAGCTGAAGAAATAGTGGAGGCGTTGGTGATGATGTTTCAAAAGTCACTGGAGTCAGGGAAAGTACCAGAGGATTGGAAAATCGCTGTTGTAACCCCCCTGTTCAAGAAGGGAACAAGGAAAAAGATGGAAAATTATAGGCCAATTAGCCTAACCTCGGTTGTTGGCAAGATTCTAGAATCCATTGTTAAGGATGAGATTTCTAAATTCTTGGAAGTGCAGGGTCGGATTAGGACAAGTCAGCATGGATTTAGTCAGGGGAGGTCGTGCCTGACAAACCTTTTAGAGTTCTTTGAAGAGATAGCAAATAGGTTAGACCAAGGAGAGCCAATGGATGTTATCTATCTTGACTTCCAAAAGGCCTTTGATAAGGTGCCTCGCGGGAGACTGCTGAGTAAAATAAGGGCCCATGGTATTCGAGGCAAGGTACTAACATGGATTGACGATTGGCTGTCAGGCAGAAGGCAGAGAGTTGGGATAAAAGGTTCTTTTTCGGAATGGCAACCGGTGACGAGTGGTGTCCCGCAGGGTTCAGTGTTGGGGCCACAGCTGTTCTCTTTATATATTAACGATCTAGATGACGGGACTGAGGGCATTCTGGCTAAGTTTGCCGTTGATACAAAGATAGGTGGAGGGGCAGGTAGTATGGAGGAGGTGGGGAGGCTTCAGAAAGATTTAGACAGTTTAGGAGAGTGGTCCAAGAAATGGCTGATGAAATTCAACGTGGGCAAGTGCGAGGTCTTGCGCTTTGGAAAAAAGAATAGAGGCGTGGACTATTTTCTAAACGGTGACAAAATTCATAATGCTGAAGTGCAAAGGGACTTGGGAGTCCTAGTCCAGGATTCTCTAAAGGTAAACTTGCAGGTTGAGTCCGTAATTAAGAAAGCAAATGCAATGTTGTCATTCATCTCAAGAGGCTTGGAATATAAAAGCAGGGATGTACTTCTGAAGCTTTATAAAGCATTAGTTAGGCCCCATTTAGAATACTGTGAGCAATTTTGGGCCCCACACCTCAGGAAGGACATACTGGCACTGGAGGGGTCCAGCGGAGATTCACACGGATGATCCCAGGAATGGTAGGCCTAACATACGATGAACGTCTGAGGATCCTGGGATTATATTCATTGGAGTTTAGGAGGTTGAGGGGAGATCTAATAGAAACTTACAAGATAATGAATGGCTTAGATAGGGTGGATGTAGGGAAGTTGTTTCCATTAACAGGGGAGACTAGGACCCGGGGGCACAGCCTTAGAATAAAAGGGAGTCACTTTAGAACAGAGATGAGGAGAAATTTCTTCAGCCAGAGAGTGGTGGGTCTGTGGAATTCATTGCCACAGAGGGCGGGGGAGGCCGGGACGTTGAGTGTCTTTAAGACAGAAGTTGATAAATTCTTGATTTCTCGAGGAATTAAGGGCTATGGAGAGAGAGCGGCTAAATGGAGTTGAAATCAGCCATGATTGAATGGTGGAGTGGACTCGATGGGCCGAATGGCCTTACTTCCACTCCTATGTCTTATGGTCTTATGCTGCTGATCCTGATCCTGCAGTTTCTGGTGCTGATCCTGGTCCTGCAGCTCCTGGTGCTGATCCTGGTCCTGCAGCTCCTGGTGCTGGTCCTGGTCCTGGTGCCGATCCTGGTCCTGCAGCTCCTGGTGCTGGTCCTGATCCTGGTGCTGATCCTGGTCCTGCAGCTCCTGGTGCTGATCCTGATCCTGGTCCTGCAGCTCCTGGTGCCGATCCTGGTCCTGCAGCTCCTGGTGCTGATCCTGATCCTGGTCCTGCAGCTCCTGGTGCTGATCCTGATCCTGCAGTTTCTGGTGCTGATCCTGATCCTGGTGCTGATCCTGGTCCTGCAGCTCCTAGTGCTGATCCTGCTCCTGGTGCTGATCCTGGTCCCACAGCTCCTGGTGCTGATCCTGGTCCTGGTGCTGATCCTGCAGCTCCTGGTGCTGATCCTGGTCCTGGTGCTGATCCTGCAGCTCCTGCTGCAGATCCTGGTCCTGCAGCTCCTGATGCTGATCCTGGTCCTGCAGCTCCTGGTGCTGATCCTGGTCCTGCAGCTCCTGGTACTGATCCTGGTCCTGCAGCTCCTGATGCTGATCCTGGTCCTGGTGCTGATCCTGGCCCTGCAGCTCCTGGTGCTGATCCTGGTCCTGCAGCTCCTGGTGCTGACCCTGCTCATGGTTCTGATCCTGGTCCTGGTGCTGATCCTGGTCCCACAGCTCCTGGTGCTGATTCTGGTCCTGCAGCTGATCCTGGTCTTGGTGCTGTTCTTGGTCCTGGTGCTGATCCTAGTCCCGGTGCTGATCCTGATGTTGATCCTGGTCCTGCAGCCCCTAGTACTGATCCTGGTCCTGCAGCTCCTGGTGCTGATCCTGGTCCTGCAGCTCCTGGTGCTGATCCTGGTTCCGCAGCTCCTGGTACTGAACCTGGTCCCACAGCTCCTGGTTGCTGATCCTTGTCCTGCAGCTCCTGGTGCTGATCCTGGTTCTGCAGCTCCTGGTACTGAACCTGGTCCTGGTGCTGATCCTGGTTCTGCAGCTCCTGGTACTGAACCTGGTCCTGGTGCCTGATCCTGGTCGTGCAGCACCTGCTGCTGTGTGGAGAGCGGAAGAGTAGATGGAAGCTTCAGACACACATGGGGCAGGGGACATTGACAACACTCATCACATCTCCTCTCCTCTAACACAACATAACACAGACTTACAACATCAATAATTAAAATTTAATCCGTCTCCCCATTTTTGTATTATTTAAATGTTTGGGGCACGCCACAGAATTCCTGTGCCAGATAGTTCAATTTCTTGTCACCGTTCCATTTTGAGCAGCTACCACACTTTCATTGAATCTTTTTGCATCTACCCAGCACTCTCAAGGTTCATCACAACTAATTTGGAGGTTTTAGTGGCCACAGAGGAGTCCAAAACAAAGTAAACTATATACACAGCACACTCCAGATTCCAGCCGGGACGACACATGCCCGGCTCCGACCTGGGACGGCTTTTACGCTGGAGACCATTACTCTGATTCAACAAGGTTCACGGGGAGGCTAATTGTTCCGTCCCCATAGGTCTCAAGAAGGTTATAACATCCCTTCCCCCACCCCTCCCCAAGTCCAAAGCCCCGACGGAGGAAGGTGGAGCTGGAGGGCACCTGCTCTTTCTCTCTTTGTGGTTTCGGCTCTTGCGCCTGTGGGACTGGACCAGGAGGGGTATATCTGGATGGCCAATGCCGATTCCTTGCTGATCACTGGGGGGCACCACTACTGATAGCTGCTCATCTGAAACTTCCGATGCCTGGGTCTCCATATCGGAGTCTGAGTCCTCGGCCTCCCGCACATCTGCGTTGGGTCCCCCAGGGGACAATACCCTTGGATTCACTGGTGCCGTGGGTCTCAGACTTGGGACTGGTACCTTCGGAGGAGTTTCGCGTAAAGCCGGTCGCCTGTGTCTGAGGCGGTCGACGTGCTTCTTCATCGCTTGGTCCTGTGCCCAAACCTGGCATGAAACTGGTCCAGTCTGTCGAACTATCGTTCGTGACACCCACTTGGCACCATCACCGAAATTTCAAATGTAAACTGCGCCACCTGGTCCGAACTGTCTGGTCAGCGTCTGCCTGGCTGGGCAATGCCTCTGCTGCTCCTGACTGCGGTGTACTTTCCCACCAATATCTGGGAATACAACACTGAGGCAGGCCCAGAGTCTTCGGTCCATCAAAAGCTCTGCTGGTGCTTCGCCAGGCGCGGCATGTGGGGTGGTACAGTAACAAAATAAAAATCTGACCCGTCGAGAGATCCCAAGGTCTGCTTCTACAAGCCTTGTTTAAACCTTTGCACCACCCTTTCGGCCAGTCCATTCGAAGCTGGTGGTACTGGGCCGAGTGTTTTCCTTCACACCACGTTTTCCTTTCCGAAACTCCCAAACTCTTTGTTAGTAAGCGTGCGGTGTCGCTCTGGGGTACCATGTGAACGAGAGTCGCAGGTTTTCAATCATCGCCTTCAAAGTAGTGGAGGACACCCTGTGGACCTCTAGCCACTTTGAATGGGCATTAACAATAACCAAAAACACGGAGCCCTGGAAAGGATCGGCAAAGTCAGCAACACCCAAGGCTAACCTGGCCATTCCCATGGGAAAATGCCACAGTGCTGAGCCAGCCGCTCTATTTCCGCATCCAGGCCTGGCCACTAGACGTAACATCAGGTGAGAATTTTCATTTTTGATACGCCCGGGTCCTTGTCGTGCAGATCTCGCAGTATGACCCATGACCCGATTTCCCCATAAAAGGATGCCGTCTTTGACGCTGAACTCTGCTATCTTAATCGAAAAAAACGTTAACTCATTGCGCAGTTTCCTGTGTTGCCCACCGTACAGAACGATATGGCAGACCATGGGCAATAAAGGATCTGCTTGCATCCACTCACATATTTGGGCTGCCATGACTGTCAATGTATCCATGAAGTTCAACATGGCTACAACCTTGTCGGCTCTGGGTCAAGTCAGCGGTTTTGTCGGCAGCAGAAGTCTACTCAATGCATTTGCGTCCGCAATCTCAGTGCCCGGTCGTTGCCCGAACGCATATCCATACACTGCCAACAAGAATGCCACCTCTGGATACGGGCTGACGTGATTGGCAGAATAGCCTTGTCCTCCTCGAAGAGTCCTTACAATGGTTTGTGATCCGTCACTATGGTAAAACGATTCCCACACATGCATTGAGGGAGCTTTTTGACTGAAAACTACGCTCAATCCTTTTTTTTCGATGTGTGAGTAGTTTCTCTCTGCCATGGCCAATGTTTTGGAGACAAATGTAATTGGCCGCTCTCTACTGTCGTCCATGCGGTGTGACAAGACGGTTCCAATGCCGTATGGCGAGGCATCGCACATGACTACCAGTGGTTTGGCAGGATCATAGTGCGTCAGCAGGCCAGATGAAATTGCTTCTTTACCTAAGTAAATGCCTCCCCCTGTGGGCCGCTCCATGCCCATGGCTGTTTTTCTTTCAGCAGTATGTCGGGGGGTGGGGGGGGGAGCAAGGTTGTGAGTCCAGGGATGAATTTTCCGTAATAATTCACGAGCCCCAGAAACAAATGTAGCTCAGCAGTGTTCTCCGATGTGGGGGTCTGTTGGATTGCTCGCACCTTCTCTTCTACTGGGCGTAGTCCATCCCGGCCTACACTGCACCCTAAGTAAATGACCTCCCTGGTGAGGAAAACCCACTGCTCTCTTTTGAGGCAGACGTCTGATTCTGAAAAACGGAGGAGAACCGTGCCCACGTTGCTCGGCCTCACCCGTGACCAATACATCATCTGAATAAACCCCCACACGTGGCAGGCCCCTCAGAATGTTTTCCATGATGCGTTGGAAAATGGTGAAGGTCGACAACACCCCAAAGGGCAATCTAATATACTCATAAAGGTTCCTGTGGGTATTTATGGCCCAGTATTGTCTGAACTCAAGGTCTAAATCCAGCTGAAAGTAGGCATGACTCATGTCAAGCTTTGTAAATTAATGAGCTCCAGCCAATTTCATATACAAATCTTCGATGCGCGGCATCAGATAGCTATCCAATCGGGAGACCCATTTACTGTCAATTAATCGTCACCTCAAAGCCAAACAGTTTTGTCTGGTTTAAGGACAGGGACTACTGGTGCTGCCCAATCGGCAAATTTTACTGGCCAAATGATCATGTGGCCCTCTGGTCGGCTGAGTTCTACTTCAACCTTCACCTGTGGCGCATAGAGGATTGGGCTGATCTGAAAATATTTAGACTGCTCCTCAGGGTCAACATGAATTTTGCCACAGCTCCCTTGATTTTCCCCAGCCCAGTTTGGAAAACTTTGGAGTATTTCCCCAACACCACGTAGAGGCCCCCAGCGCCCACTGCCAATCTAGGCAAAGACGTTGCAGCCAATCACCGCCTAGCACACTAGGGCTGTTTCCTTTTACTACAATCAATATTACAGATTGTAGATCATTGTGGTCCCAGCTATGGCAAGCGGTTCGCCCTTGTAAGTTGCCAGTCTTGCTTATGGATCATGTGAGCTCAACCGTTATACTCTAGACTGAATTTTTTCAAATGTCTGTTTACCTATGACCGAGATTGCGGCTCCCGTGTCCAATTCCATTACGAGAGGGTGACCGTTTACCTGAATGGTGATCTGAATGGGAGCAACTTGGGTTCTGCAATGCAGTTCAGCTGCATGCATTCGTCATCGGGCTGTTACAGGTGAAAAGGCGGGCTCTGGGTTGATGGGTACCTTGGGTGAGACGGCGAGTTTGTTCGCCGCCCTGTGGCTTTCGCTCCCTGCAGCATCTCCAGTCGCACATCCCACATCATCTGGAGTCTCCCTCTACGGATTCGGGGGACATATCTTGCCTCGTTAACCGAGTCCTAGATCCGCAGTCCTGACCTCAGCGGTGTTCGCCCCAAGACAGAGGTGCCGAACATCGGGAGGGGTCACATCCCACACTGTTCACTTCCATCCCATACTGTTCCTGTACTCTGCACTTGCTCTGGAAAGAGAAATTTCCGCGGCCTTCTTAAGGTTTAACAGTGGCTCAGCCAGTAACTTTTGTTGGGTCACCATATTATTTATGCCACAAACCAACCAGTCCCGCAGCATCTCAGGAAAGGAGAGGCCATAATCACAAAATTCAGCTAGTTTGCTCAAGCACATTAAGAACTCGGTAGCAGACTCCCCTGGGATCCTCGCAGCAGTGTTAAATTGGTAGCTTGAACGATGGCCGACGGCTTGGGGTCATAATGGTTTGCATCTCCTGCTGCCAGCTCTTTAAAGGTCTTGGGGTCCGGGGCAGCGGGGTACGTGAAGCTTTTTCTTACGTTGAAGGTGGGTGCGCCACAGGCAGTCAAGAATATTACTGTCTGTCACTCATCGGCAGTTATGGCATTATCCTTGAAAAAAGTAGCACTCTGAAAAAAGAAAAAAGAACGCTCTGCGTATTGGGTCCAATCTTCCAAGCTAGCATTGAACTCAAAATGTCTCCCAAAGAGCGGCATTTTGAAATTAGTGCAAACCTTATTATGGCAATGCGATAGGAGATGACCGTGCTTCCAACAGTTAGCAGCTCCGACAATAGCTCTATTTTTACCCTCGTCGCCAATTTAGTGGACACAGAGGAATCCAAAATGAGAGGCGTAAAGAACCTATTTCATTACAAAGTAAACTATATACACAATCCGGGTCCCAGCCGGGACTACACATGCTCGGCTCCCATCTGGGTCAGCCTTTGTGCTAGAGTCCACTGCTCCGCTGATGGGACTGCTCCCCTCAGCGGGAAAGCTCGTATTCTACGAGGCTAATTGGTCCATCCCCGTAGGTCTCATGTGGGTTATAACAGAAGTGTGTTCACTATTGTAACATAGGAGAGAGCTGAGCAACCAGTTTGCGCATAACTAGGCCACACAAACAGCAATGCAGTAAAAGACCGCTGGATAATCTATCTTAATTGATGCTGTTTAAAGGAAAAATGTCAGCCAACATCCCTCCCCTGCTCTGCTTTGATATTGTGTGCAGATTCCTGAGAAGCCAAATAGAATCTCAGTTTAACATCCCATCTGACAGCTGAGTACTCCCTCAGTACGTTTCAGCCTAGATGATGAGACATGTTCTTGAGGTGCTGCAGTCTATGTGGTGAAGGTACTTCCACTGCGCTTTTAGGCAAGGAATTCTAGGGTTTTAACCCAGTGACAATAAAGGAATGGTAATCGATGTCCAGGGCAAATGATTTGTGATTTAGAGGGGGCCAAATGGTGTTGTTCCCATCCACTTGCTGCCTCAAAGGGGGGTGCTGGGCATAATGCTGTGGGACTCCCAATGGGTAATATATTCTTCAGCCTTAATTCGAGAGGCAGATGTTTACGGTCGTGAAGGAACTGCTGATCAACTGAACTACGTTATCTTGAATATGTTGAGTTTTTGGAATATCGTTGGCGTGCACCCATCCAGGCAAGAGAGTATTCCATCATACTGCTGACTTGCATCTTGTAGGATGTTTGGAGATGGTACACATTGCAGACTGTGTTCGCCCTCTGACCGGCTCTAGTAGCCACAGGATTTATATGAGTGGTCCACTTAGAGTTTCTGGTTAATGGCGAGCTCCCATCACCACACCCCTCCCAGAATGCTGAGGGGGCTTAAACATTGAATATTAAAGGTTGGTGGTTACACTTTCACGTTCCATGTCATTGAATGTTTATGTATAACAATATAAAAAAGCACAATTCTGTTTGTCTAAATGACTGTGTGATCTGACTGGTCGTTCAGATCACTCAACAAATTGCATTTATCTGAGCCTTTAACATAGTGAGATCCTGACATTTCCCAATTTGATTGACGTTGGGTGTATTTTCCAGTTTGTAGCATCAGTGCACAATGCATACCAAACCATCAGTTACTTTCTGTGACTAACGAACACTGATGACCTTAGCTGTAAAATCTAAGTCAAGGGCTGGAGCAGATATTGTCGGACATAATGAATGCTGGAAAATCCTCACCGACCACTTGAGTAATACAATTTGAGCTGTGATGTTTTACTTTTCTCTCAGTTAGGTCTGAAACTACTATAGATTAACATTTCAAACACTTTTCTGATTTGCATAATTAGCTGTTCTGACAGCATTGTCACCATGTACCTTAGGCTATTGTGATAGAATTCAGGAACAGTTCAATCTCATACATAAAGTCCCACAACGTGCCAGAGCTCGCATCCAGACACATTGTCTGCTCCTGTGCAAATTGTTTTACTCCGTGGATTATACAATTCTATATTTATTACACTTTCCCAATGTCAGATCTCTCGACACTGCCCCCAGGGCCACACACATCCTGCAGCTGTGAAATCAGCCAACCAACCTGTTCCTGGATCTCGAGTAATTCAGCCACAAACTGGATTCTAAAAGGCGTATGACAGCAATCACACATGGTTTACCTTTCAACAATTGCTGGCCCCTGCATTGATGTGCCCTACAGCAAAGTAGCCAAGATTGGCAACACACGAGCAGGCAAAAATAGGACCTTGCTTATTCATTCAAGGGTTGTGGGCCTTTGTGGCTAGGCCAGCATTCATGTCCCATCCCTAATTGCCCGTAAAAAGTTGGCGATGAGCTGCATTCTTGAACCGCTGCAGTTGCTGTGGTGTAGCTACGCCTACAGTGCTGTTGGGGAGTGGGTTCCAGGATTTTGATCCAGCGACAGTGAAGGAACACCAATATATTTGCAAGTCAGGATAGTGAATGGCATGGAGGGTTACCTCCAGGTGATGGGGTTTCCCCGAACTGCTGACCTTGTACTTCTAGATCATAGTGATGGTGAGTTTGGAAGGTGCTGTCCAAGGAACTTGGTGATTTACTGCCGTGCATCTTATAGATGGCACACACTGATTCCACTGTGCATCAGTGGTGGAGGGATTGAATATTTGTGGAAGGGGGAGCAATCAGTGGGCTGCTTTGTCCTGGATGGTTTTAAGCTCCTTGAGTGTTGTTGGAGCTACACTCATCCAGACAAGTGGGGAGCATTCCATCACACTCCTCACTTCTGCCTTGTAGATTGTGGACAGGCTTTGGGGAGTCGGTGGGTCAGTTCCTCATCGCTGGATTCTTAGCCTGTGACCTGCTCTTGTGGCCAGAGTATTTATATGGCTAGTCCAGTTCAGTTTGTTGTCAATGGTAACCCTAGAATGTTGAGGATTCGGTGATGGTAATGCTGTTGAATGTCAAGGGAAGATGGTTAGATTCTCTTATGTTGGAGATGGTCATTGCTTGGCATTTGTGGGGTGCAAATGTTACTTGCTGCTTGTCAGACCAAGCCTGCATACTGTCCAGGTCTTGCTGCATTTAGACATGAACTGCTTCTGTATCTGAGGAGTTACGAATGTCACTGAACATTCCCACTTCTGACTTTATGATGGAAGGAAGGTCATGATGAAGTAGCTGAAGGTGGTTGGGCCTAGAATACTACCCTGAGGAACTCCTGCAGTGATATTCTGGAGCTGAGGTGACTGACCTCCAACAGACACAACCTTCGTTTGTGCATGGCATGAATCCAACCAGTGGAGAATGTTCTCCCTGATTCCCATTGACTCCACTTTTGCCAGGGCTCCATGATGCAACACACCACGTAATGCAACCTCAATCTCAAGAGCAGTCATTCTCCCCTCATCCCTGGAGCTCAGCTCTTTGGTCCATGTTTAGACTAAGGTTGTGTTGTGGCAAGACGAATGATTAGAATTTACTAACAATAATCTATTAGGACAAAAAAGCACTTATTCTCAGGGATTTTGAATCTACATAGTGTAGTATAGAACACTAAAGCAATTTTCATGAAGATGTCAGCTAAAAACTGACGTGGCACCTTCTATAGCAGTCAGCACAAGCGAAAAGCAATGTGTTCCAGTTAAACCAATTTCAGTAACCATTAAAAAAAAAAAAAAATTTAGAGTACCAAATTCATTTTTTCCAATTAAGGGGCAATTTAGCATGGCTAATTCACCTAAAGTGCACATCTTTGGGTTGTGGGGGCGAAACACACGCAAACACGAGGAGAATGTGCAAAGTGATCCACAGCCGGGAACGAACTTGGGACCTCGGCACCATGCGGCAGCAGTGCTAACCATTGTGCCACCGTGCTGCCCTAATTTCAGTCACCTTAAAAGGTTTATTTTTATGACACAATCTACAATAGTCAGCATAAAGGTTAACAAACATGCATTTCTAACTTGACGTAAGCAGCAGACAAAGCTATCGGGTCGGGTAGCAAGTAGGGAGGTTAGGGAGGGATCTGTAGAAGGATGAAGGGTGGGTCAGGGTATATAACACTCACTCTGCCTGGGTGCACATATGTAACTTGTTTAATGTAAAATTTGAAACAGACATGATCCAATGTAAACAACATTCGTAGCTACATAATCACACTCTGTAACCTACATAACCACACTCTGTATAAATGTTACCTGATTCGTTACATTGGCAGAGTCAGCTCCGGAGATCTATCTCTGATCCTCGTCTCTCCCAACGTGTTGGTCAATAAACGTTCATTCTGTGCCTGAGACTCCTCCGATTATTTAGATGAAAAGAGAAAAACCACAACAGCTATTATGAAGTTCAGAGCGGAGTGCTCCTTGCAGAACCCAAACTGAGCGTGAGTGGATAGATTATTGCTCAGCAAGTGCCACTGTTGATGACACCTTCCATCACTTTACTGATGATCAAGAGTAAACTGATGGGGTGGTAGTCGGCCAGGTTTTTGTGCCCAGATCATACCTTCACAGAGGAGGTCATGTGGCGCAGTGGGTAACATCCCTACCTCTGAGTTAGGTGCTGCAGGTTTGAGTCCCTACCCAGGACTTGATGGCCAAGGAAGGTGCATTCATAGCACAGTCAAACAGGTTGAGTAGGAATTGGAAGCATCAATAGATCTGGGAGAAATCATGGAGAGCATCAGCTCCATGCAGGTGGGGAAGGTGCCAGGACCCAACGGATTCCTGGCGGACTTCTATAAAAGATTCACGCTGGCCCTCGTCACACACCAAAGGAATGTGTTCGCACATTCGCTATCGAGGGACACCCTACCACCTACGCTAACACAGGCCTACGCTAACATGCCACGATATCGCTGATACCCAAAAAGACAAAGACCTGACGGAATGTGGATCATACCCATTTCGCTGCTTAATGTGGACGCGAAGATACTCGCGAAAGTCCTGGCCAAGGGACTGGAGAACTGTGTACCAGAGGTGGTCGCAAAGGACCAGGCGGGCTTTGTCAAGGTTAGGCAGCTAACTGTGAACATCAGGCGACTGATGAATGCAATAATCACCCTCCCCAAGGAGAGAACACCAGAGGTGATCATCTCCCTGGACGCAGAAAAGGCCTTACAGTCGAGTGGAAGCACTTCTTTGAAGTACAGGAGTCGTTTGGGCTTGGAGCAGTGTTCACCTCCTGGGTGAAACTCCTGTACACCGCCCCCAATGGGAGGACCTGCGGTTAATTAAAAAATGTTTTAAATAATATCAAACTTAAAGAAAAAGTATAGAATTGTACAAACATGGGTGGCAGGTCAGAAGATTGGACAATATTTTTAAAAAGCAAAGCATGACCAGAAGATTAATAAGGAGGGGACAATTTAAGAGTACAAGAGAAATCTAGCTAGAAATATAAAGACCGAAAGTAAGAGTTTCTACAGATATATAAAAAAGAAAAGTTAACAAAGTGAACACTGATCCCACAAAACTGAGTCTGGAAAAATAATAATGGAAAATAAGGATATGCCAGATTAATATAACAGTTTTACATCAACCATCACTATAGAGGATACAACTAACATCCCAGATAGAGCCATAATTCAGGAAGTGGAAAGGAGGGAAGTGGTATTGAGAAAAGTGTTGGAAATGTGGCCTGATTTCATCCAAGGGACTTAAAAGAAGTGACAGGTGAGATAGTTGATGTGTTGGTTTTAATTGTCCAAAATTCTCGTCATCCAGGGAATATTCCAGAAGAATGAAAAATAGCGAACGTAACTCCTTTATTCAAAAGGGAGACAGAAAACAGGATACTACAGGCCAGTTAGTTTAACATCTGTTGTATTGAAAATGTTCGAAGATATTATTAAAGATGTTATAACAGGGCACTTAGATAAATTGTGATCAGGCAACTTCAACATAGTTTTGTGAAAGGGAAATCATGTTTGACCAATTTATTGGAGTTCTTTGAAGAAATAATGCATGCTGTGGATAAAGGGGTCTCAGTGGATGTGCTGTACTTAGATTTCCAGGAGGCATTTGATAAGGCGCAACATCAAAGGTTATTGCAGATAATCAACTTTCATGGTGTAGAGGGTAGCATATTGACATGGATAGAATATTGCTAACTCGCAGGAAGCAGAGAGTACACATAAATGGGTCACTTTCTGGTTGGTTAGAAGTAACGGGTGCTGTGCCATCACGATCATGGCATGGGCCTCAGCCTTTTACAATTGATATTAATGACTTGGATGAAGGGACCAAAGACATGGGGCGTCATTCTCCGACCCCCCGCCGGGTCGGAGAATGGCCGTTGGCCGCCGTGAATCCCGCCCCCGCCGAAGTCTCCGAAGGGAGAAAAGTCGGCGGGGCGTTAATGGCGCCGCTGCCGCGGAGAATGTCACGGGTCTGCGCAAGGCAGCCGATTTTCGGCCTGCCGATATTCTCCCTTCCGGATGGGCCGAAGTCCCGTCGACGTGATGACCGTTCACGTCGACGTGAATCAAACCTCCTTTTCATCCGCGTGACCCGGTGCTCCAGGCTCACGCCGCCCACGAGGAGGTGAGTGACGGCCTGGGGGGTTGGCTCTGGGCAGGAAATGGCGTGGCCGCAGACTGATTGCGTGAGGAGAGGTGTGTCTCGGCTTGTGTGTGTGTGCGGCGGGGGGTTGGGGGGGGGGTGGTTAGAGTAGGCTGGGCTCCGGGGGAGTGCCGGGAGGGGGTCCGTGCTGGGGTGGAGGTTGGGGGGGGGTCCGTGCCGGGGTGGAGGTTGGGGGTTGGGGAGGGGGTCCGTGCCGGGGTGGAGGTTGGGGGGGGGTCCGTGCTGGGGTGGAGGTTGGGGGTTGGGGAGGGGGTCCGTGCTGGGGTGGAGGTTGGGGAGGGGGTCCGTGCTGGGGTGGAGGTTGGGGGGGGGGTCCGTGCTGGGGTGGAGGTTGGGGATTGGGGAGGGGGTCCGTGCCGGGGTGGAGGTTGGGGGGGGGGTCCGTGCTGGGGTGGAGGTTGGGGAGGGGGTCCGTGCTGGGGTGGAGGTTGGGGGTTGGGGAGGGGGTCCGTGCCGGGGTGGAGGTTGGGGGGGGGGTCCGTGCTGGGGTGGAGGTTGGGGGTTGGGGGGGGTCCGTGCTGGGGTGGAGGTTGGGGAGGGGGTCCGTGCCGGGGTGGAGGTTGGGGGGTGGGTCGGTGCTGGGGTGGAGGTTTGGGGTTGGGGGGGGTCCGTGCTGGGATGGAGGTTGGGGGGGGTCCGTGCTGGGGTGGAGGTTGGGGGTTGGGGAGGGGGTGCGTGCCGGGGTGGAGGTTGGGGGGGGGTCCGTGCTGGGGTGGAGGTTGGGGGTTGGGGAGGGGGTCCGTGCCGGGGTGGAGGTTGGGGGGGGGTCCGTGCTGGGGTGGAGGTTGGGGGTTGGGGGGGGTCCGTGCTGGGGTGGAGGTTGGGGAGGGGGTCCGTGCTGGGGTGGAGGTTGGGGGTTGGGGGGGGTCCGTGCTGGGGTGGAGGTTGGGGAGGGGGTCCGTGCTGGGGTGGAGGTTTGGGGTTGGGGGGCGTCCGTGGGGGGGTGGAGGTTGGGGGTTGGGGGGGGTCCGTGCTGGGATGGAGGTTGGGGGGGGTCCGTGCTGGGGTGGAGGTTGGGGGTTGGGGAGGGGGTGCGTGCCGGGGTGGAGGTTGGGGGGGGGGTCCGTGCTGGGGTGGAGGTTGGGGGTTGGGGAGGGGGTCCGTGCCGGGGTGGAGGTTGGGGGGGGTCCGTGCTGGGGTGGAGGTTGGGGGTTGGGGGGGGTCCGTGCTGGGGTGGAGGTTGGGGAGGGGGTCCGTGCTGGGGTGGAGGTTGGGGGTTGGGGGGGGTCCGTGCTGGGGTGGAGGTTGGGGAGGGGGTCCGTGCTGGGGTGGAGGTTTGGGGTTGGGGGGGGTCCGTGGGGGGGTCCGTGCTGGGGTGGAGATTGGGGGTTGGGAAGGGGGTCTGTGCTGGGGTGGAGGTTGGGGAGGGGGTCCGTGCTGGGGTGGAGGTTGGGGGGGGTCCGTGCTGGGGTGGAGGTTGGGGGTTGGGGGGGTCCGTGCTGTGGTGGAGGTTGGGGAGGGGGTCCGTGCTGGGGTGGAGGTTGGGGGTTGGGGAGGGGGTCCGTGTCGGGGTGGAGGTTGGGGGGGGTCCGTGCTGGGGTGGAGGTTGGGGGTTGGGGGGGGTCCGTGCTGGGGTGGAGGTTGGGGAGGGGGTCCGTGCCGGGGTGGAGGTTGGGGGTTGGGGGGGGTCCGTGCTGGGGTGGAGGTTGGGGGGGGTCCGTGCTGGGGTGGAGGTTGGGGGTTGGGGAGGGGGTCCGTGCCGGGGTGGAGGTTGGGTGGGGGTCCATGCTGGGGTGGAGGTTGGGGGTTGGGGAGGGGGTCCGTGCCGGGGTGGAGGTTGGGGGGGGGGTCCGTGCTGGGGTGGAGGTTGGGGGTTGGGGGGGGTCCGTGCTGGGGTGGAGGTTGGGGAGGAGGTCCGTGCTGGGGTGGAGGTTGGGGGTTGGGGGGGGTCCGTGCTGGGGTGGAGGTTGGGGAGGGGGTCCGTGCTGGGGTGGAGGTTGGGGGTTGGGGGGGGTCCGTGCTGGGGTGGAGGTTGGGGAGGGGGTCCGTGCCGGGGTGCAGGTTGGGGGGGGGTCCGTGCCGGGGTGGAGGTTGGGGGTTGGGGGGGGGGTCCGTGCTGGGGTGGAGGTTGGGGAGGGGGTCCATGCCGGGGTGGGTGATGGGAGGGCAAAGGTGCCAGCCTCCAACAGTTGGACCCATGCGGTCCATGCCACCTGGCTGGGGGGAGGAGGGGATATGGGCAATGATGACATGTCGTCGTTCCCCTCCCCCCCACCAGGCCGTCATGTTTTCAGACCATCCAGCGATGTTGGCCGCCGTGGTGGCAGCCGCTCATGTCTATGTTGCCCTGGATGAGGAGGAGGAGGAGGAGGAGGAGGAGGAGCATGCCAGAGAGGCGGCGCAGGCTGCCGCAGAGGGGCAGGCGGCAGCCGCCCAGGCTGGAGGGACACCTGACCGACAGGACGAGGAGGGGGAGGAGGACGTCGCGGCCCCACGGCAACGGAGGCACCCGAGGGCGCCCCGTGTGTACCGGCCCCGGCAGTCATACCAGGACCTCACGGACCGGGAATGCAGGAGGAGACTCCAGATGAGCCGGGAAAACGTGGCACACATCTGCCACCTGCTGGCACACCTGTCACCGCGTGGCACTGGCGGGGCACACCCTCTCCCCGTGTCCGTCAAGGTTACGGTGGCCCTGAACTTTTACTCAACGGGGTCATTCCAGGCACCGAGTGGGGACCTGTCCGGCATATCGCAGACATCGGTGCATCGGTGCATCCGGGCAGTGACAGATGCCCTTTATGCCATGGCGCACCGCTACATCCGCTTCCCCGTGGACCGGGCCAGCCAAGATGCCCGGGCCGTGGGCTTCTCTGCCGTTGCCGGGTTCCCCATGGTCCAGGGCGCGATCGATGGGATGCACGTCGCCGTGCGGCCACCTGCAGAGAACAGGGCCGTGTTCACTAATAGGAAGGGGACCTATTCAATGAACGTACAGGTGGTCTGCGACCACCGCATGATGATCCTGCACGTCTGCGCCCGTCACCCAGGCAGTGTACACGACTCATTCGTGTTGTCGCGGTCATCCATCCCCGGCATGTACGAGGGACGCCATCCCCGGCTGAGGGGCTGGTTGCTGGGCGACAGGGGCTACCCATTGCGATCGTGGCTGATGACACCTATACGGAGGCCACGCAATGAGGCGGAGAACCGCTACAATGATGCCCATGTAGCGACAAGGGGAGTGATCGAGAGGTGCTTTGGCGTGCTGAAGATGCGTTTCAGGTGCCTGGACCTCTCTGGGGGCGCCCTCCAGTATCGGTCAGATAGGGTCGGCCGCATCATTGTGGTGTGCTGCGTCCTGCACAACATAGCCCAGCAGAGGGGCGATGTGCCGCAGGCAGAGGAGGGCGGAGTGGAGGAGCAGCAGGAAGAGGCCCAGTCCTCCCCAGATGAGGGGGATGGGGGCAATGGTCAGGGCAGACGGGGTAGACACAGGCGGGTGGCTGTCCACCGTTACCGGCTGGCCCAGCGGGCACGGGACAGACTGATAGACGCCCGCTTCACTGACTAGATGGGCGTGGGAATCGGGTAGTATGGCCACAGACCGCACACCATGACAACAGCCGACCACCAACGGGCCGGGCTCACCCAGTTGCGGGTGGACGCGTGTCTATCGCAGGCCATGGAGAATGATGACAACCCGCCTCCGATGAGCTCCTGGCTCTACATCGTTGGACTATGTCTGACCCATGGCCACAGTACCACCATCCACCCGGACCATCCCTGCATGCGGCTGTGACACTGCAGCGCACAGTCCCGTCCTCTGCCCGGGGGATGTTGATGGCGGCCCAGGGGGAAGGGGGCAGACTCACCTGGGGCTGAGGTAAGACCACCCGTCACACACACACTTGCGCTCAACGTACATGACACGCCCGCACACTTTAGACAGAGCACAAAGGCAGCTTCGGTAGGTGTAACATTGACTTTAATAACCAAAGGAGTTCATGCACGTGCCCTAGCCCCTAAAACTCAACTGTGCCCTGCACCCGTGCCAACTTACTCAGTGTCTAATTGTTTGGCCTTACGGGCCCTTTGACTACGTCTACGTGGTTCCCCAGGCGGTACAGCAGAACTGGAGGTGGACTCCTGTGATTCCTGCCCTCTGACACTGGATCCCTTTGGCGGCCGTTTCCTGGGGCGTCCTGGCCTAGATGGGCCAGGCTGCGGCCCGGGCGACTGGGATGGCGAGCTGCCAGCCTGTCCTGCCCGTTGCCCACCCGATGCACCTGGGACGGAAGGGGGGGAGTCCGAGGTGTCGCGGTGTACCGGGACCTCCCCTACAGAGGGAGCCGGGACGGACCACACCACCTCCTCCTCCCTCGGGGTGCCCGATGGCCCCCAGGCCTCTACATGGGTAGGGGATGCGAACGGACTGGCCATCCGACGCGCCCCCGACATCTGGCGCTGCCAGTCCTGGAGGCCCGTGCTGGTATCGACAGGGGTCTGCAGGTTTGCAGCCATGGAGCCCAGGGGGTTGTCGAACCCTGTCTGTGACAGTGCGACGCCGGCTCGCACATGGCCACTGGCGCCGATGCCCTCAGCGATGGCCTGCTGAGACTGGGCCATGGCCTGCAGAGACTGGGCCATGGCCTGCAGAGACTGGGCCATGGCCTGCAGAGACTGGGCTATGGCCTGCTGAGACTGGGCTATGGCCTGCTGAGACTGGGCCATGGCCTGCTGAGACTGGGCCATGGCCTGCTGAGACTGGGCTATGGCGTTGAGCGCCTCTGCCATCTGGCGCTGGCACTGGCTCATGGCCTCCTGTGAGAGGGCAGCCATTTCCTGGGCCACAGACGCCGCCTGCACGGAAGGCCCCAGGCCTCGCAAACCGTTCCCCATGTCTGACACCGTCGCACCCATTGCCTCCACCGCGGACGCACCCGTGCGGTGTCAGCCTGGGTGGCACGCATGACCGGGACCACTCCCAGCTCCTGGACGCGGGTGGACTCCTCCACCTGCGACCGCAGCCGCCGCAAGCCACCCGTCACCCTATTCGCTCGTCTCCGTGTCGGTGGTTGCATCGGATCTATGTGTGGGTGTGGTCACTGCAGGAACCCGGGATCCATCTGGGCGGCAGATGTTCGCTTGGCCTGGGCTGCACTCCGACCGCCCGGTCCCTCTGCTGCTCCTACCTCCACCTGCTGTACCGGGACGGCTGTGTTGTGCGCACCAGTGAGTGTACCAGACGCCTCATCACTAAAGTGCCCAACCGTGGTGAGTGTTTCTGCGATGGTGGAGGGTGTTGGTGACAGAAGTGACGTTGTGTCGTGCTCTTCGTCCCACTCTGAGTCCATGGCACTTTGGGGTGGGGGTTCGTCTCCACCCATCCACTCTGAGTCACTGTCCGGTATTTCGTCTTCCCGGGTAGGGGTGTCCTGGGTAGTGCTGTCCCGGGTAGTGCTGTCCCGGGTAGTGCTGTCCCGGGTAGGGGTGTCCTGGGTAGTGGTGTCCCGGGTAGGGGTGTCCTGGGTAGTGGTGTCCCGGGTAGGGGTGTCCTGGATAGTGGTGTCCTGGGTAGTGGTGTCCTGGCTCGGATGTGACGGGAGCCTGTGGCTGCCCCCCTCATCGCTGGGTGGTCGCTCCCGCACGTGACGGGTGTGTCGTCTCCCTGTTGCTCCAGGTCTCTCCGTCTCCCGTGGTGTGCGAGGGGCATCCTGCGGGCGTCGCATGCTGGAGGGTCCGGGTCTCTCCGTCTCCCGTGGTCTCCGAGGGGCATCCTGCGGGCGTCGCATGCTGGAGGGTCCGGGTCTCTCCGTCTCCGAGGGGCATCCTGCGGGCGTCGCATGCTGGAGGGTCCGGGTCTCTCCGTCTCCCGTGGTCTCCGAGGGGCATCCTGCGGGCGTCGCATGCTGGAGGGTCCGGGTCTCTCCGTCTCCCGTGGTGTGCGAGGGGCATCCTGCGGGCGGTGTGCATCTGCGGGGATGGGTGCCTGGACGTTTGGTCCTGCGATACACAATGAAGCATGCATGGTTAGACATCAGGCAGTGATCAGGTGATACGGGGGAGGGGGATATAGGGGAGGGGGGATATGGGGACGGGCTGTTGGTGGCTCACTTGCTCGTGGGGCCCCGACCTCTGCATCAGCAACCTCCCGGTCCTCAGGTCCGCCAGCCAGTTCCAGGGCCCTTTCCTCGTGTACGGTCAGTGGCCTCTCATCAGCGGGCCCTCCTCCAGTCCTCACATGCTCCCTATTGTTGTGTGCGCGCTTCTCCTGTGGGGGGGGGGGTGGTGGCAGGGGTAAAAGGCAACAGTGTTAGGCAGGTATATGAATGCACGCCATCGGTTGCGCGTGCATTGCAGAGGTTAAGGTTAGGGCTGGATTCACTTGGGGATATGGGGGATATGGGGGAGGGGGGAATATGGGGGAGGGGGGTATGGGGGAGGGGGTGATATGGGGGATATGGGGGAGGGGGGATATGGGGAGGGGGATATGGGGGAGGGGGGGATATGGGGGAGGGGGGATATGGGGGATATGGGGGAGGGGGATATGGGGGAGGGGGGATATGGGGGAGGGGGATATGGGGGAGGGGGAGATATGTGGGATAGGGGGGAGGGGGGATATGGGGGAGGGGGGATATGGGGGAGGGGGGATATGGGGGATAGGGGGGAGGGGGATATGGGGGAGGGGGGTATGGGGGAGGGGGGATATGGGGGAGGGGGGATATGGGGGAGGGGGGATATGGGGGAGGGGGGATATGGGGAGGGGGGATATGGGGGAGGGGGGGATATGGGGGAGGGGGGATATGGGGGAGGGGGGATATGGGGGATATGGGGGAGGGGGATATGGGGGAGGGGGGATATGGGGGAGGGCGGATATGGGGGAGGGGGGATATGGGGGAGGGGGGATATGGGGGAGGGGGGTATGGGGGATATGGGGGAGAGGGGGATATGGGGGAGGGGGAGATATGGGGGATATGGGGGAGGGGGATATGGGGGAGGGGGATATGGGGGATATGGGGGTGGGGGGATATGGGGAGGGGGGATATGGGGGATATGGGGAGGCTCACCCTGCCTGCTCTGACGAGGTCGTTCACCTTCTTGTGGCACTGGGTGCCTGTCCGTGGTGTTAGGGCCGCAGCTGTGATGGCCTCTGCCACTTCCCTCCACAGACGCCGGCTGTGGCGTGGGGCAACTCTGCGGCCGTGCCCGGGATACAGGGCGTCCCTCCTCTGCTCCACCGCGTCCAGGAGCGCCTCCACATCGCGTGACTCGAACCTCGGGGCTGAGCGACGGCTAGCCATCCAGTCGGGTGTTGCGGTCGGGTGTTCCGGTCGGGTGGGGGGGAGCAGCGCGGCCTTATGAGCCGTCACGCCGTGCAGCGCGTATGACGCTGCACGGCGTGAACCACTGCGCAAGCGCGGATCCCGTCACGTCGCTGCTTGCCCATTTCGGGCCGGAGACTATCGGCCCATTTTTATGACGTGACGCAAGTGGGATTTGCGCCGTTTTTTGCGCCGATCGGCGGACTTTCCGCCGATAACGGAGAATTTCGCCCATGGTTGCTAAATTTTCCGATGACACAAAGATAGATCAGAAAGCAAATTGTGAAAAAAATGTAAGGAAGCTACAAAGCAATGTGGATAGGTTAAGTAAGTGGGCAGAGATCTAGCAAATGTCACAATTCCTGGGGTATCTTTTCCTCACCACAAATTGCTGGGGTGGGTGGGTTGGGGGGGGGGGAGGGAGGTGGAGGGGATTTACAAACTAAAAAGCCACAAGCATTAAACCTGTCATTATTTTCCCAGCTAATTCTGGGCCACTGAAATGTTCAGTCTTCTTTAATCTCTTTAATCTCAGAACTGACGAGAATACAAGAACATTGGCAAGCTCCGTGCTGCTCTTTGTGTTTTGGCCACAGGATGTCACTGTTCTTTCCAAAGTAGTTGCATTTTTCAACTGCTCTCAGCACCTCAGAATTGGCAAAGTGGTTCACAGCGTGTGACGTGCTTTTGAAGTACAGTCGCTCTTGCAATGTAGGGAAACACCGCAGACAATTTTCACCAGAGCAGCAACCTGCTAGCAGCAATGAGATCATTATCAGAAACTGACTTGAGTGATATTGGTTGGGAGAAATTACCCTGCTTTTAATTGAATTAAGGATGCGAATAGAGGGATACGGACCCAGGAAGTGTAGAAGATTGTAGTTTAGTCGGGCAGCAAGGTCAGCACGGGCTTGGAGGGCCGAAGGGCCTGTGCCTGTGCTGTACTTTTCTTTGTTCTTTTTGTTCTTGAATAGTTTCGGGGGGTCCCTTATGTTTAACTGAGAAAGCTGGTTGGCAGAACCTTGGTTTATCATTTCATCCAAAGGCTAAACCCTCCAAGAATGCAAACGCCAGTACTGGACTGGAGTGTCAGTGCAGACTTGTCTTTAGAATGTGGATTAATGTTCTGATTTTGGATACGGGTGTGCTACCACCGAGCAAATGTCAACACATTATGTTCTGTCTTTTTCTCGGAAGTAGACAGAAAAACTATTTAAAAAATGAACTTCTTGGTTCATTAAATTTACATACATCAAGGTGGACATTTACATTTGTGAGTTTCTGCTTTGTTGCCTGCATCTAAGCACATTTTTTCAAAGATGTACAATGTTTAATGTCATGACCTACATCGAGCATAGTTTTGTACACATGGCAACTCAGTAATTCTGCTGCTTTCAAAAAATGTTTCATTTCAAGGGATGTGGGTGTCCCTGGCAAGGCCCCACTGAGTGGCTTGCTTGGTCATTAGTTCAGAGTCAACCACATTGCTGTGGGTCTGAAGTCACATGAAGGCCAAATCGGGTTAGGATGGCAGATTACCTTCCCTCAAGTGAACCAGAGTTTGTTTTTAGCATGACAATTGATGATAGTTTCATGGTCACTATTACTGAGATGAGTTTTCAATTCCAGATTTATTCATTGAATTTAAATTCCACCAGGTGCCATGGTGGGATCTGAACTCATGTCTCCAGCGCATTAGCCTGGGCACCTGGATAGTTAGTCCATTGACGCTATCGCTATGCTGCCGCGTCCTCTAAATGTGGTACTTGTTGCGTGAATGACTTCAGAATTTCAAATATGCTGCTCCTCCTCTCCTGATAGGAAATATCTCTCTCAGCTTTGCTGGAGGAAAAGCCATACCATGGAGTAATGGCGAAGAACATAAGTGCAGAGATCTGAAGAGCAGACGGTTAAGGAAACTAGAGAAATGAAGAGAAGTTTCCAAGAGGTCTATGACTGGATTTTGGTTCTACGTGTGCCAGCAGTTCTCTAATCGCTTTCCACATGTGAGGCCAGACAATGGGGGGGGGGCATCAAGTCCAAGTTTCGCCAGACACTTAAACCTTTGTGTTTTTCAGCGCAAACTTTCTTTTGCACCACACCGTTTCTCGTCAAGAAGTACTGGGGCCAGGTGCTGCCTGGCTGAGATCAACAATTCAAAACATCATGGGCGCGATTCTCCACTCCCGCGCCGGTTGGGAGAATCGCTTGGGCCGCCAAAATTTCCCGGGACGCCGGTCCGACGCCCTCCCGCGATTCTCCCAACCGGCGGGAACGGCCCCGTCGAGTTCCGCGGGCCGCAGGCCGGAGAATCGCCAGAGACACCCAAAATGGTGATTCTCCGGCACCCCCGCTATTCTCAGGCCCGGATGGGCCGAAGTCCCGACGGCGTGACCCCAGTTCACGCCGTCGCCGTTCACACCTGCTTTTTAAAGTCGTCAGCCAGTCGTGCTGGCTGATGCTGAGCAGGGAGGAGGTGAGCGGACTGTTGCGCAGCGCCAGGAGACCGGGTCGGCTTACCCGAGAAGGCTGCGGCCAAAGGGGGGGTGTTAGAGAGTGTGCAGGTGGGAGGGAGGGGGGGGGGGGTTACGGGAGAGTGTGCAGATGGGGGGGGGAGGGGGGGAGAGTGTGCAGGTGGGGGGGGGGGGGAGAGTGTGAAGGTGGGAGGGGGGTTGCGGGAGAGTGTGCAGGTGGGAGGGGGGTGAGGGAGAGTGTGCAGGTGGGGGGGGGAGAGTGTGCAGGTGGGAGGGGGGTTGCGGGAGAATGTGCAGGTGGGGGGGGTGGGAAAGTGTGCATGTGGGGGGGGTGGGAAAGTGTGCAGGTGGGAGGGGGGTTGCGGGAGAATGTGCAGGTGGGAGGGGGGATGAGGGAGAGTGTGCATGTGGGGGGGTGGGAGAGTGTGCAGGTGGGAGGGGGGATGAGTGAGAGTGTGCAGGTGGGAGGGGGGTGAGGGAGAGTGTGGATGGTAGTCTAGTTGTAGTGGGTAGGGCACTTATGTTAACCTCACAAATAAACTCACTGTTGAATTTGACTTGTAAGACTGTGCTATGTCCTAAGTGTGCTAAGACTGTGTGGCATCCGCAGATGCCATATGTCAGCCGCCCTGATATGGCAGGACGGTGACGAGGACACGGCCGCAGGTTGCGTGTGGCTGATGGGCACAGGCGAGTGGCGCACTGGTGAGCAGTACGGTGTGAACTGACCGTTGGGCGCAGACAGTGACCAGGTGTTAGGCTGGCTACGTGTCTGCAGCGCGACCGGGCCACCGGGGCACACAGGTATCCCATGTAACCCGGCTGGTGAGGTGTGGAAGAACCTTGGTGTAACATGTCGTTTCTCTGCCCCCCACCACCCTCCTGCAGGTCACCATGTATGCCAACCAGACAGTGATGTTCACTGCCGTGGTTGGAGCCGCAACTATGGTGTTTGCCATCCGGCAGCGTAGAGTCGGACGGCCCACAGTGGCTGCAGATGCAGCGGTTGCTGCTGCAGCAGAGGGGATGGCCGCGGAGCTGCCCGTCGTCGCCGCGCAGGCCGCAGGCGCTCAGGACCCGAATGTACAGGGGGATGCCGAGGGGAACATTGACCGCCAGACGGCAAGGAATGCGGAGGAAGTGCTTGGGGGGAGGGGGAGGAGGAGGAGGAGGAGGATGAGGAGGAGCAGGAGGATCCACTGATGATGGTGCCAGGGTGCCACAGGTGTCCAGCAAGGCCAAGGGTGTACCGTGACAGAATGTCGTTCGAGGCCCTACCGGACATCACATGCAGGAGGAGACTACGGTTCAGCAGGGAGACGGTCGCACATATATGCCAGCTCGTGGCGCACCTCGCACCACGTGGAATGGGTGGGTGACACGCGATACCAGTCTCCGTCAAGGTGACGGTGGCCCTAAACCTTTATGCAACCGGTTCCTTCCAGGCACCGAGCGGTGACCTATCCGGGGTATCACAGGCATCGGTCCACAGGTGCATCAGGGCCGTCACCGACGTCCTGTAAACCATCGCGGACAGGTACATTCAATTCCCCGAGGACCGAGCACAGCAGGAAGCATGGGCACGTGGATTCGCCAAGGTGGCCGGGATACTGATGGTCCAGGGTGTCATCGATGGTGTGCACGTCCCCATGCGCCCACCTGCAGACAACAGGAAAGTGTTCATGAACAGAAAGGGTGCATATTCCATGAACATTCAGGTGGTGTGCGACCCCCACATGAAGATCATGCACGTGTGTGCAAAGTACCCCGGGAGTGTGCATGACGCCTACATTCTGGCACAGTCGTTAATCCCCGCAATGTTCGATGGATGCCCCCCCGGCTGAGGGGCTGGTTGCTGGGCGACAAGGGCTATCCATTGAGGTCATGGCTGATGACGCCAATACGGAGGCCTCACACCAACGCGGAGAGCCTATACAACGAGGCAGATGCAGCAACTAGGAGTGTGGTGGAGCGGTGCTTCGGGCTGCTGAAGATGCGCTTCAGATGCCTGGATCGATCAGGAGGGGCCCCGCAGTATCGGCCCGACAGGGTCGGCCGCATAGTTGTGGTCTGCTGTGCGCTGCACAACATTGCCATGCAGAGGGGAGATGAGCTGGTGGAGGAGGCGGAGGGAGGACCCGACGGCACCGGAGCCAACGCAAACGAGGGGGATGGGGAAGAGGAGGAGGCGGAGGATGAGGATGAGGCCGCGCATCAGGGTGGGGGAGGGGC
The DNA here is from genome assembly GCF_047496885.1 of Scyliorhinus torazame. Classification (NCBI taxonomy): domain Eukaryota; kingdom Metazoa; phylum Chordata; class Chondrichthyes; order Carcharhiniformes; family Scyliorhinidae; genus Scyliorhinus; species Scyliorhinus torazame. The sequence goes on along the minus strand of NC_092722.1, from coordinate 15,336,014 downwards.
GCAGGACGCAGACACTGCCCGGCAGCTCTTTACGTCCAGGTGGCTGCTCGACGGCACCGCTGGGGACAGCGGGCACACGACGCGTTGGTGGCCGCACGATTCACGCACTGTGGGGGTGGGATTCGCTGAACACTGCTCGTATACCACTACGCCAATCGGACCCTCACGAGCCCCCTGGCACCGGACATAGCACACAGTCTTACAAGTCAAATTCAACAGTGAGTTTATTTGTGAGGTTAACATAGGTGCCCTACCCACTACAACTAGACTGTGCCCTGCACCCGTGCCAACTTCTTACGTGCCTACCGTCTTTGCCTTACGGGCCCTACCACTACGTCTAGGTGTCTCCCCAGATGGTACAGCAGGAGTGGAGGCGGACTGCTGAGAATCACGCCCTTCGACATGGCTCCCCATCGGCACAGGTTTCCTGGGGCGGCCCGTCTTCGATGGGCCAGGCTACTCGGCGGGCGTGCTGGTTGGCGTGGTGCCACCCTGACCTGCCCGCTCCCCACCAGATGCGCCCAGTACGGAACGGGGGGAGGCCGAGTGTACCGGGACGTCCCTTGATGGAGCTACCGGGACGGGCCCCAGAACCTCCTCCTCCCTCGGGGAGCCCGGTGGCCCCCGGGCCTCACTATGGGACGGAGATGCGCTCGGAGACATGCCCCGTCGCACCACCGACACCTGGCGCTGCCAGTCCTGGAGGCCTGCAGCGGTATCGACCACGGTCCGAATGTTCGCCGAGACGGGGCCCAGGGAGTGCCACATTCCTGCCAAGGTCTGTGCGATCTCGACTTGTGAGTGCGCGACGCCATCCATCACGTGCGCCAGGCGGTCAATGCTCTCCGCGACCGACTGCTGGGACTGTGCCATCGCTTGCTGGGACCGGGCCATGGCATGGTGAGTCTCAGCCAGGGCCCCGAGAGCGGCGGCAATGTCCTGTTGGCTCTGTGAGTGTGAGAGGGCAGCCCTCTCCTGGGCCATGGATGACGCGCGCACGGTAAGCCCAATGCCTTACAGAACTTGACCCATGGCCGAAACCCTTTCACCCATTGCCTCCACCGCGGACGCCACCCGTGCGGTCTCGGCCTGGGTGGCTGCGATGAGCGGCACCACTCCCTGCTCCTGGACGTGAATGGACTCCTCCAACTGCGTGTGCAGGTCCTGGAAGATGGCCCTCATCCCTTAATTCAGTCCCTGGGTGTCCACACGCATCGGTTGTCCGGGTGGGTGAATTACGTCCAGGAACCCGGGAACCGTCTGGGTGGCAGCTGGTTGCTGGGCCTGGGCTGCCCTCCGATCGTCCAGCCCCTCGGCTGCTCCAAACTCCACCTGCTGTACCGGCTCGGCTGTGGGGTGCGCACCAGACAGTGACCCGGGAGCCTCATCACTTATCCGCCCAACCGAGGTGGGTGTCTCTGTGATGGTGAACGGTGTGGGAGACAGCAGTGCCGCAAGCTCGAGGTCATCGTCCGTCAGGAAGTCTGTTGTGTACTGGTCCCCCTCATGGCCCGGCTCAAGCTCCATGCGGCCATGTCGTCTTGACCTCCAGTTCTCCAGTTCGATCCAACGGGTGTGTGGCCGTGACGTGGGCTTCGGCATGACTGTCCACCCTGTGCCCCTCACTAATGTCTGTCCAGGTGGTCTGAGCGTCCCGGTCCTACGTCCCAGACTGAGAGGTCAGCTATCCTGTCCGACCGACTGCCAACCTCTGGCTTGCGTCCCTGGGTGCAGTTGCGGTTGGCGATGTTCCGCTGTTTCCTGGGCGAGACGTCCCTGAAGGTTCGGCGGGTGGCCCTGGGGAACATAAATGATTCGGGGTTCGTTCGACACGGTGGCCCAGGTGTATGATGGTGGTGGGGGCACAGTGTGAGGGGGTAGGGGATCGGGGGTGCAATGGCCAGAGTGTGAGGGGGGATGGGATCGAGGGTGCAGTGGCCAGAGTGTGAGGGGGGATGGGATCGAGGGGGCAGTGGCCTGAGTGTGAGGGGGGCGATGACGGGTTGGGGGTGGGGAGGACATGCAGGGTTCTCTCACTTGCTTCTGCGCCTCCGACCTGGCATGGCGCGACCTCCCGGGTGGCGGATCCCCCAGCTTGCACACCTGTCACCGCGTGGCACTGGCGGGGGACACCCTCTCCCCGTGTCCGTCAAGGTTACGGTGGCCCTGAACTTTTATGCAACGGGGTCATTCCAGGCACCGAGTGGGGACATGTCCGGCATATCGCAGACATCGGTGCACCGGTGCATCCGGGCAGTGACAGATGCCCTATATGCCATGGCGCACCGCTACATCCGCTTCCCCGTGGACCGGGCCAGCCAAGATCCAGGGTCCAGGGCCCTCTGCTCGTGAACGGTTAGGGGGTGAAGGACAGGAGAACCCCCTCCGGTTCTCATGCGCTCACGCTGGTTGTGCGCTATCTTGTCCTGGGGGGGGGGAGTTGGATAAAGCATCACCATTAGGCGGGTATCATCAGGGCATGCAGATATAGACAGCATTGTTGCTGGTTCAGGAGACAGCACGCCATGGCTTCGCTCCAGGGGGGTCCCGGGGCTCATGTGGGTCGAGTAGATAGTTGGGCACCGTGACCCCCCCCCCAAACCCCCCTGACTCCCCCAGCACCGCCCCTGATGCCCTAATCCCCCCCAACACTCCCTGCCCCCCTCACCCCACTTCCCCCCCGTGCCGGGGGGGGGGGGGGGGGGGGGCCTGGGGACACCCTCCTGGCACTTACCCTGGCAGCCCGGGTGATGTCGTGCAACTTCTTGCAGCACTGCTCCCCCGTCCGGGGGGTCTGCCCCACAGCACTAACTGCGGTGCCCACCTCCCGCCAGCCACGCCTCACCGCGCTGGATGGCTGGCGATGCCCACGTCTTGAGCAGAGGGTGTTTCACCTCATCCACCAGGGTGTCCAGGTCCGTGTCCCGGAACCTCGGTGCGGCTCTTCGGGGCTCAGCCATCTCCTCTCTTCTCCTCCGGGTCCTCTGTGCACGGATCGCGCCATTTATGACGCAGCGCCGCGTCATTCGGACATCGAGCGGTGACGACGCGGTCTTCGCGACACGCCCCCCCCCCCCCCCCCCCCCCCCCCCCCCCCCGAGGTTCTCATGGCCCCGATCCTAACCCATTGTCGGGCCCTGAATCGGTCGGGATCGGGGCCGTTTCGCGCCGTCGTGAACCTCGACGGTGTTCACGACGGCGTGGGCACTTCGGCGCGGGAGTGGAGAATCTCGCCCAAGGTAATCAGCCCATTGCATATTAAGGTGAGAAGCACTTAATTCAAATTCACCCAGAAAAGCTGTGTGCTGATGTTACAGCAGAGACAATAACCTGTGCTGTGGGGTTAGTCATAAACCATTCAATAACTTAAGGTGGAATGAAAAAAAAATTGTTCCATAATGATAGATCTCTATGCCACCCACTCATCAAACCTTTCAATCCCAATGGGAGATTCTGGTGATCCAATGCATTCTCATGTTAACTTATCAAACTCTTTGAAAATTAGGAGTAAAGATGGAAAGTAGCTGGAAGCTTGAATCGATAATCAGGGAGATCTTTGGCGTATTGAATATAAATTGTTCCAGGGTTATGGGTTTCCAAAGAGAGAAGTGACTGAGGGATATGTCAAGAAGATAGATACGTAGTTGATCAGTGAAAAGAGTACCATAGTTGTTGAGCCTAATGAACTTTCTTAACACCTCTGACAAGTATTAGCAGTAAAACTGGTCCTCTGACTCCCAATCCTTGTATTCAATCCTAAGGCAGAACAGTTCACTGAGATGATAGGGTCACATAAGCTAACTTAAATCTTTTTTTAAATTCGCTCATAGGATGTGGATGCCGCTGGCTGGATCAGCATTTATTGCCCATCCCTGAGGGCTTTTAAGAGTCCACCACATTACTGTGGGTCTGGAGTCACATGTAGGCCAGACCAGGTAAGGATGACAGATTTCCTTCCCTAAAGGTCAATAGTGAACCAGTATGCCATGGTGGGATTCGAATCCCGGTCCCCAAAGCATTATCCTGGGCTTCTGGATTATTGATCCAGTGACAATACCACTACCTCTCCATCAGGTGGACAGACCAATATTTGTGTCTCAATTAACATCACTTTTCTGATCATCATATCTCGCTGAGCAGCGATTTGCTGCTTTGTTTCCTAAGTTGCAACAGTGACCACATTTCCGACATATTTCATTGGTTTTAAAGCTGTTTGGGGGTATTTTAATGATAATAATAATCTTTATTGTCACAAGTAGGCTTACATTAACACTGCAATTAAGTTACTGTGAAAAGCCCCTATTCGCCGCAATCCGGCGCCTGTTCGGGTACACAGAGGGAGAATTCAGAATGTCCAAATTACCTAACAACACGTCTTTCGGGACTTGTGGGAGGAAACCGGAGCACCCGGAGGAAACCCACACAGACAAGGGGAGAACGTGCAGAGTCTGCACAGGCAGTGACCCAAACCGGGAATCGAACCTGGGATCCTGGTGCTGTGAAGCAACAATGCTAACCACTGTGCTACCGTGCCTCCCTTTTGAGGTCACAAAAGGCACCTCATAAATGCAAGTTCTTTCTGAGCTATTTTACTTGCAGCCCAACACACATACATCAAGCTTTTTGGGAAAATTGCTGTGTTCAATTACGTTTTTTGAAAATATATTAATGTTTATGAAGGATTTTTTGATAGTTGTTTGTGACATGTCATGAGTTTGCCTTTCACATTTATTAAAATCTTGCTTAAAGGCATTTTGCATATTTTAACAAGACTGAATTTATGCTAGTTAAGAACATGTAAAAATACATGCCTAGATCTGCCCTAAGTGCAAAGCAAAACAGTGACCCATCTCATCCATTGTTCAATGAATAATAGATACTCTGCATGTCTTGATGTGCTTTGCTGGGACAAGCCCAAACATACTTTTGCTCTGTCATTACAACAAATCTAACAGGGGTAGAACTCAAAGTAAACCACATTTTTTTCCACTATTGTTTTTTTTAAATGATCCTCCCCTCCTGCCAGTTACCCAACTCCTTTGTAGTTTGCTTTCATCTGGGAGTCCACCTGTTCCAATCTCTTCAGAATTGTTTTTTCCTGTCAACGGAATATGATTGACTGTTGGTGTCATCCTTGTTTCAGAGTCGGACAGTTGTGGCTTCAAGACCCAGTCCAGAGACTTGAGCCCGTAATCTAGACTAACACTCCCTGTGCTTTAATGAGGAAATGTTGCGCTGCTGGAAGTGCTATCCTTGAGATGTCTCATCGAACGTCTTATTAAACCCAGTCTCTTTCTGCCCTCCTAAGATGGACCTATGTTGTTAGGTTCAGATGAAGAGTCATAGGAGAAGGCGTGTGTGGAGCATTAACACCTGCATGTACCTATTGGTCTGAATCACATGTTTCAGCACTGTAGACTCAATATCATTTATTGGTATCAATTAAGTTTTTTGAAATGGGGCTGTTTGAGCACAGTGGGCTAAATAGCTGGCTTGTAAAGCAGACCAAGGCCAGCAGCGCGGGTTCAATTCCCGTACCAGCCTCCCCGAACAGGCGCTGGAATGTGGTGACTAGGGGCTTTTCACAGTAACTTCATTTGAAGCCTACTTGTGACAATAAGTGATTTTCATTTCATTCATTTCATTTCGGTAATGTAATCCCTTTGCACTATTCGACGGTGACCTGGGGGAATTCTAATTGGTGTAACGGGCACCATTATCCCCAAACCAACTTGACTAAAATAGATTATCTGGTCATGTATCATAATGTGATTATGAGGGACCTTGCCATATGCAAATTGGCTGCCACATGTCCCTACATTACAGCATTGATTGTGTATCAAAGTAATTAATTGGCAGCAAAGCACTGAGCTTTTGAAAGGTAGATTAAACTGGAGGTCCTTTCCATAACTAATCAGTTCAGTTCTTTGATTTTATCCCCTTCTCAGCCACTTATTGGGCTGCAATTCCAAGGATGTGGGAAGCCCTTCCACTGTGAGCCAAGACAGTGAATAGCCTATTTGATTGTGGAAACCATCACATCTGCCATCCACACCCAGGTTTGCAACACAAATCACCATGTGGTAATCACAGTGCTGATTTATGTTCCCACACTGCCTTAGAGTGGGTCAGATGTCAATTTTTGCACCTAAGGCCTGTTTGAGGACTGTGCCTTGGTTGCCTAAGGAGGAATCCTAGCCAAAATGGCAGGGTGGTGCTTATCCATGCAGGATGATTACAGACCATCTCGTAGACCTTTAGCCAACCTGATTTCTGGGCCTACAACATGTGATACGTCTCTCTTCCAGCGAAGTGTGTCAAAGTGTAGCATCACTGATCGATCACATGGCCACTTTTCAGTCACAATCTCCATTCATGTAGTGGACTTTCAGGCAGGACAGTGGTGATTAAAACAAAAACATCGCCATCATTTAGTAAACAACTTGATTCTGTCATGGAGGATTACGATTATGGACTGGCTCTGGATGAGAAAACTAGAATGGGCCAAATTACCTTCTTTCACCAAATCAATCCTGTGTCCAAAAACCAGAAGGAGGGAAGATGAGAGTAAATTTCCTGGTTGCACACTCCCGGATTGGAATATCGCTTGACGTGCACAACCTGTTGTATTCCATGCAATTTCCCCAAAATTCATTCCCACAGGATAAGGATTCCCATTAAAAGAACCCAACAGGAGAATTGTCCTTAATTTTTAAGAAACCTTCTGATGACATAAGAATCAGAACATTGGAGATGGTCCATCAGGAGGAGTGAACTCTGCCTCATTCAGGTGTTCAGCACAGTAGGTGTAGTTGTGTCTCACATTCAGAGTGGCTGATGATGGTTCTACATCGTATTACATGGTATTTAAGCACAGAATCAGGCCATTCAGCTCAACCTGCTCCACACAAGGTTCCTCCCACGCTGCTTCATTAGACCCATCAATATATCTTTCTATTCCTATCTCCATTATACTTCTTTATCTTTCCCATAAATGCATTAGGTCTCCAATACTCTCAGTATTGTTCAGGTGTTTTCTACATGAGGCATGGATCTCCTGGGCACTGCTGCTAGCTGTTCACTAGATACGGTTTAAATTTTCCACCTCATTCCACCCTTCCACCTCACCTTCACCCATATCTCTGAGATGTCACTGGCTAATGCTGCAGAGAGTCAGGACGGCTGATATTTGGAATGTCTAGGAGGGGGACAAAACTCAATGTTAAAAGGGGATTGGGTGGAGAGATGGTGACTGGGGAATGAAGGTAAGAGGGGGAATGAAGGTCAGAGGGGGAATGAAAGTCAGAGGGGGAATGAAGGTCAGAGGGGGAATGAAGGTCAGAGGGGGAATGAAGGTCAGAGGGGGAATGATGGTCAGAGGGAGAGTGTAACTGGGAAATTAGAGAGAGGGTAACTGGGGAATTAGGGAGAGGCAGACTTGGGAATGGGGTTTAGGGGAAGAGGGAGACCAGGGAATAGAGGTCAGGGAGAAGAGGGTGACTTAGGAATTAGGGAGAGGGCAACAGGGAAATGAGGGTCAGAGAGAGCAGGGGGAATAGGATGGGGGGTCAGGGGAAGTGGGTGATCTGCGGAATGGGGGTCGGGAGAAGCAGGTGACGGGGGATTGGGAGTCGGGGGAAGAGGGTGACTGGGGAATGCAGGTCAGGAGAAGCGGGTGACTGGGGAATGGGGGCCCGTTGGAAATGGATGACCTGTGGAATGGGGGTCAAGGTGAAGAGGATGACTTTGGAATGGGGGTGACTGGGGAATAGGGGTCAGGGAAGAGAGTGACTGGGAAATGGGGATCAGGGGGAGAGGGGGATGGGGAATAGGGGTCAGGGGTAAGAGGGTGACTGTGGAATGGGGGTCAGGGGGAGAGGGGGTTGGGGAATAGGGGTCAAGGGTAAGAGGGCAATTGGGGAATGGGGGTCAGGGGGAAGAGGGGGATGGGGAATAGGGGTCGGTATGGTGACTGTGGAATGGAGAAATATGGAACCAACATTTCCCCACAGGCCAGAGAGCCAGCAGTGGCGATGGGAGCAACAAGCTGCGAGAAGAAGGCGACTTCAACTTCCTTAATATTGACTGGAACCTCTTTAGTGCAAATGGTTTGGATGGAGCAGATGTTGTCAGGTGTGTACAGGAAGGATTCTTGACTCAATATGTAGATAGGCCGACTAGGGGGGGAGGCCATGTTGGACTTGGTGCTCGTCAACGAACCAGGCCAGGTATCAGATGTCTCGGTGGGAGAGCATTTCGGTGACAGTGACCGCAACTCCTTGACCTTTACCATAGCCATGGAGAGGGATAGGAACACACAGTATGGGAAGGTATTTAATTGGGGGAGAGGAAATTATACTGCTATTGGACAGGAGTTGAGCATAAAGTGGGAACAATTGTTCTTGGGGAAATGCACAACAGAAATGTGGGGATTGTTTAAGGATCACTTGCTGGGAGTGCTGAATAGTTTTGTCCCACTGAGACGAGGAAGGAATGGGAAGGTGAAGGAGCCTTGGATGACAAGAGAATTGGAGCTTCTAGTCAAGAGGAAGAAGGAAGCTTACGTAAGGTTGAGGAAGCAAGGATCTGACTCGGCTCTAGAGGGTCACAAGGTAGCCAGGAAGGAACTCAAAAATGGACTGAGGAGCACTAGAAGGGGGCATGAAAAGCCCTGGCAGGAAGGATTATAGAAAACCCCAAGGCGTTCTACACTTATGTGAGAAATAAGAGGATGACCAGAGTGAGAGTAGGGCCAATCAGGGATAGTGGAGGGAACTTGTGCCTAGAGCCTGAGGAGATGGGGGAGGCCCTAAATTAATACTTTGCTTCAGTATTCACTAGAGAGAGGGACCTTGTTGCTCATGAGAACAGTGTGAACCAGGTTAATAGACTCGAACAGGTTGATATTAAGAAGTAATATTAAGAAGTGCTGGAAATTTTGAAAAGCATCAGGATAGATAAGTCCCCTGGGCCTGATGGGATATACCCAAGGTTACTCGGTACGTGAGGGAGGAGATTGCTGCACCGTTGCCGATGATCTTTGCGTCCTCACTCTCCACTGGAGTAGTACCAGATGATTGGAGGGAGGCGAATGTTGTTCCCCTGTTGAAGAAAGGGAATAGGGAAATCCCTGGGAATTACAGACCTATCAGTCTTACGTCTGTGGTGAACAAAATATTGGAAAGGATTCTGAGAGATAGAATTTATGATTATTTAGAAAAACATAGTTTGATTAAAGATAGTCAGCACGGCTTTGTGCGGGGCAGGTCATGCCTCACAAGCCTCATTGAATTCTTTGAGGAGACACATTGATGATGGTTGGGCAGTGGATGTGGTGTATGTGGATTTCAGTAAGGCATTTGATAAGGTTCCCCATGGAAGGCTCATTCAGAAAGTTAGGGGGCATGGGATAGAGGGAAATCTGGCTGTCTGGATACAGAATTGGCTGGCCAAAAGAAGACAGCGAGTGGTAGTGGATGGAAAGTATTCCGCCTGGAGGTCGGTGACCAGTGGTGTCCCGCAAGGATCTGTTCTGGGACCTCTGCTCTTTGTGTTTTTTATAAATGACTTGGATGAGGAAGTGGAAGGGTGGGTTAGTAAGTTTGCCGATGACATGATGGTTGGTGGAGTTGTAGATAGTGTTGAGGGTTGTTGCAGGTTACAACAGGACATTGACAGGATGCAGAGCTGGGTTGAGAAGTGGCAGATGTGAGTTCAACCTTGATAAATGTGAAGTGATTCATTTTGGAAGGTCGAATTTGAATGATGACTACAGGGTTAAAGGCAGGATTCTTGGAAGTGTGGAGGAACAGAGGGATCTTGGGGTCCACATACATAGATCCCTCAAAGTTGCCACCCAGGTTGATAGGGTTGTTAAGAAGGCGTATGGTGTGTTGGCTTTCATTAACAGGGGGATTGAGTTTAAGAGCTGCGAGGTTTTGCTGTGCTTTATAAAACTCTAGTTAGACCACACTTGGAATACTGTGTCCAGTTCTGGTCGCCTCATTATAGGAAGGATGTGGATGCTTTGGAGAGGGTGCAGAGGAAATTTACCAGGATGCTGCCTGGACTGGAGGACATGTCTTACAAAGAAAGGTTGAGGGAGCTTGGGCTTTTCTCACTGGAGCGAAGAAGACAGAGAGGTGACTTGATAGAGGTGTACAAGGTGATGAGAGGCATGGATAGAGTGGATAGCCAGAGACTTTCTCCCAGGGTGGAAATGGCTGTCACGAGGGGACATAATTTTAAGGTGATTGGAGGAAGGTATAGGGGAGATGTCAGAGGTAGGTTCTTTACACAGAGAGTGGTGGGTGTGTGGAATGCACTGCCAGCAGAGGTGGTGGAGTCAGAGTCATTAGGGACATTTAAGCGACTCTTAGACAGGCACATGGACAGCAGTAAATTGAAGGGGTGTAGATTAGGTTGATCTTAGATTAGGATAAATGGTTGGCACAACATCGTGGGCTGAAGGGCCTGTACTGTGCTTACTGTTCTATGTTCTATTAAGCCGCGGGTAAAAGAGTGGGTGAAACCTGAGACATCTTCCCCTCGATAAAAGTGTGATTTATTTCCCACTGAGTGAATGAGGAATATTGGCATGGAGGTGAGAGTTCACACTGTAAGAGTCAAAGGGGAGAGGAGCTCTTGTTCTGGGGGCTCTTATAGCAGTGGATACTACCTCTCAAGTGGCTACTGAAACAGATCGGAACATTTATTTCAAAAGCCAATGAGATAATTATTTGAAAAGGGGGACTAGGAAAGTATTGAGGGGGAGTGGGGTTACAGGAGAGAGCCCAGCATCGACACAGGCTTTTGACTGACTTCCTCCTGTCCATTGAAATGTGATGTAGCTGCAAATCTCACTCCACATCCAGTGTCCACAAGGAGGCCCATGAAACACAACAAGAAGTTTCAAATGTTCCGGGGGGGGGGGGGGGGGGGGGGGATGAGAGATTGTACTTTGCCTTAAGCACATGAACAGATCATTGTCGGGCAACAGGACTTGCTTCATGGCCGAGAGTAGCTTCAAGTGAAATAATAATGCCACTTCAGATGCGTTAGCGGACGAAGAAAGCCCCCCTTTAACATTTTATTTTGCATAATTACACTTTGTTAACCCCTCAGTACTGCAATGATCACCGATTAAATGCTGTGACCCCCAGCAGACACATTACCACCAGAAAACGGGACGAATGATCAGATGGGGAGGTCAGCAAAGACCTTTCATAGGGGCTGGAGGATGAGCAGAACAAACCAAACTCAAACTAATTCATTTGAAATGAAATGAATGAAAATCGCTTATTGTCACGAGTAGGCTTCAATGAAGTTACTGTGAAAAGCCCCTAGTCGCCACATTCCGGCGCCTGTTCGGGGAGGCTGTTACGGGAATTGAACCGTGCTGCTGGCCTGCCTTGGTCTGCTTTCAAAGCCAGCAATTTAGCCCTGTGCTTATGCTGGGGACACAAGCAGTTCCATCGTCAGTTGGCCTTCCATAATAACAGGTCTAAGCCATTCAGCCCTTCTAACCTCTTCCGCCATATGTTGGTCCCCTTCACTTGCTCTCACTGACTGCCTCGCGCTTCCAGTTCTGAGCAAGAATCTGCATTGAGGTATGAATGTGTCTTTATTCCAGACACTGGTCAGTTCGCTATTAACCCCGCTGGTCGGTGCGCTGTTGAATTCAGATTTGCGGTTTCGTTTGAATCCGAGAGCCGAATTGCCTGGACCAGTCGAGGAGCATTTCGTTTTTCAAGTTTCTATTGTGCTGGTTCATTCAAATGGTCGGGGAGAGGAACGGTTTGGACTTGTGCAAAGTTGGAATGAGTGAAAAGACAATCGCAACCTTGTTGAACAGATTCAACACGAAGCAGAACGTGTCACACTAAAACATACAATAATAGCGATGATTATATTTCACCCTGCAGAATGCCTGACCACTGCACCTAGCGAGGCTTCGGTGTCTAGACCGCAGCGTCAGAAGTGGTGGAAAAATTTGGGAACAGAAAGCATCAATAATTAAATGTACCAAGTGGTTTTAATTCCGCCTTTACGAGGGGAGTGGGGGTGGCCATGTGCTGGCTTCTGGAAAATACTTGGCCGCGCTCCTCCTGAAGATGGGATCACGGGGCTGATGCTGGATTCAATTGCGTTTCCTTAAGCTATTTAAAACAAAAAAGTGCTTGCGGTCTCGAAACTGTTAGCACCATTTCGTGTGGTTTGCTGGGAGCAGCTCAATGGATCTTTGTCCGGCCGTGGGAAAAGGTGCTTGAAGCGAGGAGTTGGATATGTTGCAACTTGCCAGAGTGCCTGAACCCACTATACCTCCCAGGCTCAGCCCCCTTTGCAGACTTTTCAAATCCAACATCGTGACAGCTGATTGGGAAATCTGTAAAATAGAGGCACGTCTGTCTTGTCTGAAACATCTTGAAATGGCACGGGTGCACCGTCACCCTGACAACACTTTGCACATCTCCAATCCATGCAGAAAGGTATTGAACACCGCACAAGGAAGTTTGGTTTCGGTAACACGCCCTGCTGCTTTGAACAATCTAAACTTGCTCACCTCGAAAGATGCGCAGTTACACTGCGCTCTCTCTTTTTTAAAGTTTTTATGAGAATTTATGCAAAATGTTCAGTATGGGGAAATATATGTATGTTAGAGATACTCACTCGCCCAATGCTTACTTGTTAAATTGCAGTAAGAAGTCTGACAACACCAGGTTAAAGTCCAACACGTTTGTTTCGAGTCACTAGCTTTCGGAGCACTGCTCCATTCACCTGAGGAAGGGGCAGCGCTCCGAAAGCTAGTGATTCGAAACACACCTGTTGGACTTTAACCTGGTGTTGTCAGACTTCTTACTGCAATTTAACAAGATGTTGTAAGACTTCTTACTGTGCCCACCCCAGTCCAACACCAGCATCTCCACATCATTGTTAAATAGCATTCTGTTTTTAAACGTTGTGGACAATTAATTAAAGGTAAAGTCTCCATAGTCCCAGATGACCAGAGGCTGCTTTCCCCTTTGAGGGGGAGAGCTGACTGGTGGTGATTTAACCTGAGTATCACCACACCTCAGGCAAGGGGCAAGTTTGAGAAGGTTCATGAATAGCAAGTTCATGAATGACCTCAATGAATAAAACCCAGCTGGACCTCCATTGATAAAACAAAACATACCCTAGCCCCCCCCCCCCCCCCCCCCGCTACTACCCTGGCTCCTTAGACCATGAGCCTGACTGTAACTTTGTGCAATTGGAAGGATTTTGAATGACATTAAGAGGTGAGAGTCCTTCGGGAGTATGAGTCATGCGGCAATTGTGAGCATCCCTTTCTCTCAGACTTGTCAGTTCTGCCTCAGTTGTTGCCACTGGTCACTGAGTCAGTCAGGAATGGCTTCAAACTACAGAGGCCTGAGGACAGAATCCAGGCTAGCACTGCATTGCTGGTACTGAGAGCTTGCTGCACTGAACTACAGTCTTTCATAGAACATAGAACTGTACAGCACAGTACAGACCCTTCGGCCCACGATGTTGTGCCGTACTAGCCTGAAACTAAGATCAAATCAACCTACTCCCAGTCATTCTGGTGCACTCCATATGCCTATCCAATAACCGCTTGATAGTTCCTAAAGTGTCCGACTCCACTACCATAGCTGGCAGTGCATTCCATGCCCCAACCACTCTCTGAGTAAAGAACCTATCTCTGACATCCCTCCTATACTTTCCACCATGAACTTTATAGTTATGCCCCCTTGTAACAGCTACATCTACCCGAAGAAAAAGTCGCTGAACGTCCATTCTATCTATCCCTCTCATCATCTTATACACCACAATTAAGTCACCTCTCATCCTCCTTCACTCCAATAAGAAAAGCCCTAGCTCCCTCAACCTTTCCTCATAAGACCTACCCTCCAATCCAGACAGCATCATGGTAAATCTCCTTTGCACCCTTTCCAATGCTTCCACATCCTTCCAAAAATGAGGTGACCAGAACTGCACACAATACTCCAAATGTGGTCTCACCAAGGTTTTGTACACTTGCAGCATAACCTCACGGCTCTTAAACTGAATCCCTCCTGTTTTTTTAAATAAATTTAGATTACCAATTATGTTTTCCAATTCAGGGGCAATTTAGTGTGGCCAATGCACCTAACTTGCAAATCTTTGGGTTGTGCGGGTGAAACCCATGCAGACACGGGGAGAACGTGCAAACTCCACACAGACAGTGACCCAAGGCCGGGATTCTAACCCAAGTCCTCAGTGCCGTAGGCAGCAATGCTAACCACTGTGCCACAGTGCTGCCCTCAATCCCCATGGTAATAAATGCTAACACAGTATAGGCTTTCTTCATGGCTCTATCCACTTGGGTGGCAACTTTCAGAGATCTATGGACATGAACTCCAAGATCTCTCTGCTCCTCCACATTCTTCAGAACCCTGCCGTTAACCCTGTAATCCGCATTCAAATTTGTCCTACCAGAATGAATCACCTCACACTTATCAGGGTTAAACTCCATCTGCCACTTTTCAGCCCAGCTCTGCATCCTATCAATGTCTCTTTGCAGCCTACAACAGCCCTCCACTTTATCCACTACTCCACCAATCTTGGTGTCATCAGCAAATTTACTAACCCAACATTCAACTCCATCATCCAAGTCATTGATAAAAATCACAAATAGCAGTGGACCCAGCACTGATCCCTGTTGTACACCACTGGTGACTGGGCTCCAGGATGAAAATTTACCATCCACCCCCACCCTCTGTCTTCTATGTGATAGCCAATTACTGATCCAATTGGCCAGCTGGACCTCCATTGATAAAACAAAACATACCCTAGTATTTATGAGAATTTATGCAAAATGTTCAGTATGGGGAAATATATGTATGTTAGAGATACTCACTCGCCCAATGCTTACTTGTTAAATTGCAGTAAGAAGTCTGACAACACCAGGTTAAAGTCCAACACGTTTGTTTCGAGTCACTAGCTTTCGGAGCACTGCTCCATTCACCTGAGGAAGGAGCAGCGCTCCGAAAGCTAGTGATTCGAAACAAACCTGTTGGACTTTAACCTGGTGTTGTCAGGCTTCTTACTGCAATTTAACAAGATGTTGTAAGACTTCTTACTGTGCCCACCCCAGTCCAACACCAGGATCTCCACATCATTGTTAAATTGCATTCTGTTTTTAACCGTTGTGGACAATTAATTAAAGGTAAAGTCTCAATCGTCCCAGATGACCAGGGGCTGCTTTCCCCTTTGAGGGGGAGGGAGAGCTGACTGGTGGTGATTTAACCTGAGTATCACCACACCTCAGGCAAGGGGCAAGTTTGAGAAGGTTCCTGAATAGCAAGTTCATGAATAACCTCAATGAATAAAACCCAGCTGGACCTCCATTGATAAAACAAAACATACCCTAGCCGCCCCCCCCCCCCCCTACTACCCTGGCTCCTTAGACCATGAGCCTGACTGTAACTTTGTGCAATTGGAAGGATTTTGAATGACATTAAGAGGTGAGAGTCCTTCGGGAGTATGAGTCATGCGGCAATTGTGAGCATCCCTTTCTCTCAGACTTGTCAGTTCTGCCTCAGTTGTTGCCACTGGTCTCTGAGTCAGTCAGGAATGGCTTCAACAAAGGCCTGAGGACAGAATCCAGGCTAGCACTGCATTGCTGGTACTGAGAGCTTGCTACACCGTTGTGGTACACCGCTGGTGACTGGGCTCCAGGATGAAAATTTACCATCCACCCCCACCCTCTGTCTTCTATGTGATAGCCAGTTACTGATCCAATCGGCCAAATTTCCCTCTTTGCCATGCCTTCTTAATTTCTGCATGAGCCGACCATGGGGCATCTTATCAAATGCCTTACTAAAATTCATGAGACATCAACTGCTCTACCTTCATCTATGTACTTAGTTACCTCCTCAAAGAATACAATCAAACTTGTGAGGCAAGACCTACCCCTCACAAATCCATGCTGACTATCCTGGATTAAGCTGTATCTTTCCAAATGATCATAAATCCAACCCCTCAGGACCCTTTCCAATAATTTACCTACTTCAGGGATGTAGTTACTCCAAAGAATGAAGACAGATGGGTGACGGTAAGAGGAGCTGGGAGGAAGCAGTCAGTACAGGGATCCCCTGTGGTCGTTCCCCTTAGTAACAAGTATACCTCTTTGGATACTGTTGGGGGGGGGGACTTACCAGGGGTAAGCCATGGGGTACAGGTCTCTGGCACAGAGTCTGTTCCTGTTGCTCAGAAGGGAAGGGGAAGAGGAGTAGAGCATTAGTTATTGGAGACTCCATAGTTAGGGGGATAGATAGGAGATTCTGTGGGAACGAGAGAGACTCACGGTTGGTGTGTTGCCTCCCAAATGCCAGGTTGCGTGATGTCTCGGATCGTGTTTTCGGGATCCTTAAGGGGGAGGGGGAACAGCCCCAAGTCGTGGTCCACATAGGTACCAACAACATAGGTAGGGATAGGGATGTAAGGCAGGAATTCAGGGAGCTAGGGTGGAAACTGAGATCTAGGACAAGCAGAGTTATTATCTCTGGGTTGTTACCCGTGCCACGTGCTAGCGAGACAAGGAATAGGGAGAGAGAGGAGTTGAACACGTGGCTTCAGGGATGGTGCAGGAGGGAGGGTTTCAGATTCCTGGATAATTGGGGCTCATTCTGGGGTAGGTGGGACCTCTACAAATGGAATGGTCTACACCTGGACCAGAGGGGTACCAATATCCTGGGGGGAAATTTGCTAATGCTCTTCGGGAGGGTTTAAACTAGTTCAACAGGGGATTGGGAACCTGAATTGTAGCTCCAGTATACAGGAGGTTGAGAGTAGTGAGGTCATGAGTAAGGTTTCAAAGTTGCAGGAGTGTACCGGCAGGCAGGAAGGTGGTTTAAAGTGTGTCTTCTTCAATGCCAGGAGCATCCGGAATAAGGTGGGTGAACTTGCAGCATGGGTTGGTACCTGGGACTTCGATGTTGTGGCCATTTCGGAGACATGGATAGAGCAGGGACAGGAATGGTTGTTGCAGGTGCCGGGGTTTAGATATTTCAGCAAGCTCAGGGAAGGTGGTAAAAGAGGAGGAGGGGTGGCATTGTTAGTCAAGGACACTATTACAGTGGCAGAAAGGATGTTTGATGAGGACTCGTCTACTGAGGGAGTATGGGCTGAGGTTAGAAACAGGAAAGGAGAGGTCACCCTGTTGGGGGTTTTCTATAGGCCTCCGAAAAGTTCCAGAGATGTAGAGGAAAGGATTGCAAAGAAGATTCTGGATAGGAGTGAAAGCAACAGGGTAGTTGTTATGGGGGACTTTAACTTTACAAATATTGACTGGAAACGCTATAGTTCGAGTACTTTAGATGGGTCCATTTTTGCCCAATGTGTGCAGGAGGGTTTCCTGACACAGTATGTAGATAGGCCAACGAGAGGTGAGGCCATATTGGATTTGGTACTGGGCAATGAACCAGGACAGGTGTTAGATTTGGAGGTAGGTGAGCACTTTGGTGATAGTGACCACAATTCGATTACGTTTACTTTAGTGATGGAAAGGGATAGGTATATACCGCAGGGCAAGAGTTATATCTGGGGGAAAGGCAATTATGATGCGATGAGGCAAGACTTAGGATGCATCGGATGGAGAGGAAAACTGCAGGGGATGGGCACAATGTAAATGTGGATCTTGTTCAAGGAACAGCTACTGCATGTCCCTGATAAGTATGTACCTGTCAGGCAGGGAGGAAGTGGTCGAGCGAGGGAACCGTAGTTTACTAAAGCAGTCGAAACACTTGTCAAGAGGAAGAAGGAGGCTTATGTAAAGATGAGACATGAAGGTTCAGTTAGGGCGCTCGAGAGTTACAAGTTAGCCAGGAAGGACCTAAAGAGAGAGCTAAGAAGAGCCAGGAGGGGACATGAGAAGTCTTTGGCAGGTAGGATCAAGGATAACCCTCAAACTTTCTAACGATATGTCAGGAATAAAAGAATGACTAGGGTAAGAGTAGGGCCAGTCATGACAGTAGTGGGAAGTTGTGCGTGGAGTCCGAGGAGATAGGAGAGGTGCTAAGTGAATATTTTTCATCAGTATTCACACAGGAAAAAGACAATGTTGTCGAGGAGAATACTGAGATTCAGGCTACTAGACTAGAAGGGCTTGAGGTTCATAAGGAGGAGGTGTTAGCAATTCTGGAAAGTGTGAAAATAGATAAGTCCCCTGGGCCAGTTGGGATTTATCCAAGGATTCTCTGGGAAGCTAGGGTGGCGATTGCTGTGCCTTTGGCTTTGATCTTTAATTCAACTTTGTCTACAGGGATAGTGCCAGAAGACTGGAGGATAGCAAATGCTGTCCCCTTGTTCAAGAAGGGGAGTAGAGACAACCCCGCTAACTATAGACCATGAGCCTTACTTCTGTTGTGGGCAAGGTCTTGGAAAGGTTTATAAGAGATAGGATGTATAATCATCTGGAAAGGAATAATTTGATTAGAGATAGTCAACACGGTTTTGTGAAGGGTAGTTCGTGCCTCACAAACCTTATTGAGTTCTTTGAGAAGGTGACCAAACAGGTGGATGAGGGTAAAGCAGTTGATGTGGTGTACATGGATTTCAGTAAAGCGTTTGATAAGGTTCCCCACGGTAGGCTATTGCAGAAAATACAGAGGCATGGGATTCAGGGTGATTTAGTTTGGATCAGAAATTGGCTAGCTGGAAGAAGACAATGGTGGTGGTTGATGGGAAATGTTCAGACTGGAGTCCAGTTACTAGTGGTATACCACAATGATCTGTTTTGGGGCCACTGCTGTTTGTCATTTTTATAAATGACCTGGAGGAGGGCGTAGAAGGACTGGTGGGTAAATTTGCAGATGACACTAAAGTCGGTGGAGTTGTGGACAGTGCGGAAGGATGTTACAAGTTACAGAGGGACATAGATAAGCTGCAGCGCTGGGCTGAGAGGTGGCAAACGGAGTTTAATGCAGAAAAGTGTGAGGTGATTCATTTTGGAAGGAATAACAGGAAGACAGAGTACTGGGCTAATGGTAAGATTCTTGGTAGTGTGGATGAGCAGAGAGATCTCGGTGTCCATGTACATAGATCCCTGAAAGTTGCCACCCAGGTTGAGAGGGTTGTGAATAAGGCGCACGGTGTGTTAGCTTTTATTGGTAGAGGGTCTGAGTTTTGGAGCCATGAGGTCATGTTGCAGCTGTACAAAACTCTAGTGCGGCCGCATTTGGAGTATTGCGTGCAATTCTGGTCGCCGCATTATAGGAAGGATGTGGAAGCATTGGAAAGGGTGCAGAGGAGATTTACCAGAATGTTGCCTGGTATGGAGGGAAGATCTTATGAGGGAAGGCTGAGGGACTTGAGGCTGTTTTCGTGAGAGAGAAGAAGGTTAAGAGGTGACTTAATTGAGGCATACAAGATGATCAGAGGATTAGATAGGGTGGCAGTGAGAGCCTTTTTCCTCAGATGGTGATGTCTAGCATGAGGGGACATAGCTTTAAATTGAGGGGAGATAAATATAGGACAGATGTCAGAGGTAGGTTCTTTACTCAGAGAGTAGTAAGGACGTGGAATGCCCTGCCTGCAACAGTAGTGGGCTCGCCAACACTAAGGGCATTCAAATGGTCATTGGATAGACATATGGATGATAAGGGAATAGTGTAGATGGGCTTTAGAGTGGTTTCACAGGTCGGCGCAACATCGAGGGCCGAAGGGCCTGTACTGCGCTGTAATGTTCTATGACCGAAGTGAGACTAACTGCCTATAATTCCCGGGTTATACCTATTCTCTTTCTTGAACAAGGGGACAACATTCACCTCTCTCCAGTATTCTGGCACTATTCCTGTAGACAGTGAGGACATAAAGATCAAAGCCAAAGACTCTGCAATCTCATCCCTCGCCTCCCAAAGAATCCTAGGATATATCCCATCAGGCCCAGGGGACTTATCTATCCTCAGGCTTCTCAAAATTTCTAACACATCTTCCTTCCGAATATCTACCTCCTCCAGCCTACCAGCCGGTATCGCTCTATCCTCCACACCAACATGGCCCCTCTCGTTTGTGAACACTGAAGAAAAGTATTCATTTAGGGCCTCTCCTATATCTTCAGACTCCATGCACACCTTCCCACTACTGTCCTTGACCGGCCCTAAGTTCACCTTGGTCATTCTTTTATTCCTCACAAAAGTGTAAAATGCCTTGGGGTTTTCCTTGATCATACCCGCCAAGGACTTCTCAATGCCCCCTCCTGGCTCTCCTAATTCCTTTCTCAAGCTCCTTCCTAGCTATCTTGTATCCCTCAAGTGCCCTAACTAAACCTTGTTTTCTCATCCTTACATAAGCCCCCTTCTTCGTCTTGACAAGACATTCAACCTCTTTTGTAAACCATGGTTCCCTCACATGGCCATTTCCTCCCTGCCTGTCAGGGACATACATATCAAGGACACGAGTATTTGCTCCTTGAACAAGCTACACATCTCAATTGTGCCTATCCCTGACAGTTCCTGTTTCCATCTTATGCTCCCGAATTCTTGCCTAATCGCATCGTAATTACCCTTCCCCCAGTTATAAACCTTGCCCTGCCGTATGTTCCTATCCCTCTCCATTGCTGTCGTGAAAGTCACCGAATTGTGGTCACTATCTCCAAAGTGCTCTCCCACAACCAAATCTAACACTTGGCCCGGTTCATTACCCAGTACCAAATCCAATGTGGCCCTGCCTCTTGTTGGTCTATCCACATATTGTGTGAGGAAACCCTCCTGCACACACTGGATAAAAACAGCCCCATCCAAACTATTCGAATTATAGTGGTTCCAATCAATATTTGGAAAGTTAAAGTCACCCATGACAACTACCCTGTGACTACCGCACCTATCCAAAATCTGCATTGCAATCTTTTCCTCCACATCCCTGTTACTGTTTGGGGGCCTATAGAAAACTCCTAACAAAGTGGTCGCTCCTTTCCTATTTTTAACTTCAGCTCACACTCCCTCAGTGGACAGATCCTCCTCAAGCTGCCTTTCTGCAACCATTATACTATCCTTGATTTACAATGCTACTCCTCCACCTCTTTTACCACCTTCCCTAATCTTACTGAAACATCTAAACCCCGGAACCTCCAACAACCATTACTGCCCCTGTTCTATGTACGTCTCTGTAATGGCCACAACATCATAGTCCCAGGTACCAATCCATGCTTCAAGCTCACCAACCTTATTCCTGATGCTCCTCGCATTGAAGAAGACACACTTCAAAACACCTTCATGCCTGCAGGTCCACTCTTGTGACCTTGGTACCTTCCCCAGTACTGCACTACCCTCAACTTCCTCAACTCCAGCAATGCTATCTCCTGGACTACAAATCAGTTTTCCATCCTGCTGCCAAATTAGTTTAAACCCCCCCCCCCCCGAAGAGCTGGAGCAAATTTCCCTCCCAGGATATTGGTGCCCCTCTGGTTCAGGTGTAACCCGTCCTGTTTGTACAGGTACCACCTTCCACAGAATGTGCTCCAATTATCCAAGTAACTGAAGCCCTCCCTCCTACACCATCCCTGTAGCCACGTGTTTAACTGCAATCGCTCCCTGTTCCTCACCTCGCTAGCGCGTGGCACTGGCAGCAAACCAAAGATGACAACATGGTCTGTCCTGGCTCTCAGCTTCCACCCTAGCTCCCTGAATTCCTGTTTTACATCCCTGTCCCTTTTCCTACCTATGTCGTTGGTACCGATGTGCACCACGACATGTGGCTGCTCCCCCTCCCCCTTAAGGATGCTGAAAACACGAAAAACAATCTGCCACCTGAGCTGGATGGAGACATTATCCCATGGCACGATTTCAAAGAAGATCAGTGGAACTCTCCCTGATGCCCTGTTATTCTTCAACCCGTTTCACAAAAGCCGCCTTTTAAATAAACCATTAAGTGATGGAAAACTTTAAGCCGGCAAGGTGCCTGTGGAGTCAAAAACAAAAGTTAATTTTCAGGTCACTGACCTTTCCACAGAATTGGGAAAGGTAAGGCCTGCACGGTGGCTCAGTGGTTAGCCCTGCTGCCTCACGGCGCCGAGGTCCCAGGTTCGATCCCGGCTCTGGGTCACTGTCCGTGTGGAGTTTGCACATTCTCCCCATGTTTGCGTGGGTTTCACCCCCCCAGCCCAAAGATGTGCAGGGTAGGTGGATTGGCCGCGCTAAATTGCCCCTTCATTGGAAAAAATTAATTGGGTACTCTAAATTAAAAAGAACAGAATTGGGAAGGTTAGACATCTAATCGGCTTTAAAACAAGTGAAATGAAGGGAGGGTGAGAAAAGAACAAAAGGGAAAGTCTACGATAGGGTGGAGAACACAAAGGGGTTGGTTGTGTTGGGTCAAAGGGAGTGGTAATTGGGACAAGTAAAGAAACACGAGATGCTCAGATTAGCTGCCACATTCTCTACATTACAACCGTGACTACACTTCGAAAGTATTGGCTGTAAAACATTTTGGCCAACCCCTGAGGTTCTGAAAGGCAGGAGGAGTCAGTCTGGCAAATGGGCTGCTGATCAAATCTAGGCACTGGCAACAAAACAGCACACCCAGCCCTGTCAACCCTGCAACATCCTCCTTACTGAGCTGTGAACCAGCCATATAAATACTGCAGCTCCCAAGAGCAGCTCAAAGGTTGGGAATTCTGTGGCAAGTAACTCACCTCCTGACTCCCCGAACCTACCCACATCATCTCCACGGCACAAGTCAGGAGTGTGATGGAATACCCTCCGCTTGCCTGGAGGAATGTAGCTCCAACAACACTCAAGAAGCTCAACAACTTCCAGAACAAAGCAACCCACTTGATAGGGACCCTTTCCACCACGTTCAACAGTCACTCCCGCCTTCCCGATGTGCAGTGGCAGCAGTATGTATGATCTACAAGTCATTCTGCAGGAACTCACCAATGCTCCTTCCACAGCACCTTCCAAACCCACCTCTATCACCTAGAAGGGCAAGGGCAGCAGATGCATGGGAGCACCACCACATGCAAATTCCCCTCCAAGCCACATGCCTTCTTGGCTTGGAACTATATTGTCATTCCCTCACTGTCGCTGGGTCAAAATCCTAGCACTCCCTTCCTAGCAGCACCGTGGGAGTACCCTACACAACATGGACCACAATGGATCAGGAAAGCAGCTCACTGCACCTTTTCAAGGGCAATTAGGGATGGACAATAAACATTGGCCCAGTAAGCGATGCCGACACCCTGTGAACAAATAAAAAAGAATGGTTTGGACCTCAGTGGAGTGGCTTTTCGTAAAGTAACCTGTCGAATTTCACAATGGCAGCTCTTCTAGCAGCAATGGTTACACCTTACATACTGGGCAACGCACTCTCAGTAAAGGTAAACTTGGAGAGAAAATTAGTGAGTGAAGGAAAAGGAAAACATATTTCCATTATCTTCCAACATTACAAGGCTTTCAAAATTAGCCTTAAAATCTCAGTGATTTTTCACACTCAGACTTTGTGTCTCATGTTTATTGCTTGCCTATGCTGAGGGATTGGGCCGTGATTTTCCATCCATTATTTTTTTTAAAGGTGTATTTATTGAGGTTTTGCATTTTAACAAGAAATGTAACAAAACCACAAAAATGATACAGCACAGCAGTAAGCCACAAAAAATATCACCTTTAAAATTAACTTTAATGGTGCGGTGGGTGCTCAATTTCACAATCTTAGTGTAATGACATGCTGAAAGGTCTCCCTTTCAGTGTACCAATATTAGGTGCATACTATCCTGGAGCTCTGTTAATACCATGTATAGAGGAGTGTGAAATAATAATAATCTTTATCAGTGTCACAAGTAGGCTTACATTAACACTGCAATGAATATATAAAACAGCGCTGATATGATGTAATATATGGAAAGGTATTTATATTTTAGGTAAAAATTTCTGTGAACTCCAAAGTAGATACCATTTTCTTCATCCCCCTGATCTCTACCCGACACAAACTCCAACTTATCTGCGCCTCTGCCATATCCTGGACCTTACTAAATCTCACGCCTATTACCCCAATGCTGTTGCTCTACACTGGTTCCCCATTCTCCAAAGTATTGATATCAATTTTGTTTTTCTCATTTATAAACCCCACTTGTGGCTTCGTTCGACCTAACCTGTAACTTTCTCATGCCTAATATCTGTTATTGTCAGTCTGAACCAGGGCCTGCCTCCGTGCCCCCTCGGCCCAAATATCAGAGCTTACAACCATCTCTGCCTGCACTCTGAGACACTGTGGGCCACGTATAATTTTTTTAAAGGACTTATATAGCAATTGTATAGCAAACCATCCCAGAATGTCCCAAAATGCTTTTACAGACAATGAAGTACAGTGTGGTCACTGTTGTTGTAATGTCGGACGCATGGCAGCCAATTTGCGCACAGCAAGCTCCCACAAAGAGCAAGGTGGCTGATTTAGTTGGTGGCGGTGGGATAAATAGTGGTCAGAACACCAGGGAGAACTCCACTGCTCCGTTTCAAAATACTGCCATTCTCCAGCCGCCTCAGAGAGTCGGCACAACCTGGGTTTGAATGTCCTTTCCCAGAGACAGCACTGCATTCCTGCAGTACTGCCCTAAAATGCCAGGTCAGCATGTGCACTCAAATCCCACAGCCCTTCCACTCAGGAAACCAGAGTGTTACCAACTCCGCTGCAGTGGAAGCGGAAACGAGTCCCCCCGCGGCCCCCACCCCCACCTTTAATTTGTAGGCACTGTAAGAAGTCTTACAACACCAGGTTAAAGTCCAACAGGTTGATTTGGAATCATTGGCTTTCGGAGAGTAGCTCCAGTGGTAGTCTGTGTAGAGGTATTACGGTACCTAGTAAGGCTGGAACACCATTGGTAGATAATGTATGCTTCCCATTGGTCAAGCTGTATGGTAGCTCCGCCCTGCAAGGCGGGGTATAAGAGCCCGTGCCGCCCCAGCAGCTTTCTTTCAACACCTGAGCTGCTGGGGGAAACATCTAGCTTATTAAAGCCTTCAGTTGGACTACAACCTCGCTTTAGTAGTCATTGATCGTGCATCAATTTAATAAGTTGATTTAAAGAATGGAGCTCCGAATCAAGCCGGAGTGTCTGCAACTCAGCCCCCACGCAGTAAACTCGGCGGCGACTTTCAAGCACTGGCTGGCTTGCTTCAACGATACCTCGGAACGGCAGAAAACAGGAGAAGAGAAACTGCAAATCCTGCACTCGAGAGTGAGCCCAGAAGTCTACACCCTCATCGAGGACATGGACGACTTTGATGCCGCGATGGAGTTGCTGAAAGGACACTACATTTGCACTGTAAATCAGGTCTACGCCCAGCATCTATTAGCAACAAGGCGACAAATTCCTGGTGAGTCACTGGAAGAATTCTACCATGCGCTCCTGGTGTTGGGAAGAATCTGCAGCTGCCCGCAAGTTTCAGCAAACGACCACACTGAACTGTTGACTCAGGACGCTTTTGTTGCGGGTATGCTGTCCTCTCAAATCCGCCAGCATTTGCTGGAAAAAGAGACTCTCGGCCTCAAGGAGGCACGGGCCCTTGCTGGCTCCCTGGATGTGGCCTCCCGAAATGCCCGCGCCTACGCCCCCGATCGCGCGGCAGCCCCCTGGGCAACGTGGAACCCCCCTGCAGCCGACTCCGAGGCATCCCACGTCCCCCCACAAGCTTGCACTGCAAGACGGCCCGGCAACCCCAGGGGGCCCCGCTGCTATTTTTGCGGGCAAGCCAAACACCCCCGACAGCGTTGCCCAGCCCGTTCGTCCACATGTAAAGGGTGCGGCAAAAAGGGCCATTAGGTGGCGGTATGCCAGGCCCGGGCAGTCGCTGTGGTCTCGGGAAGTGAATGCGGGCTGCCACCACAACCCTCTCCATGGACCCCGTGCGGCCAGCGAGCGCTGCCATCTTGTCCCGCTGATGCCACGTGTGATAGATGGATGCTGCCATTTTGTGCACTCACAGCCATGTGCGACCAGTGGGCGCCGCCATCTTGGATGGACTCCCAGGACCTCGGTGCCGATGACCACACACCGCACGGCGAGAACACCCAGCTGCTGCCGCGATTCGCCTCGGTGACCCTGGATTAGTCCCGACCTCAAACACTCTCAACTGCTACAACAACGGTACTAATCAACGTGCACAAGACGCCCTGCTTAATCGACTCTGGGAGCACGGAGAGCTTCATACACCCCGACACGGTAAGGCGCTGTTCTCTCCCCGTCCACCCCGTTAATCAAAAAATCTCCCTGGCCTCCGGTTCCCACTCAGTAGAGATAAGGGCGTTTTGTGTAGCAAACCTCACGGTCCAGGGAAGGGAGTTTAAAAATTACCGGCTCTACATCCTTCCCCACCTCTGCGCAGCTACACTCCTAGGGTTTGACTTCCAGTGCAACCTCCACAGACTAACTTTCAAATTTGGCGGCCCTATATCCCCTCTCACTGTCTGCAGCCTCGCAACCCTCAAGGTCGATCCGCCTTCCCTGTTTGCGAACCTCACCCCGGATTGCAAACCCGTCGCTACCAGGAGCAGGCGGTACAGTGCCCAGGATCGGATATTTATTAGGTCAGAGGTCCAACGACTACTGAGGGAAGGAGTCATTGAAGCTAGCAACAGTCCCCGGAGAGCTCAAGTAGTGGTGGTAAAGACCGGGGAGAAGCATAGGATGATCATCGACTACAGTCAGACCATCAACAGGTTTACGCAGCTGGACGCGTATCCTCTCCCCCACATATCCGACCTGTTAAACAGGATCGCGCATTACAAGGTCTTCTCCACGGTGGATCTTAAATCTGCCTACCACCAACTCCCCACCCGCACTCGTGACCACAAGTACACTGCCTTCGAGGCAGATGGGCGGCTCTACCACATTTTAAGGGTTCCCTTCGGTGTCACCAACGGGATCTCGGTCTTCCAGTGCGAGATGGACCGAATGGTTGACCGGTACGGTTTATGGGCAACATTCCCGTATCTCGATAATGTCACCACCGGCGGCCACGACCAGCAGGACCATGACACCAACCTCCGAAAATTCCTCCGGACCGCAAAGATACTTAACCTTACGTATAACAAGGATAAATACGTGTTTAGCACCGACCGCCTAGACATCCTCGGCTACGTAGTGCAAAATGGAGTTATAGGCACCCGACCCTGAACACATGCACCCCCTTATGGAGTTCCCCCTCCCTCACTGCTCCAAGGCCCTGAAGCGCTGCCTAGGCTTTTTTTCTTACTATGCCCAGTGGGTCCCCAACTATGCAGACAAGGCCCGTCTACTGCTCCAATCCACAGTTTTCCCCCTGTCGATAGAGGCCCGCCAGGCCTTCAGCCGCATCAAAGCAGACATTGCAAAGGCCACGATGCACGCCATCGACGAGACCCTCCCCTTCCAGGTCGAGAGCGACGCGTCTGACGTAGCTCTGGCGCCCACCCTCAACCAAGCGGGCAGACCCGTGGCCTTCTTCTCACGCACCCTCCATGCTTCCGAAATCCGCCATTCCTCAGACGAAAAGGAGGCCCAGGCCATAGTAGAAGCTGTGCGACATTGGAGGCAATACCTGGCCGGCAGGAGATTCACTCTCCTCACTGACCAATGGTCGGTCGCCTTCATGTTCGATAATGCACAGCGGGGCAAGATAAAGAACAATACGATCTTGCGGTGGAGGATCGAACTCTCCACCGATATCTACGAGATCTTGTATCGTCCCGGGAAGCTAAACGAGCCTCCTGATGCCGTGTCTCATGGCACATGTGCCAGCGCCTCCGAGCCCTCCACGAGGACCTCTGCCACCCGGGGGTCACTCGCTTCTTCCATTTTATCAAGACCCGCAACCTGCCCTACTCCATCGAGGAGGTCAGGACAGCCACCAGGAATTGCCAAATCTGCACGGAGTGCAAACCGCACTTCTACAGACCAGGGAAAGCGCACCTGATAAAGGCTTCCCGTCCCTTTGAACGCCTCAGTATAGACTTCAAAGGCCCCATCCCCTCCACCGACCGCAACATGTACTTCCTGAACGTGATTGACGAGTACTCCCGATTCCCATTCGCCATCCCCTGCCCCGACATGACCGCAACCACCGTCATCAAGGCCCTCGATAGCATCTTTACGCTGTTCGGGTTCCCCGCTTACATACATAGTGACAAGGGGTCCTCCTTTATGAGCAACGAACTGCGTCAATTCCTGCTCAGCGAGGGCATTGCCTCGAGCAGGATGACCAGTTACAACCCCCGGGGTAACGGACAGGTAGAGAGGGAGAACGGTCCAGGAATCTCCCAGGAAGTCCTCCCGGATGTCCTCCACTCCATCCGGTCACTGCTCTGTACCACGACCAACCAAACACCTCACGAACGTCTCATCTTCCCCAGGAAGTCCTCCTCTGGGACCTCGCTCCCGACCTGGCTGGCAGCTCCCGGACCCATCCTGCTCCGAAAACACGTGCGGGCGCACAAGTCGGACCCGTTGGTCGAGAGGGTCCATCTTCTCCATATTAACCCCCAGTACGCCTACGTGGCGTACCCCGACGGCCGACAAGATACGGTCTCCCTACGAGACCTGGCGCCCGCCGGATCCCCACGCACATCCCAGCCACCAGTCCCACTCTCCCTCCCACTGGTGCACCTTACAGCCGCCTCCTTCCCAGGAGATCGGTTCTTCCTCCAGCCCCGTCTAGGCCCCTCGCCCACCGACGCACCCCGCAGACACTCCCTTCCCAGGTCAATCGGCTTCCCCACCAGCGCCGTCTAGGGGTGTTGAAGCTGTCACAGAGATCGAAACCATGCTCCCGGAGTCACAGACGCCCGAACCTCCACCGGCGTCACCACCAAAGCTTTGACGATCAGAGGATGACCAAGGCCCCCGATCGACTGATTGCTTCATTTTAAAGTGTATATAGTTAATTGTGAAATTTTAAATAGTTACGACAATAAGACAAAACGCTGTACGGAGGTATTACGGTACCTCCATAACTATAACTTCTACCACGTTACCATGTTGTAATACCAAGCCACCCCCGCCAGACTCTTTTTTAACAGGGGGTGAATGTGGTAGTCTGTGTAGAGGTATTACAGTACCTAGTAATGCTGGAACACCATTGGTAGATGATGTATATTTCCCATTGGTCAAGCTGTATGGTAGCTCCGCCCTGCAAGGCGGGGTAAAAGAGCACGTGCCGCCCCAGCAGCTTTCTTTCTGTATCCGAGCTACTGGGGGAAACATCTAGCTTATTAAAGCCTTCAGTTGGACTACAACCTCGCTTTAGTAGTCATTGATCGTGCATCAGGTGAGACCACAAATAGCATTCTGATTTGTCATTTAGTCACCAAACAGGTCACAATGCGGCTGGTTTAGCACAGTGGGCTAAACAGCTGGCTTGCCATGCAGAACAAGGCCCGCAGTGCGGGTTCAATTCCCGTATCGGCCTCCCCGAACAGGTGCTGGGGTGTGGCGACTATGGGCTTTTCACAGTAACTTCATTGAAGCCTACTTGTGACAATAAGCGATTATTACTATTACAATGCTGAGGGAAACCATAAGATTGGAGTAGCAGTAAAAGCGACAGGAGGGGGTGGGGGCGCAAACAGGTGCTGGATTGCCTGGGAGACATATTAAAGTAGACAGCGCGCGCAAAATTGATCGGTGCGAAATCGGGGGGAGGGGGGGGCGCAAGTTAAGTGAGGAAAGTTCAAATCTGGCTGCGAGCTAAGGCAGTCAATCTGTGGGTGGAGGTGCATGGCCTCTGGTCTTTCTGTTTTTTTTGGTGAGGTTTGGTTCCCTAACGTGTGGAGCCATGATCTGGGCTGCCTAGGCGTGCGTTTGCGAGGCAGGTGTTGCAACATCTGGCAGCTCCCGTGTCTCCGGCGCGTGGGAAACTGCACCGAAACTGCTTACCCAATGCAAATGAGAGTGGGCGGTGAGCTGGCCAGGCTGCAGGTCCGGGCTCGCCCATACCACTCAGGGTGCACAGGCTGCAGTGTGTGTGTGTGTGTGTTTAGTTGTTGTAACGCACCTTTGTTCATTGTTCCAGTGCCCTCCCCCGCAGCGCTTCAAAAACAAACTTTTTTGGGGGGTGAAAAAAATCGAATTCTTAGTCCTATCCGGCACACGTGAGGTTAGCGAAGGCGCCTCCCCGTCTTAAAGGGATTATGCGCCCGCACTGCAAAGTCAGCAGGTGGAAACACCACGCGTTCCTTTAGCCCTGACATCCTCCGTCCCAAAGCAGCTTTGACAATGGAGCACTTTCTTGTTTAAAAAGTGGTTCAAATGACAATGGTCGCCCCCCCCGGACAGGCATCCCGTGGTGGAAAGGATGTAAAACTCATGCAGGGATCTCCCCAAGAGTGACGGGAATTGTACCAATGGGAAATCAGGAAGAAAGAATCTGGAGAGACTGTTTCCAGTGTTAGAAAGGTCAGTAACCCGAGGGCACCCATTTAGACTCGTGTCTCTGAGCAGAAATCTCTGACTGAGCGAGTTAAATGATCTAGAATCATAGAATTTACAGTGCAGAAGGCGGCTATTCGGCTCATGGAGTCTGCACTGGCCCTTTGAAAGAGCACTCCACCCTAACCCAGTAACCCCACCTAACATTTTGGACACTAAGGGAAATTTATCATGGCCAATCCACCGAACTGCACATGTTTGGACTGTGGGAGGAAACCGGAGCACCCGGGAGAAACCCATGCAAACATGGGAAGGACGTGTAGATTCCGCACAGGCAGTGACCCAAGCCGACAGGACTACGATGGGACCATTGCAAGTTGTTAATATCTAGAACAGAACCAACAAGCTATGTGACAGAAGTTGTGCCAATCTCAGTCAACTCCAAACCAGATTTCTTCAATCCGCTCCTCACCAACCACCCAACTGATACAAACTGCACCTTATCCGCATCATTGCTACATACACCCGATTCCTTAACAAGTCTGACTTACTATTATCTGACCTGCTTGTACTTGCCTCAAGTGACTCTTAATTTCTCCAATATATTGTTTTGAAAACTCCTGTTCCCATCTACAAACTTCTCCTTGGAAGAATTATTTGCCATACTTTATTCACAAAATATTTAAGGAACATTGCAAAGATTTCAAAATCGCCATCACACAAAGTGCAATAATATTCAAGTGTTCAAATGCGGAATATTTGGCTAATGGTAAAGTTCTTGGAAGTGTGGATGAGCAGAGGGATCTAGGTGTCCATGTACATAGATCCCTGAAAGTTGCCACCCAGGCTGATAGGGTTGTGAAGAAGGCCTATGGAGTGTTGGCCTTTATTGGTAGAGGGATTGAGTTCCGGAGTCATGAGGTCATGTTGCAGCTGTACAAAACTCTGGTACGGCCGCATTTGGAGTATTGCGTACAGTTCTGGTCACCGCATTATAGGAAGGACGTGGAGGCTTTGGAGCGGGTGCAGAGGAGATTTACCAGGATGTTGCCTGGTATGGAGGGAAAATCTTATGAGGAAAGGCTGATGGACTTGAGGTTGTTTTCGTTAGAGAGAAGAAGGTTAAGAGGAGACTTAATAGAGGCATACAAAATGATCAGGGGGTTAGATAGGGTGGACAGTGAGAGCCTTCTCCCGCGGATGGAAATGGCTAGCACGAGGGGACATAGCTTTAAACTGAGGGGTAATAGATATAGGACAGAGGTCAGAGGTAGGTTCTTTACACAAAGAGTGGTGAGGCCGTGGAATGCCCTACCTGCAACAGTAGTGAACTCGCCAACATTGAGGGCATTTAAAAGTTTATTGGATAAGCATATGGATGATAATGGCATAGTGTAGGTTAGATGGCTTTTGTTTCGGTGCAACATCGTGGGCCGAAGGGCCTGTACTGCGCTGTATCGTTCTATGTTCTATGTTCTGTGGAGATCATGTTGCATTCTGAGATGTTTCAATACAATTATGCTACATGCAATATTCACCCGATGCATTCAATGGGGATCATACATAGTGCACCGAGGGGGTCCATATAATTCCCCCCCCCCCCGGGTGCACCTAGGCTGAACAGTCTTAGACGGTGACCTTTCCTCTTGTGCCCCTGTGGTGGCTTCCCTACGTTTTAGTGCGTCCCTCAGCAGATAGTCCTGGGCTTTAGAATGTGCCAGTCTGCAACACTCGGTCAGGGAAACCTCTTTACACTGGAAGATCAACAGGTTTCAGGGAGACCAAAGAGAGTCTTTCACTGAGTTCATGATCCTCCAGCAGCAGTTGATGTTTGTCTTGGTGGGTGTCCCTGAGAACAGTCCTGTATCTGTTATGGGCGAGGGTTTAAAAACTCTAAAGTGTAATATGGAGTTCACCTGACCTATAACATTTATTTGAATTTGGCTAGGATGAGCACAAGAGCCTTCACTTGAGGTGTGATTCATTTGTCTTCCTAGACATTTTAATCAAAACAAGCTTTATTCTAAGAACTTAGTTAACATTTATATATAAACAAACAGCAAGAATTTTTATCAATTACAAACATAAAGATACCCCACAGCTACAGTAATCTATGTATTACACTTAATGAGTTCCCCTTAACAGTTCCAATTCAAAAACAAAATCCCATAAACCAAAATCCCTTTTCAAGGGTGTGGCCCAGCACTCTGTATTCTCACTTGAATAAGACTGGCTTTTCCTGAGATTCTGACCCCGTCTCACCAGCAGGTTTAAGCCCTTCTGAAAAGCAAACTATATTTTTTAAGTTCCTAAAGCAGGTAGTTATAATCAATGTTTTTTTTCCTGGAACAACTCTTTAAAATGAAAATAGAAAGACAGCAGCAAAACACTTCTTTCTCCCTGAGTCCACAGCAGTCAAATCTGAAAGTGAAACTAAGAAAACTCACAGCCACAGCTCAATTCCACCCACAAAATGACATCACTGAAGCCATGTGATGAGACAAAACCCCTTCTTAAAGGGACACTCCCATGACACATCACAGAACTTCTTGGGATGAACCTCAACAGAAACCACCTCACCTCTCTTCAGATCTTCTTTGCAAAGGCACATTCCACAAGGAAGTGGCCCCTTCCCCACCACCGTCATCCCTAGTCATCTAGAGAGTGGCATGCGGTTGGGGTGAAACTCCAGGTGGGTATGAGGGATATGATGGGGAGGGACTTTCTCACCACCAGCCAAGCTAGGCCTCGGTGATTGTTTCAAAGTTATGTTGATGAGGCATTCTGTCAAATGACTTTGAAAGTCTGCTCAGGGAATCACCTGGATCCACCAGCTTTGACAAAGAGTCGCCCAGATTCAAAAGGTTAGCTCCCTTTTCTCTCCACAGATGCTGTCAGACCTGCTGAGATTGTCCAGTATTTTCTGTTTATGTTTCAGATTCCAGCATCTGCAGTAATTTGCTTTTATATTTGGATCCACCATCTCCTTTCCTGCAGGGACTCTAGTATGTTATGTGCCACAGCCTGATGGACTTGTGGTCAAAGATGTTTCTCTGCATAAATGTTTCTACTTGGACAGCACGGTGGCGCTGTGGTTAGCACTGCTGCCTAATGGCACCGAGGACCCAGGTTCATTCCAGGCCCCAGTTCACTGTCCATATGGAGTTTGCACATTCTCCCTGTGTTTGCGTGGGTCTCACCCCCACAGCCCAAAAGATGTGCCGGGTTGGTGAATTAGCCACATTAAATTGCCCTCAAATTGGAAAAAAACATAGGGTATTCTAAATCTATTTTTAAAAATTACCAACAAATGAATAAATGTTTCCATGAGGCACAGGTGGCATGGCACAGTCTGACTACTTGTAGAATTCCACAGCATCGTGGCCAGACCCATCCTTCGCAACACCAGGGATAGGTAGAACCATGTAGTGACACTTGGTGTTTACATACCGTGGAATTATGCAAGGCCTGATGCAAACACACAGAAAGCTGGCCATCAGGATTAGGGCAATACTGGGCATGTTTTTCCCTCCCTTTATCCAGAGGTTTGTCGTTCTGCCCGATACATGCAATTGTCTCTAACTCTGCATTCCAGCTTTGCTGTTGGATGCCTGATAGCAGTCTGCCTCCATCCCTTCTCTGTCCATCGATCAGAGACTTCAACCATTCCTGGCTTGCATGCTGGATATCTCTCTCTGCACATTGGTATATCTTTCTACACCTTAGAAAGCTTAATAGTCAGGTGGTACAGTTGGGTCACCTCTTCAATGCTCCTTCTTATTTCCACCCAGCTGATATACTATAGAATTTTAAGTATGCGTCGATGTTCTTTGGCTTCTGAGGGATTTTTTTTCTTGTAAAGAAGAAAGAACATGTAATTATATGGTGCCTGTCAGAACCCAAGGATTTCACAAAGTACTTTATAGTCAATTAAGTATTTTTGTGATGTGGGAAATGGGCAGCCTATTTGCGCACAACAAGGACCCACAAACAAATGATAATAACCAGATAATCTTTTGTTTAATAAGAAAAACTTGCATTTCTGTAGCGCCTTGAGTGGCCCCAGGACATGCCAAGTATTGACAGCAATAAGATACTTCTGAAGGGTAATCACTGTAATAATGTAGGAAACGCAGCAACTAATTTGTTCACAACAAGCTCCCACAAACAACAATAAGATGATAGCCAAATAATCTGCTTTGTGATTTTGGTTGAGGGATGATTACAGGCCAGGTTACCTGGGATTGCTGTACTGCTCTTTATTGAAAAAAGTGACATGTGATATTCTCCAATTACCTGAGAGGGCCTTGGGCCTTCTCATCCAAAATACAGCACCTCCTAAATGACAGCTATCCATCGGGACTGTGTTGGAATGGTAACCTACATTTTCATGCTCAGGAACTGCAGCAGATCTTGAACCCACAATTCACTAATTCAGGGTGAAATTGTTTCCAATTTCCAAATGAGCAATATCTGATGGGCTATTTCTAATTGCTCTTCGAGAATATGGTGGTGAGCTGCCTTCTGTAACTGCAGCAGTCCATGTGATGTGAGTGCTGTTCGGAAGTGAGTCCCAGTATATTGACCCAGTGACAGTGAAACAATGGATATGTCATTCCAAGTCAGAATAACACCAAGGGGAACACCCTTATTCTTCTTTGAATTAGTGCAAGGAGATTTGTTTTGTCCCATGGGAGGGCAGTGGGTTTACCACCTCATCTAAAAGACACCACTCCAACAAATGCAGTTCTCCATCCATGCTGCAGTGAAGTTTCAGCCTAGAATGTGTTCCCAAGCATCTGGAATGGGAGTTGGACTCTTAATCTTCCAACTCCGAATGGATAACATGGCACTTTGCTCTTGCAATGTGGATTACACTAGCAAGGCATTAATTCCAGCCACTCTGATTGTATGCAATGTGATACTGGAGTCACAATCCTGGAAATCCCTGCCTAATGCTATTATAATAGCACCTTCACATCATCGAGTGCATTGTACAAGAAGGAGAACATCACTACCTTTTCATGGACATTAGATGACAGCCTTACCAGCAATAACACAACCCCTATAGAAAGGTAAGAAAGGCTCGCACTGTTCATGACCAGCTGATAGCGCAACATTCTTAACAGTCAATCAAGTATTTTTGAAATATAGTCGCCGTTGTCCTGTAGAGTGACACGCTAGCGCAGTGGTTGGCATTGCTTCCTCACAGTGTCAGGGACCTGGGTTCAATTCAGGGCTTGGGTGACTTTGTGGAGTTTACAAATTCTCCTCGTGTCTGCGTGGGTTTCCTTCGGGTGCTCTGGTTTCCTCTCACAGTCCAAAAAAGTGCAGGTTAGGTGGGGTTACGGGGATAGGGTGGGGAAATGGGCCTAGCTAGGGTGCTCTTTCAGAGGGTTGTGTGGGCTGAATGGCCTCCTTCTACACCATAGGGATTCTATGGACTAGAAAATGTGTCAGCCAATATGTGCTCAGTTAACTCTGGTCTCGGTTTAGCATTTCATCCAGAAGATGCCACTGCCAGTAATGCAGTGCTCCTTCAGTCCTGTACGGGCTCAGTTTTGCCCTCAAATCCTGGCGGGGTCTTTAACCTGGAACCTTGTGATTTCAGAGCCAGTGTCAGGGTTAGGGCTGAAGCACAGCTGGGGGAGAGGCGATGGGATATGGGTGGCAGGGACCATTCCCTGAAAGAGACAACAAGCCACATTTAGTATTGTCATTGTCTTTTTTTTCTGACGCTGGACCACAAACTATCAATTTATTCAATTCGACTGAATTGTTGGCATCGCGCCAAACCCGCGTGGCCAATCTCCCAGCTCTTTGAACTCGCTCCTTTCTTTTATAATCTTCCGCCTCTCAAAGCTCAAGCTCGGTGCTGTGAAGCGAATGGAACCTCCCTCTTTTTACCCCCCTTGCTGCCAAGCTGGATCAGCGATACTTTTCGAAGGCTGGTAACACACATTGTGGATGATGTCAGCTTTGGACAGGTGACGCCCGCTGAGCTGGGAGTCGCGTTGCTTCAAAGTAAATCTTCCCAAACTCTCGCTCCCAGAATGACGGGTGCACCTGGAGTTAAGGAACACACCGCAGCAGCTCCACGGGCCACCAGGGCGGCCGTGACTCCTGTAAAGCTTCACCCTCCCAACAACTCGCTTCACCCCGGGATAGACTTACTGAACTGATGATATACAACTGGTCCTAAATCATGGAGCAGATTTGCAATCATGGCCACAGATAATAAGGTCCCAGGGAACAATTTTGACATGATTCTCAAATGGAGAAGAATGGAGAGATTTTAATCGCCTGGTTTCACATGTTACTTATTGTCTTTCTCTGGCGACCTGCATCTCTATTATTATCTGATTGCCTGTGGGGGTTTGGAAAAACTCATTGGAAAAACTCATTAGGATAGTGACTTCTGAATGTGTCAGTGATATCAGTCATCAGGCGCCACTCTGCTGTCGGTGCCCACTGTAAGAAGTCTTACAACGCCAAGTTAAAGTCCAACAGCTAGTGATTCCAAACAAACTTGTTGGACTTTAACCTGGTGTTGTAAGACTTCTTACTGTGCCCACCCCAGTCCAACACCGGCATCTCCACATCATGGGTACCCACAGCATTGGTCCTCATTATAGACCGACATGTTATGCAAAACTAATTCATGTGACTCAGGAATCCAATACATTGCCGCTCTATTCGACATCAGCAAATACATATCATTCCAAGTGTTTCAGTATGAATTTTAATGAAGTGTGCTGCTGGGGGTATCTGCTGACTGAAACATATAAACCATAAAGATATTTGAAACAAAACCAGAAAATGCTGGACAATCTCAGCAGGCCTGACAGCATCTGTGGAGAGAGAAGGGAGCGAACGTTTACAGTCTGGATGACTCTTTGTCAAAGCTGGAGAGAACTGGAAATAGGGTGAGATTTATGGGCGGCACGGTAGCACAGTGGTTAGCACAGTTGCTTCACAACGCCAGCGTCCGAGGTTCGATTCCTGGGGGGGGCGAACTGAGTTCACCTTTTATTTATTCAGAGTGCCTCTAACCTGTGCAGAAACATTTGTGGATTTGTTTCATGCATATAAATATTTAAATGATAGAGTAAAGATAATTTATAGCCGGTTGACTCATGTGCAGTGTCGGCATCCCAGAGTGTTGTTGAAAGCTTCACCCACGGAATGAAGTGTGAGATGGGCTTGTAGTTGATGCTTCCTTGCTTAGCAAGATACAAAGGGAATTTTGATATCACAATTTGGACGAAACTTTTTTTTTAAGCTGAAGTGTCTCAGGTAGACCAGGCGATAGGGAGGGATTTGAATTCTTACACCGGACTGTAACTCACACTCTGCACCGGGCATTGTACACATCCATCTGCAGCCACACCCAGCTACTCAGAGAGATTCACAATCCGATCACATCACACTTTCTTCTGGATCGAGTCAAACCCAAACAGCAGGAAGATTTTAATGATGCAGATTGCTCTAATCACCTTCAGACATGTTCGATGATTTGGTGAATAACATTCCAGGTATAAGCACATGTTTTTGAGGAGGTGGGATCTCTTTATTCTGCACAGATTAAATAGTCTTGGGACATGTGTCCACTTTACCGGCGCCATATAAATGAAAGGTATTTGAATAAATTGTGGAATGGTGCCAGAATTAAAGCTCTATTTCTTTACGTCAGTTGAACTTTCATAATAAACGAAAACACGTGCTCCTGTGATGGCTATTTATAGGGTACGTCCGTGCCATACCACCTCATGGGAAAGTTTGTACAAAAAAAACCCACACACCTATCCGGCAGGAGTCCACACAGGACATCCTGCTGGGGAAGATGACAAATCTGCCAAAGTCATGGTCAGAACTTAGAAGCAAGCGCCAGACGTAGTTCGTTTCACTGTGAAAGCTCAATAGGGAAAGTCCACAGCCCCCCTCCCCCAACAGCCAGACTCGATGTAAAACCCACTCAACCTGCCTGCTCCAGAGAATATTTCACATCAAACGCATGTTGTAAATATAATCTGTAAATGTGAGGGGAGTGAGGCAGCTCAGAGTGACACACACTCTATTGAAAGAAATGTAACTATTACATGATATGCAATGTCAAACTTGAACTATTATCGAACTTACTTTAACAAATTTCATGAACAATTTTTTTTTCTGACAAATATACTTCGGGACAAGAACCTCGTCGTTCAAGAGTTAAAGGTTCTGTTTCCCATTTTAGTTCAAAACGGGTGTTATATTTGGATAATTTAGAGAAATGTATTAACCAGAAAATTTAGCAGTTGTTATTAGAGAGATTGATGAAAATCAGTCAAAGAAACGTTAAGGACGAGATTGAGTGAGCACATTCATGCGACAGCCTTTTAGCATTGATTGTCCCTCACTCTTCCAGTACTGTTGGCCCAGGGCGCAAGTTCACTGAACTTGCATGTGGTTCCGTTCTCTCGCGTCTGCAAAGACTGGCAATCAGCACCAGGGAGACCAAAGTTATTGGTCAGGAGGAAGAGACTCCACCTTCCAGCAATATTGACAACCTCACTCCGGGTCAACAATTACCCCAACAAGTGCCATCAGCTGCAGCAGCAACAAACAGTGACTGTGGGGAGGTGGGGGAGCAATAATTTGAGCAAGTCATATAGGAACGAAAGGCAGATTCCCAAAGGAGTTTGGTCTTTGCTGAGTATTAACTGCGATCACGTGGCTGATCACAAAAACTGGTTTATAACGGATGAGAAGATAACTGCAGAGATCAGTAGAATAAACTTTTATTCGTGAATGAAATATTGAAATAATCTAGGCTAATTCAATGTGGCAATCCATTCTCCATTTCAACAAGGATATTAAAATAAGTTTCACATATAAATATGGGCAGCACAGTAGCATTGTGGATAGCACAATTGCTTCACAGCTCCAGGGTCCCAGGTTCGATTCCGGCTTGGGTCACTGTATGTGCGGAGTCTGCACATCCTCTCCGTGTGTGCGTGGGTTTCCTCCGGGTGCTCCAGTTTCCTCCCACAGTCCAAAGATGTGCCGGTTTGGTGGATTGGCCATGCTAAATTGCCCTTAGTGTCCAAAATTGCCCATAGTGTTGGGTGGGGTTGCTGGGAAATGGGGATAGGGTGAAGGTGTGGACCTTGGATAGGTTGCTCTTTCCAAGAGCTGGTGCAGACTCGATGGCCTAATGGCCTCCTTCTGCACTGTAAATTCTATGAAATCTATTTTTTTTAAACTGTGCATTTGTTTTCCATTTAATTCCAGCGTTCCAGAAGAGAACAGTTTACTGTTATGACAGGAGAGGGTTTAATTTAGACAGCCCCGATTTCTCATCTCACCACCCATCCGTAAAATAAAAGGTGTTTTGATTTTGATTTCTCCCCTTTTTAAGTGGTAATTTCCTGACCCCCTCGGTATTGATGTGGTCCAATTTCTATTAATAACCCATGTTAGTACCAACTCAGAAGGTAAGTTTATTTACACACACTCAAACCTGGGAAGAGGGTAGCAACATGGCTTTCTTTTTGCTCATACAATTAAAGCGGGATTGAGAAAGAAAGGTTTGCAGAGCAAAGACACAGCATAGCGAATTGTTGTTTCACATGCATGCAGAGTCCAGAATTAAAGCCCATTGGGGTGTTACTTCACATAGGTCAGCAAACTGAACTGATGCTGAATTCACTTATCCAGTAGAATTGACTTCTACGATGAGATAGGCATGTAGAGATGAATTAGTCTCGAGGCGATGATACAGAAATTTAGAAGATTCAGTCAAAACATTGTAAATGGGCATAGGTATTCAAACCTCGACAGAGACATTGCCTGTGCTTCTTCTTGGTACAGGAAT
The DNA here is from genome assembly GCF_047496885.1 of Scyliorhinus torazame. Taxonomy (NCBI): domain Eukaryota; kingdom Metazoa; phylum Chordata; class Chondrichthyes; order Carcharhiniformes; family Scyliorhinidae; genus Scyliorhinus; species Scyliorhinus torazame. Next base: position 15,295,785 of record NC_092722.1, on the reverse strand, counting down.
GAGATAGAGAATCTGGTGAACTGGTGCGAAGGCAATAATCTCTCCCTCAATGCCAACAAAATGAAGGAGATTGTCATCGACTTCAGGAAGCGTATTGGAAAACATGCCCCTGTCTACATCAATGGGAACAAATTAGAAAGGGTCGGGGGCTTCAAGTGTCCAGATCACCAACAACCTGTCCTGGTCCCCCCATGCCGACACTATAGTTGAGAAAGCCCACCAACGACTATACTTTCTCAGAAGACTAAGGAAATTTGGCATGTTAGCCACGACTCTCACCAACTTTTACAGATGCACCATTGAAAGCATTCTTTCTGGTTGTATCACAGCTTGGTATGCTTCTTGCTCTTCCCAAGACTGCAAGAAGCTTCAAAAGGTCGAGAATGTAGCCCAATCCATCAAGCACACCAGCCTCCCATCCATTGACCCTGTCTAAAATTCCCGCTGTCTCGGAAAGGCAGCCAGCGTAATTAAGGACCCCACGCACCCCGGATATATTCTCTTCCACCTTCTTCCATCAGGAAAAAGATACAAACATTTGAGGTCACGTATCGACCGACTCAAGAACAGCTTCTTCCCTGCTGTCATCAGAGTTTTGAATGGGCCTACCTCGTATTAAGTCGATCTTTTCTCTACACCCTAGCTATGACTGTCACATTACATTCTGCAGTCTCTCCTTCCATCACTATGTACTATATGCGTTGTTTGTATAGCATGCAAGAAACAATACTTTTCACTGTATACTAATACATGTGACAATAATAAATCAAATCAAATCAAAAATGGAAGGGCTCTTTGTCCTAGCAGACTGAGCTTTGTGGTGTGGCGCTTTGCCCCTCTATAAGGCATTATTACAGGTTCCATCTGCTAGGGGGATCATGCCACATGACTCCCACTTTGGCTTGGACAAAAGGTATAAATCCCTTTGTCTGGGTTCCTCAAATTCTTAATGTTCCAACCGTTATGAATTTGAAAGGAAGATTGCAGGATTCTTTGTCCTAGTGGACTAATAGACTCCAGTTAACCAGCCTGGGTTCTGAAATGCAGATGGCCTTGGCCTATTTCCTGTTGAATTTGGTCTCTGCAACATACAATGTTCATTAGCATGTCTTCAGTGATAGGCCCAGGTTTCTCTGATACTGCCAGATAGTTCTTATTGTTCGAAGGTCACAACCCGACATAGCTTGAGTCATTTTAAAAAGTAATTGTGTAGTTATTACAGTTCAGAAATTAGCCATGAGGATATACATACATATTGAGGTGATAGCCCTGTTATATTACTGTAAAGGACATCTGTTTTAGTGAGAAGTGAAATTTGTCCAATTGGTGTTGAAGGGCAAAACAATTGATATCGCCTTGGGCCATATGGCCTTGCTTTTATCTCATAGCTCATGACACCTTTGGCATTCTCATCTTAACTCCAACTTATCACTGACTTTCCATATGTAGTATCTCCTTTATGCATTCTTGCACCATCTCCACCTACTATGGGCAGGGTAAATCCACCTCAAATCCACTCCAGGCTCAATGGGGATCACATTCCACGCTGTTGGCACTAATCTGATCCAGACCAACTGTCCAGCCAACCAACCAGCCCCTTGAGTAGTCCGAGTTTGCTGTGGCAACATACACTTTTACATGTAGTCCGGAGCTATGAATGGTGATGGTCGAGGCTCCAATTTTTTTCCATCACACGATTGACCAGGAATTTCTCCCGCTCTTACCGCCTGTCATTGACAGACATTGGAAGGATTTACAGGCTAGTAATCACCCTTTTTGGCTAGATTATGAATACACTTCACACGGCCATCAAGCTCTAGGGTGAGACATGAGCCTGGAATGAGGCTCCAGGGACCCGGATTCAATTCCGGCCTCAGGTGACTGCGTGGAGTCTGCACATCCTCCCCGTGTCTGCGTGGGTTTCCTCCGGGTGCTCCGGTTTCCTCCCACAGTCTAAAGATGTGCAGGTTTGATGGATTAGCCATGATAAATTGTCCCTTTAGTGTCCAAGGGTTAGGTGCCGTTACTGGGTTACAGTGATAGGGTGGGGACATGGGATTAAGTAGGGTGCTCTTTCCAAGGGCCTGTGCAGACTCAATGGACTGAATGGCTTCCTGTTGCACTGGAGCATTTGGGTCTGAGGCCAGTATGCTATCCACTCTGCCACAAGACCTCCTGGGACGCTCCTACAATAAAGCTTGTAAGATATGTGGGGGAGTTTTGCATTGTTCTGTGCTGAAAGATGCAGGATATACGGTTGTGGCCTGTGCTGAAGATTATGGGGTATTTGGGGATGACCTGTATTGAAGGGCATAGGATATTCAGGTATGCGCTTGGTATACTCATGCTGTAGTGTGCGTGTGTTTCCTCCGGGTGCTCCGGTTTCCTCCCATAGTCCAAAGATGTGCAGGTTAGGTGGATTGGCCATGCTAAATTGCCCTTAGTGTCCAAAATTGCCCTTAGTATTGGGTGGGGTTACTGGGTTATGGGGATAGGGTGGAGTTGTGGACCTTGGGTCGGGTGCTCTTTCCAAGAGCCGGTGCAGACTCGATGGGCCGAATGGCCTCCTTCTGCACTGTAAATTCTATGTTCTATTACATGCAAATTTGCCATGTGTTAAAGGGTATGGGATAATGGACTTTCTCGCCCGTTTTGAATAGAACATAGAACATAACAGCGCAGTACAGGCCTTTCAGCCCTCAATGTTGCGCCGACCTGTGAAACCACTCTAAAGCCCATTTACACTATTCCCTTATCGTCCATATGTCTACCTAATGACCATTTGAATACCCTTAGTGTGGTTGTAGCAAAGGCGGGAATGTTCTCAATTGGACAATCGTGTAGGATAATCGAGTATTGATGTTAACGCCTGTGACTCAGTTGGTAGCACTGTCTTGAATCAGAGGTCGTGGGTTCAAGACCCAATGTGGAAAGTTGAGCATACAAATCTTGGCCGGATAACAACTTGGAAGAGAATATACTGTTGGGAGTCTCCATTTATAATTCCAGTTCTTACTCTGACCCTGGCCTCACATTTGAGTGTTCAGGTAGAACTTTTCAGAAACGGGCAGCTTTGAGTGAAAAAAAAAACCCTCAGCTCCCCTCTCGATTATATGCTAATGATTTTCAATGATTGATGACAATGGCCTTTTCTGGTGGACCTGAAGGGGAACAGCAGGCTGTCCCGGGGATTGGGCGACACAGGGAGAGTGCAAACTCCTCCAGCTCTAGCTCTAACATTGCGTTATCGAGTTTCACAGCGCAAAGTGAGGACCATCGTGTCTGTGCCGACCAATCGATTCTAATCCCACGTTCCAGTACTTGATGTGATTAATTAACTCCCGCGGCTCTGCCCTGAATCTTGAAGCATTTCAATGCAGGAAACATTCGCTTCACGGAGAGACAGGAATCAAATGGCTGAGAAATTAGAATACCCAAACCACCGAGTTCATTTTCTATTTTGATTTATTTTCAAAAAATCTTTTATACAACCATGAAACACTTTTATATTATCTTTGAATTTTCTTATTTAAAATATATTTCCTTATATACAAAAGGCCGGCATGCCACCATTAAAAAGTGCCCAATTGTCAATGGATATTTAATCGGATCGAGGTCAATAAGTTTCTGCTTTGCATAGAAATTACAATTCACAAAACTATAAATGCCTCAGATATAATATCATGCAAAACGATTCCATATGTACACATTTTATTTACAGTTTAATTCTGCACAAAGTATTTATACGTGTTAAGAGTCTCTTTTGTGTCCACGCCCGCTACCAGGGCCTCCAGATACAGTTCTGCTGGGGGACTGGGAGGACTTGCTGGTTGAGGCGAGGGCTGACACTGGGTACTGACGGTCGCTGAAACGCTGGGCACCCAGTTGCGTTGGATCGAACCAAGCTCCGGGGTCCCTCCCGCGGCGATACCTCTGCGCCGGGCGGGCTCCTGGCAGAGTAAGGGTAATGGGACACTAAAGGCATGCACCTCCTCAGGTAGTCTGTCAGACGATCGCACCCTTCCGTTCCCATGAGCTTTGAAGACGGGAGGAGGTTGCTCAGCTGAAGGAGGCAGGCGCGGTAACCGTCCCGATAGCTATCCAGGCGATCTGTAAGGAGGGCAGACAAAACGGTGGTCATTCCCCAGCTCGTGTACCTCTTCATGGTGTTCGCAATTAAACTGTCACCTGTCTATAAACTCAATGAGGTGGAGATGCCGGCGTTGGACTGGGGTGAGCACAGTAAGAAGTCTTACAACACCAGGTTAAAGTCCAACAGGTTTATTGGGAATCACGAGCTTTCGGAGCGTAGCTCCTGCATCAGGTGAGGGATTCCAAATAAACTTGTAGGACTTTAACCTGGTGTTGTGAGACTTCTTTCTATAAACTCAATAGCTGGTCAGTCCCCCGTTGCACATTTGGATTCGGATGGAGAAGGCAGAATCAGCAATAGGGATTAACCAATCCGTTTTCCTGTACACTTTATGGGACATAATGTGTAAATTAGCCCTACTCTGGCCCAGAAAGACAATACTTCAAAAGAAAGGCATTGATTAGAAAGCGTCCTGGGTGTTCCCAAGAGGATGAAAGACGCGGTAAATAATAGTAACTCCCCCCCCCCCCCCCCCCCCGCCGTTTTTATCATGTTGATGAGCAGTGGTAGCTGTTTAAGGAGATATTCAATTCCTTTCAACTAAAATGGGCCGAATGGCCTCCTTGTACTATGATTCTGAAGCAGATCCGATCTGAAGGCACTTACCATACAATGGAGTTTGGGGCAAATCCTGCAGAAACCGAACAGTCATTTCCAGAATATCAGCTTTTTCCAGTTTGGAATAACGTGGACTCTGGCAGAGGGAAGGGGGGGAAAAACAGAACGTTTTAATCATGAACTCTTTCTCTTGTAAATCGAATTAAAACCAGGTTTACCAGGACAAGTGAGACAAATAAAACCTTCACTTACATCTTTTCCAATGAGGGGCAAGATCAGAGTCTTTAACTGGTTCAGACTGTCATTGATCCGCGCGCGTCTCCGCTTCTCCATCAGAGGTTTCTGAGTCTGCAAGGAAATCAAATCAGGCTTTACACGCGGGAACACAGCTAAACCATGAGACAGAAACCCCGACGTGGCGGCTCCTCGGGACGAGCTGGATTCAGTCTGTGGGGCGGTGGGGTGGGGAATTACCTTTCTTAATTCGCTGGCTTCTCTCTTTTTACGTTTGTTCAGGTGTGCAGAGTACTGTCCGTGCTCTGTAGTGCTCGATTCGTAGAGATGGGGAGACATTCTCTCTTGCCTGGTGTGTGTGTGTGTCTGTTTGAGAGAGCGAGAGAGCTTTCAGACAGAAGATGCTGGGAGCTGCCAGGTACAGAGTGTGGGAATGACTCTGTGGCTGGGTGAATTTATAGAGTTGGGGAGTGTCCACGCACTGCCCACTCGCCTTTGTGAAGTGACGGCAGACGCCTCTGAACGCCTCACCAACCCACCCAACTCATTCAAACCAAAGATACCATCTGTCCCGGGGACCTCGACTTTAAAAATACGCAAATAAAATTCGACCAGGAATTACAAACTTATAGTCAGTAAAAAGCAGACCCGAACAAGATTGCCGTTTCAACATGTGTTGGGTGGTGGGTCTATTTTAGTTGAAAAATGCTGCAGATTTGATGAATCCGACCCAATTCTCGCTGTATTAAGAAATTGCAACCATTTCCTGTAACTGCTCACACTTTGTAATAATTTTTGAAAGTAATCTCTTCAATATGCACACCCCAAACTCCTGGCGTTTGCGAGCACAGACAGGCTGAGTGGAAATTAATCAAACTTTTCCAGAGAGTCTTTTTTTAAAAACGAATACTGTTCGTTTTCCAAATCTTGCCTGATGTAACATCTGTAAAGTTTGTTGTGTTTTGTCTTTAAGTAAAACCGATTGGATGCACTTTTTGTTTCAATATTCCACGATCTCAGGTTGAAAACAAAACTGTTTGTCAACAATTGGGGGGGGGGGGTGGAAATCAGCTTCCCAAGCCGAAAACTACGCCGTCTCACTGTTGCCCCCACCCCCTCCCCCCACCCCCTCCCCTCACCAACACTCCCCCCCCCCCCCCCCAAATAAAACCCCACCTGTCTCTGCAAACTGCAGACAATGATTGGGGCATTTAACACGAAATATGTGATTAATACTAATGCGGATTGGGGGGCGGGTGAGGGAAACTGGGTCAACACGATCAATTTGGCGTTGCCAATGTTTCCACAAGCCCATGTTTGGTGGCTTCCGCGGCCACGGTGTCCCTTTTTTATTTTGTTCGTTGCAAATTCTGATTTTCTGTTTCCTCCCCATTGCCCCAAGGAACAGGAATTTGCCTCGCCGGAGTTAGAACGGAGTGAACGGGGGAAGAGAAATTTGCTCAATACCGGCGACTGGATTCACTTTGCAAATAAAATCAAACTTGAAACGGTGCCGTTTAACCAGGGTAAAGAGAATGTGAAATATATAAACTAGATTCGAGAGTGGGATCCCTCGAGGATGAATAGACTTGATTTCAAGCCACGCGCCAGACACATGCCACCCACAGCATCCCCCCGCCCAGGTCAGATATGAGCCGAATAGAACCACTTCCAATATCCTCAATGCCAAATACACATCAGAATTTTCTTTTAAATCTAAAAAGAGTTTATCACCGTGCGGTGCCCGCAATCCTTATACTGGCAGAATAGTTTCATTCGACTTTAGAACTTTCTATAAGTTTGATTTGCAGCGTTAACACGTTTAACTTGGGAGATTGAGGGAGCCAATCTATTAAATTGTGTTTTAAAATATACACCAGGAAAATGCTTTATTTTAATTCCACTTGCGATGGACAATTTCGCTTTATTTTGATGCAATGGGACACAATTGGTCTGGATGTATTCCCTACATCACTCAGAATCGTTTTAATATAACGGGAGATATTTTATATAATCTTTTATATTGTGTAAGGGGGGGGGGGGGGGTGCTCTCTCGATCACAATGCTCGATCAGTCATAAGTTTCATTTTCAAATGTTTGGCGTGATTTTGGATAATTAAAGTGGCATCCAATCTGTCCCGGAATGAAAAGGGCGCGTTTGTTTTGGCTTGGGGTAGCTGCCTAAAATTAAACATCTGTGTTCCCCCACCCACCCACAATCCCCCTCCCCCTCCGACCCCACTTCAGACAAAGAGATTTGCAATTTATTGGAGAGTTAGCTTCAAACAATCACGTGATGTGAAAGTTTTTATATAGAAGTTAGCAGCGAGTAGCAGTGAATTCTGGACTCAAGGCGGTCGCCAACACTGAGGGAAAGAGCCTCAGTGTCTCCCGCCGGCCTTGTACAAACTGCAAAGGTCTTTTTTCTATCCTTTACCACTAAATTCGAAATGCTACTTCTCTATTTCCATTAAATCGGACAGGTTCAACTTTCCTAACGTTGGCCCAGTACGGAGGCGACTGCTGAATAATGTGGCCATTTGATTTGAACAGAAAAGGTGTCCTGAGCCGCTGTGAATGCAGTAAATTCTTGCACATTGCCCTCTCTCTGTCTCTCTCGACTGGGTCTCAGTGGGATTAATTGAGTTGAATTGATGACATGCATTGGGCACGCGTCGCCATCAGCTCAAACAGGCTTGTGACTGTGGACCGCGGGCGCTCAGCCAGAGAGGGTGGACCATTGAAAAGCAGTTTGCTCGATAAGTCTATAGAAGTGAAAAAATAAGATACATGTTTCACATTTGCGATCAGTCTGGCAGATGCATTGAAAAGTATTGACTATATTTCATATCAAACGGAAAATTGACCACAGAAAACCCACATTGATCACCTGTGAAAACAGGTTTGAGAAAATACATTTTAATTTACAGCACAGAGACAGGGCGCTTATTCCAACTGATCAATGTCGGTGTTTCTAACCACACCAGCCTCTTCCCACCGTCCCTGTCTAATTCCATTCCGTTTCTTCTGGGTGAGTTATCCAGCTTTCCTTCAACCGTTTAGTTTCTAATAGTTATTACAGAGTATTGTGTTAAAAGTGCGTTTGAGAGTTTTTAAACACGTATGGCAGAAGCATAAACAGCTGACAGGTTGTTGGAATATATTTTATTTGCTTTGGACATGGCAAAATGCCCTTTAGATATTTGCCCCGTTGCGCCCCGTTCTCAGGGCGCTTGTTAAAGCTTTTCTACCCCACACTGTGACTATATCAAACAGGCACCGGCTCCCCACACTTTTACCAGCGGAGATAATTTGGGGAATGGAGAACTTTGCTGTCCAACCCCCCCCCCCCCCCCCCCAACCCCCGCCCCACACGTCTTTCGATCGCAACTTTTCCCATTCCATTCAATGTAACCATCACAAAGAAGCGTCCCAAAGCTCAAACGTACGCTGTCCCCCAAATCTACACTCCCTCATGCACAAACCACACAAGGGACCCTCCAACTGCGGAATAAACGAATCAGAGCTCACCATTAAAGTCTCCAAGCAACGGGGACATTTAAATAATCGAGAAATTAAGAATCACTTGTAAAATTATAGATTTTGAACGTGAGCAAATCTATTACTGATGTAATGCCAAACTGAAGTGTGATCATAGAATCATCGAATTTACAGTGCAGAAGGAGGCCAAAGCTAATCAACACCTTTCAATGCATCTGTTTTAAATCGAGGCCACATTGCTGATTTTGTACATTTAGTTTAACTACTGGTGTCGATTTTGCCCCTCATGATCGCTGGAGTATAATTGTGACCAGCAGTTTGGTGTTGAGGCTGGACACATTCTTTCATCTAGTCTTTCCGATGAGGGTCATTGTGGGACTGATTGAGATGATTCAAGCCACGCGTCCTACACGAGCCAGCCAGCAGCAGGCGGGCCAGACGGAGGGTCCGGGGACAAAGCTGGAGTAGACATCGCAATGAGCAATGCCCTCCACCCCCATACCCAACACCCCCCCTGCAAGTTACTGCCCCTCCCACCCCTCTTTCTGAAAAGTTTCTTATTCCCCCTCCGTTTAGGGAGCTTGTTGGGTCTCAAACAATTTTGGCGTCAGGGTCCCATATGCTCAGTTCTCCTGTTTTATTTTCTGGAGGGACAAATCAGACCGACGGGGACACAGATTCGAAAGGAGCTCAGCGCAGATGTGTCCAACCACTTCAACAACTGTGAATGAGGGGTAGGAGATACCTGCAAATAGACGCCGGTCCCTTTCCTTTTGTAACTTTAAACAGTTTTGTGACGCCAGATTTACGGTTATTTTGTGACATTTTACTTTTCGTGACTGTGAAATATATTTTAAAGCCCCATTAAAGCGCCTTCATGCCAGTGTGCACCCAACTGCGGGGATGCACTGCGCTACACGGAAGATGGATTTCTAGAACTGTCTGCTCTCTATGAGCATTGACAGAGTCAATCTTGTCAGAGGTTAGATTTGCGACATTAATTTACATTGGTAGAACTTTAGTTTTGTAGCGCGGTATATTCAGTGCGGGCATTGTAATTTATGTAGATTCTATGGGACAGAGCGACAGCCAATCTATAGTACTGTATCCTTATAGAGTCATAGATTTCCAGCATGGAGGCCCTTCGGCCCATGTCGTCCAGTTTTTTTTTTACCACTAAACTTCTCCCAATTGCCCGCATTTGGTCCATATCCCTCTATACCCAGCTTTCCCATATAAATGTCGAAATGCTTTTTGAAATACAACATTGTAGCCGCCTCATATATAGGTTGGAGGATACATTCTCAGCTCTCACTGAAGGCGGTGTTGCATATCCAGTTAAATTGTTACAATGTGGACCTTTGGGTAAAATACAAGCCTGGAATCAAGGGCTGTCGTGAACTTTAGTTAGAGCGAATTGGCATCGTAATATATCGTCACTGCATATCATACAATCAGCCCTTGCGAATTCAGTCAAACACTTGTTAGATTTAAGGAGAGCCTCATTATATGAAGACGTTATGAATTTATTATTGTTTCATACTTGTATATATGCCCGGAACACTCCGGAAATAGCATGATGTATGCTTTCTCATCGCTAATCTGCTTCCAGCTATTCACATCGATCAGATTTGCGATCAACCGTGCGCCTGGGATTCAGTGGGACGCGGTGCAGTTTGATGTAAATGCCGTATTTGGGCTCTGCTGCAGGTAAGGGGTTGACGACAACCGACCATGGAAGGTGAAGCAGCTCCTTCCTAGAAAGAGTAACACTCGGAGGATGTGTTACAATTGTGATGGAGGAGTGCTGCATCATGTTAGTGTTTTCTTTCATTTAAAACCATTATAGCCAACGCCAATTAAAGTAGTAACTCAAAACCTCTTCGGAATGAATCACATTTCCAAATTAATTGAAGCATCTTCGGAATAAATGGGATTTCTGTGTCTGGGTGGATTGGATTGCAATCACTCCTGCTGTCAGATGGTTCTGAATAATAGTGTCTCTTTGAATTGTTTTCCAGTCTGTTTCCTCCTTGCCCCATTCATTGTGTTCTGCCCTCGCTCCTGACGATCAGGAAATGATTAACTACATCTATGCTGGCTGTCGCGTGCCGGTTTTTTCCGCCACAAATATCGCTGGGGAGCAGCTGTCTGGGAAGCTTCCAGTCAGCGAATGATATGTGGTGTCCCCGAGCCGCTCTCTCCCCATCTCTGGATCATTCGGAGCTACAGGGTGACAGGAGCTACAGGGTGACAGGAGTTACAGGGTGACAGGAGTTACAGGGTGACAGGGGCTACAAGGTGACAGGAGTTACAGGGTGACAGGAGCTACAGGGTGACAGGACCTTCAGGGTGTCCGGGGCTACAGGGTGACAAAGGCTTCAGGACTACAGGTGTTACAGGGTGACTGAAGTTTCAGAGTGACAGTGGTTTCAGAGTGACAGGAGCTTCAGGGTGACAGGGGCTTCAGGGTGACAGGGGCTACAGGGTGACATGAGCTACGGGGCGACAGGACCTTCTGGGTGACAGGTTCTACAGGGTGACAGGGGCTACAGGGTGACAGGGGCTACACGGTGACAGGAGCTACAGGGTGACAGGAGCTACAGGGCGACAGGGGTTTCAGGGTGACAGGGGCTACAGGGTGACAGGGGTTACAGGGTGACAGGAGCTATGGGTGACAGGAGCTACAGGGTGACAGGAACTACCGGACGACAGGAACTACAGGGTGACAGGGGCTACAGGGTGACAGGGGTTTCAGGGCGACAGTGGCTACAGGGTGACAGGAGCTATGGGTGACAGGAGCTAAAGGGCGACAGGAGCTATGGGTGACAGGAGCTACAGGGTGACAGGGGTTTCAGGGTGACAGGGGCTACAGGGTGACAGGAGCTACAGGGTGACAGGAGCTACATGGTGTCAGGGGCTACAGGGTCACAGGGGCTACAAGGTGACAGGAGCTACAGGGTGACAGGAGTTTCAGAGTGACAGGGGCTACAGGGTGACAGGAGTTTCAGAGTGACAGGTGCTACAGGGTGACAGGACTCTCAAAGTGCCAGGAGCTTCAGAGTGACAGGGGCTACAGAGTGACAGGAGCTACAGGGTGACTGGGGCTACAGGGTGACAGGAGTTACAAGGTGACAGGGGCTACAGGGCAACAGGAGCTACAGGGTGGCAGGAACTGCAGGGTGACAGGGGTGTCAGGGTGACAGGCGCTACAAGGTGACAGGAGCTACAGGGTGACAGTGGCTACAGGGTGACAGAAGCTACAAGATGACAGGGGCTACAGGGTGACAGGAGCTACAGGGTGACCGGTGCTACAAGGTGACAGGAGGTACAGGGTGACAGGAGCTACAGAGTGACAGGAGCTACAGGGTGACTGCGGCTACAGGGTGACAGGAGCTACAAGGAGACAGGAGCTACAGGGTGACAGGGGTTACAGGGTGACAGAAGCTACAAGATGACAGGGGTTTCAGGGTGACAGGCGCTCTCAGGTGACAGATGCTTCAGCATGACAGGGGCTACAGGGTGACAGAAGCTACAAGATGACAGGGGCTACAGGTTGACAGGAGCTACAGGATGACCGGTGCTACAAGGTGACAGGGGTTACAGGGTGACAGGAGCTACAGAGTGACAGGAGCTACAGGGTGACTGGGGCTACAGGTTGACAGGAGCTACAAGGTGACAGGGGCTACAGGGTGACAGGAGCTACAAGGTGACAGGGGCTACAGGGTGACAGGAGCTACAGGGTGACTGGGGCTACAGGTTAACAGGCGCTACAGGGTGACAGGCGCTACAAGGTGCCAGGAGCTACAGGGTGGCAGGAACTGCAGGGTGACAGGGGTTTCAGGGTGACAGGCGCTACAAGGTGACAGGAGCTATACGGTGACAGGGGCTACAGGGTGACAGAAGCCACAAGATGACAGGGGTTACAGGGTGACAGGAGCTACAGGATGAGCGGTGCTACAAGGTGACAGGGGTTACAGGGTGACAGGAGCTACAGAGTGACAGGAGCTACAGGGTAACAGGAGTTACAGGGTGACAGGGGCTACACGGTGACAGGAGCTACAGGGTGACAGGAGCTACAGGGCGACAGGGGTTTCAGGGTGACAGGGGCTACAGGGTGACAGGGGTTACAGGGTGACAGGAGCTATGGGTGACAGGAGCTACAGGGTGACAGGAACTACCGGGCGACAGGAACTACAGGGTGACAGGGGCTACAGGGTGTCAGGGGTTTCAGGGCGACAGTGGCTACAGGGTGACAGGAGCTATGGGTGACAGGAGCTACAGGGCGACAGGAGCTATGGGTGACAGGAGCTACAGGGTGACAGGGGTTTCAGGGTGACAGGGGCTACAGGGTGACAGGAGCTACAGGGTGACAGGAGCTACATGGTGTCAGGGGCTACAGGGTCACAGGGGCTACAAGGTGACAGGAGCTACAGGGTGACAGGAGTTTCAGAGTGACAGGGGCTACAGGGTGACAGGAGTTTCAGAGTGACAGGGGCTACAGGGTGACAGGACTCTCAAAGTGCCAGGAGCTTCAGAGTGACAGGGGCTACAGAGTGACAGGAGCTACAGGGTGACTGGGGCTACAGGGTGACAGGAGTTACAAGGTGACAGGGGCTACAGGGCAACAGGAGCTACAGGGTGGCAGGAACTGCAGGGTGACAGGGGTGTCAGGGTGACAGGCGCTACAAAGTGACAGGAGCTACAGGGTGACAGTGGCTACAGGGTGACAGAAGCTACAAGATGACAGGGGCTACAGGGTGACAGGAGCTACAGGGTGACCGGTGCTACAAGGTGACAGGAGGTACAGGGTGACAGGAGCTACAGAGTGACAGGAGCTACAGGGTGACTGCGGCTACAGGTTGACAGGAGCTACAAGGTGACAGGGGCTACAGGGTGACAGGAGCTACAATGTGACAGGGGCTACAGGGTGACAGGAGCTACAGGGTGACTGGGGCTACAGGTTAACAGGCGCTACAGGGTGACAGAAGCTACAAGATGACAGGGGTTTCAGGGTGACAGGCACTATAAGGTGACAGATGCTTCAGCATGACAGGGGCTACAGGGTGACAGAAGCTACAAGATGACAGGGGCTACAGGTTGACAGGAGCTACAGGGTGACTGGTGCTACAAGGTGACAGGGGTTACAGGGTGACAGGAGCTACAGAGTGACAGTAGCTACAGGGTGACTGGGCTACAGGTTGACAGGAGCTACAAGGTGACAGGGGCTACAGGGTGACAGGAGCTACAATGTGACAGGGGCTACAGGGTGACAGGAGCTACAGGGTGACTGGGGCTACAGGTTAACAGGCGCTACAGGGTGACAGGCGCTACAAGGTGCCAGGAGCTACAGGGTGGCAGGAACTGCAGGGTGACAGGGGTTTCAGGGTGACAGGCGCTACAAGGTGACAGGAGCTATAGGGTGACAGGGGCTACAGGGTGACAGAAGCCACAAGATGACAGGGGTTACAGGGTGACAGGAGCTACAGGATGAGCGGTGCTACAAGGTGACAGGGGTTACAGGGTGACAGGAGCTACAGAGTGACAGGAGCTACAGGGTAACAGGAGTTACAGGGTGACAGGGGCTACAGGGTGACAGGAGCTCCAGCGTGACAGGAGCTACCAGGAGACAGGAGCTACAGGGTGACAGGGGCTACTGGGTGACAGGAGCTTCAAGGTGACAGTTGCTACAGGGTGACTGGAGTTTCAGTGTGACAGGGGTTTCAGAGTGACAGGGGCTACAGGGTGACAGGAGCTACAGGGTGACTGGGGCTACAGGGTGACAGGAGCTACAAGGTGACAGGGGCTACAGGGTAACAGGAGCTACAGGGTGGCAGGGGCTACAGGGTGACAGGAGCTACAGGGTGGCAGGAACTGCAGGGTGACAGGGGTTGCAGGGTGACAGGCGCTACAAGGTGACAGGAGCTACAGGGTGACAGGGGCTACAGGGTGACAGAAGCTACAAGATGACAGGGGCTACAGGGTGACAGGAGCTACAGGGTGACAGGAGCTACAGAGTGACAGGAGCTACAGGGTGACAGGAGCTACAAGGTGACAGGAGCTACAGGGTGACAGGGGCTACAGGGTGACAGAAACTACAAGATGACAGGGGTTTCATGGTGACAGGGGCTAGAGGGTGACAGGGGCTACAGGGTGACAGGAGCTACAAGGTGACAGGAGCTTCAGGGTGACAAGGGTTTTAGGGTGACAGGCGCTACAAGGTGACCGGTGCTACAGGGTGACAGGGGCTACAGGGTGACAGAAGCTATAAGATGACAGGGGCTACAGGTTGACAGGAGCTACAGGGTGAGCGGTGCTACAAGGTGACAGGGGTTACAGGGTGACAGGAGCTACAGAGTGACAGGAGCTACAGGGTGACTGGGGCTACAGGTTGACACGAGTTACAAGGTGACAGGGGCTACAGGGTGACAGGAGCTACAAGGTGACAGGGGCTACAGGGTGACAGGAGCTACAGGGTGACTGAGGCTACAGGGTAACAGGCGCTACAGGGTGACAGGCGCTACAAGGTGCCAGGAGCTACAGGGTGGCAGGAACTGCAGGGTGACAGGGGTTTCAGGGTGACAGGCGCTACAAGGTGACAGGAGCTGTAGGGTGACAGGGGCTACAGGGTGACAGAAGCCACAAGATGACAGGGGTTACAGGGTGACAGGAGCTACAGGATGAGCGGTGCTACATGGTGACAGGGGCTACAGGGTAACAGGAGTTACAGGGTGACAGGAGCTACAAGGTGACAGGAGCTACAGGGTGACAGGGGCTACAGGGTGACAGGAGCTACCAGGTGACAGGAGCTACAGGGTGACAGGGGCTACTGGGTGACAGGAGCTTCAAGGTGACAGTTGCTACAGGGTGACTGGAGTTTCAGTGTGACAGGGGTTTCAGAGTGTCAGGGGCTACAGGGTGACAGGAGCTACAGGATGACTGGGGCTACAGGGTGACAGGGGCTACAAGGTGACAGGGGCTACAGGGTAACAGGAGCTACAGGGTGGCAGGGGCTACAGGGTGACAGGAGCTACAGGGTGGCAGGAACTGCAGGGTGACAGGGGTTGCAGGGTGACAGGCACTACAAGGTGACAGGAGCTACAGGGTGACAGGGGCTACAGGGTGACAGAAGCTACAAGATGACAGGGGCTACAGGGTGATAGGAGCTACAGGGTGACCGGTGCTACAAGGTGACAGGAGCTACAGAGTGACAGGAGCTACAGGGTGACAGGAGCTACAAGGTGACAGGAGCTACAGGGTGACAGGGGCTACAGGGTGACAGAAGCTACAAGATGACAGGGGTTTCAGGGTGACAGGCGCTACAAGGTGACCGGTGCTACAGGGTGACAGTGGCTACAGGGTGACAGAAGCTATAAGATGACAGGGGCTACAGGTTGACAGGAGCTACAGGGTGAGCGGTGCTACAAGGTGACAGGGGTTACAGGGTGACAGGAGCTACAGAGTGACAGGAGCTACAGGGTGACTGGGGCTACAGGTTGACACGAGTTACAAGGTGACAGGGGCTACAGGGTGACAGGAGCTACAAGGTGACAGGGGCTACAGGGTGATAGGAGCTACAGGGTGACTGAGGCTACAGGGTAACAGGCGCTACAGGGTGCCAGGAGCTACAGGGTGGCAGGAACTGCAGGGTGACAGGGGTTTCAGGGTGACAGGCGCTGCAAGGTGCCAGGAGCTACAGGGTGGCAGGAACTGCAGGGTGACAGGGGTTTCAGGGTGACAGGCGCTACAAGGTGACAGGAGCTATAGGGTGACAGGGGCTACAGGATGACAGAAGCCACAAGATGACAGGGGCTACAGGGTGACAGGAGCTACAGGATGAGCGGTGCTACAAGGTGACAGGGGTTACAGGGTAACAGGAGTTACAGGGCGACAGGGGCTACAGGGTGACAGGAGCTCCAGGGTGACAGGAGCTACCAGGTGACAGGAGCTTCAAGGTGACAGTTGCTACAGGGTGACTGGAGTTTCAGTGTGACAGGGATTTCAGAGTGACAGGGGCTAGAGGGTGACAGGGGCTACAGGGTGACAGGAGCTACAAGGTGACAGGAGCTTCAGGGTGACAAGGGTTTTAGGGTGACAGGATCTTCAGGGTGACAGGAGCTACAGGGTCTCAGGCGCTACAGGGTGACAGGAGCTACAGGGTGACAGGAGCTACAGGGTGACAGGAGCTACAGGGTGACAGGGACTTCAGGGTGACAGGGACTGCAGGGTGTCAGGGGCTTCAGGGTGACTGGAGCTAAAGGGTGACAGGAGCTACTGGGTGACAGGTGCTTCAGGGTGACAGGGACTACAGGGTGTCAGGGGGTTCAGGGTGACAGGAGCTACAGGGTGACGGGAGCTACAAAATGACAGGAGCTACAGGGTGACAGCGGCTACAGGGTGACAGGAGTTTCAGAGTGACAGGGGCTACAGGGTGATGGGGCTACAGGGGTTGCAGGGTAACAGGAGCTACAGGGTGATAGGGGCTATAGGGTGACCGGAGCTATAGCGAGGCAGGAACTGCAGGGTGACAGGGGTTTCAGGGTGGCAGGGGCTACAGGGTGACAGGAGTTTCAGAGTGACAGGGGCGACAGGGTGATGGGTCTACAGGGTGACAGGAGCTTCAGGGTGACAGGAGCTACAGGGTGACAGGAGTTACAGGGTGACAGGGGCTACAGGGTGACAGGACCTTCAGGGGTCTGGGGCCACAGGGTGACAAAGGCTTCAGGGCTACAGGTGCTACAGGGTGACTGGAGTTTTGGAGTGACAGGGTGTTCAGGGTGACAGGAGCTTCAGGGTGACAGGAGCTACAGGGTGACAGGAGCTCCAGGGTGACAGGAGCTACAGGGTAACAGGAGTTACATGGTGACAGGGGCTACAGGGTGACAGGAGCTCCAGGGTGACAGGAGCTCCAGGGTGACAGGAGCTACCAGGTGACAGGAGCTACAGGGTGACAGGGGCTACTGGGTGACAGGAGCTTCAAGGTGACAGTTGCTACAGGGTGACTGGAGTTTCAGTGTGACAGGGGTTTCAGAGTGACAGGGGCTAGCGGGTGACCGGGGCTACAGGGTGACAGGAGCTACAAGGTGACAGGATCTTCAGGGTGACAGGAGCTACAGGATGACAGTAGCTACAGGGTGTCAGGGGTTACAGGGTGACAGGAGCTACAGAGTGACAGGAGCTACAGGGTGACAGGAGCAAAGAGTGACAGGAGCTCCAGGGTGACAGGAGTTACAGGGTGACTGGGGCTACAGGGTGACAGGACCTTCAGGTGTCTGGGGCTACAGGGTGACAAAGCATCAGGGCTACAGGTGCTACAGGGTGACTGGAGTTTCGGAGTGACAGGGTGTTCAGGGTGACAGGAGCTTCAAGGTGACAGGGGCTACAGGGTGACAGGAGCTACAAGGTGACAGGAATTACAGGGTGACAGGAGCTTCAGGGTTACAAGGGTTTTAGGGTGACAGGAGGTACAGGCTGACAGGGGCTACAGGGTGACAGGGGCTACAGGGTGACAGGAGCTACAGGGTGACAGGGGTTACAGGGTGACAGTAATTACAGGGTGACAGGAGCTTCAGGGTGACAGGAGCTACAGGGTGACAGGAGTTACAGGGTGACGGGGCTACAGGGTGACAGGAGCTACAGGGTGACAGGAGCCACAGGGTGACAGGAGCTACAGGGGCTACATGGTGACAGGAGCTACAGGGTGACAGGAGCTACTGGGTGACAGGAGCTACAGGGGCTACAGGGTGACAGGAGCTACAGGGTGAACGGGCTACAGGGGCTACAGGATGACAGGAGCTACAGGATGAACGGGCTACAGGGGCTACAGGGTGACAGGAGTTTCAGAGTGACAGGGATGTAAGGTAACAATTTGCACAGTTCAAAGTGCTGGAACTCCTGTTGATTCGTCAACTGAATGGGACAAGGTTTCGCCATGAGTGTTCAGGAGGAAAGGCAAAAACCAGTGTCTTTCTAGCTCTGGTTCTGACTTTATTATAATGCACAAAGGGAAATAGGGATGGGGAGGAAGATAGAAAAGGAATGGGAGTGAAAGTGTGTGACAAAACGAAGTAATAGAAAGAGAGGGAGAAAGAAAACATTTCAAACCATGAAACGGAAGAAATAAATGGAGAAGGGGCTAGTAGCACAGAGAGAAAGAAAGATATGGGGGAAAACATGTTGAAGGACCTGTGTCTTTTTAATTCATTGATGAGATGTGGGTGTCACTGGCAAGCCCTGCATTTATTGTTCACTCCTAATAGTTAACCACATGGCCGTTGGTCTGGAGTTACATGTAGGACAGACCGGGTAAGGACGACAGATTTCCTTCCCTGAAGGACATTAATGAACATGATGTGAATTTACAACAATCGACAATGGTTGAATGGCCGCCATTACTGAGACTAGTTTTATGTTCCAAATTTTATTAATTGAATGCAAATTCCACCAGCTGTTTCGGGCGCTGCTACCATATCACCGAGCCCCTTAAAGAAGAATGGTTGGTGGAGAGGTTTAGGGAGGGAATTGCCCAGATTGAAGCCTGGGCTCTCGAACTGACACCATGGTGGGACAAGGCAGGAATCCAAAAGAGGGCTGATGCAGAGGGGCGAGAAGTTGGGATGGGTATTTGGGGGGGGGGGGGGGGCGGGCGGGGGGAGTCTAGGGCTGGAGAATATTTAGAGATATGGAAGGAGGTGGCCATGATGAAATGATGTAGAAGCGGGAATGAGAATTTAACATTTTAAATACACGTCCATGTCCATCATAATTTTGTGCACCTCAATCAGATCCCCTCAAAAGCCTTCTCTGCGCTGAGCTCAAGAACCCCAATCTCTCTTCATAATTAAACAATGTCGCCTGCTTAGAAGTGATAGAGGTTGCCCAATGAGGGGTCTGGCGGTCCCCTTTAGTGTCACACATCAGATAGAAGAGAGTCTCACTGTCAGTTGCACAGGGGGTCAAATTGTAGCGGCATCAGGGAATGCTGAAACATACACCAGGAGAAATTATTTGACTCTAATGGCGCAGGTTTGAAACATTGATGTTATATTTTGGGATTCGTGCCTTTTTAGTTGCATTGGGAATCGAATCTATTTGAGCTCTTGTGGGATTCACCTGGGACAACAGGAGCCATGCGCTTGGCATAGTGCAGGAGTTATTCTGCCGGAGCAGAGAATCCCCGAACAAACCGTTTGACTCCAGAACATCTAAACGTTTAAGAAACGAATTCACTGGGATGGATGCATCTTGGAAATTGGGTTTCTAATAATGCTGCCTGGTTAAGTGTACATAGATGTTAATGGACAGCGCACTTGTATCCCAGAACAGGAGGGTTTATGAATAAAGGGGTCATTTTTTTCTCTCAATCACTTTTGGTTTAATCCAACTGACATCAAATCTGTCCCAGAATGAAATGACAGCTTCCCAAGCGAAAATCCACGCTATCGGAGCAAAACATCTGCCCCTCCAGCCTGTCCGGAACAGCTTTCTGATTTTACATCAAGACCTGGATGTCAAAGCAGCAGCAAATTATACCAAACTTATACTGAGGGCCATAATGCTTCTTGTAACAAATGGTGCCTTTTCTAATAGGGACAATTACGATCAATTCGTGTTCAATATTCAGTCAAAATTTCAAAGCCTGACTGGCTGATTTAATATCAATCTGTTAAATATTTGGGATGGCTAATTCACAGGATGCATCATTCGAAACAATTGGTTTAAACACACATCCTATCTAAAGTATCGTTGCTGAATGATCTGATTTTGAAGTGTAACTAAGGGAGGATATTGCCAGATATTGCCTAGTTTGCTGGGAATGGGGATAGTTGACAACATTCTTGTACAGTCTGTCTCACACTCATTGCAATGAGACACGCGTCAGGCACGTGGCAGCTCCGCCTCACCAGATGGGAGTCCGCAAGTTATCAGATCTCAGGCACACAACCGTCCAGCGCTGGAAAGCAGGTTCAATCCCCTTCCTGTAACCAGATTGACTTAAAAAACTGGTTTCCCGCTTGTTCTTAAATGCCAGGTCAGTCTGAAAGATTTACCGGACGGTGGTGTAATTAATGTGTGCCCACGTCAAGATTTCTATTTCAGACTTGCAACATCGACAGTCTTGGTAACTCCCTGTGTCCAGCCCATTCGCTCCTCATTCATTTTTAGTATCAGGTGGCCGATTTACAGAGAGACCTCCTTAAACCTTTTGCCTCCGCTCCCCCTTTAGTCCAAAGATGTTGCAGGTTAGGTGGATGGCCCATGTCAAATTGTCCCTTTGTGTCCAAACATGTTGCAGGTTAGGTAGATTGGCCATGTCAAATTGCCCCATGGTATCCAAAGGTGTTGCAGGTGAGGTGGGGTTATGGGGATAGGGGGGAGTGGGCCAAGAGTGGGACGGGGCAGACTCAATGGGCCGAATGTCTCCCTCTGCGCTGCAGGGCTTCTGTGGATACATTAATAATAATAACTTTTATTACTGTCACAAGTCGGCTTACATCAACACTTCAATGAGGTTAGTGTGAAAATCCCCCAGTCGCCACATTCCGGCACCTGTTCGGGTACACTGAGGGAGAATTCCGTATGTCCAATTCACCTAACAAGCACGTCTTTTAGGACTTGTGGGAGCAAACCGGAGCACCCGGAGGAAACCCACGCAGACACGGGGAGAACGTGCAGACTCCGCACAGACAGTGACCCAAGCGGGAATCGAACCTAGGACTCTTTCAGGAAACCTCTCAAACCGTACAGCTTCGGGTTTCTGGTCACCAGTCATAATATTTCCTTCTGTTGACTTGGTGTCAATTTCTGTGTGACATGGTCCAGGCGAACACCTCGGGGCATGCTACTGCATTAAAGGCAATATATTTTAAGAGTACCCAATTATTTTTTTTCCAATTAAGAGGCAATGTATCATGGTCAATCCACCTAACCTGCACATCTCTGTAAAACCCACGCAGACACGGGGAGAATGTACAAACTCCACACAGACAGTGACCCAGGGCCGGGATTCGAACCCGGGTCCTCAGCGCCGGAGTCCCAGTGCTAACCACTGCGCCATTAAAGGCACTATATTAATGTATGTTTTTGGTTGCGGTTTTAACTTTTATGAGTGTACCGAAAGTGAGATTTTTGATGTCTTGTCGAGTTCCCCCAATTCACTGGAACTCAGAATAAAATGGGGTTCCCTGTGGAGATGTTAGTTTCAGCAAACCTAATCTGGACCAAACCTGTCCCTTTATCGACTGTGAGTCCCAACCTCAGCAGCATCCGTGTTGCGAAGGCAAATTGTGCACGTTGGGAATGGGAGATAGAATCTGAGTTCTGAGCTAGACCCTCAACCACTAACCTGTTCCTTCGCTTTTCAGGTGGCAGTGGACAAACAGTGATGATTTCTGGCTTTCTCTCCAGGCCGTAAAGCTAACAGGTTCGAATTCCGAAGAACAGGGCAAGCGTTTCCCTTTTCGTGGGGTGTGGGCAATGCCAACATTTTATGCTCATCCTTAATTGCCTGTGAGCTGAGTGGCTTGCTAGGTCATTTCAGCGGGCAGTTAAGAGCCATCCACATTACTGTGGCCTGGAGGTCACATGTAGGTCAGACCAGGTAAGAATGGCAGATTTCTTTTTGCAAAGTATATGCAATATACTTCTAGGGATATTTGGAGCTTCAGCGCCAAGAATCTAACTGCAGAGCCCAAAGTTCAGCCTCTGAGGCCTTTGTTACATTGAGACATTGTGGTCCTCCAGACTTCATTTTCTTGTCCAAATGGCAGCATCAATGTACACCTTGAGTCCATGTGTGTGTGAGTGTGTTTTCTATGTGCGTGTGTTGTCTGTGTGCGTTGGGAGGGTGGGTGGTGGTGGGGTGCTGGTGTTAGAATAATTAAAAGTATTCTACTCATTCAGACAGGCGAATGGCACCAGTTCCAGGAAATATTGGCGGAGTCAGTAAATTAGATAATTCTCAGAGATCTCACACTTGTGGCACAGGTGTACCTTTAACGGTGTGAGCATTCAAGGATTTCTGGCCCAGATTGTAACTTTAGTCTCACTTTCCTAATGCCAGGTAAGGCTGGCCACGTCGGATGGTGTGTTGGCGTTTACGAGGGAAGGTGAGTTGTGCTTGGGGTGGAGGCTGTCTCCCATTGGTTCCACATGTGCTCACACCCACAACTGCATTTGAAATGTTCAATTTAACTGGCTTCTGTGAAAATGCTAGGTCAATAACCGGTGCCGAACAGTGACTCAGGTAGAGACTGTGCAACCAGTGATCAGGTCAGTTTCCAAATGTCCTTACTCGAGCTCAAGGCTAAACAAAAAAATTGCAAATGTTGGGAAGGGCAAATAAAACTACAAATGCAGGAAGTGCACAGGAAACCAGTCAGCATACAAAAGGCTGAAAGACAGACGCTAAAAGACACTTCAGGTCCAAATGGATGCCAATGAAACACAAACCAGTTCAATGCTCAAGTGTCGATTGCAAAATCACAGGCACACAGAGTGTAATCCTCTTTTTAACTGATTTCAAAAGAAACCATGGGCAAGTTTCCAATACTTCATTGTGTTAGCTTAAAGATTTGAAAAATATACGATTGGGTCCCTACCCGAAATATTAGGACAGTAATTTTATAATTGACTGTGAAATCTCAGCACCTGTATAATGGTATCAGTCAAGGAAAAAAGTAATGGAACCAGAATTTTCCAAGATTTTGGTGAGTTTAAATTTAAATGTTATCATTTTTATAGTGTAAGAAATGGTAATGACTGAATATGTTGATAACCATGATTGTTATTCTCATGGTTTGACTTAGAAAAGTGACAGCACAGAAGTGGGCCATTCGAGGCATTGTGATTTCTAACATCCTCTTCCAGTTCTCATCCTGCAGCAGCTTTCATTGATTCTGCTTTTTATTTGTGTGGCATCTGAATGTTTCACGCCTTAATTACAAATTAATTATCCACTACATGTTTTCCCTTGCTGACAGTTCTCCTGTCTTCATGATCGATGTGTTTGTATTGTACTTGTCACACATACTGTTTCTTCCTGCTATTGTTCAATGCTCATTACAACCCGTCTCTGTGGCCTAGCGATTAGTTACACTGCTAAATGCAGCTGGGAACGTGGATCAACAGTCCTGGAAAAGCTTGCTGTTCTTAGTTTCTTCCCCAGTCTTTTTGAGTTGGCAGCTCTGAGCTGGGACAGCAGCAAGAATCAAATCATTCACCTCGGTCAAGTGGCCATCAGATAAATTAAGAGATGAAAATCATTTGTTTTATTTTCACTGTGCCAGCTTTCTGGTGACTTGGTTTTGTTTTGCAGTGTCTCACTTGTTTTCACTGTGAATGCGATCCAGTGGCTCACTGGTTTTTGCTGGGCCAGCTACCCAGTGTCTAATTCAGTTAAATCCATGTGTGAAGCCACAAGGTGGGGAAAAGCTTGAGTATGGATGCGCCGCATGCTGAATATCCTTTTGACGGTCAGGAGGTCACAGAAGACAGTCGACTCATTGTACACACACCCCAAGAGCAGTCAGTGCCTTAGTCACTGTGGGAAAATGGGAATGTGTCACTGAATCATTCAAAGGTCCTTGCATCAGCCACAAAGAAAGAGCTTACGTTTATATAGCACCTTTCACAACTCCCAGCCAATTAAATTCTTTTGTAATGCAGGAACAGCTAATAACACACTGTAAGCTCCCATGAACAACAGTGTAATAATGACAAACTGATCTGCTTTATTGATGTTGGTTAAGGGATAAATATTGCCCAAGACTCCAGGGTGGAGCCCTGGACTCTTCTTAAAACTGCGTTATGGGATCATTGGCATCCACTTGGGTGAATAGATGGGACCTCAGTTTAATTCACTGCATTGTTGCCTAGATTTTCTACTCTGAAGACAGGCGTGAACCCATAACCTAACTGAGAGACAAATCTCCCAAAGGCTACAGCTGATGCCAGTCGTATATCGCACCGTCATAAAGATTTCATGGGACTATTTCTCTATTCTCCCTCCCCCATGACCAATGCAGCATCGCTTTAAAGTTGGTCATAAATTAGGAGAGGGGGATGTTCAATGAAACCTGGGTGTCCTCCAGTCAAGGCAGACATGCAGGTGCAGCAGGCAATAAAGAAGGCAAATGGTATGTTGACCTTCATAGTGACAGAATTTGAGTACAGCAGCAGAGATATCTTGCTGCAGTTATACAAGACCTTGGTGAGGCTACACCTGGAATATTGTGCACAGTTGTGACCTCCTTATCTGAGGAAGGATGTTCTTGCTATAGAGGAAATGCAGATAAGGTTTACCAGACTGATTCCTGGGATGGCGGGACTGACGTTTGAGGAGAGATTGAGTCAGTTAGGATTACATTGCTGGAGTTCAGAAGAATGAGGGGAGATCTCATAGCAACCTATAAATTCTAACAGGACTAGACAAGGTAGATGCAGGAAGGATATTCCCAATGGTGGGGGTGTCCAGAACCAGGTGCTCACAGTCTGAGGATACGGGGTAGACCATTTACTGACATGAGGAGAAATTTCTTCACCAGAGAAGGGTGAGCCTATGGAATTCGTTGCACAGAATGTTGTTGAAGCCAAAACATTTTGGGCTTGATTCTCCGTTGCGTCGGCACCGCACCCACGCCTGGGGGTTTCCCGACGGTGTGGGGCTGCCCACAATGGGAGACCCCATTGGCCGGCTGGCGTGACGAAGAATCCCACTGCCGGAGGGGGCGCGCCACACCAGAAAACTGGTGCGGCAGGGCTAAGAATCCTACCTTTATTCTTTTCAAGAAACAGTTAGATCTAGCTCTTGGAATAAAGGGGATCAAAGGACATGGGAGGAAGGAGGGAACAGGCTATTGTGTTGGATGGTCGATCATAATCATAATGAATGGTGGAGCGGGCTCGAAAGGTCGAATGGTCTCTTCCTGCTCCTGTTTTCTATGTTTCTACACCCCAGTCCTGGTCCCCCTTGTCATTTCCAATACATTGTATAATCTGAAGCTAGGAGCTTCCCTGGGAGATGCCAGAGCAGCTTACTGTCAATAGTAAATAACTTCCTCCCTATGTCAAAGTGAAAGATGCAGCAGAAATGGACAAAATTGGTTTTTGGGACTGTGCTGACTTTCCAATTTCTGTTTGAGTGAAGATGTTTCATATTAATTAAGCCCCTGTGTGGTGAAGGTTTCTGAACTGTTTGCAAAATGTGAAGTCTTTTTTATACAGAATCCTTGTTGAAGTGGTCGCCAAGCAGTAACCTCTGAAAACAACTTGCTTCTCCTGGTGTCCCAGTCAACGTTATTCTTCACTGAGAAAATCGCCCCCCCCCCCCCCCACTTTACCATTTGCTCCGCTCTGTAACCTCCCCGTGATCATTGCCCCTGTTGCTTCTCAGGGAGCTTCAACAGGGAAACAGCTATCACGACAGATTGCACAATGAATTGAGAAGATTTTATTACATAATGCCATGCTTGGGCATGAAAAGCCTTCAGGAAAGGGAATGGGAGACATTTCCAAAATAATACAGAACAAGTGGGACACACATAGTCTGCCACTGTGGAGCTGGTCCAGAATGGAGATTTCAAGCTATTCTAATTAAAATAAATTCTGATCCTTAAATGGAAGCATGACTGTCATTTTATCTACAAATTGTTCATTAGGTCAAAGCAAGCAGAATTATCCCAGCTGACATTTCAGATACCATGCTACAAGTCATATCAAATGTGTCATCTTCTTCCTTTTGGATTGAGTGAAGTGTATTGTGCACACACTCTCTCTCCCTCTCTCTGTGCCTCATGGTCTGTGTATTGGAATAATTGAGTTCAATTGATGGCACGTGCCCTGCACGAGCCAAAAGCAACTGCACCAGATGGGGTCCAGGGAGCATCCAAACAGCCTCGGCAGGCTGGCTGAAAATTATCATTGACAGTTTCCCCCCTGTTAATTAGAACCATGTTCTGTCTTCTGGCACGTGCCACTTCTTCCCATTGTCTGACAACAGATGGTTCCTGCCCCTGAAACTCAATGTAACAACCAGATCCGAGTCCATGTTACATTTCTTCCTTTATTCATTCATTTCCTTGCAACAAACCCAATTTTATTCTACATTGCCGCACTGACTGCCCACATTACAGTTAAAGGTCTTGAAGCAATGACTTTCTGACTCAGATTGGAAACTAAGTCACAGAAATCTTTTCAATTTGTCAGATATACTTTTGGGATGACGAGTATATATATTCTGTTAAGGCCCCGTTTGATCAGAAAATCACTGTCATTTTACCATTGCATGGCCAGAGGGACTTAGCGACGGAAATTAGGCCTACATTACGCAGAATATACAGTGCGAAATGAAGCCATTCAGTCCAATTAGTTTGTGCTGTCAAATTATACTCAACAATGAGTCAGCTCCCATTACTTCTGTTTCATCTCCGGCTGTCAGTATATTTTTCTATTCTCGTTCATTTCATGTGTCGTCTCAGTCGCCATGTGCTTGAACATTTCTAGGCCACTTGACTCAGTCACTTGAGGTCGGGAATTCCATATTTTAACCACTATCTGAGCAAAGGAATTTCTCCTTATTTTCCTGTTAGATTTATGAGTAGCGATATCATGGGCTGGATTTTCTGCTATTGGGATTCTCCGTTGCGCTGCAGTCTGGGGATTTCCCGACGGAGTGGGGCTACCCACAATGGAAAACCCCACTGGCCTACTGGCGAGACGGAGAATCCCGCCCCAGGTATTTAAGGCCGTCAGTTTTGGCTTCCCCCACAAATGAAAACTTTCTCTCCACATCTACGCTGTCCATCACATGCATAATTTTAAAGGCATCTGCATCTGAATCTTTCTAAAGAGAAAATGCCCCAACCTATTCAATCTTTCCCAATAATTGTAATCTCTCAGTTCTAAGAAACTATCCTGGTAAATTTCTTGCACTTTCTTGAGAACTTTAATGTCCTTTTTGTAGTTTGGAGACTGGAACTGTGCAAGTACTCTCAGTGTTGTCTAACTAGGGCCATATGCAAGTTAAGCATAACTTTACTGCTCATGAATTCAATACCTCTGGAAATAAATCCCAGTTCAAATATGGACAAATCTCATATTTGTTCACCTGTGTGCCCTATGCTCATTTACCCCACCCAGTTTCTAATTGTCTAGGTTGGGGTATAGCATTGTTGATCCGAAGCATCACGCCATATCATTATCGATGTTAAAGTTTGCTTGCTACTTCACTGCCCAATCTACAAATTTTCTAATGTCTTCTTGCATTCGGTTGCATTCTTCCTCAGTGTGAGCTTTCCATTAAGCTAGGTCCTGCCAGTTCCCTCAAATGGATATTAAAGATTACATGGCTCCTCGGAACCTGCACCAGGAATGTAGGAAGCCAACAGAGGTGGAGAAGAAAGTGGAAATTATGGATTAGGTGACAATGCCATTGGTTATACATGTAAATGGCGTGCAAACATATTTGCAGGTTGGTTCGTGTTGAAAAGTAGGTTTGTAAATCTCGTCATTGTCATGTTAAATAAATTAACATTGATGATTCATTTCTTCCAAATACATTTTTAACTATCATAATTTTTCAGCATTAATTATTGCTAGAGTATCATCGTTTTGACATTGAGGTGTTGCTGTGCTGCTCCAGCCACTCACACCACTCACATCACGGTGATGTGGTGGATAAGACAGGAAAATGGAGTTGTTTTTTAAAAATTTAGAGTATCCAATTCATTTTTTCCAATCAAGGGGCAATTTAGTGTGGCCAATCCACCTTCCTGCACATCTTTGGGTTGTGGGGGTGAAACCCACGCAAACACGGGGAGAATGTGCAAACTCCACATGGACGGTGACCCAGAGCCGGGATCGAACCTGGGACCTCGGCGCCGTGAGGCAGCAGTGCTAACCCACTGCGCCACCGTGCTGCCCAAGAAAATGGAGTTGAATGCATTTTAATCAACATAATTTACTTGCTTGGAGTAGGAGACCGAGGGGCTGAATGGCCTACCCCTGTTCCACGATTCTGAAACGGTGACACAAATAAACTGGGTTAGAGGGTGCAGCAAAAATTGTTCCAAAGAATGTTAGTGGAAGTCACAACGTTGATTGACTCATATTTAGATTAATTTTAACGCCTCCACCTCAAGTGCGAGGTTGGGGCTGATACAGCTGAAGGTGGTGTATAGAGCGGACCTTGCAATGGCGAGGTAGAGCCAGCTCTTTGGTGGGGTGGAAGGTGTGTGTGAACGTTGCGGGGGAGGCCCCGCAAACCACGTTCATATGTTTTGGTCCTGTCCAAAGCTAGAGGATCACTGGAAGGAGGTGTTTAGGGCAATCTCTAAAATGGTGCACGTGAAACTGGACCCGGGCCCTCAGGAGGCCATATTCGGGGTGTCGGACCAGCCGGGGTTGGAAATGGGCATGGAGGCAGATGTTGTAGCCTTCGCCTCGTTGATCGCCCGAAGATCAACTTCTCCACCCTGTGCCCTGGCATGGCGGGGGGATCTGCTGGAATTCTTAACACTTGAAAAGGTCAAATTTGAACTGAGGGGAAGGCTGGAGGGGTTCTACAATTCATGGGCGTTATTCATTGTGCACTTTCGAGAATTGGATCACCGAACATTAGGGGTGTTGGGGGCTGGGAGGATTGGGGGGCGGGGGACTGTGTGTGTTAATGGTGACTATGGGTGATTCCTGATTCTTTTTTGTCATTTGTTTATGTTAACATGCGGGCCAATGTCTGGGGTTTGGTGGGGGGGATGGGATCGCTGTTATTGATATGGGGATAGACATTACATTCGTTACTGATTATTGTTTATTGTTGGGTGTATATTTGGGAGAAAATGTGAAAAAGGAGAATAAAAAATAACAAATATTTAGATTAATATTCTGTATCTGTGTGAAACACCAATTTAATGGATTTGGTGATCTAACAAAATTTGCTACACTTGGTATCCAACATTAGAAAAGACCTGGAATTAATTTGAACTCCAACCCGCTTATATCCAAGGTTTTAATTTGTCTCGAGCGTTAATTGTGAAGATGACAATACTCTGGGAGATCCTATTACTTATCCCTGTTCCCAAGGTGATCAAATACTTTGCATCAAATGAATCCATCATATTGCTCGTTACCATAAGTGATTGCTATGCTTCCAGTTCATGCTGTCATTCTTGCTATGGTGCATTCCGATTAGAAACATAGGAAAACATGGAGCTTGTTATCGGTGGTGAGATAGCGTTACATGGCAAAATTTACCATCTGCTGCCACAAATCTCTCCATTGCAAGAAAATCTGGGTCACAGTTTCCAGGCTTTTTGCAGACATTGCTGATACAGAGCAAGGAAATAAGGAGCTGCATTCATATAGCACTTTATCACATGCTAGGGTCACACTGCTGGCTCTGCACAACTCTCTGGCTAGCCGAAACAGCATTCTGACCATGTGTCATGTGTGGCACGGTGGCACAGTGATTAGCTCTGCTGCCTCACAGCGCCTGAGACCCGGGTTCCATTCTGACATTGGGAATTTGCACATTCTTCCTGTGGGTTTCCTCCGGGTGCTCTGGTGATCATCGCTGATGAGGATGATTGTCCACCGAAGAAACTCCGTGTCGCTGGCTGTGGGTCCTGTATATCCTTGAGTGGCTGATGAGCCTGATCCTAAAGCCACATCTCCAAACGCACACTTGGCAGGTGTTTCCGGGAAGTGGGATTGGTCCTTGGATTCGAGGTCACTGGTATTCCTTTCTCAGGCTCCTTTTCCGGACCTTCTCTTGCCAACGGGGGTTCTCAAAGAATTGTGTCCCTTCAATCAGGAGGTTCTTCCAGGTAGGTCTCTTCTGAGCCAGCGTCTCCCAGGTGTTGACGTCAATGTTGCATTTCTTGAGGTAATCCTTCAGGATATCTTTGAAGCTCTTTCTTTGACCTCCTTGTTCAGGAGCCTCCCTTGAGCTGGGCAAAGAGGATTTTTATTGGCAGTCGGGACTCTGACATCCTAAGAACCTGGCCAGCCCAGTGGAGGTGGTTTTGGATGGTCATGGCCTCAATGCTGGTGCTCTTGGCTCTTTCAAGGACACTGATGTTAGTACGTTTGTCCTCCCAGCTGATGTGGAGAGTCCATCGCAGACAGCATTGATTATACCTCTTCAGGGCCTTGAGGTGGTGTGTGTACATAGTCCAAGTTTCTGAACCATTTGGAAGTATTGGGAGGATGACTACCTTGTACACGAGGATCTTGGTATCAGCATGGATGTCATGGTTGTCAAAGACTTTCCTCCTGAGGCGACCAAAGGCAGAGCTCACAGATTGGATACAAGTTGGATCTCCGCATCAATGTCAGGCTTAGATGAGAGATGGTTCCACAAGTTGGGGAAATGTTCTACATTTGGGAGGGTTTTTCCATTAACCCTGGTGGAGGGAGAGACTGGATCTTGCCCTGCGGCAGATTAGTAAAAGTCTTGAATCATCTTGAATTGAGGCTGAGACTGATACTTTGGTATCCACGAAGACATCAAACATGGTTTGGAGATGGAGACGTCATCCGCACGAAAGATGTCAGTGTTGTTTTCTTCTTGGATTTCAACCGTTGAGATTGAAAAGTTTTCCGTCCATCCTGTAGACAATGTCAATTCCACTTGGAAGCTTGTTCTTGACAAGGTGAAGGCTGGTAGTGATGAAGATGGAGAAAAGGATAGGAGGCGATGACACATCCCTGATTGACTCCAGTCTTGACCTTGAAGGTTTCAGTCTTATTTCCATCAGTGAGGCCTGTCGCCGCCATCTTGTTTTGGAGGAGTCAGAAGATGTTGCTGTATTTCTCTGGACAAAGAGCATTTGACAGAATCTTCCATAGCACTTCCCAATTGACTGAGTCAAAAATCTTGATCAGGTTGATGAATGCCATGTGGAGTGGTTGATGTTGCTCCTTCCATTTCTCTTGAAGTTGTCAACCAGTGAAAATCATGTCTGCTGTTCCATGGTTTGGTCGGAGGCCATATTGGTTTTCTGGAAAGATTTCTCCAGAGACTGGGAGAAGGTGACTCAGGAGTATTGTGATAATGATCTCCCTGGCGATGGAGAACAGGGAGATTCCTTGGTGGTTCCCACAGTCTGCATTATCTCCTTTCCTGATGACGGCATCCTTGAGGTTGGCAGGGATTCAGTCTCTGTCCCAGATTTTCAGGAACAGCTGATGGCGATGATGGGTGATCTCTTCTCCTCCAAGTTTGAAAATCTCCGCTGGGATCCCATCCACTCCTGTGGTTTCTCCAGTAAACCAATTTAGAAGTATTTCTTTTTAAAAATAAATTTAGAGTATCCAATTCATTTTTTCCAATTAAGGGGAAATTTAACGTTGCCAATCCACCTAGCCTGCACATCTTTGGGTTGCGGAGGCGAAACCCACACAAACACGGGGAGAATGTGCAAACTCCACACGGACAGTGACCCAGAGTCGGGATCGAACCTGGGACCTCGGCGCCGTGAAGCAGCAGGGCTAACCCACTGCGCCACCGTGCTGCCCCAGAAGTATTTCTAAGTTGGAGAAAAGATATACCTATATAAGGTACACAATTCTTGGCCACAAATTAATTTGAGAGGAGACTCCTGTGGAGAGGAATCGCTGGGAATTCAGCAGCGTGTAATGATGGGAATGGCCATACCTGGATTGTGAGCTATTTACTTCACTTCTTTCTTAGTTCATTCATATGATCCACCCTCTCCTCCTGTAATAACCCTCATGAGACACATGGGGATGATCAGATTGATCTCTCGAGGCGACGCGTGGAATACACGCTCCCCCGCTAATGGTGGAGGCCCAACAGCTGGGGCTCATAGAATCAATCCTTAAAAGCCGGCAAGCATTGGGACCGACACGATCGGTAGTCCAGTTGGGACCTACGTGCTGTCTGCCGCGTCGTGGCTTTTTCTTTGGCTGAAAATAAATGGCCATTTTGATTCACTTTCTCAGGTCTCCTGAGCTTTTATACTGGCGTCGAGGTTGGGATCGTTGGGTGTTGGGGAGGAGGGATGTCATAAACCTCATGAGAGACCCATGGGCGGGGGGTGGATCTGATTAATCTCCCCCATGGGACCCGTGGAATACGAGCTCCCCTGCAAATGGGCAGAGGCCCATCAGCTGGGGCCCCTAGAATCAACCCTTTAAAAGCCGGCCTAGATTGAGACCGGCATGATCGACAGTCTCGGTTGGGACCTAGGCGCTGTCTGCTGCATTGCGGCTTTTTCTTTCGGCTGAAAATAAACTGCTGTCTTTCTTCACCTTCTCGGGTCTCCTGTGCTCTTATACCACCCCCAGCCCCTCCCCTACCAAACTTCAGATCACTCGGCGAGTTTATTTCTTGCCTCTGGGTTTTGTGATTTGGCATTTGGTTTTGTTCCCATCATCATCATTATCCTTATTTCTCTTTTCAAAAAGCCCACCCTCACTCTTCCATCCTTCCCACATACCATTATCTTAATTTCCTCAAGTCCTCAAGCTCCTTTGTCACTTTATGGCAACGTGTTCAGAAACAACAGGTCAGATGCATCTCTGTGAAATCGGTGGGCCTGTCATAGCTGAGGCACAATTCAAATAAATCCCTGGATATAAGATGAGCAGGTCTAGACATGCAGGATTAGTGGATAGGTGTTGTGGGCAATGACTCACTCGCTAACATGCCAATATCCTGTTTTCTCCCTCTCATTGCAGTTGCTTTGCTGAGTATATATCTTTCAATTATACCGCAGAATTATTTTATTAACCTTGGCGCAGTGTTGAGATGAATCTCTCTCTTTGCTATGAATGTGCGGTGAGATCACTTTCCTAAATTGACCATTTCAGATCACAGGATAAGTACAGAGTCACACCGCCACAGCTTCACAGGCCATTGCCTTCGACATGCAAACCAAGGTCACGCCAGTTCTCATCCTTGGGTTGGGTTAGATTGGATCTGTCAGTGAGCAGAAGAAAGAGAGAATTGGAGCCTGAATCATCCACATCTCAGCAACTCATTACTGCCAGGCTAAAGCAGAACTAGGTAACAGCTCAGAACCGGGATGACTACCTTTCCAATGGGGGAATGCCAGGCAAAACGACAGAGCGGGGGGTGATACTGGGAACATTGGGATTGTAGACGGTGCACACAATGAATACCAAGATTCTAGTTTCGGAAGATTTAAAAGTTTCCCTACTCCTTCTCAGATTCCAACCTTCGAGCAATGAGTAAGTAGGTGCTTCTCCAGCCAGTTCTGGGGCAGGCACTGCAGAAATCTACATGGAATAAGATGCATTTGTCTAATCTATTGAGTCATTCGCCTTTATTTTTATTTATTCATGAGTTCACTGCAAGGCCAGCACTTATTGTTTATTTTAATTTGCCCTTGAACTGCTTTCTTGAACTGTGCTGTCTGTGTGGCCTGGATACACCCACAGTGCTGTTAGGGAGAGAGTCACATGATTTTGAACCATCGACAGTGAAGGAACGGCGATAAATGTCCAAGTCAGGGTGGTGTGTGAATTGGAGGAAAACCTGCAAGTGGGGTGTTCCCATATGCTTACTGCCCTTGTTCTTCTGGAGGATAAGAGTTCCAGGTTTGAAAGGTGCTTGTCAAAGGAGCCTCGGTGAGTTGCTGCAGTGCACTTTGTAGATGGTACACAATACTGCCACTCTGTGTCGGTGGTCGAAGAGTGAATGCTTAAGGTGGGGGAGGCGATGCCAGTCAAGCCGCCTATTTTATGCTGGATGGCTTCAAGCTTGTTGGAGACATGTCCTTGGTCTGTGATGATTGTCTTCCTACAACCACAGCCATATCCATTTGTGCTTGGTATGATTCCAGTCAGTGAAACATTTTCTCCCCGATTCCCATTGACTTTTTATTGCTCCTTGGTGCTACACTTGGTCGTAGGCTGTTTTGATGACAAAGGCGCTCACCTCAGTAATTCAGCTCTTTCTTTCATTTCGTATTTCAGATTTCCAGAATCTGCAGTATTTTAGTTTTGTCTTCTGTCCGTGATTGGACCAAGGCTGTAATGAAGACTGGAGCCGAATGATTGTGATGGAATGTAAACTGAGTTTCATTGTGCAGGTTATTGGTAGGTTCTGCATATTGGTAGGTGGAGCGAATTAAATTGGTTGAAGTCTGGCATCTGTGATGCTAGGGATCTCAGAGGAGGCCAAGATGGATCAACACTTGGCATTTTGGTTGAAGATCATTGCGAATTCTTTAGCCTTATCTTTTGCACTCGTGTCCTGGGCTCTGCCACCATTGAGGATGAGAGTATTCAAGGAGTCTCCTTCCCTCATTCGTTAATTGTCCAACAACAAACACAACTGGATGTGGCAAAATTACAGAGCTATGGCCCGCTCAGTCAGCTTGATCACGTAGCTCTGTTTCTGTCATGTTCCTCCCACTGTTTGGCATGTTTACTGTTCTGTGTTGGGACCTCATTTTTACACATACCCGGTGCTGATCCTGGCATGTTGTTACACTCTTCACTGAACCAGGATTAGTCAACTAGTTTGATTCTAATGATAGAGTGAGGGATATGTTGAGCCCTGATGTTAAATATCATGGGTGGAATATAATTCTGCTGCTGTAACAGAGTCACATAGATGCCTAATTTTAAGCTGCGAGATACACTCTGAACCTTGCCCATCCAGCACAGTGGTGGTGCCACACAGCATGGAGAGTCACAATGTGAAGTTGGATTTTATCTCCACAAGGACTGCGTGGTGGTCACTCCTGCCAACACTGTTGTGTTGCCAAAATGTAACTGCCGCAGCTAGATTGGTGAGGACGAGGTCTGGTAGGTTTCCCCCTCATATTGGTTCTCTTACGAGCTCAATCCGGCAACTATGTCCCTCCCAGTTGTCCACCACTGTATTTTGGTGATGCCAGTGGGATGGGATATACCGAGGCTGGTAATGGAGAAGTCTGGGATGTTGGTTGAAAGATTTGATTCCATGAGTTTGATTTTGTTAGGCTGCTTCTTGACTAGTCTGTGGGACAGCTCTTCTAATTTTGCCACATGTTCGGAGATATCAGTGAGGCGGTTTTGCTGGGTGCACTAGGCTGGTGTGCCAATATCTAGGTCGATGCCGGATTGTCTGTCCAGTTGACAGTCACGGTGGGGAGGAGAGGGGCAATAAGCACTTTTGCCAGTCTGCAGACAAAGGAGGCAATGGTAAATTTGAAGGGATATACGGAATTCTCTGAAAATGGGGCAATGTCCCCAGGCCCGTGAGAAAATGGGCGCAAATCACTCTGGACCTTCCTGGAGAAAGTCCAGAGTGATTCTCCGTTTTGAAGGGGCTTGCAGGGCCCCAGAGTACTCCGTGCAGCTCTGGCTGCCGATACGCAGCCCTGCACATCCAGCCGCGGGTTCATGCATGTACGCGGCAGCGGACTGCGGCGGCAGCCCTGCGCAACATGGCGGTCCCACACAGCAAGCCGGCCCCAACAATATAGGCCCCCCCCCAGATCGTGCGTACCCCCCTACCGATCGCGAGCCTGGCCGTCCTGGAGGCCCCCCTCGATGTTGGATCCCCCCACCCACTCCCCCCCCCCCTAACCAGGGTGAACGCGGACTGGGTCCGCAGTCGCCACTCCGAGCTCCCGCTGGGTGGAACCATGCCAGCAGAAACTCAGCCAGCTGCCGGCTGAGAATTGCTGCGGGGGCCTCTTTCATCGACCCCGACCTGCGCTGCGTCAACCACGTGTGCGCGACTGGCAGCGATTCTCCGGTCCGTGGAGAATGGCGGGAAGGTGTCGGACCCGATCACGGGTCTGACGCCCCATTCTCCTCGCCCGCGCTGAGCGCGAGGTCGGCACGGAGGCTCAGAGAAACCCGCCCGTGGTTTCCTACGGAAACAAAAACCTTCAAAGCTGCTAAAACCACAGAAAGGTAGCATTTATTACCCATCCCATTTATTGCCCATTCCTAATTACTCAGGACAGTTCAGTCTCATCCCATCGCTACAGGACTGGTGTGACTGTTAATTGGAGACGGTGGTGGAGTGGTCCTGTCACTGAGCTAGTAACCGGCTCTGGGCGCAATTCTCTGCCCAGTCGCGATGCTCACTGCCGGCGGTGAGGAGTGGAGAATTCAGCCCCCTGCTCTCCTCCTTCACCAACTGAACCTTCATCAAAGGTTCAACAGTTATATGTAGACCCTCTGGTTTAGGACAACAGATTGCCTTGCCGAATATTTGATGGCAATAGATGGAGAAAGCTGCAGATAGATACATGAGGAATGATACTAGGACAAGGTAGCAAAGTGCTGTTTGCACTCTTTAAACTGTCCCCCACCATGAACCAGTGCCCACAAAAGAAGACGTGAAGAAATGAATGTGCAAGCCAGCCATCGTACTAAATCAGCATGATTCCATTACACATCAGAAAGGTAAAGAAAGAGTTGGATCAATCTGACACCTTGCATCATCCCAGGATTTCCTCAGCACATTATAGACAATTACAAAGAACAAAGAACAAAGAAATGTACAGCACAGGAACAGGCCCTTCGGCCCTCCAAGCCCGTGCCGACCATGCTGCCCGACTAAACTACAATCTTCTACACTTCCTGGGTCCGTATCCCTCTATTCCCATCCTATTCATGTATTTGTCAAGATGCCCCTTAAATGTCACTATCGTCCCTGCTTCCACCACCTCCTCCGGTAGCAGGTTCCAGGCACCCACTACCCTCTGCGTAAAAAAATTGCCTCGTACATCTACTCTAAACCTTGCCCCTCTCACCTTAAACCTATGCCCCCTAGTAATTGACCCCTCTACCCTGGTGAAAAGCCTCTGACTATCCACTCTGTCTATGCCCCTTAAGTATTTTTGAAATGTAACCACTGAGGTAATGTAGGAAACTCAGCACAGAATTTGCACATAGCAAGGTCACACCACTGCAATTCAACAAAATCAGATAAGAGTGATTCAAAGTGTAGATTCAAAGATAAATATTGACCAGGACAATTGGGAGAATTCCCGTGCTCTTCTTTGAATAGTGCCTTCGGATCATCTACATCCCCTGAGAGAGCTGACTAAGTTATCTCATCTAAAACACAGCTCCTTCGACAGCGCAGCGTTCCCTCAGTCCCGCACTGGAGCTTCACATTAGATTTCACGGAGTGGGACGTGACTCACAACATTTGGACGCAGCCACAGCTGGCACTGTATCTTTTTCAGCCACTGTGCCGGCCTATAAAATGTGCCCGGTCCACCATTAAGAGCTTCCTTCCTTCTGTGTGCTGCCTCTGATCTTTGGTTTGAAATGCAGACAGGTGCTGGCACCACCTGAAATGAAGTCACCGAGAAGGCGTGCCCCAGTGCTCTGAAATGTCGCTTCTGCTGTCTGTCCTAAAACCACATAAGTCTGTAACTCGAAGGAGCAGCCAAGTTTCTGTGCCTTCAGGCAACTGAATGTATGGCAACAAGCAGTGCCTCGGAACCACCGCAGGCCTTCACCTGTACACTGTACCTCCACTGGTGTGGCCCGCGACAACCCTGACTCCACCCAGATCCCTTCCTCACAAGCAGCACTTTAGATAATTGTTTTATTTGCTCTAATTCTGCTGAATAAAGTGGAATTTCACGGTTACACAATGCCTGGTTCAACGACTGAGCTCAGGCCCGCCTGCATAACATGTCTCGTCTCAGCCCCTTCCCCACGTGCAGCCGAAACTCTCACCCAAGGACTTACTCCTCCCCAGTCTCTGCTGTTCGATCTCTCAGCATCGGCCAAAGTGAACCCATTTAGATCTCTGCTGCTCCTCCCCTAAATCGCAGCCTGCCCCATTCTCCCGTCATACCTGTGCCTCACTGCAATTTAAAAATCCTCCTTTTTGAGTTCAAATTGATCCATGACCTCGCCCCTTCTCTACCTCTAAACTCCTCCAACCCTCTGATATTTCTGTGTTCTTCCAACTCTGGTGTCTTGCACAGCCCTGACTTCCGTCGTCCACCATTGACGGCTGTGCTGTCGGCTGCCTAGGCCCTGAGCTATGGAATTCTTTCACTAAACCTCTCCACCCCTCCTTCCTTTGTGATTAGCGTCTTCAAACCTACTTCTCTGACCAGGTCTTCGCCAGAATGTCTGCTTCTTCAGACCGGTGCTGATTTTTTAAAGCCTGATGATGTTTCTGTGGAGTACCTTGTTGGGTTTTCAAAGGTGCTACATAATTTCAAGCTGATGTTGATAATTGTCAATGATTTTCTTGGATAAGTGTTTGTCTCAGTCACTGTCATTGGTAAAAATGACACTGACGCGCTGCTTAACAGTCCCTAGTTGAATCCAAGGCTCAGTGACATGAAGTCTGTGTAATCATAGAATCCCTACAGTGCAGAAGGAGGCCCTTTGGTCCATGCAAAAAAAAGCAAGGGTCTCCCTTTGGCAGAATTTGAGCGGCCGAACCACATAGGCTGAAAAGGATCCCAAGTCAGTGAGATAGTTGGGATGGGGGTGAGAGGGTGAGGGGTGGGGGGGAGAGGTTCTGGGACAAGCGGATTCAACCCAGAGCAACTGGACTGTGGAAGGTTTTTTTTGCTATCCAGCAACCCCCTCCCCAGGATGTACATACGTGGACACTGAGTGAGGATGGGATCAAGCTCGAATGTGATGCCCCCCACGGTCAATGAGCCCAGCAATGTTGACTGCAGAACTTTGCACTTCAAGGGTGACCATTGGATGAGATAGCCAATCGGTGCGTGTGGAAGAGGACCCTGGCTCAGGTTAGTGCCTGAGCAGGGCAGGTGACTGCGTAACAGAGAAAGTTGTTGCTGGAGACAGGGAGATGTTTTGTAATTATTTGAGGTGTAAAGCCTACTCCTTTAAAGGTGCATGAAGTAATTCATTGCAAAACATCTCCTGTTGAAGGACCAGGTTTTTCCTGTTCGCTGAACAGTGTGGGGTCCAGCTGTTCATACAAGTTTCTCTCTCCTCCTCCTGGGCACCACTCCAGGTATCAGTCGAACAGGTTCAGCCACTCTGCGCTGTTCCCCAACCGCACCGCTAGACTCAACACTTCTTTTCTTTTTTAAATGTATTTTATTCCAAACGTATATGAAAAGTTACAACACAACCAATTCGGGAAACAAACTGCCCAACACCCGACTATATAGTTTGCACAAATTTTTCCCCATTTTTCCCCTCACACCCTTCAGCCCCTGCTGAAGACCAATTCCTCAA
Organism: Scyliorhinus torazame; assembly: GCF_047496885.1. NCBI lineage: Eukaryota > Metazoa > Chordata > Chondrichthyes > Carcharhiniformes > Scyliorhinidae > Scyliorhinus > Scyliorhinus torazame. Next base: position 15,256,160 of record NC_092722.1, on the reverse strand, counting down.
TCATGGTCACGAATATTCCCCATCTTGCCTTGAAACCCTCCGCCGAACCCCTTAACCCGTGTTTGACCTTTTCCAGCTGAAGAATGTCATATAAATCCCCCAGCCAGGCCGCTACCCCCGGTGGCATTGCCGACCGCTATTCCAATGAGATTCAGCGCTGGGCAATCATCCGGGCCGGAGAATAGCGGGTGTAGTGGAGAATCACCATTTTGGGTGTACCGGGCGTTTCTCCGGCCTGTGCCACGCAAAACTTGACGGGGCCGTTGTCGCCGCTTGGGTGAATCGCGGGAGGGCGTCGGACTGGCGTCGTGGGGAAAAATGGCACGCCAGGTGATTCTCCAAACCGGAGCGGGAGCGGAGAATCCCGCCCCCTGAGTTTCACACAACGGTGTTAGCACCGACATCCCTTCCACCCTAGAATACCTCCTCAGCTGGTTCCAGATCTTCACCGTGGACTACACCACCGGGCTTCCTGAGTATCTGCTCGGCGCCATTGGCAATGTTCCCAACATCATAGCCCTTTAGCTGGACCTCTTACAGGATTCCTCCTCCATCCTAATCCATTCTACCCCTCTCCTTCCCACCATCGCCTCACCTTCTCCACGTTCACCGCCCAATAGTAATGAACAGATTCGGCAATGCCTACCTTCTCTGCTGCCTCTGCCTCCGTAACAGGGTCCTTTTAACCCTTGGCACCTTTCCTGCCCATAAAAAGTCTGAAATAATTCTGTCCAGTTTCTGAAAGAAGGTCTTCGGTATGAAGATCGGGAGTGTCTGGAATATGAACAGTTGCCTCGGCAGAATATTCATCTTCACCACTTGGACCTTCTCTGTCAAAGTCAAGTGCAGCGTATCCCACCACTTGAGATCCTCTCTGGCCTCCTCCACCAGCTTTGTTAAATTCCATTTGTGAAGCATCATCCATTCCCTCACTACCAGGTGAGGAGGGGTATCTCTAGCCCCCTAGATTGGCTCGCCGACCCAACTCATTCACCAGGAACACTTTGCTTTTCCCTGCATTTAACATGTATCCCGAGAAATCCCCCAACAGGCCCATGATCCTCTCCATGTTCTCCAGCGGGTCCGAAACATACAATCGGAGGTCATCGACATAGAGCGACACCCAATGCTCCCTTCATCCCCTCGTAATCCCCTGACACTCTGCCGACCCACTAAGAGCCATTGCCAGAGGCTCTATAGCCAGCGCAAACAGCAGCGGCGACAGTGGGCACCCCTGCCTTGTTCCCTGGTGTACTTCAAAGTTCCGTGAACCCATGTCATTAATCCGCACACTTGCCCTCAGTGCCACATAGAACAGGCGCACCCATACCACACTTTGGCCCAAACCCAAACCTTCTCAAGGCCTCAAACAGGTACCGCCACTCCACCCGGTCCAATGTCTTCTCTGAATCCATGGACACCACTACCTCCAGTACCTGAGCTCCCAACGGGGTCATAATCACATTTAACAGCCTCCTTATATTACTAGAAAGCAGCCTACCCTTCACGAAGCCTGTTTGGTCCTCCATAACCACCCCCGGGACACAACCTTCCATCCTACCTGCCAATAGCTTAGCCAACACTTGACGTCTGTATTTAACAGTGATATGGGCCTACACGATCCACATTCCAACCGGTCCATCCCCTTTTTCGATATTAATGCGATCGCTGCCTGCATCATCGACTCCGGCAGCTCCCCCTTCTCCAACAGCTCATTAAACGCCCCCAAGACATGTGGTGCCTATTCCATCGTAAACTCCGTATAAAATTCCACCGGGTAGCCATTGGGCCCCGGGGCTTTCCCCGACGTCATACCCCTTATACTGCCCAATATCTCCCTCAGCCCCAGGGACTCCTCTAGCACCTGCCTCTTCCCTTCCTCCAACTATGGAAACTCCAGTTTTCTAAGATACGTCCCATGCCCCCCCCCCCCCCCCCCCCCGTCTTCACCCCCCCCGGGCCTGCCCTGTACAGCTCCTTATAATAATCCCTAAAGCCTCATTTATCTTCCCTGGCTCTGACACCACATCCCCTATCCCTGTCCGTATCTTCAATATTTCCCCGGGACTTGGCCTGCCTCCGTAGCTGATGAGCCAACATTCGACTCGCCTTCTCCTCGTATTCGTACTGCACCCCTCTTTGCCCTACGCAGCTGTCCTACCGCCCTCCATGTTGTCAGCCTATCAAATTGCCCCTGTAAATTTTTCCTCCTCACCAATCCCTCATGGTGTGCAGCCTCGAATATTCCCTATCTCTCTCCACTATCTCATTCATTAGCCGTTCATATTACTCCCTCCTTTCCTATCCACGTGTGCCTTGAACAAAATAATCTCCCCCCCGACCACCGCTTTTATTGCTTCCCAAACTGTGGCCAACGACACCTCCCCGTTTTAGTTCAATTCTATATAATCTTTAATCACAGCCCGCGTTTATCACAAAACCCTCTATCTGTCAACAACCCCGAATCGACCCTCCACCCAGGCCTCTGCTCCCGTCAGATATAAACCGAATCTCTAGTCAATGTGGCGCATTGTCTGAGATTACTATACCCGCCTACTCTGCCCCCTCCACCCCTAAAAAAATCTCTCGGCTAACCACGAAATAGTTGATTCTCGAATACACCCAATAAACGTGTGAGAAAAAGGAATACTCCCTTCCCTCTGGGTTCTTGAAGCACCACGGGTCCACCATTCCCATCTTCCCCATAAACCCTCCCAGCTCCCTTGCATTCGTATCCTACCCATTGACCTGGGGCTCGACCTATCTATCCTCGGCACAGGGACACAATTAAAATCTCCTCCCATAATCAACTGGTGTGTGGCAAAAGTCAGGGATTGCTGCCAGCAACCCTCTCATAAAACATAGATCATCCCAATTCAGTGCATACGCATTCACCAGTACCACCGACGTCCCCTCTAATATCCCACTCACAATCACCTACCTCTCACCCGAGTCCCTCACTTCCTTCGCACTCACAAACCCGTTTTCTCACTCATCAAAATTGCCACTCCCCGCGACTTTAAATCAAACCCGAGGGGAAAACTTGACCCACCCACCCCTTCCTTAGTCTAACCTGGACCTTCATGCGGAGGTGTGTCTCCTGCAGAAAGACCACCTCTGCTTTAAAGCTCCTAAGATGCGCAAAGACCCGAGATCTTATGACCGATCCATTGAGCCCTCGTACGTTCCATGTTATCAGCCTTACCGGGGGCTTACGCCTCCATTCCCCTCTACCGTCCGCCATCCTCCCTTTTTGGCTCTTCCCCTGTTAATTCACCTTAAACCTGGCCCATCCAAAATGGCCCCTTTCCCCACCCCTGACCATGTTTCCTCCCCAACCTCGCCTCGTCGCATCACTCTCCCTTGCCTCTCCACCCGCCCCCTCCCCCGTACGGCCACCTCTCTCGGCCTTCTCCTCCCCTCATTTCCGTTCACCATCATAGCCTGCCAGCATGGCAACTCCTGCCCAAGGGCTTCTCCCACTGACCCACCACCCCTCCCCGCCCTCACCTCTCTGCTCTGTGAAGAAGGCTCCCTGCTGACCACCCCCTCCCCCACCCAAACAGAAACTCACCCCGAACCACAGATCACCCTCCCCTAAGACAAACAAACAGAAAAACATGCACAGCCCCAGGCAACAGTAGGGGTGGGGGGGGGGGGGGTGGGGGGGGGGGGGGGGAACAGCAGTCCCCTTACAAATCTTTCTCCCCTGCTTCCCTTTGTCAATCCAACGGGAAAACAAAAACATCCACATCGGAGGAAAAGTAAGCCCCCCCCCCCCCCCCAATTCTCTCCAACCCCCACTCCACCCTCCCAACTACTTCAGTGCCAGCACCTCAGTCTCCCAGAATTGTTCAGTTCAGTTCTTCCCCAGTTTATGCTCCTTGATAAAGCCATTGGCCACTTCTGGAGCCTCAAAATAGGATTCCCGGCCTTGATACCTCACACAGCGCTTCCCCGGGTAGAGCACCCCAAACCTGATCTGCCGCCGATACAGCAACGCCTTTGTTGAGCCCCGCACACCGTTTGACCAGCTCCGCTCCAATGTCCTGGTATTTTGGGACATTGTTCCCCTCCCATTCACAATTCCGCTTCTCCCAGGCCCACCGCAAGATCTTCTCTTTCTCCACGAACTTCTGGAATCTCACGATCACCGCCCGCGGCGGCTCCCCCTCTCTAGGCCTCTGCCTCAGAGACCTGTGCACTCTGTCCACTTCAGGGGCCTTATCCAACACCCCCTCCGCCACCAGCCTAGTCAGCATCCTCAACAAGTACCTCATGGAACTCGCACCTTCTACTCCTTCAGACAGACCCACTATCCGCAGATTCTGCCTTCTCGATCTATTTTCCTGCTCCTCCGCCTTTGCTCTCAACGTCTTACAAAGGTCTCCGAAGAGCCCTACCTCCACCTCCAATGCCACCACCCGATCGCTGTGATCCGACATCACTCTCCCCATCTCTCGAATCTGCGCCGCCAAACATTTTTCCACCCTCTCCATCGAGCCTTTCAGGGGTGCCACAGCCTCTTTGATGGCCTTTGAGTGATCCTCCTTTCTTTGCTGGCAAAATTCATCCTTGATGAAGGCCGTCAGCCGCTTTCCAGCTTGGCTATGTCTTCCGGGCACCTGCCAGGGTGCCCAGGTGGCATTGCCAATGTACCAATGTGCCAGGAATGCAGTGCAAAGGTGCCTGGATGGCAGTGGGAGTGCCAGGGTACCACCCTGCCCAGAGCCCGACCACCTGGAAGCCTCCAATGTCCTGGGAGCCCCCATCACCTCCCCCACCATCACACACCCCCCCCCCAAATGTGCTGTTATGCCTGGTTTGTGTGGACCAGTGCTAAACGGCACCGGGCGAGGTCTCCCAGGTACCGGCATTCGATCCCGGGCCTTGGGAGGCTCCGGCGCCGACACATTGAAGTGAGGCCAAATGCTGACTTGAAAATGCAAATCTGGATTCCACCCAGCGAGGACGGGATCCAGATCGTGACACCTCACGAGAACTCGTGAGATTGAACCACCTCGTTGTGTCGCCAAGCCAAGCACAACGAGGCCGTTCGATCGGGCCCGACACCTCCAAGAGTGCAGTGCTCCCTCAGTACTTTATTGAAGAGTCAGCCTGGATAATGTGCTCAATCAATTTTCTAAAGTAACCCAGAACTTTCTGACTCAGAGCGTAGATATCTACCAACTGAGTCATGATGACATCTTGTATCACAGCTTAGCTTAGCCCTCAATGTTTCACAGTGAATTACTATATGAGTGCAGTGTAGTTATAGAGGCGAATAGAGTAGCAAATACCAGCAATTGCAATTAATATCTGGTTAATCGTTTTTTGGTTACAGCGCCAAGATTTGAATCATACCTCGAGGTCATTTACATCCACTTGAATACACAGACAATTCAATCTCTCACCTGAATGATGGGACTGCTGGTAATGCACCCTCTTTCATGACTGCACTAAAGCACCAGCCTTCTGAGTCGGCGGTTACAGTGAGCCACGCTAATACTCAAGCTGTTATGTCCCTCAACATGACAGCCAGGCCACAATCCATGACACAACCAAACGCACACTCAGTGCCGTAACCGTGGCCATAACTTGTCAGTTAGCAGTGCCACCTTCACCTTTGCCAAACATGAGCGAAGTCCCTGGCAGGAATGAGGGGTGAGGCTGCCAGCAAAATTGGCTAATGTGCCAAACTAAAGTGTTCGGGTCTTGTCTCTGATATTCATTTTAATTTGTTGTGCAGCCTGGGTCCTCCTGCAGGTATTGTGTTTCCCAGCTCCCTGCCAGGGACACCTATTGTACATTTAGTGCCACACTGCTGGTGGTGGCAGCCTCATCATCCACCTGGGCAGAATATGGCAATTAGGGCAAATACCAAAACTACCAGCCGCTCCCGAATTTAGATGCTTTTCAAAGATACAGCGGAGGCAGCAGAGGCAAAAATAAACATACGAGATTGGCATGAAAGTCTTACTACCAGTTATAGAGCAGGTACCTGCAGTAATAGAACATAGAACATGCAGTGTAGAAGGAGGCTATTCGGCCCATCGGGTCTGTACTGACCCACTTAAGCCTATCCACCCGATGTTCGTGACCCAATAACCCCTCCTATTCTTTTTGGGACACTAAGGGCAATTTAGCATGGCCAATCCATCTAACCTGCACGTCTTTGGACTGTGGGAGGAAAGCAGAGCACCCGGAGGAGACCCACGCAGACACGGGGAGAACGTGCAGACTCCGCACAGATAGTGGCCCAGCGGGGAATGGAAGTTGGGACCCTGGCGCTGTGAAGCTACAGTGATATCCACTGTGCTACCGTGCTGTCCTGTTCATTTTATTTTACTGTCAATACACCTCTTATAATTCTGGCCTTATCACTTTTAAAGTGCTTTGTACATGAGGTAGCATTGCGACACATTCCATTTATTGGTGTCACGGTAACATCTCATATGTATCACTAATTAAAGTGAGACACAGACTCACTAACCAGAGTTATTGTTGTTCCCTATACGTCCACAGCTGCTCAGCGCACTTTATCTTCATCTCAACTTCAGGGCGTCCCAAAACAAGTTGCAGCCAATGAATTAATTTTGAGATATGTCACTATTGTACTGTAGGAAACTTGACAGCCAAATGTGCACAGCACGATCCCACCAATAACAATGTGATCAGAACTGGATAATCTGAGGGCAGCACGGTGGCGCAGTGGGTTAGCCCTGCTCCCTCACGGTGCTGAGGTCCCAGGTTCGATCCCAGCTCTGGTTCACTCTTCATGTGGAGTTTGCACGTTCTCCCCGTGTTTGCGTGGGTTTCATCCCCGCAACCCTTGTCCCTTAATTGGAAAAAACGAATTGGGTACATTCAATTTCTATTTAAAAAAAAACTAGACCATCTGCTCAGGCGACATTGGTTCAACAGTAACTGTCTAAAGGGCATTGTGCACTTTAGAAGTAAAACAACAGCAGGGCTCTGGGCAAAGAGTTGGAGGATTGGAACTGCATGGTTGAGTTCTCTCAAAGTGCCAACACAGCTTTAATGGGTTGAATCCTCCTCCTGTTCTGCACGTTCCATGATCTGACATTTCTTTCAAAGGTTGGACGTAAAATTGACAATTATCCTTGACCGGGAAAACTCGCCTGTAATTCTTTAAATAGCGCCAATTGATCTTTCATGTCCAGATTTTCCCTCCCAACTCACACACTCACCCACCCCCTCTCACATCCCACCTCTCTCACCCCCCCCCCCACCCCACACACCTCTCTCACACCCCCCTCTCTCTCACACACCCCCTTTCTCACACACCTCTGTCATGATATTCAGGTAAACATCATAGCACATACATACATACATACTGATGGACAGATCAACGGACCAATCAACACACACAACACAACAGCCAATCACAGGCAAGAGCATACACAGTACAAAACAGGGAACACGACACTTCCTGGGCACTCGAGCAGGAGACGGCTCAGGGCACAGAGCTCATTACAAGCCACTCAGACACCCACCATGTGCTGAGTGCCACTACAAGATAGAATTAGGAATAGGTCCACAGAATCAAGGGTCATGATCGAACCTCAGTAAACAGTTTGACAGTGTAAATAGATGTTTGAAATAAAACTGCGTTGTACCATTCGCAACTGTGTTGATTCATCTGTGTAGCAGAGTACCCAACACTTCAACCTCCTCTCTCACAGCCCCTCTTTCACACCCCCAACTCAAACACCACTTCTCTCTCACACCCTGTCTCTCTCACACCCTGTCTTTCTCACACCCCCTCTCTCATCCCCCCTGTCTCACACCCCCCTCTCCCTCTCCCCCGCTCTCTTACACACATCCCTCCTCTCTCACACACACACTGTACCCCACTCTCTCACACACACCACCCCTTCTTCTCATATCATGAGGCCCACTCCAGACTCTGCTCCAAGGCCCGCTCTGGCTGCCCCTTCCAGACCCTGCTCCAAGGCCCGCTTTGTCCTACCCTTCCGGTGCCTGCTCCAAACCCGCTTTGGCTCCCCTTTCTGGAGCCTGCTCCAAGACCCACTCTGTTTCCCGTTTCTGGAACCTGCTCCAAGCCCGCTCTGGCTCCCCTTTCTGGAGCCTGCTCCAAGACCCACTCTGTTTCCCGTTTCTGGAACCTGCTCCAAGCCCGCTCTGGCTCCGCTTTCTGGAGCCGGCTCCAAGCCCGCTCTGGCTCTGCTTTCTGGAGCCTGCTCCAAGGCCCGCTCTGCTTCCCCTTTCTGGAGCTTGCTCCAAGGCCCGCTCTGGCTCCACTTTCTGGAGCCTGCTCCGTGGCCCGCTCTGGTCATCCGCACATCTGTTCTGACCTTCTTGCTGGTGGAAACAATTTAACCCCATTTACTCCATCAAAACCCCTCATAACAAGTAACTTTGAAACACTGTGTATGATGTAGGCAACAGAAGCCATTTTATAACTTCTGTCAGATACCAATTGTGGTGATGTGCATCAATGTAAATGCATGTAGGCTAGCTAGACACTAGAGGGAGCACCAGAAACATCACACACACACTCAACCAATAGATCAGTTAGATAGGATGCGACCAATGGACATTCACGATACACAGGGAGGTGACACGACCACAGGGGGGGCAATATACCAACCCATATATAAAGGACACCACGCACATGATCTGCCTCTTTCCAGTGGAGACAGTCAGTGAGGACAGACACAGGGTTGATTCAATATTACACCCACCATGTGGATTGCAGCAGCTGGTTAGTCAGCCTGGGTAGCTATAGTAGGATTAGCAGCAGTGTCGAACCCGAGTAATAGAAGTGTAAATAGTTTAATAAACATGTTGAAGTTATCTCCACGTCTGAACCTTCCTTTGTCAAGTGCACCACAAGGAAGCCGCTTATGTTACACCTACAACATAACAAATCATGGTACCAGGAGTGAACTGTTTCAATCCAGATAGCCAGACCTCAGCGTACAGTGACAACCAGCAACGATACCCAGGCAAGATGTTCGAGATCCGGGTTCCGCAGCAGCTCCAGTGCCACGGCGATCTCCGTGAAAACTGGCGGGCATTCCGGCAAAAGTTTGAAATCTTCCTGGTGGCAGCCGAACTAGAAGAAGTGGCCGATCCTGAAAAAACAGCGCTTCTCCTCGCCATCGCCGGTGCCAGAGCAGATGAAATCTTTAAAAAATTCAAGTTCTCCAAGGGGCAAAACAGGAGCGACTTCCAGGCAGTCCTGGACAATTTCAGAAAATACTGTGAGGAAAACACACTCCAACCAGCAAGAAAAGGTAAGAGAAGCGCCAGTACTCACCTCGAGGCTGAGATCCCAGAGCAGAGAACGATTTTGATCGGCGGCCATCTTTCTACAGGGACTGCACTTGCACAGTTGCGCGAGAAGCGCGCAGAACGGGAAGGTCCACTTGCGCATGTGCAAGACGCCGCGCATGCGCAATCATGAAAACAGCCATCGGTAAAGGAACAGCGATCTGTGCATGAACAATCGCTTCCTACGCGCTACGTCGCATGCATCATGACGTCAGAGGCCCCGGACCACGCCCATTTAAAGGGGAAACATCCCAAATCAAAGAAAAAATCTTTTAAAGCAGTAAAACAACCTTCTTTCACCTGGAATGACAGCAAAATGCCTCAAATTGAACCAGGAAATGAAATTAACCTCCGAAGAACCCTGCAACAAGCAGTTACCTATGCCCAAACTTATGATTCCGACCTTGAATACTTCGATACCGACCTTTAAATTTTCTCTGGACCTGGCGCGCCCAATGCCAGCTCCGACCCAAACAGTGATATGGTCCTAGAAGACTACAACTCGGACGAACCTTTCACCTTGGGAGGCTACCCCAGTACCAAATCCAAACCGCAACCAGACGTGTTGCACATTGGCGACCCCCGTATTGAATCCGACGCAGATGCGGATTCGTTCTTCGGATTTGAGGATCTTCAGCCCAGCATCTACGACATCCCAACTCATGAGTGCAGGATTATGCTGCGGCCTAACACCAAGAGACAGACAGTGGTACAAGCCCACAGAGAGCGGCCTGCTGCCACACAGAGCGTGGTCCACGCACCGCTCAGGGTTCCCGACTCTACGAAAGAAGACACGCAAGACTCCACATCGCAGTCCTTGCACGAACAAGAAGTGACTCCAGTGTCACAAGCCTCCGCAGCGAGCTCATGGACAAACTCCACGATAGAAGCAATGCAAGACTCCGATGCGCAGTCCTTGCAGGAACAAGACCATGGGGTCTAGCAACCTCCTCTGACCAACTAGCGGTAGTCGGTGCGATTCTGCCATGCTCAAGTAAACAGTAAGAGGACTGTGACAGTCTACCATTCTCCAGTGCACAGCAGGACGACCATGACGGTCTATCATGCTTCAGTGAAGAACAAAGCGACGATGACAGTCCAAGCCCAAATGAAGGATAACAGTAAGACAATGACAGTCCACCCACATTGTTTGCACCATCAGATGAAGACTCTGACAATTTACCCAACCCAAGTAAACAACAAGCAGCTACTGAGGCTCTACCCATGGTATGTGAGACGAGTGACGACAGCATCCCACTTCCCATGCAAGATGTGCAAAGTGACAGACCTCAGCTAGTGTGTACAGAGGCATTTGACGATTACTGTGAGACCACTGGTGAATCCGGTAACACCATGATACTTCCACTCTCAATCACTCGAACCTCTCCACAAGTCAATGCATTCCTGCATGTTCCGGCTCCAGACATGCAGCTCCTAGAAATCTCAGCTGACTCCAGCGAACCTGCTAAGACTCCGGACGGGGAGCATCAACAAACCAACACTGACTCAGCTAAAACAGACCAGACTCCAGATTGGGAGCAACCAAATGCTGACTCTGATTCATGTAAGCCGGACTTTACTCCAGACAGGGAGTGCCGCAACCTCAGTGATGGCACGCTCAGGGTGACAGCAGATGCCACAATGACAGGAGATGGATCACTTAACAATTACACTGGGTCAGTAATAACAAGCAGCGGCCACAGTCCAAGAGGAATACACCAATATTCACCACCGCTATATCCACACATTTTTTCCACACCAGCAGTGCAGCCAATGACAGCTCATGCTGGACAAACCCAGTATTCAGGCATGCAAGCAGTCTATGCAGCATATTCTCAAACAGGCCAGCACTACGGATTGCCCACTAATGGAATCAAGACCGAAGGAGGACTACCGCAAGCGGAATCTGCACTACAGACTGGATGCCTTAGTTACAGCCCAGGATTTGCTGCACCCCAGCCTGGCCAGGCGGCCTGTCTGATGCAAGGTTCTAGTTTCACACCATCACCAGGTATTTATGCGAGCAGCAATTCTGTTTCCAATTCGACAAGCTTCAACGGTTCTCAGCAGGATCACCCTTCCAGCACAGCACGTGGCCAGAACCAGTATGTACAGTCTTATCCAACTTCAACATATGGCACATCCATGACCTGGAATGATACTGTTGATGGTACCTCTTCAACGTCAAGATGCCATCCGACAGCACCATCACAAACATCGAAAAAAGAAAGGGACTCCAAATCAGACAGCGAAGTGATTTGACCGCTTCTTGGTTCCTGTGGCACAGGGACGTTGATGTCGTTCATAACCAAGAGAGACATTTGACCATGATGATTGATGGTTTATGGGACTCACACGAATGATTTGGACTTATGGTTTAATCACTGTTCCCATGACTTGTATATACCTTAACGTATCTACCTGTTGTTTGTTCAATTTTCTTAAAGTGTGCAGAAAATATGTAACATATAAAAAAAGGAGGATGTGGTGATGTGCAGCACTGTAAATACACAAGCGGTTAATGTAAATACATGTAGGCTAGCTAGATACTAGAGGGAGCACCAGAGACATCACACACACACACTCAATCAATAGATCAGTTAGATAGGACGCGACCAATGGACATTCACGATACACAAGGAGGTGACACAACCACAGGGGGGCATTACACCAACCCATATATAAAGGACACCACGCACATGATCTGCCTCTTTCCAGTGGAGACAGTCAGTGAGTACAGACACAGGGTTGATTCAATATTACACCCACCACGTGGATTGCAGCAACTGGTTAGTCAGCCTGGGTAGCTACAGTAGGATTAGCAGTAGTGTCGAACCCGAGTAATAGAAGTGTAAATAGTTTAATAAATGTGTTGAAGTTATCTCCACGTCTGAACCTTCCTTTGCCAAGTGCACCACAAGGAAGCCGCTTATGTTACACCTACAACATAACAAATCACCAATGATATGGTCAACTAATTAAGCTGCTTTGGAGACAGACACATGGGGTCAATATCGTCATAGAATTTACAGTGCAGAAGGAGGCCATATACGTTTCAAATAGTTGAGGGAACTGTTGTCCATGACACCAGGGGGACCTCTGGCTATTTTCCTACATTATCATTGACTACACTTTAAGAGTACTTCAGTGGCTTTGATCGTAAAGTTGTGAAAGGCGTTATATAAATGAAAGTCTTTCTCTCTTTATTTTTCTGGTACCACAATGAGATCATTAACGTTCCCCACATTCTCCCTTTCCAGGTGATTTGCACTCTGTCCCAAGGGTTGTGGACTGTGATCATACAGTGCAGAAGGAGGCCATTCGGCCCAGCAAGTCTGCACAGACCCTCTGAAAGTTCCCGCTACCGTAGCCCACTCCCCCGCAAACCGGTAACCCTGTGGACACTAAGGGGCAATTTAGCACGGCCAATCCACCTAACCTGCACATCTTTGGGCTGCGGGAGGAAACGGAGCACCCGGAGGAAACCCACACACACACACGGGGAGAACTTGCAAACTGCACACAGACAGTCACCCAAGGTGGGAATTGAACCCGGGTCCCTGGTGCTGTGAAGAAAACAGAAAATGCTGGATAATCTCAGCAGGTCTGCCAGCATCGGTGGAGAGAGGGAGAGAGAGACAGAGTTAACGTTTCAAATCTGCATTAAGAGCTCTGAAGCGCACACTCTCGGATTCAAAATGCTCACCCTCTTTCCCTCTCCACAGATGCTGTCAGGCCTGCTGAGATTATCCAATATTTTCTGTTTTTCTTTAAGAATGTCGACACATTGTGCACTTGCTACAGATTGGTTGTTAAGGGTAAGATGAAAGGCTCCTGTTCAATCAAAGTACAAGGGAAAAGTGATTTGTGGAAGATGATGACAGATATGTGAGCTAATTATCTTGGTTCTAGCCAATGACTCATCTCTCCTTTCGGATTCAAGTCTTGCCAAAGAGGACTCTTCACAGAAAATAGCTCCTGGGCAGGGGGCAGAGCTGCCATAACTGCTGAGACCTCTGTCTTCTCACTTTCTCTCTCTCTCGCTCTTTGTCTCTCTCTCTCTCTCACACAGATATGGCAAACTGCTACCTAAGATCAAGGCTCATGCATTTGTAAACCACAGAATGAGGAAGATAATTTCGAACTCTACCTGTCGTCAGGTCATTATCTGTCACTTGGGGATGTGATTCAGTTTTTCCTATATTAAAACTGGCAGATTATAAAACATATACATGTTTGGTTCCGTCAATAGCACACTTGTCTATCAATCGGAAGACTTGGTTGCAAAATCCAATCCAGTGAAAATGTGCATAATTAAAGCTAACATTCCAGCATTATAGTGAGGGAGTTCCTCCTTGTCAGGGGAGCTGTCTTTCAGACGAGAATATTAAACGAGGCTCTGCGCTCTGATTCATGTAAAGGATCCTGTTTTAAGCGGAACACAAAGTTCTCCTGTAATCGGATCCAATTATTCAACCTTTTAACCAACATCCCAGAGAGGGAGTGCCATACTGTTGGAGGTGTAATTTTTCAGGGGACATTGATAATAATAATAATGGCTTATTGTCACAAGTAGGCATCAATGAAGTTACTGTGAAAAGCCCCTAGCCGTCACATTCCGGCACCTGTTCGGGGAGGCCGGTACGGGAATTGAATACGCGCTGCTGGCATTGTTCTGCATTACCAGCCAGCTGTTTAGCCCACTGT